>NC_080166.1:58054652-58654652 GCF_950295315.1 Erinaceus europaeus
CTCCCCACCCCTTCTCTCCTCTCCTCTATTTCCTCTCCTTTCTTCTTCTCTCCTCTATTTCTTGTTCTCTCTTCTCCTCTCCATTCCTCAAACCTCCCCTCCCCTATACACCCCTCCCCTCACTCCTCTCATCTCCTCCTTTCTCCTTTCCTCTCTTCTCCTTTTCTTCTTCCTACTTTTTTCTCCTTTCCTTTCTTCTCATTTACTCCCCTCCCCTCCTGTCTCCTCCTCTCTCCTCCCCTTGCCTCTCCTGTCCTCCCCTCTTCTCTCCTCTCCTTTCCTTCCCACCATTGTCACCCTTGGAGCGATGTATCTATACAATGAATTCATTTTTCCTTGTAATCATGTTTCATGTTTCTTTCTTTGTATTTGATTGAACAGAAATGCAACTACTAGGCCTACAGAATTTAGATTAAATGTTGTTAACAGGACTAAATCATTTCTTCCAGGAAACCTCTCCTCGGGAAAGAGAAAGCTGCACCAATGAATAAAATAAAATCACTACTTCCCTCAGCATATTAATGCAAAATACTTGCATGAGAAAACTACTTACGACTTAATCACCACTTTGTTGTATTGACTAATTTGGAAGTATGCTTTCATAGATTGATCAGTCCAATCATTTTCTTGGCCCTATCTTCACACAGCTGTAACCACTAGCTATGTGTGCCCACACCCTAAGACTTTATCAATTTCCCTTTCCTGATTTCTACTTTCTGAAGCATTGCTGAGACTTCTAACTTGGCTAAATTTCCTCTAACTTCAGGGACTCTAGTCAATTTGGTTTTTCTGTATTGATAGATTGTCTTCATAAGTCTGGGGAGTCGGCCAAACTTGGAGAAATTGGAGGGGAATCCTACTGAGATCTATTTAATAGTTTTTCTCCACACAGTCATCCAAAAGGCTTGATTTAAGAACTGTGCTCCACACAGGCCCTTGTGAGCCTCTCACTCAGGGATTCTTCCAAACAGGATGATGGAAGTAGTCTCAAGGTGGTATTCAAGAATGCCAGGTAAAAACCTTTATTTCGTGTCATAGAAAATAGACTCTCCATAAGGGAGTTAACTTGTGGTTCTGAGGTCCAATTTGGCATCTCTCCTTGATGAAAACTTACATTGTGATTACAAGTAATGCTGCTGAATATATATATACATATATATTATATATAATTTTTATTAGTGATAATACTGATTCACAAGATTGTAATAACCATATGGAGTACAATTCCACATAGTTCCCACCACCAGAGTTCTGTGACCCATCCCTTTAACTGGAAGCTTCCCTATTCTTAATAGTTTTGTCAGTCTTTTTCACCTTATGTTATAGACCCATGAGGAGGGTTCTGTAGTGAGAAAATGAACAAATAGTCTGTTCTCAACACAAGCTCTAAAAATTTCTTCAGGTATCCATGGGCCAACTCTTATTTTTGGATCCCATTTTCAAAGACTCTGTAATGACACTATTACAGTGACTGATCAGCTTAGCTTTAAATATTTGGGCATGCTGAGTTCTTGATTCTTAATAGACCATCCATTTATTAATGTATTTTTTTTCCTCACCAGAGTCCTGCTCATCTCTGATTTATGGTGGTGCTGAGGATTGAACCTGGGACCTAGGAGCCTCAAGCATGAAAATCTGTTTGCATTACCATTACACTATCTACTCCCTCTCCATTTATCAATTTCTAGAGATACGTTTTTGTTTGTGTTCCACTATTAATGATTGTTATAATTCTCATGGGTTATTCATATTTAGGTTTTGAATCCACAAGGAACTGATTTTAATGCAAAGTGTGAAACAAATATTTAATCTCATCCTGATTCCATATGTGTGCATAATGTTCCAGAACATTTATATAAATGTCTGTCTTTCCCCAGTGATTTTCAATGCTCTGTCTGTTGTAGCTTGTGCTCATGTAAGTGTGGGTCAGTTTATTGACTTTCTGTGAAACTGAATTTATTAATTTGTTTAGCCCAGAATGATCACATTTACCAATTACATTATTTTTATGTTATTTTTAAATTATACTTATTTATTTATTGGATAAAGACAGCCAGGAATGGGGTGAGAAGGGAGAGATAGAGAGGGAGACAGAGAGACACCGGCAGCCCAGTTGGGGTGGCCAGGTGGTGGAGTGGCACACCTGGTTGAGTGAGTGTGTTTGAGCCCCTGGTCCCCACCTGCAGGGGAAAAGCTTTGGGAGTGGTGAAGCAGGGTTGCAGGTGTCTGTTTGTCTCTCTCCTGCCAGAGTCTCTGCTCACTGTAACATGAGCAATACCAGAGTATGTGATAACCCTGGCCCTGTTTTTCTCTTTTGTAGATACATACGCACATGCATATGCACGCGCGCACACACACACACATACACACACACATTGGTTTTAGTGCTGGTTTTCAAGTCTGTTTATGCTTTTGAGTGGATTATTCCACTTTTCATAAATAAGTGTCATTGCCTCTTTCACTATTTTGTAAAAAATATAAATAAATAAGCATGCCAAGTTTGATTTTCTTTAAGGGTGTTATTTGGGTGATTCTGAATGCATTGGATACAAATGACATGGGACCAGAGAAAGAGCTCACTTTCATCATGGCCTGCTTTGTTATGTGTGCCTCCTAAGTTAAAACCCAGCAACTACTACATTACAGGAAGGTTCAGGGAGTCTGTCAATAGCGCGGGGGGTTAAGCACACATGGCGCGAAGCGCAGGGACCCACATAAGGATCACGGTTGGATCCCCTGGCTCCCCACCTGCAGGGGAGTCGCTTCACAGATGGTGAAGCAGGTCTGCAGGTGTTTGTCTTTCTCTCCCCCTCTCTGCCTTCCCCTCCTCTCTCCATTTCTCTCTGTCCTATCTAATAATGACGACAACAATAAAACTACAACAGCAATAAAAACAAGGGCAGCAAAAGGGAAAATAAATAAAAGAAAATTTTTAAAAAAAGTTTAAAAAAGAGGCTTAGTAGCTGTGAAACAGGCTACTAAGAACTTAAGAAAAAAAAAAGGAAAGTTCAGTGCTGGTTTCTCCTCCTCCTCCTTCTCTTCCTCCTCCTCCTTCCTCTCCCTTTCTGTCTCTCTCTCCATCTTTCTATTTATTTTATTTATTTATAAAAAGGAGACATTAACAAAACCATAGGATAAGAGAGGTACAATTCACACAATTCCCACCACCAGCTCTTCGTATCCCATCCCCTCCCCTGACAGCTTTCCTATTATTTAACCCTCTGGAAGTATGGACCCAAGGTCATTGTGGGATGCAGAAGGTGGAAGGTCTGGCTTCTGTAATTGCTTCCCCGCTGAACATGGGCCTTGACTGGTAGACCCATACTCCCATCCTGCCTCTCTCTTTCCCTAGTAGGTTGGGGCTCTGGGGAAGCGAGGCTCCAGTACACATTGGTAGGTTCGTCAGTCCAGGGAAGTCTGGCCGGCATCATGCTAGCATCTGGAACCTGGTGGCTGAAAAGAGAGTTAACATACAAAGCCAAACAAACTGTTGAACAGGTTTCTGTTCCTTTTCCAGCCATGATATCACCTACCCAGACAATAACTTGGATCCACCTGCATATCAGATTTCAGGCTGAGGGGAAAAAAAAAAAAACTAGTATAGCTACAGGCCTTTTGAAATATAACTAAAATATGCCTACTAGCTATCTACAATATGGAGGACCCCCCCAAAGCTTCATCTGCACTATTCCAGCCTTTAGGTGATTGATTGTTTGACAGTTTGGCCTAAGGAATTTCTTACCTTGAAAACATTTGATAGTTTCTTCCTTAACTAAATTGAAATGCTTGCATACTGGGATCCTTACTCTGGTCCTTGCACTTTGCACCATGTGCGCTTAACCTGCTGCCACCACCCGACTCCCGAGAGGAACATGTTTAAGCAGTTAAGATATGCTTCAGTTTCCTTGAACTAAAAAAAAAAAAAAAAAAGATTCCTTATACTCACAATCTACTTAGCTGAGTTCAGAATGATTTGAAGACAAAATATCCTAAGGGGGTAAGGGGTTAAAAAGACTACAAGGCTCATTCCTTGTCATCCCATCTTTAAATAAATAAATAAATAATATATAGTTCAACTAACTTTGTGTTTTATCTTTTTTTCTAGGCATTGATAATGTCATTATTTTTATCAGAGATAACTATTTCCTCTATCTTTCTCTCCCTTTCTCTCTTTCTACACCCTATAGACTTTATCTGGACAACTTGTCCTTAATCTTTAGGACTTAACTGAAAATTACTCCTCTATGAAGCAGCCTTCCTTAGTTCCTCAAGATTGGTGGGTATTCCTTGAAGTTTTCATAATTCTTTGTTGTCATATATTTTCATATGCTTATCTGATTGTATAGTTTTGTTTCTTTGCTTGCTTAGATTACTTTAAACAAGTTTTTGAACTATCTAGAAGCAACCACTCTGTCTTACCCACTTTTGGGATTTTCTAAAAAAAAAAAAAAAAAAAAAAAATCTAGTGTGTACATCTTTCCATACAGATGTTTTTTTAAGTGAAGGACAACATCTTTTTCATACTACAACTTGCTGAAAATAGCAGGGAGACAGAACCATAGCTGAGGGAGTATGAAGGGGCAGTTAGAGATAATGAGAAACGTTTTAGAGATGCGGTATCCTACAAACACACCTGCAAGCTCTTCTCCATTAACCTCCAGGTAAATAAATGGGACTGCAGGTGGCAGAAATGGCTTCAGACTTTATAGATGAGATTTAAATAGAAGCTGCTAGCTTCTTCACCTCTGCCTAAACCAGGCTCTGAGGGCCCTCAGTGTCCACTAGCTATTCCTTTGAAAGATTCCCCCTTCTAAAAGGCCTACCCAAAACATATTGCTGTGAATCCCACTGAGTATTATTATTTTCCCCTCATCTCTTACTATTTTGATATTTTGCTTTTTGGGAGTTTAAGGAATATGCCAAGTTTCAGATGTTAGGTTTTTGTGCTTCTTACAGTTCTTTTCCCCTTTTCAAGGAAATCTTGTAAAAAAAAAAAAAAAAAAAAGCTATACAACATATTTTAAAAAGCTTACTTTTCCTCACTGTTAACTCAACAACTTTAGTCATTTTTGTTGTCACTGGGGCCTCACCATTCTGGATCAATTTTTCAGATAGAAAGAGAGAGCCCTGCCCCACAAGGGAAAGACAGAAACATGTTTGGGGTATGGATCTACCTGGCAATACTAATGTCCAGCAGAGAAGCAGTTACAAAATTCAGACCTCCCACCTTCTGCACCCCATAAACATCTTTAGTCCATACCCCCAGAAGAATAAAGAATAGGGAAATTTCCATGAAGAAATCATGTTAAGTGAGATAAGCCAGAAAGAGAAGAATGAGTATGAGATGATCTCACTCATAGTCAGAAGTGGAAAAATAAGAACAGAAGGGGAAATAAAAAGTAGAACTTGGACTGGAGTTCGTGTATTGCCCCAGAGTAAAGGATTCTGGGGGTGGGGATAGGATACTCAGGCCCTGGAACATGATGGCAGAAGAGGACCTAGGTGGGGGTTTAGAGTGTTATGGGGAAAACTAAGAAATGTTATACATGTACCAACTACTGCAATTTACTGTTCACTGTAAACAGTTAATCTATCCCAAAGAGGAAAAAAAACAACAGGGAAGTTTCCACAGGAAAGGATGGGACATGGAATTCTGGTGGCAAGAACTATAGATAATTGTACCCCTTATCTTACACTCTTGCTAATCATTATTAAATTACTAATAAGATCTAAAAGAGAGGGGGGAGAGGGAGACAGACACCATGATAGCAAAGTTTCATCAGTCTGGAAACAGAGCAGTGTACTTACCATTCTGGTGAGGTATTAGTGTCAATACAAGAATCAACTTCTTTCTTAAATAATATTTGAATGTTGTCAATTTCTTTTTCTTTTTCTTTTTTTTTTTTTTGGCCAGTGATATTCTCTATACAAGGGTCAATTTTTTCAAGGACAGAGAAACAGAAGGAGGACGAGAAAGAGGGAAGACAGAATAGCACTGAGTATTAGTTGATAGTTCATTGTTTTGATTCATACTTCCCTACTAACAATAGGATATGGTCTTGTTGTTGTTGTTGTGTCTGTTTGTCATTTATTTGTCTTCTTTAGAGAAATTATATAGGTGTCTGGTAAGTTGTGCACCTGGTTAAGTGCACACGTTATAATACATAAGGACCAGGGTTCAAACTCCCAGTCCCCACCTTCAGGGGGAAAGCTTTACAAGTGGTGAAACAGGGTTGCAGGAATCTCTCTCTCTCTCTCTCTCTCTCTCTCTCTCTCTCTCTCTCTTTCTCTCCTCTCCCCTCCTCTTCTATCTCTCTTCTCAACTCTCCTCTCCTCTCTCTCCCCTCCTCTCTCTCTCTCTCCTCTCTCTCTCTCTTAGTCCACTTTCCCTTTAAAATCTCTCTCTATCCTACCAAATAAGTAAATAAATAGAAGCTGTCACTTAGTTTGCCCACGTTAGTACCAGATTGTTCTATATGCCTTATCATTATTACTGACTTTTACATAGATGGAGACGTTAGAGGTGGATGATACAGTGGCAGTTCATATGGGGTGGGGGCTGAACTTGAAGCTGGATGTGCATAGCAAAGCAGGCACCTCCCTGGGTGAACTCTCCTGCCAAGCTTAAATGTGCACTTTGCTACTGAATGAGAAGAGGTCAGAGATGCTAAACAACACACTCCCAAGAAAGACACCTTACCTGCTCCCCAGAAATGCTTAGGGTTACAGAATAGTAACATATGTTCATTACATTTTACAAGTGAGACAAACATTTCAACTGTTATCTGACTTTTCCTTCTTTCTATATCTTATTTATCTTAAATCTTATCACTTTGTGCCATATTTCAACATTATATAAGTTTCGGGTGTGTGTGCATCATTACAAATTAACATTTGTAGAAACATCAATTGTATCCCTAAAAGTTCAGTTCCTGCTGGGGAGATAGCATAGTAGCTTACAAAATATATATTTTTAATTTATTTATTGTATAGAGACAGAGAGAAACTGAGGGGAGAGGGGGAGGGGTGGAGAGAGACAGAGAGACACCTGCAGCCCTGCTTCAAGGCTCCAAAAGCTTACCCCCCCCCTGCAGGTGGGGACCAGGGGCTTGAACCTGGGTTCTTGTGCACTGTAATGTTGTGTGCTCTCAACCAGGTGTACCAACACCAGGCCACCCATAATAAATTTTCTTGTGTGACTGCGAGAAGTTCACAGTTCAATTCCTGGCACCATCATAAGACAGATACAGAATAGTGCTCGGTCAAAAGAATAAATAAAAAAAAAAATCAATGAAAATTCAGTTGTATATCCTGCCAGTCAGGTAACATCCTTTATGGGATTCACCCACCTTCCTGCCTTTCCCTTCTCTTTCTGGTAACCGTTAATTTGGTTTACTATCATGGCCCAAACATTTATTTTTGTGTTATTCACTGCATTCTTTCATTAAGTTCAGTTTAGTTCTTTTTTTTTCAATTACAATATGTAAATAAATTATCAAGCTGTCTTTCTCTAACTTATTTCACTAGCATAATCCCCTTTGGACATGTCCATGTTGTAAGTGGCAGGGCTTTATCTATTTTGTGTAGCAGAGTGTATTCTACTATACATGTATGATACATTTTACCCCTCCTGGGTTATCACTGGGACTTGGTACCAGCACTATGAATCCACTGCTCTTGAAGGACTTTTTATATTTTTACACTGGATTAGACAGGGCAAAGAGAAATTGAGATGGGGGGGGTTAGAAAGGGAGAGAGACACCTACCCACCTGCTTCACCACTTGTGAAGCTTTCCCCTTTGCAGATGGGGAACTGGAGCTAGAACCTGGATTCTTGCCCAGGTCCTTACACTTATAACTATGTGTTCTTTTAAAAAAAAATTTATATTTATTTATTTATTTTCCCTTTTGTTGCCCTTGTTTTTTTATTGTTGTAGTTATTGTTGTTATTGATGTCCTCGTTGTTGGATAGGACAGAGAGAAATGGAGAGAGGAGGGGAAGACAGAGAGGGGGAGAGAAAGACACCTGCAGACCTGCTTCACCGCCTGTGAAGTGACTCCCCTACAGGTGGGGAGCCGGGGGCTCCAACCGGGATCCTTACACTGGTTCTTGTGCTTGGCGCCACGTGCGCTTAACCTGCTGAACTATAGCCAGGCTCCCAGTACTATGTGTTCTTAGCCAAGCATGTCACTGCCCAGCCCTGCCTCATGATACATTTTCTTTATCCAGCAACTTGACATTGGACAAAGAGTTTCTTTCTAATTCGTATCTCTTTTTCTTTTTTATTTATAAAAAGGAAACATTGACAAAACCACAGGATAAGAGGTGTACAACTCCACACAGTCCCCACCACCAAGCCTCTGTATCCCATCCCCTCCTCTGACAGCTTTCCTATTCTTTAACCCTCTGGAAGCATAGACCCAAGATTATTGTGGGGTGCAGAAGGTTAAAGGTCTGACTTCTGTAACTGCTTCCCTGCTGAACATGGGCGTTGACAGCCTGTCTCTCTCTTTCCCTAGTGGGGAAGGGCTCTGGGGAAGCAGAGCTCCAGGACACATTGGTGGGGTTGTCTGTCCATGGATGTCTGGTCGCACCCTGCTAGCATCTGGAACCTGGTGGCTGAAAATAGAGTTAACATAAAAAGCCAAACAAACTGTTGAACAATCATGGACCTAAAGGCTAGAATAGTGCAGATGAAGAGTTGGGGGAGGGTCTCCATTTTGTAGATAGCTAGTAGGCATATTTTAGTTATTTTTCAAAGGGCCTGTAGCTATACTAGTGTCCCTGATTAGGGCCCCAGCTGGTGGAATGGCCTGATAGTGACTAAAGAGTCATCATGAAAGTATGCTGTTCTCTTGTCCTTATTCAGCTTTTGCAGTCCTTGCTTTGCTAAGGTTAGCTTTGGAGTGAGTGAGAGAACTGTAATAGGAAGTAGGTGAGGAGGGTATCTAAGTCTAAGTGGACACTATTTCATTATGAACTTGATACTGACTTACTACAGATTATTGAGTATTTTTGCTTTCAGGTCCATATTTTGCCCTAATTTATGGATGCGTGTGAACATATGCTCTATCTAAGGGGATCTAGCTTATATCTAGGTTTTGGGACTTTGTTAGGAAGTGAACCTCCTGGAGTGGTAATTCCTGTCTCTTATAAAATAATTCTGCAGTAAACACCTAGATCCACATCTATTTTTGAAACCAATGCTTTTGCTTTTTGATAAATAAGAGAAGTGGGATCATTGGGCTGCATGCAATTACTGTTTTCAATTTTGAGGACTCTCTAGGCTAGTATCTTTAACATCTGTACCAATTACACTCCCACCAATAGGATATAGGGTTCAAATCACTTCACATTTGTCTGGGGTAATAGTGAGTTGCTTTGATAATAGTCTCTCACTGGTGTGCATGGATATCTATCTTTTTTTTCATAGTTTATTAGTGAGTTAATAATGATCAACAAGATTTTAAGATAACAGGGGTACAATGCCACACAATTCCCACCACAATAGTTCTGCACCCCACCCCTCCATTGGAATTTCTCTATTCTTCATTCCTCTTTGGGAGTATGGACCAAAATTCTTTATGGAGAACAGAAGATGGGAGGTATGGCTTCCGTAAATGCTTCCCTGCTGTATGTGGATGTTGGCAGGTGGATCCACACCCCCGGCCTGTTTCCATCTTTCCTTAGTGGGGCAGGGCTTTGGGGAGGTGAGTTTCCAGGACACATTGGTGAGGTTGTCTGCCCAGAGAAGTTAGGTTGGCTTCATGGTAGCATCTGCAACTTGGTGGCTGAAAAAGCACTAAGATCTAAAACAAGATAAAACATTTAATAAACAGGAACCCAAAGGTAGGAATAGAACAGATGAAACCAGGGGTCTTCTTGTAGGAAGAAGGTAGGAAGTTGCTTTTAGGTTTGTTCTTAGGGGCCCATGACTTTAGTAATTTTTGCCTGAGCCCAATAGCTAACATTCAGGTAGACTCAAAGTATTATTTGGGAAGATGGTGTCAGAGATGAGAATTAGTCTAGAAAGCTGAATTAGGGCACACAGTAGCTCCCAAATATGAAGAAAGTATATCAACACCTTTCACTGTAAACCCCATCTATCTGACCCAGGGCTTGTATCTATTCCTACTTATCTCAGGAGCCTGTGTGACCTATGAGCCCATCAGTTTGAGCTCACAGTCCATGGCCACAGCTAAGTACAATTTATTGTTTTGATTTCAGTTTCCTTAATAGTAACTAGAGAGAGGGTCTTTTAATATGTTGTTTCATCATGTATGTGTCTTCTCTGGAGAATTTATCTATGATTTTTTCAAGAAAACTTACATTAGATTTGACTAGGCCTGGTTTCAGGGAACTGAGAACAATGGAGGAGATATGCATTCTCAGAGTGCTGCTAGAGTTCATGACAGACATAGAAGCTTGAAGAGAAGCAAGACCCCAAGTGAGGTGAGAAGCATGTTGTCTGAAGAGTTGATTCATTTCTTAAATTGTCTTCTTTTTAAATTGTAATTTTATTCATGACTTCATAATGATTTATAAAATTATAAGATAATAGTGATAAAATTTTGCGCCATTCCCACCACCAGAGTTCTGTATCCCCATTCCCTCCAGTGGAAGCTGCAGAAGTTCTGTTAAGGTTGTAGCTATGATTTGACTATTATTTCTGCAACTATTTGTCTATATGTGTATATATCTGCCCATTCCTCCCCATCAGCTCTTCCTTTCTTCTTCTTCTAGCGTTTGCCCTTCTTCCGTAGCCAGTCAACAGCGTCAGGTTGAGCCTGATGTAAAGTTTCGAGACCTCCTTTGAATCTAGAGAGGTGGCAGTCCTTGACTATGTGGGTCATAGTCTGTCTGTAGCTGCAGGGGCAGTTCGCGTCATCTCTGGCTCCCCAGCGATGGAACATAGCAGCGCACCAGCCATGGCCTGTTCGATAGCGATTGAGGAGGGCCCAATCATAATGTGCTAGGTCAAAGCCGGGTTGACGCTTGCAGGGGTCTGTGATGAGGTGTTTGTTCTTTACCTCAGCTGACTGCCAACTCTGTTTCCAAGAGTCTGGAACAGAGAAGTTCATTGTAGGTGTAGGGGACCAGATTGGGTGACGAGATGTCAAGCTTTGGACAGGGTGGGCCAAGATATCTGCGTACATTGGCAGGTCCGGTCGAGCGTAGACATGGGAAATGAACTTAGATGATGCCGCATCCCGACGAATATCTGGTGGGGCGATGTTGCTAAGAACTGGCAGCCATGGAACCGGGGTGGAACGGATGGTTCCAGAAATTATCCTCATGGAGGAGTGTAATTTGGAATCGACCAAGTGGACATGGGGGCTACGGAACCATCCTGGGGCACAGTATTCTGCAGTGGAATAGCATAATGCCAGAGATGATGATTGCAGTGTGGAAGCGCTCGCGCCCCATGAGGAGCTGGCCAGTCTTGCAATGATGTTATTCCTCGCGCCCACCTTTGCTGCAGTTTTTATGAGATGTTCGTGAAATGACAGAGTGCGATTGAGAGTAACGCCAAGATAGACTGGCTGGGCTTCATGCCGGATTCTCCTATCGCCAAGCTGCACATTAAGCTCACGTGAGGCCGAGGCATGGTGTAGATGGAAAACAGATGATACCGTTTTTGTAGTGCTAGGGATTAGTCGTCATTTTTTACAGTAATCAGATATCAGAGACATGTCTTTCGTGAGTGTTTCCTCGAGGATGTCGAACTTGGATGCCTCAGTTGCACAGCAGATGTCATCGGCATAGATGAACTTTGTTGAAGAAGTTTCTGGGAGGTCATTGATGTAAATATTAAATAGCGTAGGAGCCAGAACAGAGCCCTGGGGGAGGCCACTTGAGACAAGTCTCCATCTGATAGACTTGTCACCCAGATGCACCCAGAATCTTTTGTTTTGGAGAAGAAACGATATAGTGTTGGCCACCCATGGAGGCAGGCATCTTGAGATCTTGACTAGGAGACCACGGTGCTAAACCGTGTCATAGGCTGCTGTGAGATCAACAAAGACAGCACCCGTCTTTAAATTCTTCTGGAATCCATTTTCAATGTAAGTTGAGAGGGCCAGGGCTTGTTCGCAGGTAGATCTTCCTGGGTGGAAGCCAGCTTGGGTGGGTGATAGGAATTTCTCTGTAAGATGAGAAATACATGATAGAAGCAGCCTCTCAAGGAGTTTGTAACACAGGGAGAGGAGAGAAATTGGTCTATAGCTGGAGGCCAGTGTTGGGTCTTTCTTTGGTTTCAAAACTGCTATAATCTTCGCACGACGCCAAACTTTGGGCATAGATTCAGATTCCAAGATGTGGGACAGGAATGAAGCGAGCCACTTCTTTGCCGCGGGACCCAGGTTAAGAATGAGTTCTGGGGTGATGTTATCATAGCCAGCAGCTGTTCCCGGTTTAACCCTCTTCAAAGTGTCTTCCAGTTCAGACAGTGTAAAGGGAGAGGTTTGGAGATGGACAAGATAAATGGAAGTGGGATGACCACTCATGGGAAATTTCTCTTTTCCAGACTGGGTCGATCTTAGCACGTCCAACTTGAGTTAGGTGACTGGCCACTGAGTTTGGAGATATGGGAGGATGGGAGACAGGAGGGGGTTTGGCTACCGGCACCCAGTCTGTGAAGAAGCTTCCAGGCCTTCCTACTTGAGTGGGTGAAGTTCAGACTTTCCGTGAGTTGTTGCCAGCGGGCTTGGCGTGCTGCATCCAGGGAGGCAATGAGATGGTCAGCCACATCTGGGTCTCCTGACTCATCATACCGCTTTAGTAGTTGCTCGCATTCAGCATCAAGACAAGGCGTATAGTTAGCACGTCTCCCATGAGGAATGGCTTGGGAAGCTGCTTTGAAGATGGCTTGGCGGAAGCACCTGTAGGAATCTTCAGAGGGGATAGAGTTAATTGGAATTGCAGGAATAGATTTGTTGGTAAGATCACTGAACAGACGCCAGTTTGCTTTCCGAAAGTTCCATCTTAGTTTCTCTGAGCACAGAATCAGTGGGAGCTGGAGACCAATGTGGATGATAGCTGAGTGGTGATGACTGTGCGGGAAGATCTTGAGAACGTGTCTCATAGCGGGAAAGGCTTGGCCTTTGACTGTGCTAATCCAGCACAAGTCGGGTGACGAGTCTTTATTCCATCTAGCACTGTGAAAAGAGCCTGGCTGTTTGGGATCGTATAATAGGGAGAGGTCATTCGCTGAAGCCCAGTCAGCTAAGATAGAGCCATCAGCACGAGTGGAGGAATATCTTCCTTTCTGAATCACACCTACACCTAATACTACTTTCAAATATCCTTCCTTTTTTCCTTTTCTCTCTCTGTGTCCTGATGGAGTTGAGGTTCACAGCCCTCTGGTCATCTTCCCCCATCATTACTCCTCCACTGGGAGTATGGAAAAGAATTCCTTTTGGGGTAGCGAAGGTGGGAGTTCTGGTTTCTTCTTCATAGGATTTTATTTTTGTTATTTTTTCTTAATATTTATTTATTTATGCTCTTTTGTTGTCCTTGTTGTTTTCTTGTTGTAGTTATTTTATTAATTTTTTATTTATATTTATTTATTCCCTTTTGTTGTCCTTGTTTTTTATTGTTATTGTTATTATTGATGTAGTTGTTGTTGGATAGGACAGAGAGAAATAGAGAAAGGAGGGGGAGACTGAGAGGGGGAGAGAAAGATACACACCTGCAAACCTACTTCACCACCTGTGAAGCTACTGCCCTGCAGGTGGGGAGCCAGGGGCTCGAACCAGGATCCTTTCACGGGTCCTTGCACTTTGCGCCACCTGCGCTTACCCCCCTGCACTACAGCCCGACTCCCCTGTTGTAGTTAATATTGTTGTTATTGATGTTGTCATTGGTGGATAGGACAGAGAAAAATTAACAACAGGTGGGCATAAGGCATTGTCTGGATGGATGGTTTTAAAGTTGGAAATTGGACTAGAAGGCTGGATCAGAGAAGAGAGTAGCTCCCAAATATGAGAAAAGTATATAAATACCATCAATTATAAAACCCATCGATTTGATCTGGGGCCCATTATTCAGCACAGGAGCCTATGTAACCTCTGCATCCCTGTAGGTCTGAGCTCGCATTCCATGGCCAAAGGGAATGTTCATTCCAGGCTGCACTCATTGCAGGATCCATCTTCCTGAAGTGGCAGAGTATGTGGACCCAGTCTTCCTCTGGAGAGTGGGGCAGGTTCTACCACTGTTGTTCCAAATTGAGGGCAAGGTTCCTGAGAGACCCACAAGTGGGTCCACAATGCTATTTCTGATGGAGCTGACCAGTGATGGTGGAGAGAGGGATCTGTTAGAGGTCTAGGTCCCTCATGTCTGTGTGGGAAATCCCAGAGTCACCATTGAAATATGCCAATCTTACTGCAGGTGTCTATCTTTCTATCTCCCTGTCTTCCCCTCCTCTCTCCATTTCTCTCTGTCCTATCGAACAATGGTGACATCAATAACAACAATAACAATAACTACAACAATAAAACAACAAGGGCAACAAAAAGGAAAGTAAATAAATATTTAAAAAATTTTTAAAAGGGAGTCAGGTGGTAGCGCAGAGGGTTAAGCACATGTGGCACAAAGTGCGAGGACCAGCGTAAGAATACTGGTTCGATGCCCTGGCTCCCCACCTGCAGGGGAGTCACTTCACAGGCAGTGAAGCAGGTCTGCAGGTGTCTATCTCCCACTCTGTCTTCCCCTCCTCTCTCCATTTCTCTCTGTCTTATTGAACAATGACAACATCAATAACAACAATAAGAAGAACTACAACAATAAAACAACAAGGGAACAAAGAAAATAAGGAAATATTAGGAAATATTAAGAAACAAGGAAAGTAAGTAAATATTAAGAAATATGCCAGTCTCTTGCTCTTATCGAGCTTCTGTAGTCTTTACTTTGTCTAACAAGGTTAGCCTTGGAGTGACTGAGGGAAGTGAAATAGATATGTTAGGAGGGTGTCTATGTCTAAATAGAAACTATTTGATGAAGTGTGGTGACACAATATGCCAGTGACCATGGATGAAAGCCCCTACACAGTGCTGACCTCAGCCTTGGCGACGGTATGCTATTGTCTGCACAGGCACATGGGGAACTGTGGGCAGATCCAGGCTGTGCTGGTGTAAAAGCCGGAACTAGCTCTCTTTGGCTGCTGCTTCTTCTCCTAGTCAGAAACATCTCTGGGAGGTGTGCCAGGTAGTGTGCCAGGTATCCGCCATGGCTACTTCTCCTGGGAACTGAACACGTGTGACTCTGCTAGCCGGTAAAGTTTTAGACCCCTCTATAGCCATGAGTGACTTTTACCAGAGCTGATAATTGTTTATCTTATGGGACTAAACTTTTGATAACTATACTCAGACTTTATGGACCTAGCGTACGCTTAACCCTTGATGATAAGTGCTTATTTTGCCTTTTACCTGTTTTGCCCTAAATAAACCTTGTATTGTTTAAACCAGTTCCCAGCTCCCTACTGTGAATCCTTTCACATACTGTAGCAGCCACCAGTACCCCCAAACCTTTTTTAAGTTAAATAACAACAATTAAATACTTTATAGTGTCTTTGGGGGGCCTTTCTGCTTGCTGACTTGCTGGCTACACTTATTGAGTCACTGCAGACCACTGTATACTTTTGTTATTTTATATATTTTTTAAATTTTTCTTTTTTTGTTGGGGAATTAATGTTTTACATTCAACAGTAAATACAATAGTTTGTACATGTGTAACATTTCCCAGTTTTCCGTATAACAATACAACCCCCACTAGGTTCTCTGTCATCCTTTTTGGACCTGTATTCTCCCCCCCCCCCACCCACCCCAGAGTCTTTTACTTTGGTCCAACATGCCAATTCCAGTTCAGGTTCTACTTGTGTTTTCTCTTCTGATCTTGTTTTTCAATTTCTGCCTGAGAGTGAGATCATCCCATATTCATCCTTCTGTTTCTGACTTATTTCACTTAACATGAGTTTTTCAAGGTCAATCCAAGATTGGCTGAAAAAGGCGAAGTCACCGTTGTTGCCATTGTTGTTGTTGTTGTTGTTATGCTATCTTCTCCACCCACATTGAATATTTTGGATCACAGTTCTTTTTTATGTATTTATTTTAATTTCTTAATTGGGGAATTAATATTTTACATTCGACAGTAAATACAATAGTTTGTACATGCTTAACATTTCCCAGTTTTCCATATAACAATATATCCCCCACTAGGTCCTCTGTCATCCTGCTTGGACCTGTAGTCTCCCCACCCACCCACCCCAGAGTCTTTTACTTTGGTGCAATACACCCTTTTCAGCCGATCTTGGATGGACCTTGAAAAATTCATGTTAAGTGAAATAAGTCAGAAACAGAAGGATGGATATGGGATGATCTCACTCTCAGGCAGAAGTTGAAAAACAAGATCAGAAGAGAAAACACAAGTAGAACCAGAACTGGAGTTGGCTATTGTACCATAGTAAAAGACTTCTGCTTTAAGGCTGAGATCGTCCCCTAATTGTGGCTACATGTGCGCATGTGCGGCACAGTCTCTACAGCCCTGGGCATCACCAGGGCCTTTTAGAGAGGAGACATCAATCAGCAGCTGCTTCCTGGTGCAGCACAAGCTGTCCCTGTTCCCTCTATTTCAACCCCTCTCACAAGGAACTTTGGTGTTGCTGCTATGAAAATGCAAAGGCCGCCATGACATCCTTAGATGGGAAAATCTAATCTGCTTCATTCTATTCTGGATTTAAGACTCTAATTAGACTCAGAGGAGGTGACAAGACTGTGGGTGTGTGTGAAGCTGCCTTCCTGCCAGAGAAGTGCTTCTTCTTTCCTCTTTTGCTTGTGTGACAGGGCAGGGTGTGCTGTACTTGGTTAACTCCAGTGGGCAGATGCTTCCTTAGACCCTCAGCTGCTGGCCATTTCCTGTGTAGTCAGCTCACCTTTAGGCAGGTGACAGAAGTGTCTTGAAGGTGTTTCTGTAGTCACCACCAGAATAGGTTGCCACTATAGTCAAACAATAGCAACAGTAGCTTAAAAAAAAAAAACTTTAAAGTAACAATCCTAAAGTTTTTAGTATATTCCTGAATTCAAGAAAGACTCGGCAGATTTACAAATCAACAAATTTACAAAGCTTATTTTTCCTTAATCATAACATCTTTGTTGTCACTGGGGCCTCACCATCCTGGGCCAATTTTTCAGCAAGAAAGACAGAACCCTACCCCACTAGGGAAAGATAGAAACAGGCTGGGGGTGTGGATCCACCTGCCAATACCCATGTCCAACAAAGAAGCAATTACAGAAGCCAGAACTCCCACATTCTGCTTCCCATAAAGAATTTTGGTCTGGGAGTCGGGCGGTGGCACAAAGAGCAAGGACCAGTGTAAGGATCCCAGTTTGAGCCCCTGGCTCCCCAGCTGCAGGGGGGTCACTTCACAGACGGTGAAGGAGGTCTGCATGTGTCTGTCTTTCTCTCCCTCTCTCTGTCTCCCCCTCCTCTTTCCATTTCTCTCTGTCCTACCCAACAACAATGAAATCAATAACAATAATAATAATAACTACAACAATAGTGAAAAACAACAAGGGCAACAAAAGGGAAAATAAATAAATAAATAAATAAATAAATAAATAAATAAAAAAAAAGAATTTTGGTCCATCCTCCCAGAGGGATAAAGAACATGGAAGCTTCCAATGGAGGGGATGGGACAGGGAACTCTGGTGGTGGGAACTGTGTATAACTGTATCCCTGTGATCTTATAATCCTGGTATGCATTATGAAATCACTAGCATTAAAGTTCACAAAGACCTGGGTAGATTCAAGCTTCTGCAGGGGAAAAGCTTCACAAATGGTTAAGTAGACTTGTAGGTGTCTCTCTTATCTCTCTATCTCTCCCACCCTTCTCAATTTGTCTTTCTCTATCCAGTAATAAATAAAGTAAAAAAATTTAAAAATTCTTTGCTACAGGGACTGGGCAGTGGGGGCTTAAACATACATAGTACTAAGCACAACGACCCCAGTTAAAACCCCAGCTCTCCACCTGCAGGGGTAGGGGGCACTTCACATGCAGTGGAGCAGGTCTGCAGGTATCTCTTTATTTCTCTCTCCCTCTCTCTCCCCCTCCTCTCTCAATTTCTCTCTGCTCTGTATAATAAAATTAAAAATGAAATGGCCACCAGGAGCAGTGGATTTATAGTGCTGACACTGAGCCCCAGTGACTGGAGACAAAAGAAATAAAATAGTAAAATAAAATTCTTTGTTACCATGTTAAAATCACAGTGGGTATGGGGTCATGCCTATCTTTTTTGTTTGCTTGTTGGTTTGTTTTTGCCCCACAGTATTTTAGCAGCCGGTGGAGGGAATCCATACCATTCATAAAGATGTAAGCTGGAGAAGGGTCAGATCACAGGTGGGGATCGACCTTCTCGTGGTGCATCCCGTGAGTATCCATTCATTGGGGAAACTGAGGATCCTTCCTAGCCGACTGAATCCACATGGATCCCAGTCACTTTCAAAGCCAGCAACAAGCAGCTCCTGACAGCTTTCAACCTGACGCTGTTGACTGGCTACGGAAGAAGGGCAAACGCTAGAAGAAGAAGAAGAACAGGTGGGGAGAAGGAACTGTCCTTGTGAGCACACACCAAATATTTTCACTGAGCAATGTCCTATCAACTACCAGACAAAAGAGAATTCTCTGCAGCCGCTTTACAGTGTCAGCAGGATTGAAAGAAGCATCAAAAGTGTGTGGAGAATCCTTAAGGTGATAGAAGGTATCTCAGATTCTGGGAACACCAGGATTCAAGACAAAAGGGGAAATGTTCGTGCCTTCATGCAGCTCAATTTCTCTTTAAAGGAGTGAAGGGAAGAACAGCAACCGTTGGGTTGAGCATAAGTAGATTTGCTTTCCATTCAGACTCAATATTTACCTCACTGAGGGTAGACTTTGTGGGCTTTGGGCATTGAGAATGACTACACCATAGTTAAACTGGTTTCTGCTACCCCAGAATGTTTTTTTCCCTTCAATGCCAATTAAAAATACTCCTATTCCGGGAGTCGGGTGGTAGCTCAGCAGGTTAAGCACACGTGGTGCAAAGTGCAAGGACAGGCCTAAGGATCCTGGTTCAAGTCCCCGTCTCCCCATCTGCAGGACAGTCTCTTCACAGGCGGTGAAGCAGGTTTGTAGGTGTCTCTTTTTCTCTCCCCCCTCTCTGTCTTCCCCTCCTTTCTCCATTTCTCTCTGTCCTATCTAACAATGATGACATCAATAACACCAATAATAACTGCAATACCAATAAAAAGACAACAAGGGCAACAAGAGGGAAAATAAATAAATAAACAAAAATAAAAAAAAAACTTATATTCCTTCATAGTGGCTCTTTTTTTTTTCAGTAAAAGGTGGTTACCACTATTTATTTATTTATTTATTTGGCCTCCAGGGTTCTTGCTGGTGCTCAGTGCACTAAGAATCTGTTGCTCCTGGTGGTGGCCATCTTTTTACCATTGTAGTTGCTGTTATTGTTGTTGTTACTGCTGCTGGCATTGTTGGATAGGATGGAGAGAAATGGAGAGAGGAAGGGGAGATATAGAGGGAGAGAGAAAGATAGACACCTGCAGACCTGCTTCACCGCTTGTGAATCACCCTCCCTGCAAGTGAGGAGCCAGGGTCTTGAACCAGGTTTCTTGTGCAGGTCCTTTAGCTTCATATTATGTGCACTGAAGCCAATACATTACTGCATGACCCCAGTTTTTATTTCTGAGGAAGTATACTCTGTTCCTGGAAAGAGTTTTTAAATGCTGATTTCATCATCTATCTGTGAGGGTCTTTTTATTTTAAATTCCTGCTCTGTCCATTTCCTTTCTGTAAGTCTATTTCTATTATTAGTATTATCTTTATTTATTTATTGGATAGAGATAGCCAGAAATTGAGAAGCAAGGGGAAGATAGAGAGGGAGAGGGACACCTGTAGCTCTGTTTCACCACTCCCAAAGATTGGGCCCTGCAGATGGAGACAGGGGGCTTGAACCTGGGTCCTTGTGCATTGTAACATGTGCCTCAGTCACTGAAGTGTAAGTTCTACTAAGCATGTGTGAGAAACTAGTGATGAGGAAGTGTTTCTATATGTCTCTGATAAGTTTGATAGAAAGGCAGACATCGGGAGTTGGGCGATAGCGCAGCAGGTTAAGCACAAGTGGCGCAAAGCACAAGGACCAGTGTAAGGATCCCAGTTCAAGCCCCCGGCTCCCCACCTGCAGGGGAGTTGCTTCACAGGTGGTGAAGCAGGTCTGCAGGTGTCTTTCTCTCCCTCTCTCTGTCTTACCCTCCTCTCTGCATTTCTCTCTGTCCAATCCAACAACAACGCCAATAATAACTACAACAATAAAACAACAAAGGCAACAAAAGAGAATGAATAAATAAATAAATATTTAAAAAAAAGAAAGACAGGCATGACTGAGCTAATCTAAGCAAGATTCATGGGGCAGTTGGTGCACTGTAGGTTGAAGTATCTTAGACAGCATTGACTAGAAGAAGTGCTATCCAGAAATTCCACTGAAACTGTCATGTTCACATAAGTGGAGGCCCTTCTCAACTGTGTAGACTAGACTCAGAGAATGGGCAGAAGGACTAAACCACCATCAGACAAGTAAACGTGTGAACCCAAACTGTATATGTCTCCAATAAACTCAAGCTATAAACATCCACCTTCTGCACAACCACGTTCAAAGCAGGCTCCTAACCAAATGTCCTGGGTCTGCAGCTGGAGAAGTTAATGGAGAGAGTAATTCAGTGGACAGTAAAGAGCTAACAAAGCATGGCAAAAAAAAAAAAAAGGCCAAGGTGAAGATTTTTTCTGGCAAAGATCACCAGAAAGCAATATCCTTTGCCTTGATATACAGCAGGTGTGCAGATTGGACAGGAATGAAGTCATCTCCCAATGCCAAGAAAGAATCTTGTCCTTACAGCACTGTCCAAGAGCTCTGAGCTCCCTCCACTCCCTGGAACATTACTAAATTGATTCCTGGCTGCCATCATAGTGTTGAATATTTTTCAGGTTACTGAGATAGTCAGAGTTTTAGCTGAAGTGGAAAAAGATTTTAGATTGTTTTCATAGCACATTTGTCTTGCATCTTTAAGCCTCTGAGACATGAAGCCATCATGTGTAATCATCACACTTTTATCCAAAGAAGTCCTGATTACACTTTTGCCATCTCCAAACACACATAGAAAAATTAATAGGTGGGGGAAAGTCTATTGTCCTTATACTAGAATTCAAGAAAGGCCCAGCTATACTATGCATTTAAAAAGCTTACATTTTTATTGTCACTGGGGTCTCACTATCCTGGACCAAATTTTCAAATAGAAAGAGAGAAACCTACCCCACTAGGGAAAGATAGAAACAGGTTGGGGGTATGAATCCACCTGCCAATACCCATGTCCAGCAGAGAAGCCAGAACTCCCACCTTCTGCACCCCAGAAATAATTTGGGTCCGTACTCACAGAGGGAGAGAACTGTTAGAGGAAGATGACCAGAGGGCTCTGAACTCCAACTCCATCAGGACCCAGAGAGAGAAAAGGGAAAAAGGAAGGATATTCAAAAGTAGTAATAGCTATACGTGTGACTTGGAAAGGAAGAAAAGACGGAACCATGGAAACAGTGGGCAAATCTAGACAGATAGTTGTATAAATAATAGTCAGCCCATATCTGTGACCTTGGGAGACCTGCTATAGCTTCCTATGAAAATAATGGGGATACAGAACTCTGGTGGTGGGGACAATCCCTTGTGATCTTATAATTTTAAATTAATATTAAGTCACTCATAAAATTAAAATGTAAAAAGTCCAAGTTCTGAATTAATAAAGTCAGGTATGTCACACCTTAGCACAGGCAGATTGGGTCCCTGTCCATTTCCAAATCTAGCTTATTACAAAGGAACACAAGAGCATTACTTTTGTGTAATAGTGATTTTCAAATTCTAGCCAATTAGCAGTAATGACTCTGGGAGCCCTTCCTGCAGTAGCATGTGGCTGAGGGTGGTGGCAGCAGGAAGTGGCAAGGTCAGAACCATCGGGACATTACTTCTGTGTAATGTTGTATCCAAGATGTCATTGCTTTGGATACAGTGCTTGCATTCTCTATAGTCACAGATAAAAGACAGCATGTAACCAGTGCTGCCTACTGAGGTCTTTTGATGAAAAGGAGCTGGAGAGGAGGTAAAAAGTGGATTCTCGGGATTCAGGCTGTAGCACATCTGGTTAAGCTCACTTGGCACAAAGCACAAGGGCCAGCTTAAGGATCCTGGTTCGAGCCCCTGCTCCCCACCTACGGGGGGGGGGGTCACTTCACAGGCAGTGAAGCAGGACTGTAGGTGTCTATCTTTCTCTCCCCCTTTTTTGTCTTCCCCTCCCCTTTCTCTCTGTCCTATATAACAATGACATCAGTAACAACAATAACAATAACTACAACAACAATAAAAAGACAACAAGGGCAACAAAAGGGAAAATAAATAAATAATTGGAATCTTGCTATAGTAACTATATTTTCTAATGATTTATTCACTTATTTTCATTGTCACTTAGCTTAATTCTGGGGCTCGGTGCCTGAAGACAAATCCTCTACCCCTGGTGGCCACTGTTTTTTGTGTTTTTTTTTTGAGACAGAGACAGAGATTGAAAGGTTAGGAAGAGATACAGAGGGAGAGAGAAAGAGAGACACCTACAGTCCTGCTTCAAGGCTTGTGAATCATTCTCCTACAGGTGGAGACTGGGGGACTAGAACCCAGGTCCTTGTACATAGTAGTGTGTGTACACTATTGGATACACTACTATAGCCTGGCCTCTAGCTTTTTTTCTTTATTTTTTTCCTTTTGGTCACCAAAGTTATTACTGGGACTCAATGCCGCTGTATGACACCACCATTCCCAGTGGACTTTTTTTTTTTTCCTTTTCAATAATGGTTAAGAGAGAGAGACAGAAGAAGAGATACTTGCAGAAGAGGTACTTCTCCACTGCTTGTGAAGTTTCCCACTTGTGAGGAGGGACCTGGCCTGACCCCAGGCCCTTGTATATGGACTGAGGATTTACCACCACTTGGCCCCCGCCTGACAACAACTTTTAGAGAAAGATCTAAGAATATCATTTAAATACAATTATATTTTTACTAAGGTAGTCTTTTTTTTTTCTTTCAGTTGAAGTAATGTTGCCTTGAAACACTACCAGATGCTTTAGGAGCACAGTTCTGTATCTCTTCAAATGCATGTTATCATATCCCAACTACAACCAAAGTACCAACACCCCTCTACCACAGCCCATTGTCACCAGCTCCTGGAGCTCTTCCAACAGACCTTTCAGGTAAGCTAGTTCCATTGTCAGAATCCAAGGGTTTGTTATGTTTTCTTGCAGTCACAAATGTGTGAGTGAAACCTCTAGTGTTTGCCTTTCTCCCACTGAGTTATTTGGGAAGATGACCAGAGGGCTCTGAACTCCAACTCCATCAGGACCCAGAGAGAAGAGGAAAACAGAACGGACATTTGGATGTAGTAATAGGTATAGGTGTGACTTGGAAAGAGAAGATGGGAACTCAAAAAAAAGGGGGGGTAAATATCTACAAATATAGATAGATAGTTGTAGAAATAAGTCAACCCATATCTATAACCTTAGGAGAACTGCTGTAGCTTTCAGTGGAGGGACTGGGGGTCCAGAACTCTGGTGATGGGAACGGTGTGGAGATGTACCTGTTACCTTGTCATTTTGTAAATTGTTAATAATTAAAATAGGAAGTCGGGCGGTAGCGCAGCAGGTTAAGTGCACGTGGCACAAAGCTCAAGGACTGGCAGAAGGATCCTGGATCGAGCCCCCGGCTCCCCACCTGCAGGGGAGTCGCTTCAGTGAAGCAGGTCTGCAGGTTTCTATCTTTCTCTCCCTCTTTCTGTCATACCCTCCTCTCTGCATTTCTCTCTATCCTATCCAACAACGAAGACATCAATAACAACAATATTAACTACAACCATAAAAAACAACAAGAGCAACAAAGAGGAATAAAAAATATTTTTTAAAAATAATTAAAATAAATAAACTAAATTTAAACAAGCTTTCTTCATTTTACTTCATGACAACAACTCACCCAGCCTCAACAATCTCTCTTGTCCCTTCCATTGAAGGAACTATAGGCATGGCAGAAACAAAAACACTCCTACTTTCCAGTTCCTTAGAATGACCATCTCTTTGACCGTGTCCTAAAGAGATTTCAGTAGCCTATTGAAAAAAAAGAAAACCAGGCATTTGTTGTAAATAAGCTTGGCAGATGGCCATAACACCTGGGACAATTAAGCCCCAGGGATGGATGAGCAGTTTCTAAGGCAGCAGAATTTCCCATCTGCTCAAATGGCATTTTAGGGCTATAAGCAAGCCAGTGTTGGCTGCCGAGGTGGTGGGGGTTGTGCCTGACAAAAAAATCTGCCTTTGGGTCCTCCAGGTACTGCTTAGCTGTCCCTCTAGAAGTAGGAGAAAGCAGAACAGTCTGCATGCATTTTATGGCCATTGAACTACTACAAGTACATAGCTTAGCTCTTCTGGGTTTATCTTTAAACACCAAGACCCAGGGCTGCAGAGTCCACACTGCTTTATAGCAAAGCTGAACAGTGTTCTTTCTCTTTCACATTCTCTCTCTCTCTCTCTCTCTCTCTCTCCTTTTCCTCTCTCTCACATCATTTTTTTCTTTTTTTAAATTGTATTTATTTACTACTGGATAGTGACAGAGAAAAATTAAGAGGGAGAAGGGGTGGTAGAGAGGGAGAGAGACAGAGAGACACCTGTCACCTTACTTCACCAGTCGTTAAGCTTTCTCCTAGCAGGGGCTCAAACCCAGGTCCCTTGAACACTATAGTGTGATTGCTTAACCAGGTGAGCCACTGCCTGGCCTGGCCCCCTAAATCTTTTTTTTTTTTTAAGAAAAGTGTTTACAAATAAAGTTGTTAATCAATTCTACTCACATTCTGCATACATGGGTTATATGGTTAATTTTTCTGTAGAATATTCCAAAGCTGGCATATAAGGTATAAATTAACTCATTTAAAAGACATCAGTGCAGCATGTAACAGGCTACCAATATTCCAAGTCAGGCATTGCCTCTTACATGCCCCAACTGACCTCTCCCCTTGTAACAACACCCTGACTAATTCCGTTGGGTGGAATCCCATCAAATCTTTATCTGGTGTTATTTCTTTGTAATTTCATATTGGAGGTAATTGTATTTGAATATTTCTTTTTTTTTTTTTTTTAGGAAATCCATCATAGATTGTTCAGGCTTACTTTTTTTTTTTTACTCTTATTATTATTTGTTTGCTTTCTGTTTGAGCACTGTACACAAAGTTGGCCAGTACAGGGAAGTTCTGCCCCATCCTTGCAAACTTGTATGGTGTTGCCATCCTAAGTCATTGCCAAGTGTTCAGAAATGAGTCTGGACCGCTCTTGCACCCCACCCCACTCCACCCCCACAGCAGATGGTGTTCACTTATGCTGGGGATTCAGCTGAAATGGGGCATTGGAGGTGTCATTATTCTGGGAAGATTTTAGATGCTTTTGCTCAGAAGAGTTCCTCTGAGAGAGATTGACAACCTCAGTCTCCCTCAGAGAGGCATCTCCATTTCTCTCCTCCATTCTCTCCCTCGCTCTCTCTCTCTCTTTAGAAGAATTTGTTCTTTTTTAAAAAAAAAATTATTTATTAATGGGTAGAATTTCCACACAAATGTGATGGGCCTAGACCGCTAATGGACCCCTCATCACAGTGCCACAAGTCTCTTCTATCAGGAGCATCATCACAAGCCCTGTTGTGGGCCCTTTCAGGACCGTGCATTCAACATAGAGCAGCTCTGGTAGGAACTGCCTCAGTTTCTGAAGGGAGGCTGGGGTATCTCATCCTGCCAGTCAAGGAAGACTGGTCCTGAAATTAGGGCAGACTAGAATGTTCCCAGCTACCATGAGCTGTGAGCTCAGATCAATAAGGGCTTAGAGTTTACACAGGCTCTGGCACTAAATATATATATATATATATATATATATATATATATATATATATGCCTTAGATTAGGTGGGTGGAGGTAAATAGTTAATTCTATTTATAGAATTTTTTTTCAAGAATGTGAGCTACTCTCTGCCCCTATCCAACTCTCTAGTCCTTTTCTCTAACACCATTTTTTCAGACAGTAGTTTTGAATTTTTATTTATTTATATATTTGCCTCCAGGGATATTGCCGGAACTCAGTGCCTGCAACACAAATCCACTGCTCCTGGAGGCCATTTTTTCCCTTTTGTTACCCTGATTCTTTTACCATTGTTGTGGTCATTATAATCATTGTTACTGATGTTGTCGTTGTTGGACAGGACAGAGAGAAATGGAGAGAGGAGTGGAAGACAGAGAAGGGGAGAGAAAGACAGACACCTGCAGACCCTCTTCACTGCCTGTGAAACAACTCCATTGCAGGTGGGGAACCAGGGGCTTGAACCAGTATCCTTCCGCCAGTGCCCACATTTTGTGCCAGGTGCGCTTAACCCACTGCACTACTGCCTGACCCTCCAGACAGTGGTTTTATTCAACTTCATGCTGGCTGTCAAACTTGCAATAACTCCCATAGTTGTGGGTCCCTATTGACATGCTTAAAATGTATTTGCAAGCTTTCCTCTATCCTAAGAGCCCCAATCTCATCTGCCCTGTTCCTGTGTTGATGCCTCTTCATTAACTATTTTGTCTCACTTTATGTCCTGCCACCTTCCAGACACCAAGCTGCAGATGCTGCCATGATTCCATCCTGACTCCTCTGGGCAGATGACCTCACCAATGTGCCCTAGAACCTCCCATCTCCAGAGCCCTGCCTCACTAGGGAAAGACAGAAACAGGCCGGAGGTAAGGATCCACCTGCCAACACCCAATTCTAGTGGAGAAGCACTTACAGAAACCAGAACTCCTATCTTCTGCACCCCCAAAACAACTTTGATTCATACTCCCAGTAGGGGAGAAGTGATAGGAGAAAGAGGATAAGAGGGCTCCTGAGAGAGGGGACAAAAAAGAGAGAATTGTTTGGATGTAGTAATAAGGTAACATGTAGGGGAAGAGAAGACAGAACCTGGAAGAAAACGGATCAAATATGTACAAATGTTGACAGATAGTTGTAGAGATGACAGTTAATCCATTATCTGCACTCTTGGGAGAACCGTGGAGGTTTGCAATGGAGAGACCTGGGATTAAGAACTCTGGTGGTGGGAATGGTGTGGAATTATACCCCCTTTGACATGTAATTTTGTGAATCACTATCAAATCTCTAATAAAAAAAAAACTGGAGAAAAAAACCCCCACAATATACGTCTTGATGAACATATCCAAGTTCTCAGAGACGTACTTAAATATGAAAAGTGCAACAGTTAAGTATACATTTTGTGAAAATGTGTGTACTGTTCACTTGTCCTTGATATTAGATTTCAATATAAGCACATAGCCAAGCCTGACCCTTCTCCTCTGTCCTCCTCCAGATTGTTCACTCCTTGTCAGCATTTCTGGACCACACCACTCTGATTTTGGAAGGTCTTTGGAAGCACCCTGACTCTCAGGGCTTGCCAGTCACTTCTGGATATGCATTTGAGCCTTGAATGGTGATGTGTTTCCATCCTGTTGGGGCACTATCACAGAAATCCCCCGAGATTCTCTGTCTGCTGAAGTCCAGTGTGTCTTCCTGTAGCAGAGAGACAGCATAAAGAACATGGAGCTTGGATGTAGACAATCACTTAGATGAGTGTAATTTAGGCAAATTCTGTGCTTCTGCTGCTTATAAAATGGAGTGACCATTCTTTAGGAACTGAGTGGGACTTGGAGGATTAAATGAAACCAAACCTTCAGGACTGGCTATAGCCTGTACATGGTTACACTCTTACCTCCAACATCCTAGTCCTAATAGGTGAGAAATTTCAATGTAAGAATTACCTTTGTTTTCATTTCCTTTTCTGCTTTGTTTTGTTTTTATTTCTGGCCACCAGGATTATCCCTGGTATCAACTGCTTCCATGAAGACTCCACCACTCACAATGGTCATAATTTCTCCTCCTCCTCCTCCTCCTCCTCCTCCTTCTCCTTCTTATTTTTTCTCCTCCTTATTTTTCTTTCTTTCTTTTTCTTTCTTTCTTTCTTTTTTTTTTTTTTTTTGCCTCCAGGGTTATTGCTGGGACTCAGTGCCAGAAACACAAATCCACTGATTATGATAGTCTTTTTTTTTTCTTCATTTTATTGGGCATGTCTTAGAGTGGTGCTCTGATCTGTTTTCTCTCTCTCTCTCTCTCTCTCTCTCTCTCTCTCTCTCTCTCTCCTTACAGGGTTATTTCTGGGGCTCAGTGCCTACACCACGAATCCACTGTTCCTGGAGGTCATTTTTCTATGGTATTGGATAGGACAGAAAGAAACTGAGAGAGGAGGGAGAGATAGATAGAGAGAGAAGGAGAGACAACTAAAGACCTCCTTCACTACTTATGAAGTTACTCCTCTGAAGGCAGGGAATGGGGTTCAGATTGGGATGCATGCCTGGGGGGGTCCTTATGCTTAGTACTATGTGTGCTTAATCAGGTATGCCCTCAGGAGAGGGCTCGGTGTCAACCCTCTCAGACTAACATGGAGATAAAGGTCTGGATTTCCCAGATAGTGGGCCTTTTCCCACATGTCTACATAGCCTGTGCTCCTACTTCCCTTAGATTTCTGCTTATGTGTCATCTCTGCAGAGATTTATCCTACCATTCTTGCATGATTTTATTTTTCATTGTAGCTTGATAGAGTTTTGTTTTTTTTCCCCCTGCAAGGTTATCGCTGGGAAGCACTACGAGTCCACTGCTCCTGAAGTATATTTGCATATTTTTCCCATTTTGTTGCTCATTGTTATTGTTGTTATAGTTGTTGGATAGGACAGAGAGAAATGGAGAGGGGAGAGAAAGATAGACACTTGCAGTCCTGCTTCACAGCCTGTGAAGCGATTCCCCTCCTTCTTCTTCTAGCGTTTGCCCTTCTTCCGTAGCCAGTCAACAGCATCAGGTTGAGCCTGATGTAAAGTTTCGAGACCTCCTTTGAATCTGGAGAGGTGGCAGTCGTTGACTATGTGGGTCATAGTCTGTCTGTAGCTGCAGGGGCAGTTCGCGTCATCTCTGGCTCCCCAGCAGTGGAACATAGCAGCGCACTGGCCATGGCCTGTTCGATAGCGATTGAGGAGGGCCCAATCATAACGTGCTAGGTCAAAGCCGGGTTGACGCTTGCAGGGGTCTGTGATGAGGTGTTTGTTCTTTACCTCAGCTGACTGCCAACTCTGTTTCCAAGAGACTGGAACAGAGAAGTTCAGTGTAGGCATAGGAGACCAGATTGGATGACGAGACGTCAAATGTTGGACAGGGTGGGTGAAGATATCCGCGTATATTGGAAGGTCCAGTCAAGCTTAGACGTGGGAAATGAACTTAGATGATGCCACATCCAGACGAATATCTGGCAGGGTGATGTTGCTAAGAACTGGCAGCCATGGAACCGGGGTGGAACGGATGGTTCCAGAAATTATCCTCATGGAGGAGTATAATTTGGAATCGACCAAGTGGACATGGGGGCTACGGAACCATACTGGGGCACAGTATTCTGCAGTGGAATAGCATAATGCCAGAGATGATGATCATAGTGTGGAAGCGCTCGTGCCCCATGAGGAGCTGGCCAGTCTTGCAATGATGTTATTCTTCACGCCCACCTTTGCTGCAGTTTTTATGAGATGTTTGTGAAATGACAGAGTGCGATCGAGAGTAACGCCAAGATAGATTGGCTGGGCTTCATGCTGGATTCTCATATCCTCAAGCTGCACATTAAGCTCACGCGAGGCCAAGGCATGGTGTAGACGGAAAACAGATGATACCGTTTTTGCAGTGCTAGGGATTTGTCGCCATTTTTTACAGTAATCAGATATCAGAGACATGTCTTTCGTGAGTGTTTCCTCGAGGATGTCGAACTTGGATGCCTGAGTTGCACAGCAGATGTCATCGGCATAAATGAACTTCCTTGAAGAAGTTTCTGGAAGGTCATTGATGTAAATATTAAATAGCATAGGAGCCAGAACAGAGCCCTGGGGGAGGCCACTTGAGACAAGTCTCCATCTGCTAGACTTGTCACCCAGATGTACCCGGAATCTTTTGTTTTGGAAAAGAAATGATATAGTGTTGGCCACCCATGGAGGCAGACATCTTGAGATCTTGACTAGGAGACCATGGTGCCAAACCATGTCATAGGCTGCTGCGAGATCAACAAAGACAGCACCCGTCTTTAAATTCTTCTGGAATCCATTTTCAATGTAAGTTGAGAGGGCCAGGGCTTGTTCGCAGGTAGATCTTCCTGGGCAGAAACCAGCTTGGGCGGGTGATAGGAATTTCTCTGTAAGATGAGAAATACGTGACAGAAGCAGCCTCTCAAGGAGTTTGTAACACACGGAGAGGAGAGAAATTGGTCTATAGCTGGCGGCCAGTGTTGGGTCTTTCTTTGGTTTCAAAACCGCTATAATCTTCGCATGACGCCAAACTTTGGGCATAGACTCAGATTCCAAGATGTGGGACAGGAATGTAGTGAGCCACTTCTTTGCCATGGGACCCAGGTTAAGAATGAGTTCTGGGGTGATGTTATCATAGCCAGCAGCTGTTCCCAGTTTAACCCTCTTCAAAGTGTCTTCCAGTTCAGACAGTGTAAAGGGAGAGAGTTTTGGAGATGGACAAGATAAACAGAAGTGGGATGACCACTCATGGGAAATTTCTCTTTTCCAGACTGGGTCGATCTTAGCACGTCCAACTTGAGTTAGGTGACTGGCCACTGAGTTTGGAGATATGGGAGGATGGGAGACGGGAGAGGGTTGGCTACCGGCACCCAGACTATGAAGAAGCTTCCAGGCCTTCCTACTTGAGTGGGTGAAGTTCAGACTTTCCGTGAGTTGTTGCCAGCGGGCTTGGCGTGCTGCATCCAGGGAGGCAATGAGATGGTCAGCCACATCTGGGTCTCCTGACTCATCATACTGCTTTAGTAGTTGCTCGCATTCAGCATCAAGACAAGATGTATAGTTAGCACGTCTCCCATGAGGAATAGCTTGGGAAGCTGCTTTGAAGATGGCTTGGCGGAAGCGCCTGTAGGAATCTTCAGAGGGGATAGAGTTAATTGGAATTGCAGGAATAGATTTGTTGGTAAGATCACTGAACAGACGCCAGTTTGCTTTCCGAAAGTTCCATCTTAGTTTCTCTGAGCACAGAATCAGTGGGAGCTGGAGACCAATGTGGATGATAGCTGGGCGGTGATGACTGTGCGGGAAGATCTTGAGAACTTGTCTCGTAGTGGGAAAGGCTTAGCCGTTGACTGTGCTAATCCAGCACAAGTCGGGTGATGAGTCTTTATTCCATCTAGCACTGTGAAAAGAGCCTGGCTGTTTGGGATCGTATAATAGGAAGAGGTCATTCGCTGAAGCCCAGTCGGCTAATATAGAGCCATCAGCACGAGTGGAGGAATATCCCCAGTCTTGGTGATGACTATTAAAGTCTCCAACGTAAATGGCTGGGTGATTCGGGCTAGTCCGGACCTCATTATCCCATGAGGCACTGGGAGGCTTATATACATTGACGAGCTGAATAGTTCCAATAGTAATGGAGTCGTAGAAGGTCGAAGAGGCCGTATGGTAAAAGTCCGCAAGAGCGTAGATGGCTCGGCTATGTTTAGGATGGAGATTATAGCATATTAAATCGAATCCACTGATGGTGAATCAAGCAGCTTCATCGACTGCTATATGTGTTTCTTGTAGGCAGATCACATCTGCCTGATGCTGTATCGCCAATTGACCAATAAGAATGTGTTTGGCAAAGGACAGCCCCTCAACATTAAGTTGGAGGACTCGAAGAGCAGGACCAACAGCTTGAAAGCTGTCAGGAGCTGCTTGTTGCTGGCTTTGAAAGTGACTGGGATCCATGTGGATTCAGTCTGCTAGGAAGGATAGTCAGTTTCCCCAATGAATGGGTACTCATGGGATGCACCACGGGAAGGTCGATCCAATGCATCCTGCAATACCCCTGCAGGTGAGGAGCTGGGGGCTTGAACAGGGATCCTTACGCCAGTCGGTCCTTGTGTTAGAGGTGTTTTTTTTTTAATGATGCTTATTTACTTATTGTTTACCCACTATGAGCATGACCATTCTCTATTTTGTTCACTATTTTATCTCAGCTCAACTTACCAGGTTATAAGTTTACAATGTATTTTCCATAACACACCCACCACCAAAGTTCTGTATCCCCACCTTCCCACCTCCCAAGAGAATCATCAGAGTTCTCATAAGTCTTCAAAACAGTTTGCTTGCTTCTGTTTTGTCTGGGATATCACTTTCTGGCAAGTTTATATAAATCAGATGTCTAGATTCCATGTATGAGTGAAACCATCTGGTGGTTGTCTTTCATCTCTTTACTTATTTCACTAAGCATCATCACCTCTAGTTCCACCCATTTTGTCCCAAAGGACACAATATCACCTTTTAAGATTGCAGAGTAGTATTCCATGGAATATATATCCTGTAACTTCTTTATCCAGTCATCTGATGAGGGGCATTTAGGCTGCTTCCACTCTGTGGCTATTGTGAATAATGAAGCTATGAACACAGCTATGTCCCCTCAAATAAGTATTTGACTGTTCACTGGATAAATTTCTAAGAGTGGTATTACAGGGTCATAAAGTAATTCCATTTTTTTAAGGACTCTCTATACAGTCTTCCAAAGGGACTCCCCCAGTCTGCATTCCCACCAGCAGTGAAGCAGAGTTCCCTTTTATCCACAACCTCTCCAGCACCTGTCATTCCTGGCTTCTTGATGGAAGCCATTCTCTCAGGGGTGAGATAGTATCTCAATGTAGTCTTAACTTACATTCCTCTAATGATAAGTGAAATGGAGCATTTCTTCATGTATCTGTGAGCCATGTGTATCTCTTCATTAGAAAACTGTTGAGTTCCTTGGCCTACATTTTATTGAGTTATTTTTGCTTATTTTATAGATCTGTACCAATTTTGTATAAATGTTTGATATCAGTCACTTGTCTGGTGTGTGATGTGCAAATATCTTCTCCCATTTACTCAGCTGCTTGGTTACCCTGGTGTAGTTTGCTTTTGGTGTTTGAAGCTCTTTAGTTTCATTTAACCCCATGAATTTACTCTTGTTTTCATCTCCCATGCCCAAGGGGTTGAGTCTCCAAATATATCTTTGATGTGAAGGCCTACGAAGTTTTGCTGACATTTTCCTCTATAATTTTTAGAGTTTCCAATCTATTATCTTGATCTTTAATACATTTTGACTTGACCTTGGTGTGTGGTGTCAAGTGGTGGTCTGGTTTCACTTTTCCACATGTGGCTATCCAGTTTCCCCAGCACCATCTGTTGAAGAGACTTTCTTTATACCATTGAATGGTTTTGTCCCCTTTGTCATCTGTGTGGGCTCATTCTGGGCTTTGGATTTTGCTCCATTGATCCAAGTGTCCATTTTTATTACAGTGCCATGCTGTTTTGATTACTGTTGCTTTGTAGTATAAACTGAAGTTTGGAAGAATGGTACCTCCATGAGTAATAAATTTTCACTTAACATCTACCACCAAAATAATCCTAACTGTTTAAAATGGAAAGGCTATATCTTTGATTTTGTGACACACCGTCATGCATTGTGACATAGAAGAAAACATGATGACTGTGGCCCAGGAGGTGGCACAGTGGATAAAGCATTGGACTCTCAGGAGTGAGGTCCTGAGTTCATTTCCTGGCAGCACATGTACCAGAGTGATGCCTGGTTCTTTCTCTCTCTCTTCCTCTTTTTCATGAATAAATAAATAAATAAAATCTAAAAAAAAGGAAGAAAAAAGAAAACATGATGGTTTTAGGGCAAAACTGGCCCAAATCTCCCCAATTTTTAAATTATTAGTAGAATGAGTCCATAAATCAATCTTTCTTCTCTCTTTCTGTCTGTATTTCTCTTTCGTTGTCTTGGCCACTGTATGCATAAAAGAAAGTCATGTTTACTTTTATGTGTCAACTTGGCTAGGATGTGGTCCCCATTGCTTTGGCGAAAAACCAGTCCAAATTTTCTATAAAGTCATTTTCTAGATGTGTTGAATATAGTAACCCAAATACTCATCATAATATAGGTGGGTCACATCCTACCATTTGAAGGTTCTATAAGGAGTGATTGAGACTTCCTGAAGGAGGAAAACTTTCTAAGACTGGACTGACTTGAGAAACTCTAGCTGGGTTTTCAGCAGACAGATTTCAAGTCAAGATCGCTCCACTGAGGGTTAGAACATTCTTCATTTGGAGGCCATGGGTCTTGCCAGGTGGAAGGCCCTTTATTACCTGTAAGCACCATAGACACCACCTAGGGAACTACACAAATGTTGGAGCAGTTTGGTTGTGTCTCTCCTCTCTTCTTCACTCCCTATAAAATATATAAATGAGGAAACTGTCCTTAGAAAGGGCACTGAGCAGTAATATTGTCCAACTTTGAGGTCCTACAGCCTCATTTCAAAAAGAGCAGCTGTCTTGTCAGCCTTTCCTACATTTCCAGCTTACTGGAACACTCTAAAGATTTTAAACTGGTCAGAGAATAGCTTAGCCTAAAGAGTGCCTAGCTTGTCATACATGTGTCACAGGGTTAAATCAGGGCATCAGATGGGAGTACCAGGGCATCAAGGGAACTCTCAGTACTGTGCTCTCCCTCCCTCTCCCTCTCTCTTTCTGAAATAAGAATGAAAAGGGTGACATGCATAAAGTAAAAAAAAAAAAAAAGATTTTAAATGGCAGTCAGGCAGTAGCACAGCGGGTTAAGCACACGTGGCACAAGGCACAAGGACTGGCATAAAGATCCTGGTTCCAGCCCTTGGCTCCCCACCTGCAGGGGAGTTGCTTCACAGGTGGTAAAGCAGGTCTGCAGGTGTCTCTCTTTCTCTCCCTCTCTCTGTCTTCCCCTCCTCTCTCCATTTCTCTCTGTCCTGACAATGACAACAACAATAACAACTACAACAACAATAATAAAAAAAAAAAGATTTTAAACTTGTCAGTCTCCACAATTGTGTGATCTGAATATTTACATGATTTTTTTTTCATCACGGGGGCTTCACTTCCCTGGGCAAAAAAAATTCAGATAGGATAAGAGAGACAAAGACAGAAAGGCAGAGATACTGGGATGATGATATCATAGAACCAAAGCTTCCTCCAGTTGGTGTAGGCTGGTATTGAACCTGTGTCTTATATTTGGCAAAGCAGGTGTATTATCCAAGTGAGTAATTCTGATGGTCCTCCTAATTTTTGATAGTTAGGGCTAAGTATTCTAATGAGACTCTTTTTTGTTATATATATAGCCTACCACTTAAAATAGGATTACATTATAAACTCACTGGAATAACCATATCCTCAAACATCATTAGATACTTACTTAAAATATGATTTTGGGAGTCGGGCTGTAGCGCAGCGGGTTAAGCGCAGGTGACGCAAAGCACAAGGACCGGCATAAGGATCCCAGTTTGAACCCCGGCTCCCCACCTGCAGGGGAGTCGCTTCACAGGTGGTGAAGCAGGTCTGCAGGTGTCTATCTTTCTCTCCTCCTCTCTGTCTTCCCCTCCTCTCTCCATTTCTCTCTGTCCTATCCAACAATGACAACAACAATAATAACTACAACAATAAAACAACAAGGGCAACAAAAGGGAATAAATAAATAAAAATAAAATATTTTTTAAAAAATTAAAAAAAGAAAAAAATATGATTTTAATACTTTCATATTATATTGAGGTTTCTTATTTCAGTATATGCAGGAGAAATCCCTTCCATTCCAGGGGAATTTTAGCAAGAAGGTAAGGGAATTGTCTAGATGTTAGTTTTTTTATCTCAGCATTTAAATTCAGGTCAACTAGAGGATATCAGTCTCTCGATGTCTTCAGTATGTGTATTTAATGAATACAACATAGTCTGGGACATCCTGCATTTAGAGGAAAGAGAGAGAGAGAGAACATTAGGAAAGTCAAAACTAGGTCACTGGCTTCCTGAGAATCAGGTTCCCTGACTGACATAAAATGTCCAGTGACTTTGTATAGTTAAGTAAAGAGCAATTTTCAAATATATCTTGAAGTCTTTGTTTTAAAAAATTACAAGAGGGGCCAGGTGGTGGTGCACATGGTTGATCCCCCATGTTACAGTGCAAGACCCAGGTTCGAGTCCCTACTCCCCACCTACAGGAGAAAAGTTTTGCTAGTGGTAAAGCAGTGTTGCAGGTCTCTCTCTCTCTCTCTCTCTCTCTCTCTCTCTGTCTCCTACAGGGTTATAGCTGGAGCTTGGTACCTACACTATGAATTCACTGGTCCTGTGACCATTTTTTCTTTTTTTTGGGGGGGGGGTAGGACAGAGAGAAATTGAGAGGAGGAGGAAAATAGAGAGAGAGAGAAAGAGAGATACCTGCTAATCTGCTTCACTGCTTGTGAAGTGACCCCCCTCCCTCACCCACTGCAGCTAGGGAGCCAGGGTCTCAAAATGGGATCCTTGTCCCCATCCTTGTGTTTGGTACTATGTGCACTTAACCCGATGTGCCACCACCCACCGCTTCCCTGTCTCTCTCCCTCTCTATCATCTGCCCCCTTCCCTCTTGATTTCTGGATGTCCTATCTGATAAATAAATAAATATAAAAAAGAAAAAAGAAAGAAAAAGAGGTACTTGTTCCAGAAAAAAAAAATGAAGAAACAAAAAAATTAAATGAAGGACGCTATGTAGAACTAACAGTATTGGAGATTCACGCTAGATGTTTGAACCATCTGCTGAAGCCAGGAGGAGGCTCTGCTCTCTTTCCATATTGCCAGTGCTGCTTTATGCTGTCCTGGCAGCATGGCTGAGAACCATCATTCAAGAGCACACAGCACCTATAATGGAAGCATGACAGCAGGGGGACAGTGCAGTGGCAGAGGAGGGTTTTAAAGGAAAGGGTTGTAAAGCTGTGAGGCAAGAACTCAGCACCTGGTAGGACGATTTGATTACTTTTGAGTGCTTTGATTTTACTAGTGATTAACAATTTACACAATTGTTGATAAGAGGCTTACAATTCCACACAGTTCCCACCACCAGAGTTCCCTGTCCCACCCCTCTCCACTGATAGCTCCCCTATTCTTTATCCCTCTGGAAGTTTAGACCCAAATTCTTTATGGGGAGCAGAAGGTGGGAGGTCTGGCTTCTGTAATTGCTTCTCCACTGGACATGGTTGTTAGCAGGTGGATCCAATACCCTGGCCTGCTTCTATTCTTTTCTTTCTTTCTTTCTTATTTATTTATTGATTGATTTATTCCCTTTTGTTGCCCTTGTTGTTTCTTTTATTGTTGTAGTTATTATTGTTGTTGTTGGATAGGACAGCAAGAAATGGAGAGAGGAGGGGAAGACAGAGAGGGGAAGAGAAAGAGAGACACCTGCAGACCTGCTTCCTCTGCAGGTGGGAAGCCAGGGCTTGAACCAGGATCCTTTTGCCAGTCCTTGCGCTTTGTGCCACCTGAGCTTAACCCACTGCGCTATCACCAGATTCCCCTCTTTCTTTTTTTAAATTAGTGATTTAATATTGATTTACAAAATTACCAGATAACAGGGCTACAACTCTGCTCTGTTCCCACCACCAGAGTTCTGTGTCCCCAATCCCTCCATTAAAAGCTACAGCAGCTGTAAGGTTCCAGATATGGGTTGACTATTATTTCTACAACTATCTGTCCATTATTTGTATATATTTGCCCATTTTTTTCCTATGGTCTCATCTTCTCTTCCTATTCAAGTCACACCTACTCCTATTATTACATCCAAATGTCCTATCCTTTCTTCTTCTTTCTCTGGGTCCTGATGGAGTTGGAGTTCAGAGTCATCTGGTCATTTTTCCCCTAACATTTCTTCCTCTCTGAGAATATGGAACAAAATTCTTGATGGGGTGCAGAAAGTGGAAGATCTGGCTACTGTAATTGCTTCTCCGCTGGACATGAGTGTTGGCAGGTGGATCCACACCCCCAGCCTGTTTCTGTCTTTCCCTAGTGGGGCAGGGATCTGGGGAGGGGAGGCTCCAGAGCATGTCAGTGAGGTCATCTGTCCAGGGAATCAGGATGGTGTCATGGTAGCATCTGAAACTTAGTGGCTGAAAAACATTGTGGTATATATTCCAAGCTTTGGGTCCATGATTGCTCAACAATTTGTTTGGCTTCATATGTTAACTCTCTTTTCAGTCACCAGGTTCCAGATGCCATCAGGATGCTGGCCAAGCTTCCCTGGATTGAAGACCCCACCAATGTGTCCTGGAGCTCAGCTTCCCCAGAGACCCATGCTACTAGGGAAAGAGAGAGGCAGACTGGGAGTATGGACCGACCAGTCAATGCCCATGTTCAGCGGGGAAGCAATTACAGAAGCCAGACCTTCTACCTTCTGCAACCCACAATGACCCTGGGTCCATGCTCCCAGTGGGATAGAGAATGGGAAAGCTATCAGGGGAGGGTGTGGGATATGGAGATTGGGTGGTGGGAATTGTGTGGAGTTGTACCCCTCCTACCCTATAGTTTTGTTAATTAATCCTTTCTTAAATAAAAAAAAAAACATTGTGGTATATAGCAGAACAAATTGTTTAACAATTAGGAAACATTTTATTGTACTTTACTTTATTTCATTTTATGTCATTGCCTCCAGGGTTATCTCTGGGGCTCAGTGCAGGCACTCTGAATCCACTGCTCCTGGAGGCCTTTTTTTTTTTTTTTAGATTTTATTAGATAGAACAGAGAGAAATTGACAGAAGAGCAGTAGAAAGAGAGGGAGAGAGAGGAAGATTCACATCTTCAGACTTGCTTTGCCACTTCTGAAATGCCCTCCCCCTGCAGGTAGGGAGCTGGGGCCTCAAACTCATCTAGATCCTTGCTTGAGTCCTTGTGCTTAGTACTATCTGTGCTTAACAGGGTCCACCCCCACCCGAACCTCATTATATTTACTTTATATTTAACTTTTTTTTTTTAGTTTTTTAAAACACTTCTTTATTTATTTTCCCTTTCGTTGCCCTTTTTTTTTATTGTTGTTGTAGTTATTGTTGTGGTTATTGATGTCGTCTTTGTTGGATAGGACAGAGAGAAATGGAGAGAGGACGGGAAGACAGAGGGGAGAGAAAGAAAGACACTAGGGAGTCCGGCGGTAGGGCAGCAGGTTAAGTGCAGGTGGCGCAAAGCGCAAGGACCAGTGTAAGGATCCTGGTTCAAGCCCTGGCTCCCCACCTGCAGGGGAGTCACTTCACAGGTGGTGAAGCAGGTCTGCAGGTGTCTATCTTTCTTTCCCCCTCTCTGTCTTCCCCTCCTCTTTCCACTTCTCTCTACTATCCAACAACAAGGACATCAATAATAACTACAATAAAAAAACAACAAGGGAAACAAAAGGGGATAAATAAATATTTTAAAAAGAGAGAGAGACCTGCAGACCCGCTTCACAGCCTGTGAAGCAACTCCCCTGCAGGTGGGGAGCCTGAGGCTGGCACCAGGATCCTTAAGTGGGTCCTTGCGCTTTGCACCAGTGTGCTTAACCAGCTGTGCTACCACTCGACTCCCTATATTTACTTTTGTCTTAGTACTTTATGTTGTTTTACAAGAGTATTGATTTCAGGCCAATTTTCATACCCACATATAAAATGTGTAAGCCCATGTATTTGCTTTTCTTTTTCTTCTCTCTACTTTATTGGGCAATTGACTGTTTACTGTATAGTTGTTAAAATCTAGGTCCAACCACTCAGCATACGTGTATTTTAATATAAATTTGAAAACTGCCACCAAATTTTTAAAACAAGAGGGGCCAGATAGTTTCCATCACTTCCGCCTCTTTAGTTGGAATTTTCAGGCTACATGTTTGGCTTCTTAATATCTCTTGGGTCTTGACACAAAACCTTCCCACCAAGGTTAGCAATCTGTCAATCCTGATTTTAAGAAATATCTTGAATAATTCTTTTTTTCATTTTTAAAATTTTTTATCATCTTTATTAATTTATTGGATAGAGATAGTCAGAAATCAAGCGGAAGGGAGAGACAGAGAGGGAAAGAGACAGAGAGACACCTGCAATTCTGCTTTACCACTTGTAAAGTTTTCCCCCTGCAAGTGGGTACTGGGGGCTTGAACCAGGGTCTTTGCACATTGAGTGCTCAACCAGGTGCACCAACACCAGCCCCCAAATAAATTTTTTCAATTTTTTATTGTTGTATTATTATTGTTGTTGTTATTGATGTCATTGTTGTTGTATAGGACAGAGAGAAATGGAGAGAGGAAGGGGAAGACAGAGAGGAGGAGAGAAAGATAGACACCTGCAAACCTGCTTCACTGCCCGTGAAGCGACTCCCCTGAAGGTGGAGAGCCGGGGGCTTGAACCGAGATCCTTATGCCAGTCCTTGCACTTTGAGCCACTGCACTGAACCCACTGCGCTATCCCCTGACTCCCTTCTTTTTTTATTGTTGCTAGTTTGCAAGAAATATTTGTTAAATTGAGGATATATCAACCTCTAGACAGCGATCCCTATGCTCTCTTAACTGTTTTCTTGCTAGAAATTAAAGCATATTGAAATGTCTGTAAGTTTGTCTAATTATCGTTCATCAAAACACATTAGAAAAGTTTTTTGTTCATTCACTTACAGTCTCAACGTAACAGATTAAACTTCAGACGCCTGTCACTACTAGTTAGATAACCTGGTACAAATAGCCAATGTGTTGGCTGTAGGTTTTATGTCTTAAATCTGCTGTGAAACTTCACACCAACATGATCTTTATGGAGTAAGGCTACAGACATTGTCAGAGACTACAATCTGCAGAGAGTACATCTGAATGGTGTATGCATATATTTGTATATAAGATTAAAGTAGATTTAGCCCCCAAGTGGGTAAAGTAACTGACTTCCTGACCTTGATGTTCCTGTGCTTAACCTCAGAGCTCATCTCTGCAATTTGCAATTCATTGCGCCTTGATACTTAATATAAATGGGTAGAAGTAGATGTATTCTTAGTGGTCAGCAGGAAATCAAATGTCACATGCAGCATGGGCAAATAATGTGTCTTGTTCTGTATGTTTCCTTTTATGGGCAAATGTGTTACCTTTTCTAATTATTATTAATTATTATTATTAATGATTTTGCCTCCAGGGTTATCATTGGGGCTCGGTGCCTACACTATGAATCCATTGCTTCTGGAGGCTATTTTTCCCATTTTGTTGCCCTTGTTGTTGTTATTTTTATTGTTGTTACTGCCGTTGTTGCTGTTGGGTAGGACAGAGAGAAATCAAGAGAGGAAGGGAAGACAGAGAGAGAAAGACAGACACCTGGAGACCTGCTTCACCAGTTGTGAAGTGATCCCCCTGCAGGTGGAAAGCCGGGGCTCGAACCGAGATCTTTACACCAGTCCTTGTGCTTGGTTCCATGTGCACTTAACCTGCTGCACTACCACCCAGCACCCAATGTCTTACTTTTTAAATTTTATACTTTATTTTATTTTATTCTCAATAAGGTTATTGCTGGGACTTGATACCTATGGACAATACCCTGGCAACCTACTAATTATTTTCCTTTCCTTTTCTCTTCTTTTTTTTCCTCCAGGGTTATTGCTGGGGCTCAGTGCCTGCACCATGAATCTATTGCTCCTAGAGAACACTTTTCCCCCTTTTGTTGCCCTTGTTGTGGTTATTATTGTTGTTGATGCCATTTTTTTGTTGGATAGGACAGAGAGAGAAATGGAGAGAGGATGGGAAGACAGAGGAAGAGAGAAAGATAGACACCTACAGACCCGCTCGACCACCTGTGAAGCAACTTCCTTGCAGGTGGGGAGCCGGGGACTCAAACTGGGATCCTTACGCTGGTCCTTGCGCTTTGCGCCACGTGAACTTAACCCACTGCTACCGCTGGACCCCCTTCATTTCCTTTTCTTTTCTTTCCTTTCCTTTCCTTTCCTCTTTCATTCTTCCTTCCTTCCTCATTTCTCTCTCTGTCTGTCTGTCTCTCTCTTTCTTTATTCCCTTTATTCTTTCTCTTTTTTTCTGCTTTTCATAGAAATTGAGAGGGAACGGGGGATAGAGAAAGATCAAGACACTTGTAGTACTGTTTCACTGCTCATGGAACATTCCCTCTTCAGGTGTGGACAGGGATTTGAACTCAAGTGCTTGCACATAGTCACATGTGCATTCAAGCAGGTGTGTCACCACCCAACCCCTTAATGTAGTAAGCAGAGGTTAACACCAGCTATTAGAAGAGAAAGAATTGATTGTTTCTTACTCCTGCTATTTTGATATGTCTCTTCTGTCGGGCAGTTTGAATATAATGAATCACAAGTGCGATGAGTGAAAAAGTTAGGGACCCCCCCTCGTATTACAGGCTCTTAGTAGGCCTCTACCTCCCTAAGCCAGCACATGCTGCTTTGGGGATGTCCATGTGCGCTGGCGATGACTTCCTAGTCATCTGATCCCATTTCTTAGCAAAAGAGATAAGGGAACGATTTCCTCTGGCTTTGTTCAATGTACAAATTCAATCATACCATCTCAACATACAAAAACCATTAAAAGAAAAACAGGGGCATGGTGGTGGCACACCTGGTTGAGCGCACGTGTTACAGTGTGCAAGGACCCAGGTTTGAGCCCCCAGTCCCCACCTGCAGGGGGAAGGCTTCACAAGTGGTAAAGCAGGGCTGCTGCACGTCTCTCTCTCTCTCTCTCTCTCTATCTATCTCTTTCTCTCTCTCTCTCTCATCCCCTCGAAATTTCTGGCTGCATCTATCCAGTAAGTACATAAAGGCAATAAAAAAAATTTAAAAAAAAACTCACCTGTGCCTAACAAGGTCATAGCTCTGTCATTTTCAACTAGCCAAGCCCATCAATACTTCCATGCACCTGATTTTGCTCTGAAATTCTAACATGACTAAAACTATTAGCAACTTTTTTGTTTTTTAATTTTTTATTATATTTATTTATTATTGGATAGAAACAGAGAGAAATGGAGAGGGCAGGGGGAGAGAGAGAGAGGGGGAGAGAGAGACAGAGAGACACCTACAACCCTGCTTCATCACTTGCAAAGCTTTCCCCCTGCAGGTGGGGACCAGGGGCTGGAACCTATGTCCTTGTGCACTGTAACATGTGCGCTCAACCAGGTATGCCACCATTTGGCCCCCTCATATTACATATATATATATATATATGTATATATATATATATATACATATATATATATATGTATTTCCTTTTGTTGTCCTTGTTTTGTTGTTGTAGTTATTATTATTGTTGTTGATGTCATTGTTCGATAGGACAGAGAGAAATGGAGAGGGGAGGGGAAGACAGTTAAGGGGAGAGAAAGACAGACACCTGCAGACCTGCTTCACCGCCTGTGAAGCGACTCCCCTGCAGGTGGGGAGCCAGGCTCCAACTGGGATCTTTATGTCCATCCTTGCACTTTGTGCCACGTGTGCTTAACCCACTGTGCTACCGCCTGACTCCCATTAACCCCTTTTCTAAACAGGGCCTGGCATTCTCTTTTTGTACTTTACAAATATGTATTTTTTATTTATTCAGCATATATTTGATGAAAGTAAATTTCATTTCTGACAATGTGAAAACATTCTGAACAGTTAAAGACTAAAGAGAAAAACAAAACAGAAATCCCCTCCCTCGTTCCAAGTGCTTCAGAAAGATTTCAGAGAGTTGTACCTTGAATCTGCACACATGCCTCACGGTTTCCGTCAACTTTTGTGGAAAAGCAGGAGCAGTAGAATCATAAGACTTGGCTTAGAATCTAACTTTTTCTGTTTTGTTGTTTAAAAATGTTTTTGTTGGGAGTCAGGCCGTAGCGCAGCGGGTTAAGTGCACATGGCACAAAGTACAAGGACCAAGTGTGAGGATCCAGGTTCCAGCCCCGGCTCCCCACCTGTAGGGGAGTCACTTCACAGGCAGTGAAGCAGATCTGCAGGTGTCTGTCTTTCTCTCCCCCTCTCTGTCTTCCCCTCCTCTCTCCATTTCTCTCTGTCCTATGCAACAACAACAGCATCAATGACAACAACAATAAAAATAAATAAATAATATATATATATATAATTGTTTTGTTGTCTTTATTTATTTGTTGGATAGAGGCACCCAGAAATTGAGAGGGAAGGAGGAGGTAGAGAAGGAGAGAGACAGAGGGATGCCTGCTGCCCTGCTTCACCGCTTATGAAGCTGTCTCCCTGAAAATTATGAACTGGGGACTAGAACCCGGGTCCTTGTGCATTGTTAACATGTGCGATCAGCCAGGTGCGCCACCATCCACACACACTCTTTCTGTTGCTTGCTGAGTGTCTGTGGGTAAATGACAAGTAATGTGCTTCAACGTCATTCCTAATATATAAAATAGGACTCAGTTGTATCTGTTACAGAGGGTTACTGCAGCAACGAGATGAATCAGTGACGTACGAGGGTCTCATTGAGGTGTATTGCATAGTTAGCCTTTTAAACAGCAGCTGATTTCAAAGAATGAGCAGGCAAGTAGCTCTTTTTTTTTCAACTTTCTAATTGTCTCCAAGTTCTGAGATCCACCTCCCTGTCAATCCAGTCATTGGAACTCAGTGTGCTCGGTAGAGCAGATGAGTCTAATTCTTTCTTCCACACGAACAACTCTTCCCTCTGGCCCTTTCTCCCCAGTGAAGCCTCTGCAGTGACTTTCATTGTTATTCAGCTATCTTGAAGTGGGAGGAATGCCTAAGTACCTTCCCAAGCCATTTAAACTATAAATGTAGCAGCGATCAATGTCATATAAGACAGGATATTTGCACACCTGCTTAAACCTGTTTAGCCTTGGAAATGAGAAAATAACTAGTTCTCCAGGTTGTGTTTAGGAGATAATCTCTCTTAAGTCTTATCAAGGTTAACTGTGCCCCAGTCCAGTTCAGTCTCCTTCCTGAGTCATGTCCTGGAAAGAAATATAATGTCTTTTCAACTTAATTCAAATTTCTCAACTTGTTTGGTGAGATGTTTGGTCTCTTGACCCTTTTTTTTAATCTTCTTTTTTCATTTTTATTGTTGTAGTTATTGTTGTTGTTATTGCTGATGTTGTTGTTGGATAGGGCAGAGAGAAATGGAGAGAGGAGGGGAAGACAGAGAGGGGAAGAGAAAGACAGACACCTGCAGACCTGCTTCACCACCTGTAAAGCGACTCCCCTGCAGGTGGGGAGCCGGGGGCTTGAACCGGGATCCATATGCTGGACCTTGTGCTTTGTGCCACCTGTGCTTAACCTGCTGTGCTACCACCAGACTCTCTCTCTTGACCCTTTTATGCCCTGAAAATGTACACACACACACACACACACACACACACTCACACACAGTATGGCTCCGCTGTGGGATATGATGGTACCAGGGATCGAACCTGGGAACTCAGACATCTCAGGCATTATAGTCTGATGCATTACCCATTGAGCCGTATCCCAGACCCAATTATGTAGGCTACGTGTACATGCACCTAGTATTTTTTTTTTTGCCTCTAGGGTTATTGCTGGGGCTTGGTGCCAGCACTGCAAATCCACTGGTCCTGGAGGCCATTTTTCCATTTTACTGACAGAGAGAAATTGAGAGGAGAGGGGGAAATAGAGAGGGAGAGAGAAGGAGAGACACCTGTAGACCTGCTTTACCTCTAGTGAAGCATCCCCCCTGCAGGTGGGGAGACAGGGCTCGAACCTTGTGTTCTTGCACTTAGTATTATACATGCTTAACCAGGTGTGCCACTGCCCAGCCTCCACCATGCACTTAGTATTTTAGAAGCTAAAACCAAAACAGCATGGTCATTAATTCATATGAATAACGACAGCTCCATTATATAGCCGCACAATATATTTTTATTAAAAAATGATATGTTTATCTTGCAAAAGGTCTGTTCACTGTGCTAGAGACTGTAGCACTTACTCTTTTCAATAGAAATGCACTGATCCAAATGTTATCAGACGTTTTCCAGTTCTCTGCGAGTTGTCAAACTCATAGCAAGAGATGCGAGGTTCCTAATATTCACAATTTCTCTTGAAAACTTGAAGTATGACACTGGCAAGGAATCCTGACAAATCTTTCCTTTGCAATGGCAGGGTCACTTGATTTGTTCTCTAGACAGATGCCAGTTGGGAGCTAGGCGGTGGTTCATACCCCTGGTCCCATCTGCAGGGGCGCAGCTTCGCAAGAGGGGTGAGGCAGGGCTGCAGGTTTCTTTCTCCCTTTCTATCTCCTCCTCCCCTCTCAATTTCTCTCTATCTCTATCCAATAATAAGTAAGTAAAGTATTTTTTTAAAAAGAGAAATACTGGGAGTTGGGCAGGGGATTAAGCGCACGTGGCGCAAAGGACCACTTAAGGATCCTGGTTAGATCCCCACACTCAGGAGTTGGGCAGTAGTGCAGCGGCACAAAACACAAGGACCAGCATACTGATCCGGTTCTAGGCCCGGCTCCCCACCTGCAGGGAAATCGCTTCACAGGCGGTGAAGCAGGTCTGCAGGTGTCTGTCTTTCTCTCCCCTTGACTGTCTTCCCCTCCCCTCTCCATTTCTCTCTGTCCTATCCAACAATGACGACATCAATAACAACAACAATAATAACCACAACAATAAAACAACAAGGGCAACAAAAAGGAATAAATATTTTTAGAAAATACTCACAAACACAGTCAAACACTCACACACACACACACACACACACACACATATTACAGGCACACTTTATAGTTTATTTTTGAGTTTTTTCATGTATTATTGAAACATTATTTATCATTCCCTACTTGAGTCCCAATGTAACACTGGCCACACCTAATATGCTTATATACCTGTCTGTTCCTTCAAATGGTTACTCAGACACTGGGGGCTTTTATCTTATTCACATCTATAGCGGAAATGAAACTCTAACTCTGCCAGCTTAAACAAATTTCATCAGCGCTGTACGCCTCCGATTTCTCATCTGTAATACTGAGTATGACTACTTAACCCCAGAGAAATAATGAAATTGGATGAGAAAAAAATGTATATCTATTCTCTAAATGCCAAGTGGAACCATATTACGGAGTGCTTTGAGGGAGTCTGTTATTGAGAGGGCATCTGCTTTAATATCAAAAGAATCCCTTAGATTTTAGACTCTCAAACTACCAAAGTCTATATGTCTTGCATTTTGTTCTCTCTATTTAATTCTAGACAGTGATGTACTAGAGATTGCTTTTCCCCTTTTCAGGAAATATTTTTGGCAAGCAAATATTTCCATCACGACGCTCCTGTGTGTGTTTTCTGCAGCTCCATGTTGGAAGCAGATAATGGGGCTAAGGTTCTTGTTGATGTAGTCAATCTACACTTAGTCTCCCACCTCACAAGACAGTCCTCATTACACCTTGCCCTCTCTCACAGGAATCTTCAGATCACCTCTGGACTGCTACACTTTCAGTCTCTAGTAAGTTCTTCTCTCACCTCCCTTATTCTGAGGTGTCTAGTCTGGGGAGAGATATTGTAGTGGTTATATGAAATGTCTTTCCTGCCTGAGGCACCAAAGGTTTAAAGTTCACTCCTCAGCACCACCATAAGCCAGTCCTTATGAACTGGTCAGACAAAAAAACAAACAATAACAAAACAACATATATATAGTTCATACGGACTGGCTTATGGTAGTGCTATATATATATATATATATATATATATATATATATATATATATACTCTCAACTACAGTACAGTGTTCATTGTGATTCTTTGGTGCAAATATGACTAAAAACATATATTAGCTAGCTACTATATATATTAAGGACCAACATAAGGATCCTGGTTTGAGTCCCCGGCTCCCCACCTGCAGGGGAGTCACTTCACAGGCGGTGAAGCAGGTGTGCAGGTGTCTGTCTTTCTCTCCCCCTCTCTGTCTTCCCCTCCTCTCTCCATTTCTCTCTGTCCTATCCAACAACAATGACATCAACAACAATAATAATAACCACAACAAGGCTACAACAACAAGGGCAACATAAGGGGGGAAAAATGGCCTCCAGGAGCAGTGGATTCATGGTGCAGGCACTGAGCCCCAGCAATAACCCTGGAGACAAAAAAAAAGTGACCTCCAGAAGCCAGGTGGCGGTGCACATGACCAAATACAAATAGTACTCAATGCAAGGACTTGAGTTCAAGTCCCTAGCTCCCCACCTGCAGTGGGGACGCTTCACGAGCCGTGAAGCAAATCTGCAGGTGTTTCTCTGTCTCTCTCCTACTCTGTCTCCCCCTTCTCTCTCAGTTTCTCTGTCCTCTACAATAAAATGGAAGAAAAAAAAATAGCTTCCAGGAGCAGTGGATTCATAGTGCTGGCACCAAGCCCCAATGACCACTCTGGAGGGAAAGAAAGAAAGAAAGAAAGAAAGAAAGAAAGGAAGGAAGGAAGGAAGGAAGGAAGGAAGGAAGAAAGGAAGAAAGAAAGAAAGAAAGAAAGAAAGAAAGAAAGAAAGGAAGAAAGAAAGAAAGAAAGGTCTTCCTCTATAATTCAAATTGTGTATGGGTCATGTTCTCTACATGCACTTCAGGAGACCACATGTGCCTGGTTTTCTTTCCTGCCACCTCACTGACTTCCCTTTGTAGACTTCTTTGTCTTGCTTTCTGCTTTCATCTTGGTTTCACAGATGGAGTTTTGCCTTTCGGAACTTTAATGGCACCAGAGTGGCACTTCTCTTGCCATCCTAGGCAATGTGCAGTACAATCTCTTTAGCAACCCACATGCAGTACATGCACGTGATATAGATCCCAGAAATGGCAGTACTGGGTGAAGAAAAAGCTTGAAACCCTTGTGAAAACTGAACCATAGAGAAGATTAAAAGAAGTAGGCCCACGAAAGAACTCACCTGGACAGTAATACACTACTATGCCAAGTGCTCCACCCAGGGAGAAGCCCCGCTTCTCACTGCATTGGGGGAACTTCAGCACTGCTGTCTGTTTCACTTTCTTCTCTCTGCCACTCTTAAAAAAAAAAAACATAGCATAGGGGAGTCTGGCGGTGGCGCAGCAGGTTAAAAGCAGGTGACACAAAGTGCAAGGACTGGCTTAAGGATCCCAGTTTAAGTCCCCAGATCCCCATCTGCAGGACGGTCGCTTCACAGGTGGTGAAGCAGGTCCGCAGGTATCTATCTTTCTCTCCCCCTCTCTGTCTTTCCCTTCTCTCTCCATTTCTGTCTGTCCTATCCAACAACAATGACAACAATAACAACAATAATAGTAGCTACAACAACAATAAAACACAACAAGGGCAACAAAAGGGAAAATAAATAAATAAATACAAACAGGCTATAGACAAAGTACACATTTATAATATATAATGATAAATATATCCTTATAATATAGTTGTTTTCTTTTTTTCTTTTTTCACCACTTCCTGTTACCAAAGGTCTGTGTCCCCATCCCATCCCCAACCCCATAGATAAACACCTATATTTCTCTCAGTCTTGAAAATTGCTAGGTAATTTGTTCTTCACGTTTCTATAAGCAGTTGTCTATATTCTGCATATGAGTGAAACAATTCTGCAGTTGTCCTTCCCCTCCGTTTCATTTTTTTTTATCCTTATTTTATTTATTGGATAGAGACAACCAGAAGTCAAAGGGGCAGGGGGTGATAAAGATGGAGAGAGGGAGAGAGACACTTGCAACACTGCTTCACCCATGCTTAAAGTTTTCCCCCTGCCAGTGGGGTCCAGAAGCTGGAACTCACATCCTAGTGCATCGTAACATGTGTAACATCAGGTGTACCACCATCCAGCCCCTTCTTAACCTCCTTGTTTCTTTTACTGAACATCATCTTCTCCAATTCCGCTCATTTTGTCCCAAAAGATACAATATCATCCCTTTTTTATTGCTGCATACTACTCTGTTGACTAGATACCCTATAACTTTTTTATCCAGTCATCTATTGAAGGGCATATTGGTTGTTCCCAGGATTTTGCTATTATGAGTGAAGCCACTATAAACATGGCGGTATTTATATCCCTCTGAATCAGTGTTATTCTATCTTTTGGATGTATGCCGAGCAATGGAATTGCTGGGTCAGATGGCATTTCCATTTGTATTTGTTTAAAGATGTTCCATACTGTTCTCAGTTGTTGCCTCTGAGTGAGTTTCCTGAATACGTGCATATTCCTAATGACTAAATGGGGCTTTAAAAAAAAAACATTTTAAATTTATTTCCTTTTGTTGCCCTTGTTGTAGTTGTTATTGATGTCATTGTTGTTGGATAGGACAGAGAGAAATGGAGAGAGTAGGGGAAGACAGAGAGGGGGAGAGAAAGACAGACACCAGCAGACCTGTTTCATAGCCTGTGAAGCGACTCCCCTGCAGGTGGGGAGTCGGGGGCTCGAACCTTACTCTGGTCCCTGCACTTTACGCCACGTGCACTTAACCCACTGTGCTACTGCCCGACTCCCTAAATGGGGCTTCTATAACTCTCCATTAGACTTTTATCTCTGAAGTGAGACCTCACTGAATCTAAAATGACAGACATCATGTCTACTCTATAAAACATATGATGGAAGCATCTGTCTGTCAATATCTTATCATCCCATGCTCCTTGTGAGTCTTATGTTTACCTTCTGACATTTTTTAAAAAAAATATTTACTTATTTTTGTTGTCCTTGTTGTTTTATTGTTGTGGTTATTATTGTTGTTATTGGTGTCGTCATTGTTGGATAGGACAGAGAGAAATTGATAGAGGAGGTGAAGACAGAGAAGGGGAGAGAAAGACAGCTGCAGACCAGCTTCACTGCTTGTGACGCCCCTGCAGGTGGGGAGTCAGGGGCTCAAACCGGGATCCTTACTGCTCCTTGTGTTTTGTGCCACCTGCACTTAACCCACTGCACTACTGCCCAACTCCCCACCTTCTGCCATTTTATGAGCTGATGAATAAAGTGTGTTGTATGTTACCAAGATGGGGTAAAGAGCTCTGTGTTTATTTTACCTTGAGATAGAGATAATTTTGAGTACCAGTAAAAACAACGTTCTTCTGGGCTTGGTATTGCTAATTGAAGGTGTTTTTTTTTCCAACCCATAATTACTAAGAAGCAATTTTTAAAAGGCTGAACCCACTTACAGAGAGGAAGTCTATTTATTTCATTTCGTATGATATTTCATTCTTTCCATGGTTCCAATTTTATGATAATGTATTATCAACTCAGGGTCCTCTTGCTGAAAAACTGAGTCAACCTTCTAAGAACACCCAATAAATCTATGGCATTTATATTCTTGCCTTCTGCTGCTGGGCATCCTCCAGCCATCAAGAAATGGCAGCAATGGCAGAAACATTTAGGCTATGTTGTGTAAGGAGGCGGCTTCTTTGCCCCTGAGCTAGGTGCCATCTCAGCCTACAGAGTTGAGGGGTTCGCCTTCAGACCACTTCAGCCTTGGGGTCTACCTGCTCAAGACTCAAAGTAGACTCAAAGTAGACTCAAGACTCAAAATAGACTCAAGACTCAAAGTGGACTCAAAGTAGACTCAAAGTAGACTCGAGACTCAAAGTAGACTCAAAGTAGACTCAAGACTCAAAGTAGACTCTAGACTCAAAGTAGACTCAAGACTCAAAGTAGACTCAAAGTAGACTCAAGACTTAAAGTAGACTCAAAGTAGACTCAAGACTCAAAGTAGACTCAAAGTAGACTCAAGACTCAAAGTAGACTCAAAGTAGATTCAAAGTAGACTCAAGACTCAAAGTAGACTCAAAGTAGACTCAAAGTAGACTCAAGACTCAAAGTAGACTCAAAGTAGACTCAAGACTCAAAGTAGACTCAAAGTAGATTCAAAGTAGACTCAAGACTCAAAGTAGACTCAAAGTAGACTCAAAGTAGACTCAAGACTCAAAGTAGACTCAAAGTAGACTCAAAGTAGACTCAAGACTCAAAGTAGACTCGAGACTCAAAGTAGACTCAAAGTAGACTCAAAGTAGACTCAAGACTCAAAGTAGACTCAAAGTAGACTCAAAGTAGACTCAAGACTCAAAGTAGACTCAAGACTCAAAGTAGACTCAAAGTAGACTCGAGACTCAAAGTAGACTCAAAGTAGACTCAAAGTAGACTCAAAGTTGCCTCAAGACTCAAAGTAGACTCAAGACTCAAAGTAGACTCAAAGTAGACTCAAAGTAGACTCAAAGTAGACTCAAGACTCAAAGAAGACTCAAGACTCAAAGTAGACTCAAAGTAGACTCAATGTAGACTCGACTCAAGACTCATAGTAGACTCAAACCTCTACCCAGGTTGGGAGATCTGCACCTCCCACAACCTTCTACATTTGAGTGACCCCTTGGCCCTCTGCTTTCCTGAAATCTAACCATTTGCCTAGACACTTTCCAGGCTGTTACATTCAAAGACCAGCAGATCTCATTCCCTGCTCATCTATTCTGTTGATCTGGGCCTCAGAACATTATGCTACACAAATTTAGAGAACAGTCATCTGCCAGTCCACCTGGTTGAATTCTGTGTCGATGTGCTATGAAACAGAAATCCCTTTCCTCTTTTATAATCCAAAAAGAAAGAAAAGAAAAAAATATTTCATATACTTACACTTTTCTCATAACTTCCCCAAACTGGAATCTGTCTAAAAAATTAAGGAGTTCCCCTTACTCATTTATTTTAGCCACCTGATCTCTCTCTCTCTCTTTCTCTCTCTCTCTCTCTCTCTCTCTCTCTCTCTGTCTACCCCTCTCTCCTCCAGTGTTATAACTGGGTCTCACTGCTAAAAGATTCTTCCTGAATGCTCTCTTTTTCCCATTTTATTGGATAGGACAGAGAGAAATTGAGAGGCGAGTGTGAGAAAGACAGAGAGGGAGAGAGAAAAAGACACTTGCATACCTGCTTTGCCTCTCGTGAAGCATCCCCTCTGGTTGAATTGCTTTAATACCTCTGCATATTGATCTCTTTCAACTGAACTACCTTTTTGTGTGAAGCCATGTGTGGCTTTTTTGTTTTGTTTTGTTTTTCTTAAAACAGTCAGGTGAGATATAGGGAAAACATCTCCCTTTGACTTTAATTCAGGCTTTCTTTTAAGACCAAGACTCAAAGGATAGGTATAGAATGAGTCATGAAACTAAGAAGAAAAAAAGTGACAGAATTTTCTTCTTTTGTTCAGATCCAAATGTCAAAGCCAAATGGAGACTCTTAAGCTAGTCAAGCTAGTCTTCAGCCACAGGACTCTAAACTAACAATGCTTTCTTTCCAGTTCTCAGCAGAAGAGCCGGCCATGCCCTAGCTAAATGCTAAATACAAGCTCAGCACAGGGCTTTAATCAAACAGTACTTTCTTTCCAATTATCAGCACCCTAGCCAACTCTGCCCCAGCTAAATGCCAGAGACAAGCCCAGCGTTGACTACATGAAGAGGAGCCAGAGGGGAAATAGTGTTCTATAAAGAGGTCAAATACAGGGTTCAAAGAAGTCTTCCTGCATCTCTGTTTCTTAGGAGAGAGAAGCATCCCTATTGAGTACTGTTTTTGTGATGCAGTATAACAGCCTATCATAGGAAGTCAGCTAACAACAGCCCTGGCGACAGAGTATATGGTGATCTGTGCAAATGCACAGATCAAGGGAAGAAGTCAAGCTCTCACTATTTGCAGATAATATGACAATCTACATAGGAAAACCTTGTATGTTAACTCTCTTTTCAGCTACCAGGTTGCAGATGCCAGCATGATGCCTACAAGACTTCCCTGGATAGACAACCCCACCAATGTGTCCTGGAGCTCAGCTTTCCCAGAACCCTTCTCCACAAGAGAAAGAGAGAGACAGGCTGGGAGTATGGATCAACCTGTCAACACCCATGTTCATCAGGGAAGCAATTACAGAAGCCAGACCTTCCACCTTTTGCATTCCACAATGACTCTGGGTCCGTACTCCCAGAGGGATAAAGAATAGAAAAGCTATCAGGGGAGGGGATGGGATACAGAGATCTGGTGGTGGGAATTGTGTGGAGTTGTACCCCACTTATCCTATGGTTTTGTCAATGTTTCATTTTTATAAATAAAAAAATTAAAAACAAAAGAAACACTTAAAGAATCCATGAGAAAGCTACTGGAAGTTGTTAGGCAATATAGCAAGGTGTTAGGCTACTACAAAATCAATGTACACAACTCAGTGGCAATTTCTGGGTGTTGTGGCCATGGAATAACTGGGACCAAATCACCTCCCCTCCCAAAACAACAAATAAATACAAGAGACCCAAATGCAATCTACAGCTGAAAGTTCAGCAGCATCAGTTGGGTGCTCATAAGCAGTTGGAGCGGAAAGGGGTGTGGATGCAGGTTGAAGAACAGCAAAGTTAAATCAGAGTTTTGTATACTGAAAATTAGGAGTCAGTATTCAAGGAAATAAAAAAAGATACCAAGAAATGGAAAGATGGGAATGGGGTGGTAGCGCAGCGGGTTAAGCACATGTGGAGTGAAGCACAAGGACCGGAGTAAGGATCCGGGTTTGAACTCCTCCCCACCCCCCTACCTGCGGGGGAGTCTCTTCACAGGCAGTGAAGTAGGTCTGCAGGTGTCTCTCTTTCTTCCTCCCTCTCTGTCTTCTCCTCCTCTCTAGTTAATAATGATAACATCAATAATAACTACAACAACAATAAAAAAACAAGGGCAACAAAAGGGAAAATAAATAGATATAAAATTAAAAAAAAAAAACAGAAATGGAAAGATATCCCATGCTGATGGATTGGAAGAATTAATATCATCAAAATGAATATTCTCCCCAGAGCCATATACAGATTTAATGTGATAGCCATCAAAGTTCCACCAAGCTTCTTTAAGAGAATAGAACAAGGACACATTGGTGGGGTCTTCAGGCCAGGGAAGCCTGGCCGGCTTCCTGATGACATCTGGAACCTGGTGACTGAAAAGAGAGTTAACATACGAAGCCAAACAAGTTATTGAGCAATCATGGATCCCAAGCTTGGAATAGTGGAGAGGAAGTGTTAGGGAGGTACTCACTGCAAACTCTAGTGTAATCCTGCTTTCAGGTATATATTTTGCAGTACTTTATGGATATGTGTGAACATATGCTCTCTCTCACAGAAACTGGTGTATATCTAGGTTTTGGGACTTTGTTAGAAAGTGAACCACCTGAGATGGAATTAGAGTATACTATGAAAGGAAAGGCCTCACCCGAGTAATGAAGCTGAAGGATTGTCATTCCACATGTGAAGTCTCTGGACACAGTCTGAAGTGAAGCATGTTGAGGTGGCAATCGTTGTGTTGGTTAGGTTGTGATCGGCAGATCAAATATTATTTGAAATGGATTGGGAGAGGCATACGGGAAAGTGGGCCCTATCCAATGGTTCCAGGACTGGGGGAAGTAGAGGCTCTACAGTGGAGATGTGAGGTTCCTGCTGTCTTAGGGTTCAAAAAGACAATTGATAGTTAATGTTATCATCGCATTATTTGGTAATTGGGTTAGCTTTGAAAAGTCCTTTTGTTAGGGTTTGCTGTACAGTACCCAGTATCTTGTATATAGCTGTGCTATTGGTTGCTTCTGATCTACTTGGTCTAGGCTTTTGAGAGAGTCTGCATATCAATTACACTGCATATATTGAGAAAAGATTCAGTTTGTGTTTTGAAAAACTTCGAGACACACAATTAATTTTCCCCCTCTTGTATTAACTAGTGATGTATATGACTACATTTTACTAGGAGTGTATATAAACACCATTCCCACCACCAAAATACTGTGACCCATCCCTCCCACCCACTCCCACCCCCCACTATCCCAGGAAGCTGCATGTCTACCCCTCACCTCAGGGTTATTACTTTGGTGCCTTACTTACAATTTGGTCAGGTCCTGCTTTTAGTTTCCCTTTCAGATCTTCTTCCCCACCAATGTGTCCTGGAGCTCCGCTTCCCCAGAGACACACCCTACTAGGGAAAGAGAGAGGCAGACTGGGAGTATGGACCGACCAGTCAATACCCATGTTCAGCGGGGAAGCAATTACAGAAGCCAGACCTTCTACCTTCTGCAACCCACAATGACCCTGGGTCCATGCTCCCAGAGGGATAGAGAATGGGAAAGCTATCAGGGGATGGGGTGGGATATGGAGAATGGGTGGTGGGAATTGTGTGGAATTGTGCCCCTCCTACCCTATGGTTTTGTTGATTGATACTTTCTTAAATAAAAATAAAAAGTAACATTAAGAGATTGAAAGGAATATTTTAAAAAATAAATTAAAAAAAAGAGAATAGAACAAAAATTGCAATAATTTATCTGGAACCATAAAATACTGAGAATTGCCAAAACTATCTTGAGGAAAAGAAACATTACACTCCTAGATCTCAAACTGTATTATAAGGCCATCATCATCAAAATAGCCTAGTACTAGAACAAAAACAGGCGAACAGACCAGTGGAACAGAATTGAAAGTCCAGAACTAAACCCCCCACCTATGGATCTAATCTTTGATACTTTGGGCCCCCTTAACTTTTCATCTGCACTATTCCAGCCTTTAGGTTCATGATTAGCCAACAATTTGTTTGGCTTTACATGTTAACTCTTTTTTAAGCCACCAGGTTCCAGATGCTACTGTGATGTCAACTGGACTTCCCTGGTCAGATGACCCCAGCAATGTGTCCTGGAGCCCTGCCTCCTCAGATCCCTGCCCCACTAAGGAAAGAGAGAGACAGGATGGACATATGGATCGACCTGTCAAGGCCCATGTTCAATGGGGAAGCAATTACAGAAGCCAGACCTTCCACCTTCTGCATTCCACAATGACCTTGGGTCCATACTCCCAGAGGGATAAAAATAGGAAAGCTATTGGGATGGGATGGGATATGGAGCTCTGGTGGTGGGAATTGTGTGGAGTTGTACACCTCTTATCTTATGGTGTCTGTCACTGTTTCCTTTTTATAAATAAAATTTGTTTTTAAAAGTACAGAACGGAGGCCATGAAAAAAAAAAAAAGGAGATACACATGGCCCATAGACTCACAGAGAAAGTCTCTAATTCATTCATCATTGGAGAAATGCAAGTGTGAAAAAAAAAACATCACCCTATATTTAAGACTGTGGGGGAACTATATTGGGTGTCTGTGGGGATGGGGACACAGACTTTATCATGGGAAGAGAGGTGAGAAAGAAAGAGACTCTACTGAAAACCATCAACTCCTAAATCACATAAGTAAAAAGAAGAAGGAGGAGGGGTGGGGGGTAGTTCTGGTCCATATACACAGTGGAATATTAGGCAGCTATTAAAATTAATGAGGTCATTTCCTTTGTAATATCTTAGTCATAACTTGAAGGTATCATGTTGAGTGAAGCAGACCAGAAGTGAAAAATAAATAAATAAACAAACAAACAAACCAATGATCTTACTTATAGATGGAACTTAAGGAAAGACAGCCAGGGAAGACATAAAGTAAATATTAGACTGGGTGTGTTGTCCGGCTCCAAAATGCCAAGGGCTCTGGGGAAGGAGAGAAAGGAATAGCTGAAGTTTTTCCCTGACACCTGTCAAGCGCAGGTAACAGACTGAGTCTATGCATTAAAGACTGTGCCGTTCGCCTCCCCCTACCACACTTGTAGTAAAATAAAATTTTAAAAATCTGCCTACTTCAGCAGCAATCCATTGTAATAGCTGAGATACAATCCACAAGATCACATTTTTCCCCCTAAGATGGGAAGAATGACGGTTGGAGAGACAGCATCATGGCTCTGCAAAAGACTTTCTTGTCTGAGGTTCCAAGGTCCCAGGTTCAATCCCCAGCATCACCATCAGTCAAAGCTGCAGTGTTCTAGAGTGTGTGTGTGTGTGTGTGTGTGTGTGTGTGTTCAGAAGCCACCCCCCTTCCAGAGGATGCTTAGGAAGACTTGAAAGAAACATGGAATCTGTGGTAAGCCATCAATCTATTTTATTGCTTTTCAAGGAATGCCCTTCTGCCATTGTAAAACAGACCTGACTAGACAAATCTGGAACTGAGGTAAATATATTTAATAACTGCCAAGCATCAGCTACAGAAGTTGCTCAGTATTATAGTCTGGATTTGAACGCAGAAAACAGACCTAAGAGCTTCCCTGGTCTCTGTTGCCTCCTTCCTCATAAAGATAAAACGATCAGAGGCTGGCCGGGTGGTGGTGCACCTCGTTGAGCACACATGTTACAGTGCACAAGGACACAGGTTCAAGACCCCAGCCCCCACCTGCATGGGGAAAGCTTTTTGAGTGATGAAGCAATGTTGGAGGTATCTCTCTGTCTGTCTCCCTCTCTTTATCGCCTCCCCTTTTCTCTCAATTTTTGGCTGTGTCTATCCAATAAATAAATAAAGATAATTTAAATAATTAAAGAGGAAACAGTAAGACAGTCTCTAAAGACTTCCCGACATAGACATGGCTGAAATAGTCAAAAGGAAGTTTTATGGGTGAAAATACACAGCACATATTGCCAGGGTCTGTCTGTTTCTATAAACTAATGTCTGCGGTTCTGACAGGTAAAGCAATTTGATAGCACAGAAGGAAATACCACGATGCGAGATTGCACTGCTTCTGGGCTTTGAACCCTTGAATTTATATATTTATATCATGAGAATAATTAGGAACTTCAGGTTACCTAAACATAACCTAGAAAGACTTCTGAAAAAAAATAATTATTAAAAAATCCAGGGTGGGGGAGATAGCATAATGTTTATGCAAACAGACTCATGTCTGAGGCTCCTGTGTCCCAGGTTCAATTCCCCGCACCACCATATACCAAAGCTGAGCAGTGCTCTGGTGTATGTGTGTGTGTGTGTGTGTGTCTGAATCTCTCTCAAAAATTAAAAAAAAAAAAATTTTTTTAAATCCAGACACTGGGAAATAGGACAAAGAGTAGGTCATAAAACTTACTTGCTTGAAGTTCCAGCTCCATCCCTGGGGCTGTTTGTACTGGAGCAATGTTCAAGTCTCTCTCTCTCTCTCCTCCATCTCATGTGAATTAGACACATTTTTAGGAAATCTAGATATCTAGGTGTTATTCTGCTGCAATCTCCATTAAAATGTATAAAAGCATTGTTTTAGACTTGGTGTTTTTTTTTTAAGTTCTCTTGCTTTTTTTTTTAAGTATTTATTTATTCCCTTTGTTGCCCTTGTTGTTTTATTGTTGTAGTTATTCTTGTTGTCATTGTTGGATAGGACAGAGAGAAATGGAGAGAGGAGGGGAAGACAGAGAGGGGGAGAGAAAGATAGACACCTGCAGACCTGCTTCACCGCCTGTGAAGCGACTCCCCTGCAGGTGGGGATCTGGGGCCTCAAACCGGAATCCTTCCCAGGTCTTTGTGCTTTGTGCCATGTGCGCGTAACCTACTGTGCTACTGCCTGACTCCCTAGACTTGTTTTTCTTTTAATTTTTTTATTTATTTAAAAAAGAAGACATTAACAAAACCATAGGATAAGACTGGTACAATTCCACACGATTCCCAACACCGGAACTCTGTATCCTAACACCACCTCTGATAGCTTTCCTATTCTTTATCCCTCTGGGAGTATGGACCCAAGGCCATAGTGGGATGCAGAAGATGGAAGGTCTGGCTTCTGTAATTGCTTCCCCACTAAACATGGGCATTGACCAGTGGAGACTTGTTTTATGATAATATGCTTACGAGGCCACACAATCTCTTTGTATTTTCGAGATTGTAATTTTAGAAAACATTAAAATTTTGAAGTTTGACTATCGTTGATTGTGTAGGATATGTTTTTGCTATTTGTGTGTGAGTTTAGTCTATAACTTCTCTGTTCTTTGTATTTTCTCATATAAACTGAAATTGAAATTTCCTTATACTTCTGCTTTAAAAAAAAAACTTATTTTATGGTGAGTGACTTGAGAAGTTTTTTTTTTTTCTTTTTTCTTTTTTCTTTCTTTTGTAAAATCCAGTCATCTCACTTGTCCTTATAAGCCATTTTCTCATAAAAGGCTATTTGCTTTGAGAGCTCACATCATTCTTTAAAAAAATTATTTTATTACTGAATAGAGATAGAGAGAAATTGAGAAGAGAGGGTAAGATAAAAAGGAAAGAGACAGAGACAACCATATCCCTGCTTCACCACTCTTGAAGCTTTTCCCCTGTAGTTGGGACCAGAGGCTTGAACTCAGGTCCTTGGGTACTGTAATGTGTGCACTTAACCAGGTGTACCAACACCTACTGCCCCCCCCCCCAAAAAAAAACTTTTGTTCTTCCCTTTGTTACTAAAGATAAACTTGTTTATACTTCTTGGATAATAAAACTCTTGAAGTTCTAGCTTGTCAGTCAAAGACTACAACACAGTGACTCTCTAACTTGAGTGATAATTTTGGCATTGCTCTTTGAATATCATTTCAAATGAAGCAGTTGAATTTCATTAAGATTTTAGGGGGAATTTCTGTTCTCTAAAGAACAAAACCTAAATTCTATCTTTTTTTTTTTCCTCCTCCAGGGTTATTGCTGGGCTCGGTGCCTGCACCATGAATTCACCGCTCCTGGAGGCCATCTTTTCCCCCTTTTGTTGCCCTTGTTGCAGCTTCGTTGTGGTTATTATTATTGCCCTTGTTGACGTAATTCGTTGTTGGATAGGACAGAGAGAGAAATGGAGAGAGGAGGGGAAGACAGAGAAGGGGAGAGAAAGATAAACACCTGCAGACCTGCTTCACCGCCTGTGAAGCGACTCCCCTGCAGGTGGGGAGCCGGGGGCTCGAACCGGGATCCTTAAGCTGGTCCCTGCGCTTTGTGCCACATGCGCTTAACCCACTGCGCCACCGCCCGACCCCCAACCTAAATTCTATCTTTAAGTGACTTGCTTTTTTATCAGCTTAGCACAGAAAGGGAAGTTAACTTGTGACAGAGTGATCTAAAACTCAAAATACATCACAATGCCAGTTTAAAAAAAAAGAAAAACAAGATATTATTGGAATGTAAAATAAGTTGCATGATTGCAAAAGACTACAAAATGTTTATTTCTAGAAATTAAAAATGAGCATTTTCTGGTGTTTTTTTTTTTCTTCTTCTTTCTGGAAACAGAAATTTCAGGAGTCTGTCTTGTCATGTTTGTCCAAGTATCTCTAATGTTATTTTATGAACAAATTAACAAGTGCTGAAAGGTAGTCTTAAAAATGTGAGATTGTCTGTTAGAGAATCATAACTTGGAATATAAGAGCTTTTGTGATTAAAATGAGGAGAAAAGTGCACAATACAGATTATCTGTTGGAAATGAGAAAGCTGGCATCAAGAATCTTGCTGTAAGTGGTTGGTTGCCATGGAAGCAGGAACTAAAATGTGGATTCAAAGAGGGTAAAGAAACACTGTGCAGTGGCATCGGATGGGATCAGAGTGGCAAGTAAGTCTTATTACCCTTATAATTTGGGAGAAAAAAAAAAGTGAAGAGTGAGGTTGATTGGGGCAATCACAGTCTAACTACAACAACTGCAAAACAAAGAGTGTAAACCTTGAGTTCATGAAACTAACTGTGTCCAGGGGAGGGAATTCTTTCCAGTGTTGGCGTATGATGGGTTCCCTCAGTGCCACTGTCTGGAGATGAAAGAAATACAAGGCCTGGGAGTTGGGCAGTAGCCCAGCGGGTTAATCGTGCGTGGCACAAAGCGCAAGGACAGGCTAAGGATCCCAGTTGGAACCCCCGGCTAGCCACCTACAGGGGAGTGGATTCATAGGCGGTGAAGCAGGTCTGCAGGTGTCTATCTTTCTCTCCCCCTCTCTGTCTTCCTCTCCTCTCTCCATTTCGCTCTGTCCTATCCAACAATGACAACATCAATAATAATAACAACAATAAAAAACAAGGGCAACAAAAGGGAAAATTAAAAAAAAAAAAATACAAGACCTACACAGTTGTATCCCAAGTTCCCTAGGCGTCTACATTTCATAGAGTTAGGTTTATATATAACAAAGTCAAATACACATAAATGTCCTTTAAATTTTTTTCAGGAGTCATGTTTTAAAAGGTTAAGATAAAATAAATATAGAAAACCCCTATCATAGAGTTTATTATCATTGGTTATGATCAGGACAGACTATGGAGCACCTGGTTAAGTGCACACATTACAGAGCTCAAGGACCCAGGTTCAAGTCTGGTCCCCACCTGTAGGGTCAGGGAAGCTTCACAAGTTGTGAAGTAGATCTGCGGGTGCCTCCCGCCCCCCGTTCCCTCTACATTTTTTTCTGTCTTATCAAAGTAAATGAATAAAGTTTTTAAAATGACAGTTATTGACATTTAAAATTTTTTTTTAAATGACAGTCATTAACATTTAAAAAAAAGAAGAAGATCCAGCAATACTACCACTCTTGGACACACATCCAAAAGATGAGAAGACACTAATTACAAGGGATATATGCCATGCTCAAGACTCATAGATGAATTTTTCATATTAGCTAAAATGAATAGCAGCCTCAAGAACAGATGAATGAATAAGAAAGGAGGAGGTGCCTTCATCATTCTTAATAGCTGAGTAGTATTCCACTGTGTATACTGACCACAACAGCCACTCATCTGTTGTTGGGCACCTGGGTTGCTTCCAGGTTTTGGCTATTACAAATTGTGCTGCTATGAACATAGTTTTACACAGATCTTTTTGGATGGGTGTGTTGGATTCCTTAGGATATATCCCCAGGAGAGAAATTGCAGGGCCATAGGGTAGGTCCACTTCTAGCCTTCTAAGAGTTCTCCAGACTGCTCTCCACAGAGGTTGGATCAGTTTGCATACCCAACAGCAGTGCAGGAGGGTTCCTTTGTCTCTACAACTTCTCTAATATTTGTTAGTATTATACTTTCTGATGTATATTCTCACGGTAGTGAAGTGGTATTACATTGTTGTCTTTTTTTGCATTTCTCCGCGATCTATGACTGGGAACTTTTTTTTTCCATATGTCTGTTGACCTTTTGTATATCTTCTTTGGTGAATATGTGGAGGGGAAAGGTGGATGGGGTTTTCAGGACCTGGTACAAGATGGTGGAGGGGGACTTAGGCTGGGAGTAAAAATATTTGGCAGATACCTATCATGGTGAGATGAAACATTTTACCCATGTTTCATAATAGTACTTACTTTAAACCATTAACCCACCCAATAAAAAGAAAAAAGAGAGAAAATACATTCTTTCCATGATTTTAGGAAAGTAAGTCAATACAGATGAACTATGAGCTATGGAGTAATATTCAGCAACTTTTTAAGAAGATGACACTTTGTTCTTCAGGGCAAGATAGATGCAACTGAAGATGATTATGCTTAGTGAAGTTGAAGTCAGCAATAAAGAGGAAGAAAATTACCAGATGGTTTCACTCATATTTGGAAGATACAGAATTGAAACACATGAACTTGCAAAAATAATACGATAATAGATAATAATACCTAACTTATCTCTAAGACCTTGGAAGAATTATTGTGGCTCTCTTGGAGGGTGGTGATGTGGGAGCTTGTGTACAAAGCTTTGAGGGTGGGAGTGGTATAGAACTGTACCTTAATAATTAAAAAAAAATAAATAAATGGAAGGGATAACAATTAAAAAAGATGAAATACTGGGATACCAGTGAATAAAAGTGCTTTAAGTAATTTTTTTAGATGGTGTAAACTGGTATGGCTATGGAGTTATAGCAGAGTCACTTCACTCCCCGTCAACTAGGAAAAGCAAAATATATATATATATATATATATATATATATATATATATATATATATACATACATATATATATATTCAACAAAATACAACCAAGATTCCTTCAGAAATTCATCAAGCCACAGAGTATGGTAGTTGATACTCTTCCCTGTCAGCCTCCAAATTCTGTGGATTGGATCTAAAACTCTTGGAGAGGAAAGTTTTTTTTTTAAAAAAAAGGAAGCACTACTCCATGAAATAGCAGATTCCATCAGAAAGATACTTATATGAGTTATTGGGATCCCTGAGAAAAAGGAAGAGGAGGAGAAGGAAGAGGAAGAGGAGGAGGAGAAGGAAGAAGAAGAGGAAGAGGAGGAGGAGGAAGAGGAAGAGGAGGAGCAGTTAGAGAAAGAAGAGGAACAAGAAGGAGGAGAAGGAGGAGAATAGATAAATAGAGAACATACTCAAGGAAATTTTAGCAGAAAAATTTCTGTACCTGAACAATGTTCAAAATATAGAAATCCAAGAATGTGAATGTACACCTAAATTTTAGAATCTAAAACAACAGACACAAAGACACATCATTGTAAAACTATCCAAAACCAGAGACAAGGAAAAAAATATTTCAGGCTTCCAGGGAAAGAGAGAAAATCACATACAAAAGAAGAACCATCAGGCTTTCATCAGATCTCTCATCACAACCTGGAGGGAAGGAGAGAGTGGAATGGCATCCTCAAAGTATTAGAATCTTCAAAGGTAAGAATTGACAGCCATGAATCCTGTATCCTGGTCAATTATCTTTCAGATATGAAAGAAAATAAATATTTTTGCAAACATTCAGAAACTAAAGGAATTTGCCACTACCAACTCTGCCTTACAAGAATTACTGAGAGTTCCGTATAAAAAGAAGAAACAAAGGAATTCTATTTTTTTAGTGACATTTTTATTAGTGATTTAATAATGATTAACAAGATTGTAAGATCTCAGGGGTACAATTCCACACAGTTCCCATCACCAGAGTTCTGTGTCCCATCCCCTCCATTGGAAGCTTCCCTATTCTTTATCCCTCTGGAAGCATGGACCAAAATTCTTTATGGGGTGCAGAAAGTGGATGGTCTGCCTTTTGTAGTTGCTTCTCCATTGAACATGGATGTTGGCAGGTGGATTCCCACCCCCAACCTGTTTCTGTCTTTACCTGTGTAGCAGTGCTCTGGAAAGGTGGGGTTCCAGGACACATTGGTGAGGTCATCTGCCCAGGGAAGTCAGGATGGCATCATGGTAGCATCTGCAACTTGGTGATTGAAAGGCACTAAGATATAAAGCAGGACAAATAGTTTAATAAATAAGAACTAAATAGTTAAGAATAAAGCAGATAGCACTAAAGGTCTTCATGTGGGAAGAAGCTAGGAAGTCTATTTTAGGTATGTTCCAAGGAGCCAATGGCTGGTAATTTTTTACTGAGTCTCAGAGCTAACATGCAAGTGGGTGAAAAATATTTCACGAGAAGAGGTGTCAGAGTTGAAAATAGGACTAGAAAGCTGAATTAGGGCAGACAGTGACTCCCCAAAATGAGGAAAGTATATAAATACCATGAACTGTAAACTCCATCTATCTGACCCAGGGTCCACCTACATTCCTATTTAGCCCAGGAGCCTGTGTGACCTGAGTCCCTGTCAGTCTGAGCTCACCACAGCCCATGGTCACAGCTGGGAACATTGTTGGCAGAACTCATTTCAGGACCCGTCTTCCTTGAGGGGCAGAGCAGGCTGACCCAGCCTCCCTTCAGAGAGTGGGGAGTCCCTACTACTGCTCCCATTGCTGCTCTGCAGTGAGGTCAATGTCCTGGAGAGGCCCACAAGAGGGTTTATGATGTTATTCCTGATGGAAGTGACCAGTGATGGTGGACAAAGGGACCTATTAGAGGTCTAAGCCCATCATATCTGTGTGGGAATTCAAGAATTCCCTTGACTAGGGCCCCAGATGTGACCCAAAAAAACATTTTTTAATGCAACGGTCAGTATTAGAAAACTAGACACAGGAAAGGGGAGAACAAAATAAAGTGACACAGTCCAATGTTGGTGAACCAAAGTCAACTTCAAAAACTCTTCTGGGGTCAGGCAGTGGTCCACCTGGTTATGCACACATACTACCAAGTACAAGGATCCCACCTTGAGCCCCTGGTTCCCCACCTACGGAAGGCGGGGAGGTACTCTTCACAAACTCTGAAGCAGGTCTGCAGCTGTCTTTCTCTCACCCTTTCTATCTTCCCATCCCCTCTCAATTTCTGTCTGTGTACTATCCAGTAAAGTGGAATGAATGGCCATCAGGAGCAATAGATTCGTAGTGACCCTGGAGGCAGAAAAAAAGAATGGAAGAAAGAAAGGAAGGGAGGAAGGAAAGAAAAAAGGAAGGAAGGAAGGAAGGAAGGAAGGAAGGAAGGAACGAACAGACTCCTGCATATGTTGTAGGTTACATACAATATTCATGACAACCATAAAACAAAATATAACACAGAGACAAATAGGAAACACATATACAGTGGGCAAGACCAGTACAGAAAACCATCTACATAAAATGGCAAACAGGAAGAATCAAAAACAAAACAAAACAACAACAACAACAAAGCTAGACTGGCTATAAGCAAACCACAACTATCAATAGTCACTCTAAATGTGACTGGTGTAAATTCAGCAGGCAGCAGATTCAGAGTGGCTGAATGGATCAGATGCAAAGTCCATCATCTATTCTGTGTCTACAGAGAACACACATCCAAAACAAACAGGAGCTCCAGGTGACAGGCTCCAGGTGACCTTGTTCCACAAGGTATTCCAAGCCAATAATGCAAACAAAAAGCTGGAACAACTATTCTTTTTTTATCTATTTATGTATTTCCCTTTTGTTGCCCTTGTTGTTTTATTATTGTAGTTATTATTGTTGTTATGGATGTCATTGTTGTTGGATAGGACAGAGAGAAATGGAGAGAGGAGAAGGAAGACAGAGAAGAGGGGAGAAAGATAGACACCTGCAGACCTGCTACACCGCCTGTGAAGTGACTCCCCTGCAGGGGCTCTAACCTGGATCCTTATGCCGGTCCTTGAGATTTGTGCCATGTGTGCTACTGCCCGACCCCCAGGAACAACTATTCTAATATCAGATAAATTAGACTTTCAGGCAAAGGAGTTGAAAAGAACAGACATGGGCACTACATATTGACTAGAAGTTCAATTCAACAGGAAGATGTAACCGCTATAAATACATATGTATTCTCAATTATGCATGCACCCATTTTTTTTTTTTAAGAAAGTACTTACTGACCTCAATACAGCACTCACAGAAAGAGACAGATGATCAGGGGGAAAAAAATCAACAAGGGCATGATGAAGTCATAGAAAAGATGAACTTAACTGATCTATTCAGAACCTTTCACCCCCCCACCTCCCCCAAAAAAGAATATACATTCTTTTTAAGTCCACATGTAACATTTTCAGCTGTCTTTATGCTTCCAAGTTATACAACACTGAGTTTCTCAGACACTGAGCCTTCATAACTGCCAGTGACAGAAGGTCTAGGAAACATTTGTCATCCCAGAAACATATATGGGGTGGGGCACCGGGTAAAGCGCACATAGTACAAAGCAAAAGGACCTGCTGGAGGATCCAAGTTCAAGCCCCCAGCTCCCCACCTGCAGGGGGGTTACTTCACCAGTGTTGAAACAGGTCTTTCTCCCTCTCTATCTCCCCCTCCTCTTTCAATTTCTCTGTCTTATCCAATAAAATGGAAATAAATGGCTGATAGGAGCAATGGATTCATAGTGCAGGCACTACACCCCAGCAATAACCCTGAGTGAAAAAAAATATATATATATCATTGTATGCCTGTAAAAAGGGAGAACTATTAACAAACTTAGTACCTTGCACATGATAAGCTACCCTCTCTGTTGAATGAACTATCTCCCAGTCAAAGGGCATATTATTATTAATTAATTAATTAAGTTTTTTTTTTTTTTTTTTTTATGGTTTCATCTTTCTCATCAGTTCAACCCTTTTTTTTTTTTTATTTAAATTTTTAATTTAAGAAAGGATTAGTGAACAAAAGCATAAGGTAGGAGGGGTACAACTCCACACAATTCCCACCACCCAATCCCCATAACCCACCCTCTCCCATGATAGCCTTCCCATTCTCTAGCCCTCTGGGAGCATGGACCCAGGGTCGTTGAGGGTTGCAGAAGGTAGAGGGTCTGGCTTCTGTAATTGCTTCCCCGCTGAACATGGGCGTTGACTGGTCGGTCCATACTCCCAGTCTGCCTCTCTCTTTCCCTAGTAAGGTGTGTCTCTGGGGAAGCTGAGCTCCAGGACACATTGGTGGGGTCTTCAATCCAGGGAAGCCTAGCCAGCATCCTGGTGGCATCTGGAACCTGGTGATTAATTAAGTTTTTTTAATGTCCAAGCACTGCTCTGCTCTGGCTTATGGTGGCACAGGTGATTAAACCTGGAACTTCAGAGCCTCAGGGATGAGAGTCTTTCTGCATAGCTATTATGCTATCTCCCCCTCCCTATTAATTATTTTTTTTGGCTCACTCTGTGTTGTTATTTAACTTAAATAGAGGTTAGGAGTTTGGGGCTGCTGCTGCTGAGGCATGTAAAAGCATTCATAGCGGGGAGCTGGGAACTGGTTTAAACAATACAAAGTTTATTAGGGTGAAACAGGTAAAAGGCAAAATAAGCACTTATCATCAGGGATTAAAAGTACGATAGGTCTATATAGTCTGAGTATAGTTATCAAAAGTTTAGTCCCATAAGATAAACGATTACCAGCTCTGGGAAAGGTTGATCATGGCTGTAGAGGAGTCTAGAAGTTTACCGGCGAGCAGAGTCACACGAGTTCAGTTCCCAGGAGAAGTCACCAATGGTGGATGGATTCCTGGAGTACCTTCGTCAGAGACCCATCTGACCAGGAAAAGCAGCAGCAGCCAAAGAGAGTCACATGCAAAGAAAGTCACGTGCTCAAAGTCCCTTGCTTTTATACATTCCCTTCTCTGAAGCACCTCCTCAGGGGGAGGTCATTTGTATGCTAATAGTCCCAAACTCCTGCTGGGGTCACCACAACTCTATTTTCAAGTTCTCTTCCTACTTATGCTATGCAGAAATACTTAGTATCTATTTGCTAAGTAAAAAAAAAAAACAAAAAAATGAGTGGTATCATTATGTCATTATGTCGTTTCTGAAATGATTCATTTATGTAACTCCATCTACAGAGTGGTTGGTGATTAGCATGTGAACTCTGTATACAATATGGAGATACATGAAACGGATTTACATACATGTCATTGGTTACTGTCAGAACTCAGTAAAGAGTATTCAGATTATGAATGGAGGGCGAATGCATTTGTTGAAATCTTTAAATGGTTAATTGCAGAGAATGAATACTACAGTAATCATCTGAATCTCTACACATAGTCTACACGTATACCTTTCATTGTGTAAACCATCAAAAAGCCTTTCAAATTTCAGTAGAATGTGAATTAAACTTCGATGCCAAAACGATTAATTTGCCTATTTATGAAGTATCTAGAATGTTAACACTGAGTTTCCATATGTTATAAGTTAACGTTGAAAATACATGTTGGGCAGGAAAAATAGCTCACTTAATTCATCTGATGCTGGGGGTCGGGCAGTAGCACAGTGGGTTAAGCACACATGGCACAAAGCACAAGGACTGGCACAAGGATCCCTGTTGGAGCCCCCCGGCTCCCTACTTTTAGGGAGGTCATTTCACAAGCGGTGAAGCAGGTCTGCAGGTGTCTTTTTCTCTCTCACCACTTCTGCCTTCCCCTCCTTTCTCGATTTCTCTCTGTCCTAACCAACAACAACGACATCAATAACAACAACAACAATAATAATAACCACAACAACGATAAAACAACAAGGGCAACTAAAGGGGGAAAAATGGCCTCCAGGAACAGTGGATTCGTGGTGCAGGGACCGAGCCCCAGTGATAACTCTGGAGGTAAAAAAAAAAAAAAAAATATGCTGTTTTGCCTTGTGATTGACCCAGGTTTGAATCTAGCCCTTACCACATGGAAGGAAGCTTTGGAAATCTGGTCTCTTTCAATTTCTCTATTTTCTCTACATTTGTGCATTTCTCTCTCTGTAATTAATATCTATATCTATACATACATATATCCATATAGAGATAGAGATACATACAAATCACTTTTGGGGCTGGTGTAGTGGTGCACCTGGTTGAGCACACAAGTGACAATGCACAAGGGCCCAGGTTCGAATCCCCAGTCTCCACCTGCTTTGCAAGTGGTGAAGCAAGGCTGTAGGTGTCTCTCTGTCTCTCTCCCTATCTCCCTTACCCTCTCAATTTCTGACTGTCTCTATCCAACAAATAAATAATGATAATAATAATAATAATATCCTTTTTTGCCAAGAGCCATTTCTCTGCTTGATAGAAGATAAGCTTTGAAACAATGGAAGCCCTCGAGACAAGTTTCTATTTCCCCGCAGGTAGGCCATTTATCAGAAATCACATGACACACCACATAGTTATAGTAACAAACATGGTTTCGGCTATGTATGTTGCAAGGGACATTCCACCCTGATAATTGCTCCCCCTCCTCCTCCTCCCCCTTCCCCAAAGCCTTATAATGCCTGTAAACACAATAAAATTTTGCAGCTTGATCAGAATCCTGTCTTCCTGTCATTTCTTGTGTCTCCTGTTCCTTTCATTCCAGGTTCTTGGGTTCCTAGCCCCTGTTCAAGCCCCGCTGGCAGGGGCACTTTTTTGGGGGGGAATAATGCTTTGCAGTACAGTTACTAGCTGATACATCGATTTGATTTCACATTTTTCACCTATAAGTTAGATCATTCAGTATCCATACTTCTCCCCTTGGCCTATTTCCCCTAACACAGGCCCTTGGATATCCATCCAAAATGAGGCAAAACATTTAGGACACTTGAGATAATTTTTATTGAAGTGATAATTTTTTTATATTTATTTATTTTTCCCTTTTGTTGCCCTTGTTGTTTAACACTGTTGTAGTTATTGATGTCTTTGTTGTTGGATAGGACAGAGAGAGATGGAGAGAGGAGGGGAAGACAAAGAGGAGGAGAGAAAGATAGACACCTGCAGACCTGCTTTACCACTTGCGAAGCGATTCCCCTGCAGGTGGGAAGCCAGGGGCATCATGTGCGCTTAACCCGCTTCGACAATGCCGGACTCCCTGATGTGATCATTTTTATGACATTATGTAAGTTCCAACCATGTGTTGTTTTAAACCAACATCTGCATACTACTACCTTCCATTCACTACTTAAAGCCCTTCCTACGCCTTCTCCTGTAGTAGACTCTTTTTCCCCTCTTCACACACCCACTGCTTTCTACCCATTTGGCTGCCATTCATTTAGCCTCATAGTCTAAAATTCCTTTGTTGTTGTTCTTGTGCTTCCCACCTGGGAAATGACTCCCCTGCAGGTGGGGAGCCAGGGGCCCAAACCAGGATCCTTATGCTGGTCCTTGCACTTTGTGACACCTACGCTTAACCCACTGCACTACTGTCCAACTCCCCCAAAAAACAATTTTCATCTGTACTCCTAGTGGAGAGAAGTGATAGGAGGGAGAGGATAAGAGGGCTCTGAACTCCAACTCCATCAGGACCTGCAGAGAGAAAGAACAAGGGAGGGGCATTTGGATGTAGTAATAGGGTCATGAGTGGCTTGGAGGAGAAGAGAGGATGGGACCTGGAAGAAAAAGGGGGCAGTTATGTACAAATGTAGACAGATAGTTGTAGAAATGACAGTTAACCCATGTCTACAACCTTGGGAGAACTGCAATGGACTGCAATGAAGGGATTGTGGATAGAGAACTCTGTTGGTGGTAACTGAGTGGAATTATACCCCTGTTGACATATAATTTTGTGAATCAATATCAAATCACTAATAAGGAGAGTCAAATATGTAAATGCATCCATATATATGGTATATGTATTTTTTTAAATTTTCCCTTTTGTTGCCCTTGTTGTTTTATTGTTGTAGTTATTATTATTGTAACTGGTGTTGTCATTGTTGTTGGACAGGACAGAGAGAAATGGAGAGAAGAGGGGAAGACAGAGAGGAGGAGAGAAAGATAGACACCTGCAGACTTGCTTCACTTCCTGTGAAACGACTCCCCTGCAAGTGGGGAGCTGGGGGTTCGAACCTGTATCCTTATGCCAGTCCTTGTGCTTTCCGCCAGGTGTGCTCAACTCGCTGCACTACCGCCTGACTCCCCATATATATGGTGTATATCTTATCTACTAGAGAATGGCTGTGGACTCATTTTATCAGACAGCCTGTGCTGCTACATCTGAGATGCTTTCCATGTCCACAAGAAGGGGAAAACAGGAGGGCAGTGCTTCCTGCTTATCATGAATTTACCAGAGCAGAAACTCCCCTGGCAGGTGAACTCTAGGGCAGGACACTCAAGCAGTGTCTTCACATGCCCTCTGTTAGAAATGAGGCCAGGAGAAGAGATCTTCAGTCTTTTCTTCTTTTCTACTGTAACCACTACCACCTCACCTGACTCTGAACTTGTAGTAAGTAGATTTGCCTGGGGGAAAGTTCCTACCTGGAAGGACGGATGCTCATGAAACCGTCCACTCTCCTTAGTTTTTTCATGCTTGATGCTCTCACCTGCAGTCACATTTTCAGACCTGCTGTGGCTACCTTCTCTGTTTGCCCCCTCAGTTCTCCCCATCTTCCATAGAGTTGTCATGGTAATTTTCTTAATGCTCCCCCATTTCTTTTTAGTTTTTATTTATAAAAAGGAAACATTGAGGAAACGATAGGATAAGAGGGGTGCAACTCCACACAGTTCCCACCACCAGAACTCTGTATCCCATCCCATCCCCTGATAGCTTTCCTATTTTTTATCCCTCTGGGAGTATGGATACAGGGTCATTGTAGGTTGCAGAAGGTGGAAAGTCTGGCTTCTGGAATGGCTTCCCCACTGAACATGGGCGTTTACAGGTGGATCCACACTCCCAGCCTGCCTCTCTCTTTCTCTAGTGGGGTGGGGCTCTGGGGAAGCAGGGCTCCAAGTCACATTGGTGGGGTCGTCTGCCCAAGGAAGTCTGGTTGGCATCATGCTAGTATCTGGAAACTGGTGACTGAAAAGAAAGTTAACACAGAGCCAAACAAATCGTTGACTAATCATAAACCTAAAGATGGGAATATTGCAGATGAAGAGTTGGGGGGGGTCTCTGTTTTGTGGATAGTTGGTAGGCCTATTAGTGTTATATTCCAAAGGGCCCATGACTATACTAGTTTTGCTTGTTGTTTTTTTTTATTTTTTTAAAAATTAATTTTATTCCCTTTTGTTGCCCTTATTGTTTTATTGTTGTAGTTATTATTGTCATTGTTGTGGGATATGAAAGAGAGAAATGAAGAGAGAAGGGGAAGACAGAGAGGGGGAGAGAAAGATAGACACCTGCAGACCTGCTTCACTTCCTGTGGAGCGACTCCCCTGAAGGTGGGGAGCCGGGGTTCGAACCGGGATCTTTATGCCGGTCCTTGTGCTTTGCGCCACCTGCGCTTAACCTGCTGCGCTACAGCCCGACTCCCTACAGTCAACAATATTTATACCTCTTTCCCATATTTAGGAACTACCCTCTTCCCTAATCCAGCTTTCTGGTCCCTTTTTCCAGCCATGACACCATCTCCCCAGACAATAACTTGGATCCACCTGCATATCAGATTTCAGTCTGAGTCGCTTCACAGGCGGTGAAGCAGGTCTGCAGGTGTCTATCTTTCTCTCCTCCTCTCTATCTTCCCCTCCTCTCTCCATTTCTCTCTGTCCTATCCAACAACTACAACAATAAAAACAACAAGGGCAACAAAAGGGAATAAATAAATAAAATAAATATTAAAAATAAATTTAAAAAATAAATTAATTAATTAAAATATATATATATATATATTGTTGACTGTAAACCCCATCGATTTGCTGTGACCTGGTTAATTTAAGTCTCTGTCTCTTCCATATAAAATCAGGCTTCTAGCTGACTCAGGTCTGAAATAATGTGGAAGATAGGTGGGGAAGAGGAGACAGTGGAGGAAGAGAAAGAAGACAGTCATCTTATTTACCAACATACTATAAAGATACATACTCTTAAACTAGGGGAGCAGGCAGTTAAGTGCACACAAGGTCCTGGGTTCAAGACTCTGGTCCTATCTACAGGGGGGAAGGCTTCACAAGTGGTGAAGCAGGGCTGCAGATGTCTGTGTGTCTCTCTCCCTCTCTATATCTCCCTCCCCTCTCAATTTATCTCTGTCTATATCCAATACATATATTTTTTAAAAGATACCCTAAATACCTCTTCATTTATTTGTAAAGTTTGACTTTATTTACCTATTTATTTATTTTCTTTCTTTTACTTGTAGAACAGAGAGAGATTGAGAGGGATGGGGATATAGAGAGGGAGTCAGAGAAAGAGAGATACTTATAGCACGGCTTTACCACTTGTGAAGCTTCCTCCCTTGAAAGTGGGGACTAGGAGCTCAAACCTTGTACATGGTGATAGGGGCACGACCACCCAGAGACCACCTGAGAAACATTAAAAAAAATTTTTTTTATTATATTTATTTATTGGATAGAGACAGACAGAAATCAAGAGGGTAGCGGGTGATAGAGAGGGATAAAGATAGAGAGAGACACCTGGAGCCCTGCTTCACCACTTAAAAAGCTTTCCTCCTGCAGGTGGGGACTGGGGGCTCGAACCCGGGTCCTTTTGCATTATAATACATCCGCTTAACCAGGTGCACCACCACCCGGCCCCCCTGAGAAACATTTTTTAGAAATTCTTATTTGTGTACTGACTAGAGACAGAAAAACAAATGAGAGGGAAATGAGGAAATAAAGAGGGAGAGAAGCACAGCCCTGCTCACCACTTATGACGCATCCCCCCCAACCCCCCCGCAGGTGAGGAATGGAGGCTTGAACCCAGGTCTTTGCTCATGGTAACGCCTGTGCCATGGCTAGCCCCACTCTTCACTTTTAATCTTCATAAAAACCCTACAAGGCAAGCCCCCACTTCCCACCCCGGGCCCCAACTAATGTGACTGAGATAAGTGAATTGCTAAGTTTAAACTTACCCAGCTCCTTAGTGGTGGGTCAGTGCATGAACTTGTCTGACTTCAAATTTCATGCTTTTCCCTCTGTGATCAGACCTTACAGACAATCTGATGACTCTATTTGGCGTTCTTCTGAAATACTACCTCGCCTTGATCGCTTGGAAAAATCATTATTCTCCCATCAAATACAAAAAGGCAATCCTTTCTCTCTGAAAACCTTCCAGCTATTCCTTCCTGCCTCCAGGCGACTAGGTAATCAACTCCCTTTACAGCCTCAGTGACTTGTGTATATAACTCCATTACAGCACCTAAATTATCACATTAATGATTAAGGCTTGCCTCTCTGAGTCAATTTTTGGACTCTGATTTCCCAGAGGGAATGTATCATGAATTATTCCCTTACACATTCTGTGCATTTTCCAAAAGTCATTTCAAGTAATACCAAAGCATTACCAACAAAGCATAAGAAGAAGTCCCGTGGAACCAATCGCTCCATGTGTATGTCTTGGGCACCGACACTGCACCACCTCCTGCTGACGGGAGATATTTATCTCTGTTTAGTTATGGTGCCTCCATTTCAGTTGAATTCTCTTGGGATTGAGTTACTGGAAGCTACATTTGTTTGCTGGTCTATTCGGACCAAGCTGCCCATCTGGATATGTCCTCGGCTAAGGACAATGAGAGCTTCCTGTCTCTCTAGGGTGGCTGCGTTACTTGATAGAAGAAATGATGATCAAGATAGACATAAAGTATGGAGTACCTCTACTCACTTGTACTCTGTTGTGGGCTGTCGTTCCGGGTCCTCCACCTCCCTGGCCACTGGCAGCGAAGGGTCAGAGCAGCCCCCTGGGAGTCCAGGGGTGACTCTATGTGTGGGGGTGGGGGGGCGTGCAGAAAGGAAGAAGCCACTCCAGACTCAACCAGCTCTGGGAGAAGCCCCAGAGGGTTATCTCTTTTATTGTGGGAATAAAAGCAAATAGATATACCTATAAGGGGGAGGGGAGGTTGAGATAATCATTAACCCAAACACAAAGCAACACAATGCATAGTCACATTTTGACCTACAAACTATTTGATCACAGCAAAAAGGTTACTATAGAAGGTTTGATCACAAGCTTCACAGTGCATATTTCTCTGGAGGTAAATTGCAGACACATCAGGGCAGGGGAGGGGGGAAGAGAGGTAGCTGAGCAATCAGGATGTTTGAGAGGGTTTTTCGAGTTAGTCATACACAGTAAGTCATGGCTTTTGTTTAAAAGTGGGGAGGAGCGGCATATGCAGAAAGGTGCCCATGTCCGGGGGACCAGCCATCATAAATTCCAGAGGTCAGGGGGGACCTGCCCTTTCCTCAACCCAGAGGGGGGAGGGCCAGGGTGTCTACCCACTCAGATTCTCATGGAAACAATGGCCTTTCTGGATAGTGGGTCCACTCTCCAACATTCTGTCTTTTTGCCTTTGGCTTCTGAGTTAAGAACCCTGTGACTGTAGATTTAGTGATTTTTAGACTGTAGCTTGTTTCTAAGTGCCTTGGTCATCCATACTCTAACTTACCTGAAACTATGAAACTACTGATGTCTATTGTGTCTTCTTTGTTGTTGTTGTCATAAAGAACCTTCGGGATCCTGATATCTGGGTATAAAAGATGAATCGAGTTTCCTCTTCTTCTGATTTAGAGCAGAAAAGAATAGTGTTTGTAGGAAAGTCAAACTTTACCTCTGACAGCTCTCATTTGGTATCCTACTAAAACAGTCTTCACTAGCAGAGGCTAAACTAAAGCAGGCAATGAGACTCGTATTCTAAGAAGAAGAAAAAAACAAAAAACAGCAAAGCTATAGAGAGGGCATTTGTTTGTTTTTTGTTGTCACTAGGATGTCATCGCTACAGGCTGGTTTTCTTTTACTTTTTGAATTTTCTTTCCTTTTTCCTTTCCTTTCCTCCTTCCTTAGTTTTTTTTTTTTTTTAATTTTTCAATTAATTATTTATTGGATGGAGACAGCCAAAAATCTAGAGGGGAGAGGGAGGGGGTAGAGAAGAAGAGAGACAGACACCTGCAGACCTACTTCACCACTCATGAAGTTTTGCTCCTACAGGTGGGGACTGGGGGCTTGACCCTGGGTCTTTGTGTGCTGTAATATGTGTGCTCAACTCACACCACCTTCTTTCCTTCCTTCCTCCCTTCCTTCCTTCCTACCTTCCTCCCTTCTTACTTTCCTACCTTCCTTCCTTTCCCTTTCTTTCTCTTTCTCTCTCTGTCTCTCTCTCTCTTCCTCCCTCCCTCCCTCCCTCCCTCCCTCCCTCCCTCCCAGTCTACTGGGGTTTTACCCCTTCAAACTAGTTTTTTTTTCTTCTTTTCAGATAGACAGACAGAGGAAATCAACACAGTAACAAAGCTTCTCTCAGTGTGCTGGGGTTTGGACTCACACCTGGGTCAGGTAACACAAACACACTATCCAAGTGAGATATCTTACCAGCCTAAAAACTCTAAAAAAAAAAAAAAACTTAGCATTTTTTGCACCTATTTGGGGACACAGGTATTTGTAGTTTTGGGTGCACCAAATATATTTAAGGAATGTGTCACATTTCTTGCGTAGTTTTTCAGTATACTCTATGAAGCAGACGCGCCAATAAATACTTGTGTTAATAAAATAAATAAGATTCACTCATTCTCTCAACAATCAGATTCTAGTTGACAAAACAGGAATGGACATAAATAACTATGATAGGGTAATGATAAGGAGAGTATGCTATCAGATATAATACATCAATATTTCCAAAATAATAAAAATACACAAGTTCCAAACCAGTTTCAAAGGCTTGTTACTTCTGTCATCAAATGGGCAGATGAAGTTAAATTTGTTGTGAGGTCTTCTGTCACTATGTTAGGCCCTGAATACTTTTCAAAACTTAATTCTTATATACATATTAAAACCAAAAGGGGGAGTGGGCGGTAGCACACTGAGTTAAGTGCACATACTATGATGTACAAGGACCCAGGTTTGAGCCCCTGGCTCTCCACCTGCTGGGGCTGGGGGTCACTTCATAAGTGCTGAAGAAGGCCTGCAGGTATTTTTTTCTCTATATCATCCCTTCCTCTCTCAATTTCTCTCTGTCCTATCCAATAATAATTTTTAAAAATGGGAAGAAAAATTGTCCACTAGGAACAGTGGATTCATAGTGCAGGTACCCAGCCACAGCAATAACCCTGGAAGCAAATTTTTTAAAAAAGTGGGGGTGAGTGAGGGAAATAACACAAGGGTTGAAGCTATGGACTTTCCTTCCTGAGATACCAGAGGTCCTGGGTTGAATGCTTCTCTCCAAACCATCACCACCAGTAGCATAATCCAGACCTTGATAGTTTCTTCTGAAAACGACAAAAACCAAAGAACCACTTTAGCCCAATATGTTTGAGCTAAACCAAAATACTATGTTTGCCATGTGGCGTGAAGTGCAAGGACTGGTGTAAGGGTCCCGGTTCTAGCCCCCAGCTCCCCACCTGCAGAGGAGTCACTTCACAGGCGGTGAAGCAGGTCTTCAGGTGTCTATCTTTTTCTCTCTGTCTTCCCCCATCTCTCTCCATTTCTCTCTGTCCTATCCAACAATGACAACATCAAGAGCAACAATAATAACTACAACAACAATTAAAAAGCAAGGGCAAAGAAAGATAAAATAAATAATTAAAAATACTATGTTTGCAACAGTCTTCTCTGTTACTGAATGTGATTATGGACAAGGCAGATTTTTCCCCCCAAAGTTTGTTTGTTTGTTTGTCTTGCCGTCACCACTGGAGCTTCAATGCTCCAAGAAGACTTTTCTATTTTTTAAGGTTTTTCTCTTTTTGAAATAAATATTTTTTATTTTATTTAATATTGGTTAGAGACAAAGAGAAATTGAGAGGGCCAAGGGAGATATAGAGGGAAAGAGACAGGGGGCCGGGCCATGTTGCACTGGGTTAAGTGCACGTAGTATGAAGTACAAGGACCCACCCAATGATCCTGGTTGGAGCCCCCAGCTCCTCACCTGCAGGGGGGTGGGGGTTGCTTCACAGGTGGTGAAGCAGGTCTGTAGGTGTCTTTCTTTCTCTCTCTCTCTCCCTCTCTCTCTCTCAATTTCTCTTTCTCCTAGCCAACAAAACGGGGGAAAAATGGCCTCAGGAGGTGTGGATTCAGTGCTGGCACTAAGCTCCAGCGATAACTCTAGAAGCAAAAAAAAAGGAAGAGAGACAGCACTCATGAAGCTTTGCCCCTGCAGGTGGGGACCAGGGGCATGAACCTGGGCTCTTGTGCACTGTAATGTGTGCAGTCAGCCAGGTGTACTACCACCTGGTGGCCCCAGGCAGACTTTTACAGGTAGAAATTGAAGTGAGGAGACACTAGAGCACTGAAGTTATAGGGCCCTGGTTCAAATACACGGCAAAGCAGCCAGCCAAACACAGGTGAATATAATTCTAAGGCTCGCTAGTAGAAATGTTATGACAGATCTGAATATCCATCTGTTTTTCAAAGAAAAAAAAAACTTTAATGTATGCAGACTAAGTTTTCAAACCATAGCCCTGCTTTTTTACAGACAGCTCTGAAATGTGAAATAAATATTAATGAAGTCATATAGGGGCCAGGTGTTGGTACACCCAGCAAAGCACACACATTTGCATGTGCAAAAACCTGGGTTTAAGGCCCCAGTTGCCACTTGCCGAGGGGAAAACTCAAAGAGTGGTTGGGTGGGCACTGCTACACGTGTCTCTCTTCTAAGACACTCCTCCTCCTCCCTATATTTCTCTAGGTATTTGTCAAAAATGGAAAAAGAAAAAAAAAAAGGAAACACATCTTGCAGAAGTAGTGGATTTGTCATATAAGTGCTGAGTGCTGAGTACCATGTCCTCAGACAAGACTTTCAGCCCATCTGCGTGTTTTCTGTCAGGCTCAGGCAAAAATTACTAAAGTCATGGGCCCTTTGGAACATACTTAAAATAGACTTCTTAGCTTCTTCTCACACAAAGACCCCTAAATTCATTGGCTTTATTCCTACCTTTGGGTTCCTGTTTATGAAACAGTTTTGTTCTGCTTTATGTCTTAATGCTTTTCAGCTACCAACTTACAGTTGCTACTAGGATGCCTATCTTAATTCCCTGGGCAGACAATCTCCTCAATGTGTCCTGGAACCTCCCCTCCCCAGAGCCCTGCCCCACTAGGGAAAGACAGGAACAGGCTGGGGGTGTGGATCCACCTGCCAACACCGAGGTCCACAGGAGAAGCAATTACAGAATCCGGAACTCTCACCTTTTGCTCACCATAAAGAATCTTGGTCCAGTGGTCCGGGAGGTAGCACAGTGGATAACGCATTGGACTCTCAAGCATGAGGTACTGAGCTCGGTCCCTGGCAGCACATGTACCAGAGTGATGTCTGATACTTTCTCTCTCTCTCCTCCTATCTTTCTCATAAAAAATAAAATCTTTTTTTAAAAAAAAAGAATTTTGGTCCAAATTCCCAGAAGAATAAAGAACAGGGAAGTTTCCAGTGGAAGGGATGGGACACAGACTCTGGTGGTGGGAACTGTATGGAATTATACCCCTGTTGTTTTACAATCTTTTTAATCATTATTAAATCGCTAATAAATTTTTTAAAATCAAGTTGCAGCCTGAACGTCTCAAGTTCCCTTTGAAACATTAACAAAATAAAAAGATAAGCTGACAGTTGTAGTGCCCATTATACACACAGATACATTTGTAAAGTCATGCTTCTATATTTTTATGACTTTGCATGCTAAGGTTAAATTAATTGAAAATTCATAAGTCATAAAAAAACACAAAGTGGGGAGTCGGGCGGTAGCGCAGCGGGTTAAGCGCAGGTGGCACTAAGCGCAAGGACCTGCATAAGGATCTGGGTTCAAGCCCCCAGCTCCCCACCTGCAGGGGAGTCACTTCACAGTCGGTGAGGCAGGTCTGCAGGTGTTTGTCTTTCCCCCTCTCTGACTTCCCTTCCTCTCTCCATTTCTCTCTGTCCTATCCAATAACAACAACAACATCAATAATAACTACACCAATAAAAACAACAACAAAGGCAACAAAAGGAAATAAAGAAAAAAGAAAAAAAATTCAAACAAACAAACAAAAAAACCCTCAAAGTGTCAGTCAAATAGCCTTCCTGATCAAGAGTCCAAGGAGGATGGAGTTACTCCATCTGTGACCTACCCCTTTGTCTTCTGCCAGGGTCCTTCGTGGCAACTTTTGTTCTGGGACTCAGAATAGCATATCGAGCAACCAGAAAAAGAGACTATTTCAGAAACTCGGATTGCTCCTCCTACTTTGCAGCAACCAAATCCTCAACAATCCTATAGTACATGGACCACTGACATCTAGTAAATGCCCCATACCCAGTGAAATTCAGGGCATGATAGTGAAGTAGCAAAAATCCCTTGGCAGTTTTCAGGGATGCTCTGAGAGGGGAGAGGTGGCAGGGAAAGATGAGGAAGTCCCCGACAGCCATTCTTTTTCTGTACGCCTTGCTGTCCACTTGAGTGTATTCGAGCTGAAAATCTGTGTAAGATCTGGGAGAGGGAAGGTGCGAGAGGACATTCATAGATCATTTAGCTTCACAGCCCCCTTTTTTCTTTTTTTGCAGTTAGCAAGAGATTATTTCCCTGTCATTGCCGGTGATAAAGAAAATGACTCCCAAGCTAATTTTTCCCCCTTTCTTTGTAGTTTCTAGACAGGCGTTGCATCTAGAAAAATTCTAGCCTGAACTTCAGAAGATTTGCCCACACTCAAAGCCAAACCTTTGAATGACTACAGATGCTGCAATATACACAAAATTGTGTTATCGCATCTTTGACCGAGACCAGAACTGAGGCCACTTGCTCACACAGATCAGAACTGAGTCAGTGCTGAGCATATGGTTAGGTGGGCCCCACATAGACACTGGATGCTGTCTATTGTGTTGCTGTTGTCTGTGTATGTAACGCTTGTATGTCTGCCATTGTATGTGTAAAATAACAGCCTGTGAAGTACTTAATAACTAGCCTCTTGAAGATCTATTTTGTCACTTAAGGTTACCTATAAAAATCTATTTAGGGGGAGTCGGGTGGTAGCGCAGAGGGTTAAGCCCAAGTGAAGCAAAGCTCTAGGAATGGCGTAAGCATCCCCGTTCGAGCCCCCGATTCCCCACCTGCAGGGGACTCTCTTCACAGGAGGTGAAGCAGGTCTGCAGGTGTCTATCTTTCTCTCTCCCTCTCTGTCTTCCCCTTCTCTCTCCATTTCTTTCTGTCCTGTACAATAACAAAGACAATAATAACTACAACAATAAAAAAGGACAACAAAAGGGAATAAATAAATAAATATTTTTTTAAAAAAATCTACTTGGGATCAGGCAGTGGAGCACCTGGTTAAGCGCACACACGTTAGTGTGCAAGGACCCAAGTTCAAGCCCCTGGTCCCCACTTGCAGGAGAAGAAGCTTCCCGAGTGGTGAAGCAGGGTTGCAGGTGTCTCTCTCTGTCTCTCTCCCTCTCTACCTCCTCCTCCCCTCTCAATCTCTCTCTGTCTCTCCAATAAAAAAATATATAAATAAATAATCAAAAATCAAAATAAAATACAAAAATGATATGGGGGAATAATATAAAAATGTGACAAAGGGATAATATCTGTTGGTTGATAACGCAGCCCTATGAATTTTGGTTGGCAAACACTGGGAAATAATATCTTGCATATATCCAACAGTGCTCATAGCGGAAGTGATGCTAAGTAATTGCCCTATCATGGGATCTCTTTATTTCAAGGAGGTTTGGAAAGTTGATGTAGATGACAAAGACTGAATGCAATTCAATGTGTTTCCGAAGCAAAGGATTCCAACGAGATTATAAGAGCTTTCCTTACCTGGGTACCAGCAACAGCTGCAGAAGGTCAGAGCTCAGTGAGGGAGTGGGGCAGTGGGATGGGGTCTCTCTCTCTCTCTCTCTCTCTCTCTCCTCTCCTCTCCTCTCCTCTCCTTCCCTCCCTCCCTCCAGGGGCTTGGTGCTTGCACTATGAATCAACTGCACCTGGCAGCCTTTTTTTTTTTTTTTTTTACATTTTATTAGATAGAGACTAAGAGAAATTGAGAGAAGAAGGGGAGATAGAAAGGGAGAGAGAGAGGTGGTAGCTAGCGCAGCGGGTTAAGCACACAGGGCACTAAGCACAAGAACCGGCATAAGTGTCCGAGTTCGAGCCACCAGCTCCCCACCTGCAAGGGAGTCACTTCACAGGCGGTGAAGCAGGTCTGCTATCTTTCTATTCTCCTCTCTGTCTTCCCCTCTTCTCTCCATTTCTCTCTGTCCTATGTAACAATGACGACAACAATAATAACTACAACAATAAAACAAGGGCAATAAAAGGGAATAAATAAATAAATAAATTTAAAAAGAGAGAGACTTGCAGTCCTGATTGACCACTCATGAAGCTTTCTCTCTGCAGGTGGGGGACGGGGGGGGGGGGGGTTGTCCTTGAACCCTAATCCTTATACTTGGAAATATGTGTAGTTATCTAAGTGAGCTACCACCTGGCATCCACAGGGGTTTTTCTAGCTGAGAATGTGTCTCTAGGTCAGAGCTGTGTGAACCTACAGATTGTTAATATATATATATATTTACTTAAATATATAAATACACACAGATTTTTCTTTTTTGCCATTGGAGTGTTATATTCATTTCCCTAAAGAAGCAACAGGGAAATGAACTGTAACAAATAATGTTTATTTCTGGAATGAGCCCCCTTAAGTCCTAGAGAATAGTGAAGGATTATAGGAATCACTTATGCTCTCAAAAGATCTCTTTTCTCCAGCTAAAGAATGGAACTGAAAATGCAGTGTTGTAGACATAATCATGATCTTAATATCATATTGCCTTACTAGAATGGCTTGAGTTATTTGCAGAGATACTATACAAATTTTGACTAAATAAATCCATAAAGAGAAATGTAAACCTGAACATGTTAAAGGCAGAGCCTGAGAAAAGCTTAATTTTATCTTCTTCAGATGCCATGTGGCTAATGTTTTTTTGAAATGAATGATCCCTTTTAAATTATTTAAAGTTTATTATTTTTGCATAATCTTTATTTATTTATTGGCTACAGATAGCCGGACATCAATTAGAGATGAGGAGATAGAGAGGGAGAGAGAGAGAGACGCCTACAGCCCCGCTTCACCAATCACAAAGCTTTCCCCCTGTAGGTGGGGACTGGGAGCTTGAACCTGGGGTTCCTGCGCACTGTAACATGTTTGCTCAACCAGGTGCACCACCACCCAGTCCAATTAATAGTTTTCATTGATCATTGATTTGAACACCAAAGCAGGAACCAAGTTATAATTTATATGGAAGCATGATTATAAATCAAATAAGTATTTTTACTAGATTTTATCTTTTTTGAATTAATTTTTTAATAAATATATTTTGGTCATTTAATTACAAATTTCTTATATTTAGAGGATAATACTATTATTTGAATATATTCCAAAATGCTAGTGCATCTGGTTATAAATAGTTCAGTTATAGTGGAAGTATTCTTTTTAAAAAATATTTATTTATTTATTTCCCCTTGTTACCCTTGTTGTTTTATTGTTGTAGTTGTTAATGATGCCGTCGTTGTTGGATAGGACAGAGAAAAATGGAGAGAGGAGGGAAAGACAGAGAGGGGGAGAAAAAGATAGACACCTGCAGACCTGCTTCACTGCCTGTGAAGTGATTCCCCTGCATGTGGGGAGCAGGGGGATCAGACCAGGATCCTTAGGCCAGTCCTTGTGCTTTGTGCCACCTGTGCTTAACCCGCTACACTACTGCCCAACTCACGAAAGTATTCTTTTTTTAAGTTTATAGATGCTTTACTAGAACAAAAGTATTAGGAAATAATCTCCAACATAGATGAGGGCTGGCAATAAAAAAGAGGTATCTGTGGTCTGGGAGGTGGCGCAGTGATAAAGCTTTGGACTCCCAAGCATGAGGTCCTGAGTTTAATCCCCGGTAACACATGTGCCAGACTGATGTCTGGTTCTTTCTCTCTTTTCCTATCTTTCTCATAAATAAATAAAAATCTTAAAAAATATATTTTTAAAAAGGAGGTATCTGCCCCAATGTTGAGATAGAGGCATCCTTAGGAAGGAATATCATATATATATAATTGGATAGAGACAGAGAGAAATTGAGAGGGAAGGAGATAGAAAGGAAAGGAGACAGAGAGACACTTGCATCCCTGCTTCATCACTCATGAAGCTTTCCCCCTGCGGGTAGAGACCAGGGGATTGAAACTGGGTCCTTGTGTACTATAGTGTGTGTGATGAACCAAGTGGGCCACAGGCTGACCCAAAGAAACATCTTTAGTAGACAGATGAAATAATTTAAAATTTGTAGTTGAAGTACCTGATCTTATTCTGTCAACTAGCAAACAAAACAAGAATAATACATTCATTCAAACTCTGTTTTTCCCCTTTTTCTATAACACAGGTTGCCATTATAGAATAAACCTATGAACTACCTGGTTCAGTTTTTCCATTCAATTTGTTTATCTGAATTATAACCCCCAAACAAATAAACAAACAAACAAACAAATAAAACAACAGCAAAAACCCTCTCTTCCTTCTCTAATTAGAAGGAGATTTGGCAAACCAGAAGCCATTTCTTCTTAGTTCTAAATTTTTAGATTTTTTTCTAACATAAAGCTAACCATTACCTTTGGATATATTCATTTCTTGAGCATTTGTGAGCTAATATAGCAAAAAAAAAAAAAAAAAAAGAAAGAAAGAAAGAAAAAGAAAAGATAAAGGAAAGAGTGATCTTTCAAAGTGTTAAAGCCAGTTGCTGTCACACCTCCTACTTCTGTACTTGGCATCTCCTTTGTCAAGTCCTAGCTGTGTCATCAATCACACTTTCTGCACTGCCTGCGCTGTGCCCTCAAGGAGAGTCTATTGACATGAATTAAAGGAACTGAGGTATCTATGGAGGCTTCATCTTTATTTTGTTTTGTTTATTGTTATGATTATGATTTCATTGTCATCAGGGTTATCACTGGAGCTTGATGCCTGCACTACAAATCCACCACTCCAGGGAGCCATTTTCCTTCCTCCCTTCTTCCCTTCCTTCCTTCCTTCCTTCCTTCTTTCCTTCTTCCCACCTCCCTCCTTTTTTCATTCCTTCCTTTCTTTCTCTCTTCTTTCATCCTTTCTTTCTTTTTCTTTTTGTTCTATTATATTTTATAAGATAGAGAGAAGTTGATGGGGGTTGGGGAGTGAAAGGGAAACACCGGTTGTATCACTTGTGAAGCTTCCCCTGAAGGGATGTGAGCACTGGAACCCTGGTCCTTGTGGGTGGTAATTTGTGAGCTCAGCTGGGTGCACCCCACCGGGCCCTCATGATTTCCCAATCTGTAATAAAGGACATGAAATTTCATAGGGGAACAACTACTACTTCCACTGTTGCTAACACCCCAAATCCGAACTCCATTCTAATACAACATGTCCTATAAAAATATAATAGACTGAGTTTTTCTAGTTTTGTAGTAAGGTATGTAGGTGTTTCTCTCTTTTGATGTTTTTTTGACGTGCTTGTAAAGATAACCATTTCGTATAAGACAGATTGAAATCCTGTTAGGAAGTTTAATTAATATAAAAAATTACTCTTTGGGCGTTGGGCGGTGGCTCAGCGGGTTAAGTGCACGTGGCGCAAAAGCGCAAAGATGGGGATAAGGATCCCGGTTCAAGCCCCCAGCTCCCCACCTGCAGGGGAGTCGCTTCACAAGCGGTGAAACAGGTCTGCAGGTGTCTGTCTTTCTCTCCCCCTCTCTGTCATCCCCTCCTCTCTCCATTTCTCTCTGTCCTATCCAACAACGACATCAATAACCACAGCAATGTTAAACAAGGGCAACAAAAGGGAAAATAAATAAATATAAAAATTTTTTTTAATTACCCTTTGCTAGTTGATGTAAAAACATGACATATATATATATATATTTAAGAGAAAGACATGTTATGCATTTAAAGGAAAAAAAAAACAGCTGCAAAAGTTATCCTGAGGCTATGGTGACCAGCTCAAATTCTTAATATCTTTACATCAGTAAATGCACACAGACATTTGAGCATTATAGTTCCTCAAATACTCTTTCATAAATAAAAGTAATGGGCATGTGAAGATGGGGCCTGTATTAGCACTTTGATTAAAATATGCTATATTTAGTAGGCATAGCCTAGTTCTTTGGCGGGGTGAATGTTAAATAGGAATCCTAAAGTCCATATGTGAGTATGGTAGAAAATAACCAAGATGGGAGTCAGACGGTAGCGCAGCAGGTCAATTGCTCGGTCTAGCGCCAAGTCAAGCGCACGTGGCACGAAGCTACCTGCGTTTGTGGTTCCGTTCGAGCCCCCCCCCCCTTCCCCTGGAGGCTTCACAAACGGTGAAGCAGGTCTGTAGGTGTCTGTCTTTCTCTCCGCCCTCTCTGTCTTCCCCTCCTCTCTCCACTTCTCTCTGTCCTATCCAACAACAACGACATCAATAGCAACAACAATAATAACTACAGCAGCAATATAAATGGCAACAAAAGGGAAAATAAGTAAATGTAAAAAACAAAGAATAAAAGAAAAGAACCAAGATAATAAAACATACACCAGACAGCATTTATGATTACCATTCAGCTATTAATCCCATCAGTTCAATTCAATGCACAAGGCCACAAAGCCAATGCATGGTTAATTCACACAGAAAAAGCCAGCTGTGAATCTCTATTCAGAACACTAGTTAACTCAGTCAGGTTCAGTTACAGGACCAACTATTGTACTGCCGGCTAGTGTGGGGTGCTCTCTGGGTTGGAGAGAACTCAGCCGGACTCAGCCTGGGCTGTGGGCTGCTACTCTAGGCGGAAGATAGATAACTCAGGAACCAAACACTTGGTGTGAGGTAATGCAAAACGTCGATTGATCAGAGAGCCAATGCTTTTATAGGATAAAACCGGAAGTGGTAAGTCGAAACAGAAATGGCTAAGAAAGGGGGTGCAGAAAGGCAAAAGCATGCTGGGAAGGTAGAAGCTTCCTTAGCAACTGTTGCAAGGGTTGTAACCAGTGGGATTAATGTTACCCTTCAGGCCAGGCCGGTCTTGAGGTAGAAAGAAGATTGATCTATGGGATGGGTAGGTATCTTTCAGGCAAAACAATGATTATGTAAATAGGCCATAGTATCAGCAATGCAGGATGAAGCGGGGGGGGGGGGGGGGGGGGGGGGGGGGCTGGCTTAATGTCCGACATTGTACCACACAGACAATTTGTAACCACTACAGATTATAATATAGACCGCACAAAGCATTAACCTTATGTTTTTAAGTGCATTTTATAGAGTTATAGCTATTGACAAACATAATTATTTTCTTTACATTCTTTGACACAGTGGATATTATTATATAGAAATGGACCCAGAAATTTAGTATTGAGGCATTTAGATTTCAGGACTAGATTAATTTAAAGAAATCAGACTTACAGCTAGTAATATGAATGTACTAATTTGCTTTTTAAAAATGTGTTTATCAATATGTTTGGCTTTATATATTAACTCTCTTTTCAGCCACCAGCTTCCCAGATGCTAGCAGGATGCTGACCAGACTTCCCTGGACAGACAACCCCACCAGTGTGTCCAGGAGCACCACTTCCCCAGAGCCCTTCCCCACTAGGGAAAGAGAGAGGCAGGCTGGGAGTATGGACCAACCTGTCAAAGCCCAAATTAAGCGGGGAAGCAATTACAGAAGCCAGACCTTCCACCTTCTGCATCCCACAATGACCCTGGGTCCATACTCCCAGAGGGATAAAGAATAGGAAAGCTATCAGGGGAGGGGATGGGATATGGAGATCTGATGCTGGGAATTGTGTGAAGCTGTACCCCTCTTATCCTATGGTTTTGTCAGTGTTTCCTTTTTATAAAAAAAAAAATGTGTTGATATCAATATGACCCAGAACTATCTCCATATGCCAGCATGTGTGTGTGTGTGTGTGTGTGTTCACACTAAACAAGATATTTAGTGAATAGTTGGGCATTGAGCATCAGAAGTGGATGAACACCTTGAAGACAGGCTCTTCTGTCCGCTTGACCCCTCTCATACCAACCCCAGTGAACCAAAGCATAGATTTATTCCAGCTATCTGTTCAATGCATGGAGATACTAGAGAAGTGTACATCTGAAATGAGCAATAGTGTTTGTTGTTTGGGGAGAGAGAGTAACAATTCATCTGTGAAAATAAGTTTAAAGGAGAATCCTAGAGGTGATTTAACCAAAGCAGCCTCTTGATAGCTGCACACTTTGACAAATAAATACCATTTGTATATACAGAACCTCATAAGCACATTCATTAAGACTCAAATCTCAACTATGTCCACATTAGTCTTCACAATCCACAATTTTAAAAGGAATATTTAAATCCCTTACAGAAGGAAAAATAAGCCATCAGGCGAGAAACAATAAGCCACTCAATGCTCTAGATGTTCACACATAATGCTTATAATTTCTTCCTTTACTTCACACATAACATATGGAGAATTAGTCCCTAGAACCAGATGCCTAAATTATCAAGAACTGAAAAAAAGAAAAGAGAAAAAAGGTAGACTCTCTTTTAGAATATCTTCAGAGTCAAACATTTTGTGTTACATTCCTCAATTTATTCCATCATTATATGAATATTGCTCCATTATTTTCATTTATAGTTTATTAACTATTGTTTTCTCTGTCATTTCTAACAATATGCAAAAGTGTTTATTAATTCACTGTCCATGTAATGAATACCTGCAGACCACTTCTCTTGTGCCATCACCCAGCTCAGTGACACATACTCAATATAAGTAAAGAGGTCCCACGATCTTGTCAGAGAGAATAATGGTCCAGGCCCAGGAAAGAAGATGTGAGATGTCAAGCTATAGCTTGGTCAGGGACAGATTCTTTAAAACCTGTTAATCAAGTAGATGTTTTCAACCAGTAATGGGTGCTAAAATCCATAAGCTAAATGGCTTGATGAATTAAAACTGTTCTTACAATGCAGTGTAGTAGTAAGTGAAAGAGAAAAGACTCAAGAGAGACCAGCCAAAGAGCTCACTTGGGTAGTGCACTGCTTTGCCATATGTGCGACTCCTGTTCAAGCCCAGTCTCCACAAAATTCAAGGAAACTTGGGTCTCTCTCTCTCTCTCTCTCTCTCTCTGCATATATTTTATTTATTTATTTATTCTCTTTTGTTGCTCTTGTTGTTTTATTGTTGTAGTTATTATTGATGTTGTAGTTGGATAGGACAGAGACAAATGGAGAGAGGAGGGGAAGACAGAGATGGGGAGAGAAAGACAGACACCTGCAGACCTGCTTCACCGCCTGTGAAGCGACTCCCCTGTAGGTGGGGAGTTGGGGGCTCGAATTGGGATCCTAACGCCTATCCTTGAGCTCTGTGCCACATGCGCTTAACCAGCTATGCTACCACCCAACTCCATATATATATATATATATTAGAGGCAATCTGACAAATGACAATTAGATTTTTCTGTATAATCTAAAATGGAAAGTCTGATTTATTGTCTTGAAAGACTAGATAACTAACATTCATTTTCAAAGAAGAGAGCAATTAGTTTTTGGAGGGTAAAAATGATATGATTTGGTATTAGACTTAAGTAGAAAAATTCTAGACGGCAGCTAAATGCATGGCATTAAGCATTTAAAAGTGTGTGGAGTGGAGATAACATTTGGAGATGATTGTAATAAATGATAAGCTAAGTTATGGGAGAGATAAGGTTGTACAGGAAGAAGGGTGAGTTATCTCTTTTGTTTTTGTGTGTAAAAAAAAAAGTTCAAGAGAAATCTTGTGAAGATCACATTTCCAGAAAATTACGTTTCTTAAATATTAAGGCAGCTCAAGTAAATGACATTAAGACATCTGTATAAGCAGGAAATTATGAGGGGATGCAGAATGTTTATGGGAATATTTTTTTTCCAAAGGTGCATGCAATTGGCTTGGTCCTTCTTTCCAATTTCCTCTTTGCTACAGTACAATTTTCCAGAGAAACAGAGGCTCTCCTCTCCTTTAGCTTCAAATTAGAAGTGGGTCAAAATGTTGAGAAAATCACTGAGTGTGTTTATTTGTGTTTGCTTAACCAGAAGACTCTCTGTTCTCTACAAAAAAAAAGTACATATATTTCCTTTCATCATTGATGTTGGGAAATTGTGCAGATGTGGTTGAGCTTGGTAGGGCTCACAGAGCACCCTACATTCCCTGCTACTATGGCCCATCCTTTTATTATCTACATATCAATCTTCTGTTTTGTCTTACAAATGACTAAAGGTCTGCTTCCTAATTCCCCCCCCCAGGGTATTTTTATTAATCCTACCAGTTAAAACCCTCTCAACAGTTGCTAAGGAAGTCCCCACCTTTCCAGCCTCTTCCATTTTTCTCCGCCCCTCTCCTAACCATGTGTGGTATTGTCAAGCCACTTCTGTTGCTGTCTTGTCTCTTCTGTGTCCTTACCTGGAGGAGGGTGGACATGCAGACCAAGAGGCTTCCGCCAGCCATTGCGGTTGGCACCACGTGGCTTAACCAGGTGTGCTCCCACTGGACTCTGGGACACTCGCATGAATAAAGATTTGAATTGCCTTGCCGCCTCAATCTTGGTTCCTGGGTCAACTCTCTCTTCCACGACTCTAGCCTGACAGTTGAAAGAAAAAGCTATAATAGCATTAGTTTTATGGCTGATGTTAACTCATGTCACCGAAAGTCAAGTGGCAGGGAAGATTGTTGACCAAATGAGTGAGGAATATCCTCAATGATATTCTTGTATCTATGTGCCGACATGTTTTCCATCCAGCAGACTCCTCATGGTGACAGAATGGCTGCTATAGTAACTAAAAAAATAAAAGAGTCAAGAGGACTTTTAATGGGAGGCTTAATACATCATGGATTATATAGATACATAAAAACTGTGGCAGAAAAATAGACAAAGGGGCAAAGATTGGCTAGTCAATGTGGTGGGGAGCCTTGAGACTTGAATCCAGTTCCCGATGTTTGGTTACGTGTGTTTGGTCCAGGGGAAGTGGCATGGCAGGTCAGAGGGAGAAGCCAATAGATGAGGACAGCAGGAACAAAGAGAGATTTCTGCCAGACACTTTCTATACACCCACAATCCCTTGTGGGTTCACATAAGTCATTGCATACTTGCCAGGCTGACATGAGCCGTATTATGCTGATTGTGTTCATGTCTCAAAAGACTGCCAAAAGCAATGAAGATATGTTTATCCATGCTCACATCATGATAAACAAGATCAGTTTTATATGTCTCCAACTGGTCTTTGAGAAGAGGTTATTGTTATAAACCAGCATTAGATTACATGATGGGGATTATTCTTACAAATCAGACTTACTTCTAGAATTGAGTTTCTCTTCACTCATAAAGATATTATGGGTAGAGTAGAAAAGTATGAAATCTATTTTTTTAAATATTTTATTTATTTATTCCCTTTTGTTGACCTTGTTGTTTTATTGTTGTAGTTATTATTGTTGTTGTCGTTGTTGGATAGGACAGAGAGAAATGGAGAGAGGAGGGGAAGACAGAGAGGAGGAGAGAAAGATAGACACCTGCAGACCTGCTTCACCACCTGTGAAGCGACTCCCCTGCATGTGGGGAGCCGGGGTTCGAACCGGGATCCTTATGCCGGTCCTTGTGCTTTGCGCCACCTGCGCTTAACCCGCTGCGCTACAGCCCGACTCCCAGTATGAAATCTATTAACCTATGATGGATAGATGATAATGGCTGATACATATGATGCATTGAAGAAAGAATAGATAGATAGATAGATAGATAGATGATTGACAGATATATGATAGGTAAGTAGATAAGTAGATACTTGCTCAGAAAAAAAAGTAGACCTTTAAATGTTTTCATTATTTAAATAATCTTTCATTATTTATTTTTAACTTAATATAAAATGAAATATTGGGAGTCAGGCGATAGCACAATGGGTTGAGCACATATGGTGCAAAGCGCAAGGACCAGCTTAAGGATCCCGGTTCAAGCCCCAGCTCCCCAGCTGCAGGGGAGTTGTTTCACAGGCAGTGAAGCAAGTCTGCAAGTGTCTGTCTTTCTCTCCCACTCTCTGTCTTCCCCTCCTCTCTCCATTTCTCTCTGTCCTATCCAACAACGATAGCATCAATAACAACAATAATAACTACAATAGAACAACAAGAGTGACAAAAGGGAATAAATAAATATTTAAAAACAATTAAAAACTGAAATATTGCTCATGCAGTTTTTGTTAAAAAGAAGAAGGAGAAGAATAAATTTTGTTGATAGCTGTTTGAAAACATTGCCTTCAACTTAAGAAATGGGACAGAGAAAAGGGAAACACAAAGTGAAACTCAGACTGGGTATTGTATCCAAACAAAGGACTTGGACTGGGGGAGGGGGAAGGGAAAGGGAGGATGGGAAGAAGGTGCTGGGTAGCAGCAGTGCAGTGTGGTAGAAATGAATATGAGTTGGGGGAAAGAGTGCTTTGTAGACACCTATCAAAAGGAAGAGGGGAAGAGGAGAAATTGTACCCAGGTGTCAACAATTGTACTATAAACCATTTAGCCCCCAATCTTCTTCTTCTAGCGTTTGCCCTTCTTCCGTAGCCAGTCAACAGCGTCAGGTTGAGCTGCTTGTTGCTAGCTTTGAAAGTGACTGGGATCCATGTGGATTCAGTTGGCTAGGAAGGATCGTCAGTTTCCCCAATGAATGGGTACTCACGGGATGCACCAGGAGAAGGTCGATCCAATGCATCCCGATGAAGTGACAAAGAAAAAGAAATGTCTATGAAAGAGAGAATGTATGTAGTACACAGGCTGGTGTTGTGAAAGTCCACTGAAATAGAAAGTTGTAAATATTAAGTATTCATAAAATTCACAGTTTTTTTTTTTTTTTTTTTTTTTTACTAACGTATCAAGAAAAATGCTTGGGGCCCGGTGGTGGTGCACCTGGCTGAGCGCACATGTTACAGTGCACAAGGACCTGGGTTTGAGCCCTCCACCCCCACCTGAAAGGGGAAAGCTTAGCAAGTGGTGAAGCAGGGCTGCAGGTGTCTCTCTCCCTCTCTATCTCTCCCTTCCCTCTCAATTTCTGGCTGTCTCTATACAATAAATAAATAATAAAAAAGAAAAGAAAAATGCTAGTCACTTTGGTTGTACTTTAATATGTATTAAACATCACATGCTTTAGCTGATTACACCTATTCTGCACCTGAAGACATGGAAGTGTCCAGAGAATGTATTTCTATTGTATTGTATCTCTGTAATTGACTGGTCATGTGATAAATTCAGAAATTGTTTCCAGTTCTGTCTGTCTCCCAAACTATTTGCCCTGACATTTCAGTCAATTTTGAGGAAGTTTCTTTATCTTTCTGCATCATTTTCCTTTTGGTGATAAAATACTGTTTCTTTCCAAACAATTGCCTGTGCCTGGTGTCAGAGAAGGTTCACTTATAGAAGAAATCCTTTTTTTGTCCTTTCATTCTACACATCCCAGAAAATACCATGAAGTCACAGGTCTGAAATGCAGAACTTATGAGGTTTTAAGCAGTTCTCCCAATGGATAGGTTGACTTTTAGTTTGGGTACAAATTTATCATTTGTGGAAACTTTTAGGTTGATGGAATCCTGTTTGTTAATTTTTTCTTCTGTTTCCTCTACTATTGGAGTCAAACCCCAAACAAATCTCTCAGACTGAAATCAAGGAGCTTAGTGTTCATATTTTCTATGTATTTTGTGGTTTCTACATACTTTAAATATATATATATATATATATATTTATTTATTTATTTTCCCTTTTTGTTGCCCTTGGTTTTTTTTGTTGTTGTTGTAGTTATTGTTGTTATTGATGTCTTTGTTGTTAGATAGGATAGAGAGAAATGGAGAGAGGAGGGGAAGACAGAGAGGGGGAGAGAAAGATAGTCACCTACAGACCTGCTTCACCACCTATAAAATGAGCCCCTTGAAGGTGGAGAGCCAGGGGCTCGAACCGGGATCCTTAAGCCGGTCCTTGCACTTTGTGCCATGTGCACTTAACCGGCTGCACTACTGCCCGACTCCCCAGTTTCTATATATTTTATCCCAGACTTCAGTCCATTGTGAATGTGTGTATGTGTGTGTACATCATCTTAAATAGTGACCTACTCCTATTTTACTCGTATGCTATTTTCCAGTTTTCGCAGTACTATTTATTAAAGATACTGTTCTTGCTCTATTATAAGCTTTTCAAAAAATGCACAAAGAAGTCATAGAGATTAGAGCTGAGAATATAACAGGCTGATTAGACAAGGACAGAGGACTTGAGTAGACTGTATCCAGAGGAGACAGAAAGAGTGGCAGCAGGCATATAAACACATCTTCATTATCTCTTCTGTTAGGGAGAAAGCAAATCAGACCTGTAAGAATGACTAAGCCCCAAACCAAGAAACCACATGCATTAGAGAGGAGAGAGAGAGAGAAAGAAAGAAATACAGGAACTCTATCCACCGTGAGCAGAAATGTAGATAGTTACAGTCATTAGAGGCAGCAGTTTAGAGATTCTTTTAAAATAAAAATTCCATATAACACATTTATACCATTTGTTCACTCACTGCCCAAATAGATATTATTATGTTATTTGAAGAGAGATAAGAAAGAGTAAATGCATTGTAGCATTATTTATAATAGCCAAGAACTAAAAGGGAAAAACCACACACAAACATACATATACACACATTGTATTGAATGTAGCATTTGCAAAACATATAGATCTAGGAAGTATTATATTCTATGAAATAAGTCAGATAAAGTAAACACTGAGTTCACTCAAACGTAACAAATAGAAAACAAACAGATACATTAAATGCATTAAAGGTTTGTTTAAGTGTTCTAAAATGTAGGAATAACTCATCATTGTGTAAGGGAATAAACAAGGAGAAGTTGGGCTTTTAATGGAAACATATGTTCACAGCTAACAAATAATTTTATAATATATAATGGTACAGTGCTACTTCAGCATAAGAGTGTGATAAATTGGAAACAGAAAGACTTATATCAAATAATTTCACTCATAGCTGGAACTTCAGCAGCAAGGTCAGTAAGGAAAAGTATAAAGGGGAAGTTGGTTTGGGTGTAATGTATTGCACTGAAAATTGACAGGGGGAGAGAGAGAGAGAGAGAGACAGAGAAACACCTACAGTCCTGCTTCACCACTCCTGAAGCTTCCCCACCCATGCAGGTGAGGACTAGGGGCTTGAACTCTGGTCCTTGTGCACTGTAATGTGTGTGCTCAACCAAGTGTACCAAAGCCTGGCCCTGTGAGGAAAAATGCAAAAAAAAATAATAATAAATAAAAATCAAGGGTTCAATCCTGGAATCTATTGTATAGGAATGGGGTGTAAGAGGCAGTTCTGATAAGACTCAGGCAAGACAGTCGTTCTCTCACACCGTCACTGCTTCCTAGACTTTTTTAGAGTGACTGGTTGGACACTTTCTACTAAAAACCTGTTAGTCTCACAAATGTGAACCAGCACAGTAGATAAGAATTTCAACTGGAGACTATTTCAGGAAAGCAAGGTTTCTACTGAAACAGCTTTTCTTGGGGAGTCCAACTTTTTTTCCTCCTCCTCCTCCTCCTCCTCCTCCTCCTCCTCCTCCTCCTCCTCCTCCTCCTCCTCCTCCTTCTTCTTCTTCTTCTTTTTCTTCTTCTTCTTCTTCTCCTCCTTCTCCTTCTCCTCCTTCTCCTTCTCCTTCTTCCTCTTCCTCTCCTTCTCCTTCTCCTCCTCCTCCTCCTCCTCCTCCTCCTCCTCCTCCTCCTCCTCCTCCTCCTCCTCCTCCTCCTTCTCCTCCTCCTTCTTCACTAAACTTTCCATTAGGCAAAGTGAAGATCCTTTCTTTTCTCTCTGATCTGAAAGGTGCGGGGGTAGCATTCCTTTTTAAGACTGTCTCTTTTATAATTTTGATACCAGATGAAAGAGACCCGTGAAGGGAACAAAACTGCTAACTGCCAAAGCCTGCATTTTATGATGCTCCTTCTATTCTAAGGTAATAAATGGTTCATTTTCTTCTATATGTTGCTTGATAAAAAGCATGCATTTCAAAAAGGTGACTTGAAAAATATTGGTTTGAATCTTCATTTTAACTGGGGTTATTAGATTATCTAGGAATATAACAGAGAAAACTCAGTCACTAAGTATGCAGTTTCTCAGAGTTCTCAGAGGGACGTAAGTTAGGTGCAAGGAGAATGGTGCTAGAGAAAACAGTGGAGAGTAAGGTTTTTTTTTTTTTCTCTTTTTTTCTGTCTTTCTCTCTTTCTTTCTTTTAACCAGAGTACCAATCACCTCTGACTGATGGTGATGTGGGGGATTGAACCTGGGACTTTGGAATCTCAGATATGACAGCCTTTTTGCATAACCATTATGCTATCTACCCCTGCCCTGATTTTTCTCATTATTATATTTAATGCACCTTTTTTCTTTTTAAAATTTTTTTTGTATTATCTTTATGTATTTATTGGATAGAGACAGCCAGAAATCAAGAGGGAAGCGGGTGATAGAGAGGAAGAGAGACAGAGAGACACCTGCAGCCTTGCTTTACCGCTCAAAAAGCTTTCCCTTTGCAGGTGGGGACCAGGGGCTTGATCCCGGGTCATTGCACATTATAACATGTGCACTCAACCAAGTGCACTACAACTGGGCCCATGATTATTTATTTATTTATTTATTTATTTATTTATTTATTTATTATTTTAACCAGAACATTGCTCAACTCTGACTTGTGGTGATGCTAGGGATCTGGGCCCATGCTCCTGCTCCCCACCTACAGGGGGGACATTTTGCAAGAGGTGAAGCAGGTCTGTAAGTGTCTTTCTTTTGCTCTCTCTCTCTCTCTCTCTGTCTCCCACTCCTCTCTCAATTTCTCTCTGTCTTATCCAATAAAATAGAAAAAAAGGGGGGGCCACCAGGAGCAGTGAATTCATAGTGCCAGTACTGAGCCCTAGCAACAACCCTCGAGGCAATAAAATAAAGTAAAATAAAATAAAATACACCAAGGAAAAGACTAGAACAAAGGTATGGGGAAGCTCCGAAACACATAACTTCTTGGTAAATAAATTCCCAAGAAGTTCTCATGCCAACGGTCAGAATCCTTGGACTTGAACGTTTTCCTCTGGCAGTGTAAAATAGGTGTCATTCTTTCCACCTGCAGTCTCTCCACTCAGTTAAGACCTCACGTATCCAGCACTCTAACCAGTTAATGGTCAAGGAAACAGTGCACTATATTCTGAATCAGACTCTGGTAACTTAAGTTGGTAAATCCTCTCCAGTTCACCTTCACTGGCGAGATTCATATGAGTGGGCATGGAATGTAATCTGATGTTGGTCTAAGCTTTGGTTTCTGGTCATAAAATAACAACAGTGTTTTTCAGCCTGTGACATCAGTTTTCTGAGAAAAATAAATTTCTTTTTTTTTCATCATAGTTGTCCTATGTAGAAAATGTTTTCAGAAGTAGAAGAAATTTTTACTCTAGTTTTGAATTTGTGTACACACCTGGTTAAGGTTAAAGAGGATTGGGAAGAATTTTGTTTTACAGAAGTTTGCTTTAGAGAGAGTGGTTTGGTGAATGTGTCTCCTTTTGCCCCACATCAGCAGTTAAAAAAAAAAAAAAATCCATTTGGAAGTTTTAAGCAAAGTTCACTTGATTGTAGGTCAATCCCCGGTGGGGAAATCACAAAATTGTTCACAAGAACGGAAGTGATCTGCTTTCTCCCTGCTGAGGAGATGCTCTGAGCTGAGAAGATATGAAGTCAGAATGATTTCCTCATCCTCAAGGTTAATGTTCCTGTCACAGCTGAAGTCATCTCAAGGAAACACAGAGAAGTGGCTGAAAATGCAACTGTTTTCATCAATCTGCCATAAGCGGCAGAAAACAAATGAGTGTGGCCATGGCAGGGCATTGGTTACAGGACAAAGAGAAAAAAGGAGGAAAAGACCCTGGGCAACAGCAACTAAAAAAAAAAAAAAAAAACTGCATGAAATAACGCCACTAGAAAGTGAGCTCTTTTCTTCCAGAAAGAGCCTCTTATAATCACCACTGAGGCCCACGAGGGTGGCAAGCTGTGATGTCCTTCTGGATATGTTAGGGGGTGAGTGTCCCTCCCTCTGGAATATCTGGCTGCTAACTTCCTGTAGCATGACACTAATCTTTCTCAAGCACCGTTTTCATTATGTCCTATCCACTGAAGGACCCTTGGGGTAGAGCATCCCAGTGTGAGCCTTATTAAATACAACCTCTTCATGGTGGCATCCCCAGTGGTCCTCTCCAGTGGATCCTAATCTCTGTTGCACCAGCAGGCAGGTCCACTTCAGCCCAATCAAACAGATTGGCTTGCTGTTCTCTTTTGGACATGTAATCTTTTGACTCCCCTTCCCCCTAAAAATTGGCTTGAAGAACCTGCTAAATGTTCTTCTTGGATTTGAACTTATACACTCCAGGTATCCTCCAGGTCTGGGGAATTCTCCAATACTGGCTTTGAAATTAGTTGCCCTCAGGAATCATCTCTCATGAATCATACTTCTATTAGGCATTTGGACCCTACTCCATGGATGTGTATGTGGCACACTTAGTAAAGAGTGTATGACCTGGAGGCAGAGCCAAGATGGCGACTTGGAAACAACACCTGGTGTAAGCTCAAAAAAAAAAAAAAAAAAACAAGCAGCTTACAACCTGGGATTCTCTGGAAAGGATACAATAATTGGCTTGTCTGTGAAAGGGTGAATAAGGGGTGGTGATCGTGACACCAAAAAATAGTCCTATAGCCCACTCTTGGATTGGCCAACAGAGGTCAAAAGGGCAAAGAAATGAAAATCTTTGGCTTCACTATTTTTGAACTCATCCTCCCCCTCTCCACCAGAACGAGCCCCACAACCTGGCCAGCTGCTCCTAGCAGGCTTCCTGATGACTATTTTCTTTACCAAGATTCCTGACTCAGCAGGGGTGTCATCTCAAGCCTTTTTCTTTTTCTTTTCCTTCTCTCTCTCTCTCTTTTCATTTTAGGGGACTGGAGGATTGGAGTTCTATTTGAATTGCAAAATACCTGACCAATCAGAGTTTTAGCCCTGCCTGGGAAAGTCTACCTGGGTTTATTTTATTTATTTCTTTATTGATTGATTGATTGATTGCTACTTCTTATGATTAGTTGTATTTGCCAATCTGAAGTGGTCCAAACTGTAGACTGTCGGTTAGGGTTTTTTGCTCTATTTTATTTTATTATTACTATTATTATATATGTATGCCCCTTTTCCCTCCTTTTCAGGTTGACCAAGATTAACTGCTGTTGATTTTTACATTGATAGATGACTGGGTGTCCTATCTATTGTGAGAGAAACGTGTTTCTCTCTCTCCTTCTTCCCTCCACCCTCCTTTTTCTCTCCTAGCTAATTAAAAAAAATTAAAACGGGAGTCGGGCTGTAGCGCAGTGGGTTAAGCGCAGGTGGCACAAAGCACAAGGATCGGCATAAGGATCCTGGTTCGAACCCCAGCTCCCCACCTGCAGGGGAGTCTCTTCACAGGCGGTGAAGCAGGTCTGCAGGTGTCTATCTTTTTCTCCTCCTCTCTGTCTTCCCCTCCTCTCTCCATTTCTCTCTGTCCTATCCAACAATGACAACAACAATAATAACTACAACAATAAAACAACAAGGGCAACAAAAGGGAATAAATAAATAAAATAAATATTTTTTAAAAAATTAAAACACTCTTTCCTTTCACTGCTCATTTTTTTCTTTCTTCTTTTCTTCTTTTGCTTTCAGAATTCTGACACTTGTTTGTGAATTATTTTGTGGAAGAAATATGACTCAGAGTAGTCTCCCATCCCCCACCGTGTGTGTGTGTGTGTGTGTGTGTGTGTGTGTGTGTGTGTCTTTTCTACTTTCCTTTATCCTCTTGCTATCCCTAGAATTTAGAGTGGACTGTAGATTTACACAATAGTCTGTTCTTGCTTTTTCTTTTTTCCTTTCTCTTTCTCTTTCTTTTTCTTTTTATTTTGTTTGCTTTTTTTTCTGGGACTGGAGATGTTGTTTGGCTAACTGGCATTGGTTAAACTGCATCAATCCATGTTTCATTTGCTATTGTAATTTCTGAGGCTAGTGACAACATTTGTGAAGTCTTTACTATAACGTGGCCTGTACTCAAAACACAACAACTGAAGAATGACAGAACAGAAGAATGCAAACCACATCAATAACACACAAAAAATGGCTAAAAATACATCAATAGTAATACAATAATAATGGGAGACTTCAACATCCCACTCACACACTGAGATCAACGAAGCAGAGACTGTGATTGTATGGCTTTGAGTTTCCCTCTCAGTAGTGCTTTAGCTGTGTCCCAAATATTTTAATAGCTTGTGTCTTAATTTTCATTTGTTTCCAGGAACATTTGAATTTCTTGCTTGAATGCCTCTTGGACCCAGCAGTTATTAAGCATCATGTTGTTGAATTTCCAAATTTTGTGACTTCTAGTAATTTTCTGTTTGTTGGTGAATGTTAGCTCCACTCCACTGTGGTCTGAGAAGATACTTGGGATGATTTCAATGCTCTTGAATTTGTTAATACTGTCTTGGTAGCCTAACATGTGGTCTGTCCCTGAGGATGTACTGTGCAGATTTGAGAAGAATGTGTATTCCAGTTTTTTGGGCTGAATGACTGTAAAAATGTCCAGGAGATCTAGTCTGTCCATCTTTTAATTTAATTCTCTTGTTCCTTTCTTGATTCTCTGCTTTGTTGATCTAAGTGTGAGAGGGATGTTGAAGTCTCCCACTATCTATTATATTACTATTGATGTATTTTTGTAGTTCTTTCAGTAGGTGTTTGATGTATTTAGATGGTCCCTCATTGTGTGCATAGATGTTAATAATTATTAACTCTTCTTGGTTGATTGTTCCTCCAATCATTATGTAATAGCCTTATCTATCTTTTATTACTTTATGTAACTTAAAGTCTATTGTGACAGGATGAGAATAGATGTTCCTGCCTTTTGTGTGTGTGTGTGTGTGTGTGTGTGTGTGTGTGTGTGTGTGTGTGTGTGTGTGTGTGATTGGTCCATTAGCCTGTAGGATAGTTTTCCACCCTTTCACTTTAAGTCTCTGTTTTTCTTGGTAGGTCAGGTGGGATTCTGGCAAGCAGCATATGGTTGGGTTGTGTTTTCAGATCCATCTTCCTATTATGTGCCTTTTAATAGGTGAGTTTCAGCCATTGACATTATGGATTTAAGGTATTGCAGTGCCATTATTTAGCATTTTTTTATTTACTCTAATATATGGCAAGTATTATGGTGGTGTTCCTATTTGTAAGAGGTCTTTTAGAAACTCTTTCAGGGCTGGCTTGTTGATGGTTGCCTCCTTTAACTGTTGCTTGTCTGAGAAGGTTTTGATCCCTCCATCTGGTCTGAATGAAAGTCTAGCAGGATATATTATCCTTGGTTGAAACTCTTTTTATTCAGGGCTCGATAGATGTCCTGTCATTCTCTTCTGGCTTTTAGATTTGGAGTGGAGAAGTCTGCTGATAGTCTTATGGGTTTTCCCCTGTATGTGACTTTTTGTTTCTTTCTTGCAGCCTTTAGGATCCTTTCTCTATCCTTATTTCTTTTCATTGTAACTATGATGTGTCTCGGTTTCTTCAGGTCTGGGTTGATTCTATTTGGGACTCTCTGGGCCTCTTGAATCTTAATGCCCTTTCTGTTGTTTAGGGTTAGAAAGTTTTCTTCTATTATTTCCTCTAGGATGCTTACTTCCCCTTCCTCTCTTTCTTCCTCTGGTAGGCCAATTATATAAATGTTACTTCTTTTGAAATCATTCCTTATATCTCTGTTGTTTTTTTCAGTGTATCTCAATCTCTTTTTCAGGTCTTTTTCCTCTTTCTTAGTTTCTCTAGCTCATTCTCTGTCTGGCTAATTCTGTTTTCTGCTCCTGTTAATCTTCTTTCCCTTCCCTCAGCTTCTTTCTTCAGTTCAGTTATAGCATTAGTTTGTTCTGCTAATTGGCCTTTAGCTCCATTATTTCTGCTTTCAGTCCTCTAGTTACCTTGAGATATCTAGTGGGTTTTTTTTGAGGGGCTCATCTGTTGTTTCCTTAAACAAAACAAAAAGAAAGAAAGGTAAATGGAAAAAGGCAAAGCAAAAATAAACAATTGTATAACTATACTTACCACTATAAATTCTAGGGAGAGCAAGAGGATAAAGGAAAGTAGAAAACATACACACACACACACACACACACAGAGAGAGAGAGAGAGAGAGAGACCACTCAGAGTCATATTTCTTCTATAAAACAATTCACAAATGAGTGTCAGTGAATTCAGAAAGCAAAAGATGAAAGAAAAAAAAGAGCAGTGTAAGGAAAGAGTTTTGTTTTTTTTTTTTTTTTAATTAGCTAGGAAGAGAGAAAAAGGAGTATAGAGGCAAGAGGAGAGAGAACAAGTTCCTCTCATAATGGATAGGACACCCGGTCACCTATCAATGGAGAAAGCAACAACAGTTAATTTTATTCAACTTTAAGAGGGGGGAAAAGAGACACATATATATGTATATAGTAATAGTAATAATAAAATAGAATAGAGTAAAAAAAAAAAAACCCTAATAGTCAGTCTGCAGCTTGGAACGCTCCTGAAGGTTGCACACAGATTTGCCCCCTTCCTAAATCAAGAAAAGACAACCAATTATAAGAAGTATTAAAACAAACAAACAAAAAAAAAAACTCCAGCTAGTCTTCCCCAGGTAGAGTTGAGACTCTGGTTGGTCAGGTATTCTTTCATTCAAATAGAGCTCCAGCCTCCTTTAAAAAGAAAAGGAAAAGAAAGAGACAAAAGCTTGGCATTCCTGCTGAACTAGGAATCTTGATAAAGAAAATAGCTCCACGGGAAGCCTGCTATGAGCCAGGAGTGAGGCTGGCCAGCCCCTGGGGGCTGGTTTTGGGGTGGGAGGGAAGGATGAGTTCAGAAATAGTCAAGCCAAAGATTTTCCTTTCTTCATCCTGTTAGCCTCTGTTTGCCAGCCCAAGAGTGGGTTATAGGACTCCTTTTTTCAGTGTCACCCTGACCACCCCTTGTTCACCCTTCCCACTGAAGGCTCAGATCCTATCCTCTCCAGAGAATCCCAGGTTGTAAGCTGCTTCTTTCTGGAGCTCACAACTGCTTCTTTCCAGTTCGCCATCTTGGCTCCATCCCAAAGTCTGTGTACTTTTAAAAATACTTGACCAGCTCATAATTCCTTCTCTTCACAATTTTAGTAACAATTGTTATTTCATTAGGGGTATATATTTCATGTTTTTAGAATGTTACTGGTTATGCAGTTCTGTATTTATCTAGTATATTGTGAGCTTCTGAAAGGCAATAGTGATTTACTTCCTTTATGTCTATTAACATCAAGAGAGTTCATCTGTTTATAATAAACATTGAAAACATGCTATCTGACTAAACACCTACAAGCTATAAACAATACAATTAATTTTCATTATCTTTTTAAATTTATTATTGGATAGAGACAGAGAGAAATTGAGAGGGGAGGGAGGAGATAGGGAGGGAGAGAGTCAAAGAGACACCCACAGCCCTGCTTTACCACTTGTGAAGATTTCCCCCTGCAGGTGGGAACAGGGGACTTGAACCTGGGTCCTTGTACATGTGTGTGCTTAACCAGGTGCACCACTTCCTGGCCCCCAATGAATAAAATTTCTAATACTGTTGATCTTGTTCTACCATTAGTTAGTTTAGTTTAATCCACACACATTTCCATATCCTTTCTTTTTTATCTCTACTTTCTAAAATATGTGATGTGTTACGTTTTCTTTTTCTCTCATTCCTCATGCACATTTATGTATTTGCCTACCATCCATTCAGATTATCTCTATATTCACCTTGTATCTGGTATGAAATACATATTATGACACATTACTTTGACATAAGGTTTGACTACTAAAGTAAATAAAAGATCACAGCTGTCACATGAATTATCATTAATTCTTAGATTATAGTAAACTAGGAGCTTGCAAAATCCAAAGTACCACCTGCTTTGTTTGTTTTAATTTATGTATTTATTTACTTAGGATGGAGGCAGAAGTAGAGAGGGCCTAGAGAGAGAGAAAGAAGAGCACTTGGAGCACCTTTTCACCTTTCAAGAAGTTCCCCCTTACCCTTGAGGTAGGAACTCTGAACTGGAATATAGGTTTTGCACAACATCAGGTATATGTTATACTAAATGTACTTTGACCTGGCCCCGGTCTTTTTTTTTTAATATTATTTACTTACTTACTTACTTACTTATTATTAGATAGAGACAGAGAAAAATTGAGATGCGAAGGGGGTAATAGAGAGAGAGCACGACAGAGAGACATCTGCAGCCCTGCTTTACCACTAGTGAAGCTTTCCCCCTGCAGGTTGGGACCAAGGGTTTGAACCTGGGTCCATGTGCATTGTAATGTGTGCACTTAACCGGGCTTCTGCCTGTATTTTTTTTTTAATAAAGTTTTCCTGGAACACAATTGTGTTGTCCACTTCTTTATATACTGTCTGTGACTGTTTCTGGCCTAAAAGGCAGGGCTGAATAGTTTTACCAAGGTACTCATAGCACTTAGAGTCACAGATATTTATAATGGCACTTGATAGAAGAATATTTGCTGATGTCTGATACAAATATCATTTTTTTAATTATCTTTAGCTATTTTTTTGGAAACAAACAGCCAGAAATAGAGAAGGAAGGGGGAGATACAGAGGGAGAGAGACAGAGAGACACCTGCAGCCCTACTCCACCACTTGTGAAGCTTTCCCCCTGCAGGTGGGGACCAGGGGCTTGAACCTGGGTCATTATGCACTGTAACATGTGCACTCTACCAGGTGCATCATGACCCAGCCCCATAAATATTATTTTTTAAATAATGCTTTTGGCTGCTGTAGCTCTTGAGTCACTAGTGTTATGGATACTTTTTCCCCCTTTATTGGGGGAACTAATGGTTTACAGTCGACAGTAAAATACAGTCTTTGGTCCATGTGTCACATTTCTCAGTTTTCCACATCACACTCTAACCCCCCACCTAGGTCCTCCTCCGCCATCATGTTCTAGGACCCAAACACCCATCCCTACCCTTTACTTGGTGCAATACACCAAATGCAGTCCAAATGTAGACACATTTTGAGTCTTTTCTATTTATTTTTTATTTGTCTTTTATTGATTTAATAATGCTTGACAAGACTGCAGGATAAAAGGGGTACAATTCCAAAAATATTCCCACCACCAGAGTTCCCCATCCCCTCCATTGGAAGCTTTCCTGTTCTTGATCCTTCTGGTAGCATGGACCCAGGATCATTAAGGGATGCAGAAGGTAGGAGGTCTTGGCTTCTGTAATTGCTTCTCTGCTGGATATGGGTGTTGGCAGGTGGATCCACACCCCTAGCCTGTTTCTGTCTTTCCCTAGTGGGGTAGGGGTCTGGGGAGGGGAGGTTTCAGGACACTTTGAAACTTTTTAAAATTAGGTACCATAAAGTACTTAATCAAACAGTTTCTACTTAGACCTAGATACCCTCCTCACCTAATTCCTATTTCACTTCCCTCAATCACTCCAAGGCTAACCTTATCAGACAAGGTAAGAACTACAAAAACTAAAAAAAATAAATAAATAAGGGGGGGAAGAGACTGGCATACTTTAATACTGGCTCTTTTGGCCACTACCAGACCAATCAGGGAATCCTGGGATTCCCACAAAGATATGTTGAGTCTAGACATCTAACAAATTCTTCTCTCCGTCATAGCTGGTCATCTCCATCAGGAACAATATAGTGGACTCTCATGTGGGCCTATACAGGACTTTGCCCTCAATATGGGTCAACATTGGTAGAGACTATCCCATTCTCTGAAGGGGGGTTGAGTCAACATACTCTGCCACTGCAGGAAGACGAGTGGTGCATCCCGTGAGTACCCATTCATTGGGGAAACTGAGGATCCTTCCTAGCCGACCGAATCCACATGGATCCCAGTCACTTTCAAAGCCAGCAACAAGCAGCTCCTGACAGCTTTCAACCTGACCTGTTGACTGGCTACGGAAGAAGGGCAAATGCTACAAGAAGAAGAAGAAGAAGAAGGAAGACGAGTCCTGCAAAGAGTACAGCCTAGAATGTTCCTAGCTGTGACCACAGTATGCGAGCTCAGACCTACAGGGATGCAGATATTACATAGGCTCCTGTGCTGAATATGAGCCCCAGATTAAATCGATGGGGTTTGCAATTAATATAATTTATATACTTTTATCATATTAGGGAGCTACTCTCTGCCCTGATTCTCTTCTATCTGATTTCTCCCTGTATTAACTTGTAGTAGGGAACTGACGCCAGACATCTTCACCCGTATGGAATACTATTTACAAATAGTATTTACTATTTACTATTTACAAATGCTGCTTTTGTTCTCCTAGGCATTCATTCACGTGTGAGATAGAATACTGACCTCGGAAACATAATGAACCATCCAAGAACTTCTCAGAAGGTGTCAGGTTTCTGCTGAAACCCGAATTTATTTTTCTCCCCAAGAGTCTTGGATTGGGCAAGGCCTGATGAACAAACTATATCTTAACATGAAGAATGTGCTTTCTTTGCAGGCAACCCAAATTTATGTCCCAATCCATGCTCCCTCAGCTGCTGCTTCCTTCCCAACATCACAGAAGCAGATCCATTCCAGCTGTGGCCTCGAGCAGCTCTGAGACCCGCTCACTGTTAGCGGAGAGGCTGAGATTCATCGAAAACTTTGCCAACAACCACATTTGTAAGATTGCAAGAACACTACTTAAATTAAAAAAGGGACAGAGGACCAGTATTTTGCAACTGAAAAATGACTAAGCTTATACATACTTTCGCTGTTTACGAAACATAGAAAATGAGAAAGAAAAAAAAAAACATGAAAATACCATTACAGAATAACTTTTCAGGGAGTTGGGCAGTGGTGCAGTGGGTTAAGCGCACGTGGCCCAAAGCTCAAGGACCAGCATAAGGACCCTGGTTCCAGCCCCCGGCTCCCCACCTGCAGGGGAGACACTTCACAGGCGGTGAAGCAGGTATGCGGGTGTCTTTCTCTCCCCCTCTCTGTCTTCCCCTCCTCTCTCCATTTCTGTCTGTCCTATCCAACAACAATGACAACAATAACAACAGTAATAATAACTACAACAATAAAACAACAAGGGCAACGAAAGGAAATACGTATTTTTTTAAAAAAAAGAATAACTTTTCACTTTCAAGAGTATTCTATGAAATTGGATTTGAATTATGTTCAAAATTCTATATAACCATGTCCAGGAGGTGGCAGAGTGCATGGAGCACTGAACTCTCAAGCATGAGGTTGCCAGTTCAATCCCCAGCAGCACATGTACCAGAATGATGTCTGATTCTTCTCTCTCCTTCTTTTTCAAGAATAAATAAACAATTTTTTTTAAAATTCTATGTATCCTTGACTGCACATTAAATTGCTAATATAACAAACACCTAGATCAATCAGACTCAAGAAAAGCCATTTTGATTATAAAGCAGGACAAATTAATAATCAGGAATCAAAATATAAGATTATAGCAGATAAAATTTTGGATCTTCATGTTGAAGGAGTTAGGAAGTCTATTTTAGGTATATTCAAGGGGTCCATAAGTTTACTAATTTTTGGCTGAACCCAACAGCTACCATGCTGGTGATTTGTTCAGCTTTATATCTTACCACCTTTCAGCCACCAAGTTGCAGATGCTACCATGACACCATCCTGACTTCCCTGGGCAGACAACCTCACCAGTGTGTCCTGGAACTTCACCTCCCCAGAGCCCTGCCCCACTAGGGAAAGATAGAAACAGGCTGGGTGTGTGAATCCACCTGCTAACACCCATGTCCAGTGGAGAAACAATTACAGAGGCCAGAACCTTCTGTAATTTCCACCTTCTGCACCCCATAAAGAATTTGGGTCCATCCTCCCAGAAGGGTAAAGAATAGGGAAGCTTCCAATGAAGGGGATGGGACACGGAACTCTGGTGGTGGAAACTGTGTGGAACTGTACTCCTTTTATACCACACTCACGTCAATGAGTCCTGGAACATGATAGCAGAGGAGGACTTAAGTGGGGGGGGGGGGGTGTTAGAATGTTACATGGGAAAACTGAGAAATGTGACACATGGACCAACTATTGTATTTTACTGTTGAGTGTAAACCATTAACCCCCCAATAAAGAAAAGAAAAAAAACCCACAATGAATAGAGAACAGGCTCTTACTCAGCTAGAAATTAGATATAAACTATATCTAATATAAACATAGTATTTTGTGTTTCTTGAAAGAAAGATGTTAAACTTGCGATTACCATCTAATAATGAACAAAGTATCATTCAAAACTCACTATTTGACTCTAGGGAGAGTATCTGTTACATTGTGCTTTTATTATTTTGTACTTTTATTTTTTATTGCCACCAGGGTTGTCAGAGGGACTCAGCATCTGCCTGGTGAATCTACCACTTCTGAACAGCAAATTTCATTTTTTCCCTTTTTTAAATTTTTTTTATTATTTATCTATTTATTTATTTTTTCCTAGGGTTATTGCTGGGGCTCGATGCCTGCAGTATGAATTCACTGCTCTTGGAGGCCATTTTTTCCCCTTTTTGTTGCTCTTGTTATTATTATTATTGTTATTGCTCTCATTGCTGCATAGGACAGAGAGAAAACGAGAGAGGAAAGGGAGACAGAGGTGAGGGAGAGAAAGACAGACACCTGCAGACTTGCTTCACTGCCCTTGAAGCCAGGGATGTGAACTGGGATCCTTATGCTGGTCCCTGCGCTTTATACCATGTGTGCTTAACCTGCTGCACTACCACCTGACCCCCCTTCCCTTCCTTTTTATTTGGTAGGACAGAAAGAAATTGAGCAGGAAGGAGTGAGAGGAAGGGGGACAGAAAGATCTCTGCAACCCTGTTTTGCCACTTGTGAAGTTTCCCTTCTGCAGATGGGGACTGGGTGCTAGAAATCAAATCCTTGTGCAGAGTAACATGTGTAATCAACCTAGTCCACCCCCCAGTTGAGATTTTATTATTTTTGAGCCTTAAACTGTCAAGTGACAGTGGAGTTGATGAAGGTAGCCCTCAATTACACATGTTCCACTTGGGATGGTGTTGGAGACACCAGGCCTGTGACGTCAACCCTAAAGCTCTAAAATTTCCACTATTGATGCTTCCATAATGTCAATCTGACTTCTCTGGGCAGATGACCCCACCAATGTATCCTGGAACCCCACCTCTCCAGAGCCCTGCCCTGTAGAGGGAGAGATAGAAACGGGCTGAGGGTGTGGATCCACCTGCCAACACCCATGTCCAGGGGAGAAGCAATTACAGAAGCCAGACCTCCCATCTTCCACACCCCATAAAGAATTTTGGTCCATCTTCCCAGAGGGATAAAGAATAGGGAAGCTTCCAGTGGTGGGGATGGGACACAGGACTCTGGTGGTGAGAATTGTATGGAATTGTACCCCCCCCTCTTATACCATAATCTTGTCAATCATTATTAAATCACTAATACCAATTATTTAAAAATAATAAACTAAAATAAAAACATAGCCTGCCCTCCCAACAAAGAAAGAAAATTGGAATCAAAAGATAGTACATTGTCACATGGAATAATTCATGTTATAGGAAAGGAACTATTTTTCTATCTTTATCTATTGGGTAGAATTAGCCAGAAATTGAGAGGGGTGGTCAAGACAGACAGGGAGAGAGACAGAAAGATATCTGCAGCCCTGCTTCACTATTCATGAAGCTTTCCCTCTGCAGGTGGGGCTCAAGGGCTTGAACCTGGGTCCTGGTACATTGTAATGAGTTTGCTTAACCAGGTGCCCCACTGCCTGGCCACAGAAAGGAGTTGTTTAGCACACTACGTCACACCACATGCTGACTTTTATAGTGATCAGTACCCTATAAATTCCACATTTTACACGCTTATCAAATGTTATTGTAGATCACTGAAGTGTACAGGTCCGGACACCCGAGAAGTTGAAGACAAGAGTTGCCAGAAATTTGAGCTTTTCCTAAGGCCTATTTTTATCTCTGTGACATTTTGACATCAATTCACTGTTGTTAGTTGACTTACAAAGGCGTGTCCATCCTCTCAAATTTTTCTTCACCTCATTCTGCCAGAAAGCGTTCTCATAATATGCAAGGATCTGTCCTGAACTGTAGGTATGCATGAGACCCTTTCTGTTTTACTGGTTTAATACCCCTTGCTTAACACTGTATTCTATTTACATAACCACTGTATTCTATTTACATAAGCACTGCAGGGCATTGGTTCAATCCCCACTGGTTCATGATATGTTTTTGCTCTGCCCCCTCTCCTTGTCACACTCTGATTTTCACCAGTCCCTTTTCTCTCCACCCTCTCTATGTCACATCCTGTTTCCACCCTACTTGGCAAGTACATATAAAGACAGCATTGTGAGTTTTACGGTACTTTACTTTAGTTTAGCTTAGCTCGGCTTAGATTGTGCTGCATCCTGCATGAATAAAGAGATACTGCCTAAAGCTCAACCATGAGTCCCTGGTCGTCTGTTACCTACCCATGCCCATGAAGCCAGCCCGGTAAAAACAACATAATGGTGCCTACGTGGGACAGGACCTGCGCAACTCCCAGATAAGTGAAGACTTTGCCTACCTATGCACTATGGTCTTCTCTTCTACTTATGAAGAGGTTTGCCAAAGCCTCTACTGTTTCATCATGAGACAGTTACTCTGTCTCTGGAACATTTTGCTCTGGGCCACACTTTGGTTCCCTGACGGGGAACTTTGGTTTCTTGTGACCCTAATCATAGAGCTTGGGAGATGCACGGAGATTTCTCCTTGGACTTTCTGGATTCCCTCTCCCATGTTTCCTGAGGAAAAGGACTACATTTTGCTCCAGGCCACAATTTGGTTCTTATGTCCATGATCGTAGACCTTGGGATATGCATGGGGATTTCCACTGGGACTTCCTGGACTTCTTCTCGAGTGTTTCCCATGGAGAAGGTCTACTCTAATTTGAGGAACATTCTCTGGTACCATGGCAGTACCCAAGAATGGAGACACATGGTTAGTTCTACTCTCCTGATTGGATTCTATCTTCAATGGGAAGACACTTTTAAAAATGGGTGCCTGAAGCAATCCAGCAGGAACAGTCAGAAGCACCCTAAATGGAATTTTGAGGAGCTTTTTGGACTAGGATGCCCTCCAGGGACTCATGATACTACATGGTGAGATCTGCATAATCTGGTTCAAGTTGCGTTTCGTAAGAGAGTGATTTGAATGACTGAATTTTTGCTTGACACTGACTTAAAAAAAAATGCTGGACGCAGCCATGATTTCTAGAGACATCCAGAAACAATCCAAAAAATTATTTTTTCCCTCCTTTGATTTCTCTTTTACGTCTTGACATGAATCTGAAACGTTTAATCCTGAAAACTGTATGAGTTATGGGTGGGGCAGATAGTGCAATGATTATGTTAATTATTCTCATGCCTGAGGCTTTTAACTGTGATTCTTCTGTTTACCTTTCCACATTTTATTGAGTTTAAACTGTTTAAACAACCTTAAAATCGTACTAGAAAGGACTTCCAATTATAATGGAGTTATCAATTATAGTAAACTTCTAATCTGCTACAAGTTTTGTTTGACAAATAAGTGAATTTCAGCTGTCAAGTCTTCACATGAAAAAGCATCTACTCAAATGGAATTCCTGGAAATCCATTTGGATCCTGTTCTCTGACATCGCCCACAAGATGGAATGACTACAACACACCCCCGGAAACCAATGATGTGACCTGGCACGACCTGAAGAAACAGATTCACAGACTCCAAAGATCAGTCTCTACAGAAAAGCAGAATTCTGGTGGCTGACATTCCCCATCGAGACAGACATGCAGCGTTTCATCCCTTGCCATTTTCTTCTGTGGTCAGCTACTTTGGACTGACACCTCCATTGGACTTACTGGTACACGCTGCTGTGTTTCTCAAAGACTAACTTCAGCCAATTGCCTTGAGACTTTATAGACCATGTCCCCTCACCTGCAGGCTCTTTCCCAGAGGCAGAAAACTCCCCCTCCTTATTAGATTATGCCCACAGAGGCATGAAACGCCCTTTGAGGCAAGAGATGCCCCCAGAGGCATGAAGCACTCCCAGAGACAAGAAATGCCCTTTTGCCTGCTAGGCCTTACCCTTTGAGGCAAGAAACGTTCCCCTTGGCATCACACTGGTTATTGCTGCTCGCCTATTTTGTTTTCCATGTCTTATGCCAGTTCTTTTGAAAACGCCTGTACGATATAGGTTTCTGTTCACCCCACACTCCTAATACTATGGCCATTAGTTAAAAAGAAAGGGGGAATTGTTGGTATGCATGAGACCCCTTCTGTTTCATTGGTTTAATACCCCCTGCTTAACACTGTATTCTATTTACATAACCACTGTATTCTATTTACATAACCACTGCAGGGCATTGGTTCAATCCCACTGGTTCATGATATGTTTTTGCTCTGCCCCCTCTCCTTGTTACACTCTGATTTTCACCAGTCCCTTTTCTCTCCACCCTCTCTATGTCACATCCTGTTTCCACCCTACTTGGCAAGTACATATAAAGACAACATTGTGAGTTTTACGGTACTTTAGTTTAGCTTAGCTTGGTATAGATTGCGCTGCGTCCAGCATGAATAAAGAGATACCTGCCCGTGAAGCCATCCCGGCGAAAACAACACTGAACATCTGAGACACAGCTCCTGGGCAGCTGTGACCTGTTCAACCTCCTCTTGTTTTCTGATTATTAAATTTCAACTGTAAAAGAAGCTTGATGCATCTCTACAAAAGAGCTTAGTATATCACACATACAGATATGTACCCAGCATTTGAGTCTTCTATTTCTACCAGATGTCTAGCTAATCTGTTTTAATACTCGGTAAGATCTCCACCAGCAGTCACTGAAGAATAACACTTACTGTACAGTTCTGGGTCACTTGAGGAATAATGTGTGGGTGACTGTTCCTGATGCCAACAGAGAGTCAGAAGTGGGCCTTAAACATTAGCAATAAAATATTCTGAGAAACCCAGTGCTGATCTCTTCGTTGTTTGATCTTAAAGGAGTACTCAAGATGTGTCAGTCAAAAATGAAAAGTTGACACTAAAACTCATAAATCTTGGCAGGAAAAGAGGAATTGGGCATTCAATTACCTGAAAAATCAAATTAATTTTCAATTCATTTAAGCAATTAATTACAATGGAAATGGTTATTCAAGCAAACAACAGTGAGTTTTAGAGATAAATATTTTTCAAATATAGATGAATGAACAAATTGGTATGTATTAAAATGGGGATAAGACTTGAAATAGCTGAATCATTGGAGTCTGTGGGACCTAAAATTCTCTTCATGTTGGGGTGGCCAACAGAATGATTCTGCAAAATACTCTCCTGCCTGAGACTCTGAGGACCCAGGTTCAATCCCCAGCACCAGCAGAAACAAGAGCTGAGTGGGGCTCTGGTAAAAAAGAGAGAAGGAGGAGGAGGGAAGGAAAGGGAGAAGAAGAAAGTCAATGCAACAGCTCTGTAGCTTTGAACAAGTTATTCAAACAAGTTGAGCCCGAGTCCTCATCTGTCAGTAAGAATTACACAAATACCTCATTCAATAAATTTGATGTTTTACTACCTGGTTGATGGTGAGTACTGTTGTCCAAAGGTAGAATAGTAACTCGGAGAATATAAATATACACACTGAATGAATGGATTTAGGAACATTAAAGAATCGACAACAATATAATTTTGAAGGTGTTCTAAAGAAAATAACTCAGCTTCACATTCTACAAGATTATTGTTTTTCTTTTTCTTTCTTTCTTTTTTATTTATTCAAAGCTCATCTGCTTACAAAGCCCTTCTTTCTCTATATAAATTTAGATTTTGAGCTTTCTCCCCATTCTTATTCTGACATGTCTCTTTTATTTTTTGAGGAGGTTAATGCTTTACAGTGCAGTCACTGACATATGCATACAGTTTCATTATGTACTGGCCCCCAAGTTTTCTTCCTCTCCTCACTTCTCCTCACTCCCCAGAGTCTTTTGCTCTGGTGCAATACCCCATGTCCAGTCCATGTCTCACCCTGTGCTCTCCCTCCCTTCCCAGAGTCCTCTGCTCTGGTGCAATATCCCATGTCTCACTCTGTGCTCTCCCTCCCTCCCCAGAGTCCTCTGCTCTGGTGCAATACCCCATGTCCAGTCCATGTCTCACTCTGTGCTCTCCCTCCCTCCCCAGAGTCCTTTGCTTTTTGTATTATAGAATTCACTGATAAAAAAAGGAAGTACAATATTTACCTTTACATGTGCCTTCTTCTGTGACATGTTTTCAAATTGAAGTGGAAAGAACAAGTACTGTAACAGAAATTAGAAGCCCGGGAAGTGGGTAGAGCAGAGGACTTGTGTAGGTCCTTTGTTCAAGATGGAAGCCATTATGTTGGAGCAAAGCTATGCTTTAGTTAATCTCTCTCATGAAGTAAGAGGTATTTTAAGGCATAAATTTAGAAAAAGAATGTTGAGCACACATGTTAGCAGATGCAGGGACTTCAATTCAAGGCCCAAGGCTTCCTCTGAAGGGGGAAGCTCCACAAGGGGTGAAATAGTGCTGCAGGTGTCTCTGTTTATCTCCCTCTTTGTCTCCCCTTCTCTCCAAATTTCTGGCTCAACCCAATAAATACATATATATTTTTTATTTAAGAAAGGAGACATTAACAAAACCATAGAATAAGAGGGGTACAATTCCACACAATTCCCATAACCTGATCTCCATATCCCATCCCCTCCCCTGATAGCCTTCCCATTCTCTATCTCTCTGGGAATATGGATCCAGGGTCATTGTGGTTTGCAGAGTGTGGAAGGTCTGGCTTCTGTAATTGCTTCCGTGCTGAACATGGGGGTTGACTGGTCGATCCATACTCCCAGTCTACCAATAAATATTTTTTAAAGATTTCTTTATTGGGGGATTCTTTAATGTTTTACAGTCAGCAGTAGATATAATAGTTTGTACATGCATCACATTTTTCAGTTTTCCACATAACAACACAACCCCCACTAGGTCATCTGTCATCTTTTTCCACAACTTGTACTCTCCCCCCACCTACCCCACCTACACCAGAGTCTTTTACTTTGGTGCAATATAGCAATTTTTTTTTAAATATTTTCTTTTTTGTACAAGCTTTGATAGATCGGTCTATACTAGAGCAAAACTAAGTTTCACAATTTTACAATCTGTTATGGATCTTGAATTGTCCTTGGCAGAAGACAGCTTTACATGTTCTATTCATCTTATGTTGCTGACTTCTCAGCCTCTTCCTGCTCAGGTTTCCTAGAAAAAGGAAAGGGCCTTATGACAAATGTTATAAGATTTGGCAGATCTGCAGATTTAGAGAAGTATAGATATATATATACTATATGTATACTACATAGATATATATACTATATATAGTATAGAGTTATAGATTATTATAGAGGAGAGATACAGGGATAGATGATAGATAGATAGATAGATAGATAGATAAGATAAATAGATGTTAGGTAGATAGGTATATAGATGGATGGATGGATAGATAGAAAGATTGATAGATAGATAAGTAGATAGATAGATGATAGTCTTTCCATATCTTACTGACCAAAAATTCTGTCATACAGTCTAAAAGAGAAACTAGACATTGTGGTCCTCTGGTATGCCCGTGAGTAGAACATTGTTTTCCTTGGTATTCTGTTTTTAGCAGCCTGAAAATTAATCAAAACTTTCAAAACATGTTAACAGGTCTCTGTAAAACTCTAGAAGAGTTGACTGGATAGACCAAATGATAGTCAGGAACCCACATGAGTTCATGTGGATACAGGACTCTGGTGATGGGAATGGTGTGGAATTGTACCCATGTTAGCTCACAATTTTATCTGACAATATTTAATCACTAATACATAGAGAAAAAATAGGGTGGGGTGGACAGTACAATGGTTCTGCAAACAGACTGTCATGCCTGATGCTCCAAAGTCCCAGGTTCAATCCTCTGCACCACCATAAACCAGAGCTGATGAGTGCTCTGATAAAAAAAAGAAGGAAAGAAAGAGAGAGAAAGAAAGAAAGGAAAAGAAAGAGAGGAAGAAAGAAAATAAAAATAAAACAATGATTTGAGTATACTAAAGATTCATTATAGGTGAACTACATGAAAAAACAAGACAGTGTTCTTAGCATCTCTAGTGGTACATCAGGTTCAAGAGTAATTATTTTTTTCTTAGTTCTATGGAAACATGCAAGTACTATGGCGTCAGAGGAAATGCTTTCTTTTTCCCACTTGTAGAGCAAAGTTCCAGCTAACTTGTCACATCATCTTCCCCTTACAACTCATCTTTGCTATACCCTCTTGACTGACAGATGATTCCTTCTGTCTCCTCAGCTGCTCACATGGAAGTCATTCTTGATTCATCCCCCTTCCTGTTTCCTCTTCAATAGGATGCCTGAGTTTCACAGCAGATGTCATCGGCATAGATGAACTTCCTTGAAGAAGTTTCTGGGAGGTCATTGATGTAAATATTAAATAGTGTAGGAGCCAGAACAGAGCCCTGGGGGAGGCCACTTGAGACAAGTCTCCATCTGCTAGACTTGTCACCCAGATGCACCCGGAATCTGTTTTGGAGAAGAAACGATATAGTGTTGGCCACCCATGGAGGCAGGCATCTTGAGATCTTGACTAGGAGACCACGGTGCCAGACCATGTCATAGGCTGCTGTGAGATCAACAAAGACAGCACCCATCTTTAAATTCTTCTGGAATCCATTTTCAATGTAAGTTGAGAGGGCCAGGGCTTGTTCGCAGGTAGATCTTCCTGGGCGGAAACCAGCTTGGGCGGGTGATAGGAATTTCTCTGTAAGAGGAGAAATACGTGACAGAAGCAGCCTCTCAAGGAGTTTGTAACACATGGAGAGGAGAGAAATTGGTCTATAGCTGGTGGCCAGTGTTGGGTCTTTCTTTGGTTTCAAAACCGCTATAATCTTCCCATGATGCCAAACTTTGGGCATAGACTCAGATTCCAAGATGTGGGACAGGAATGAAGCGAGCCACTTCTTTGCCATGGGACCCAGGTTAAGAATGAGTTCTGGGGTGATGTTATCATAGCCAGAAGCTGTTCCCGGTTTAACCCTCTTCAAAGTGTCTTCCGGTTCAGACAGTGTAAAGGGAGAGAGTTTTGGAGATGGACAAGATAAACGGAAGTGGGATGACCACTCATGGGAAATTTCTCTTTTCCAGACTGGGTCGATCTTAGCACGTCCAACTTGAGTTAGGTGACTGGCCACTGAGTTTGGAGATATTGGAGGATGGGAGACGGGAGGGGGTTGGCTACCGGCACCCAGTCTGTGAAGAAGTATGTGAACATAAATGAGTGGCTCTGAATCAAATTCACCCTTTTGTGACCAGCATGTCTAAAAATAATCATGAATAAACAAGACTATCCTAAACCGGAAGGAAAGCAAACATCAAAAGGCTTCAGTCATTTTGTGGGACCTGAGATACACAGGTTTACTCTGACTTATGATATAGAATACATTTATTCCAGTGGATGGGAAAACAATGAATTTGCTTTGAAAATCACTGTCATGGTGGGGAAAAGGAATAAGCTCCGAATTCAGTTACACAATTTACTAGTCATATAACTTTGAATAAGTTATTTAATTTCTCTGCATTGAAGTACCCTCATTTGTAACAAAAACAAAGAAACCTATCTTTCTTTGGGATTTGACCGAAGATAAGTGAGCTGATACAGAAAATTGCATAGAAAAGCATGTGGGTCCAAGTACGTGCTTAATAAGGGTTAATTGGGGGTCTGGCGATAGTGCAGTGGGTTAAGCGCACGAATTAAGCGTGCGTGGTACAAAGCACAGGGACTGGCATTAAGGATCCCGGTTCGAGCCCCCGGCTACCCATCTGCAGGGGAATCATCACTTCACAGGCAGTGAAGCAGGTCTGCAGGTGTCTGTCTTCCTCTCCCTCTCTCTGTCTTCCCCTCCTCTCTCCATTTCTCTCTGAACTATCCAACAAGGAACGACATCAACAACAACAATAATAAGCATGACAAGGCTACAACAAGGGCAACAAAAGGGGGGAAAATGGTCTCCAGGAGCAGTGGATTCTTGGTGCAGGCACCGAACCCCAGCAATAACCCTGGAGGCACACACACACACACACAAATTATATATATATATAATAAGGGTTAATTAAGTTGCTTGGATGCTAGTTTGCTTAGTTTAACTTTTTAATTTTTGTTTTTTCTTAAGTTTATGTATTCATGGGTCTTTTCAAGACCGTGACATCCAATTTCTTTTTTAAAAAATATTTATTATCCCTTTTGTTGTCCTTGTTGTTTTATCATTGTTGTCATTATTATTGTTATTGTTATTGGTGTTATTGTTATTGGATAGGACAGAGAGAAATGGAGAGAGGAGGGGAAGACAGAGAGGGGGAGAGAAAGAGAGATACCTGCAGCCCTGCTTCGCCACTCTCAAAGCTTTACCCCTGCAGGTAAGGACTGAGGGCTTGAACCTGGGTTCTTGTACATTGTAACATGTGTACTCAGCCAGATGCACTACTGCCCAACACCTTTTGTTACCTTTTTCTACATCACACGCTTCATGATGTTTTTGGAAATAATGTCCTTTGTGTGATGAAGTTAAGCCCTTAGTAAGAAACTGAGGGCAGAAATTGACTGAGTTTGGAGTATGGCACCAAAGTAAGAAAGCAGAAGTACACTAGAGTTTGCAGTGAGTACCCTCCCTAACACTTCCTCTCCACTATTCCAAGCTTTGGGTCCATGATTGCTCAACAATTTGTTTGGCTTTGTATGTTAACTCTCTTTTCAGTCATCAGGTTCCAGATGCCACCAGGATGCCGGCCAGGCTTCCCTGGACTGAAGACCCCACCAATATGTCCTGGAGCTCAGCTTCCCCAGAGCCCCACCCTACTAGGGAAAGAGAGAGGCAGACTGGGAGTATGGACCGACCAGTCAACGCCCATGTTCAGCGGGGAAGCAATTACAGAAGCCAGACCTTCTACCTTCTGCAACCCTCAATGACCCTGGGTCCATGCTCCCAGAGGGCTAGAGAATGGGAAAGCTACTGGGGAGGGGGTGGGATATGGAGATTGGGCGGTGGGAATTGTGTGGAGTTGTACCCCTCCTACCCTATGGTTTTCTTAATTAATCCTTTCTTAAATAAAAAAATAAAAATAAATAAAAAAAAAGAAACTGAGGGAAAGAGATGGAACATAATAAGGGAAAGAGATGGAAAATAATAATAATAATAAATCAGGAAATCGGGTGGTAGCGCAGGAGGTTAAGCGAAAGTGGCACAAAGTGCAAGGACCGGCATAAGAATCCTGGTTCGACCCGGGGCTCCCCACCTGCAGGGGAGTCGCTTCACAAGCTGTGAAGCAGGTCTGCATGTCTGTCTTTCTCTCCCATTCTCTGTCTTCCCCTCCTCTCTCCATTTCTCTCTGTCCTACCCAACAATCACGACATCAATAACAACAATAACTATAACAATAAGAAACAAAAACAAGGGCAACAAAAGGGAATAAATAAATAAATTTTAAAAATCATTTAAAAATCCATTTAATTCCTCTTGTTCTTCTTTGATGAGGTCATTAATGATTGACAGGACAACTGTTGTCACCCTGATACAATGCTCATCTTTTTGTGTGCCTCCACATTGCCCTCACCACCATGCTAGGTGCCCCCCAACACCACCATCCTGGGTCTCCATTCCTGCTCCTCCCCTGGCCCAGGCTCCAAACTCCCACCTCCATTTCTTAGACTTCCTGCAGAGGATGATACCTAATCCCAGTCTCACCCTATATTTTTCCCTTTCTTTTCTTGTTTCTTAAATTCTATATGCAGTGGGCTCCCGATTAAATTATGCAGTTTACTAACTAGATAACTTTAGATCAGTGACTTAATACCAAAACAAAGAATCATATCTCTCTTTGGGGTATGACTAAAGATAAGTGAGCTTATATAGGAAACTGCATAGAAAAGTATTTGGTCAAAGTATGTACTTAATACATGTTAATTAGATTGTTTGGATGATTGTCTTAGTTTAGCTTAGTTTTTTTGTTTTTTTTTAAAAGCTATTTTCTTTTTTAATATTTTATTTACTTTGTTATTTTGTAATTTTTTTTTATAAAAAGGAAACACTGACAAAAACCATAAGATAAGAGGGGTACAACTCCACACAATTTCCACCACCGGAACTCCATATCCCCTCCCCTCCCCTGATAGCTTTCCTATTCTTTATCACTCTGGGATTATGGACCCAAGGTCATTGTGGGGTGCAGAAGGTGGAAGGTCTGGCTTATCTAATTGCTTCCCCACTGAACATGGGCATTGACAGGTCAATCCATACTCCCAGTCTGCCTCTCTTTTTCCCTAGTGGGATGGGTCTTGGGGAAGCTGGGCTCCAGGACATATTGGTGGGGTCCGCTGCCCAGGAAGCCCAGTGGGCATCCTGTTAGCATCTGGAACCTGGTGGTTGAAAAAAGAGTTAATATATAAAGCCAAAAAAAAAGTGTTGACTAATCATGAACCTAAAGACTAGAAAAGTTCATATGAAGAGTTGAGGGGGGCAGTCTCTATTTTGTAGATACTTAGTAGTCCTATTTTAGTTATATTCCAAGGAGCCCATGACTATACTAGTTTCCCCCCCCCCCCCCGGGCCTGACATCTGCTATGCAGGTGGATATACTTAATTTTAATGAGAGAGAGAATGAGAGAGATAGAGATGAGCGTGAGAGAGGGGGGGGGAGAGGGAGAGGGAGAGGGAGAGGGAGAGGGAGAGGGAGAGGGAGAGGGAGAGGGAGAGGGAGAGGGAGAGGGAGAGGGAGAGGGAGAGGGAGAGGGAGAGGGAGAGAGCCCTGCTGAGCTCTGGCTGATGGCAATGCTGGGACTTGAAGAACCTGGGGCCTCAGAGCCTCAGGCAAGAAAGTCTTTTGAAAATCAATTATGCTGTCTCTTCAGCCCTAGTTGGTTTTTTTTTTTTTTTTTGGTTGTTGTTGTTTGTTTTGTTTTTGTTTTTAACCAAGCTACCAGTCTACCAAAATAACTCTGGCTGACATATATTTAGGATTAAAATGTGCCTAATTCTTCTTCTAGCATTTGCCCTTCTTCCGTAGCCAGTCAACAGAGTCAGGTTGAGCCTGATGTAAAGTTTCGAGACCTCCTTTGAATCTGGAGAGGTAGCAGTCGTTGACTATGTGGGTCATAGTCTGTCTGTAGCCGCAGGGGCAGTTCAGGTCGTCTCTGGCTCCCCAGTGATGGAACATAGTTGCGCACTGGCCATGGCCTGTTCGATAGCGATTGAGGAGGGCCCAATGTGCCTAATGATAGCCCATTACTCCTTCAGCTTTTTAGTATGGCAACATGATCCTAATCTATCTGTCTTGGTTTTGTTTTCTCTGTGTGTGCCCTTTGTTTTATCAGAGCACTGCTCAGCTCTGGTTTTTTTATGGTGGTAATTGAGTTTGGGAACTTTGTTGCCTCAGGCATGAAAGTCTTTTTCTATAACTATTGTGCTAACTCCTGAGCCCACTTCCCGTCTTTTTCTGTAGCTTCATCTTGGGCTTTTCTTTGGGTGGCTTCCATATTAGGATCTAAATTTTCCTTGCATTTAGATAAACGGACTTTTCTCTGTTTTGTTGGAAACTGGGGTTAGAAGGAATTCTTTGTAAAAGATGTCACTGAGTTCAAATTTAGAGAATGCTACAGTGTCTCTTCTTTCACAATGGTGGGGAGTGGTCATAAAATATATCAACATTTTAAAGACACAGAAGTGCAGTGACAGAATAGCTCAGCCATTAAATTATAGTCTTGAAATGTGTGTGACCCAGTTGACCCAGGTTAAAAGCATGGCACCAAGGGAAAAATTAAAGAGAATGAAAAATATACTGTTTTCCATCTACCCCATGTCCTTGAGAACCCATTTCTTTCTTTCTTTCTTTCTTTCTTTCTTTCTTTCTTTCTTTCTTTCTTCCTTCCTTCCTTCCTTCCTTCCTTCCTTCCTTCCTTCTTTCCTTCCTTACTCTCTCTCTCTTTCTCTCTCTCTCTCTTTCTAATAGAAATTGTAAGCTTTATTCAAGAAAGGGGAAAACACACTTCCCAACAGACATGTTAGTTAAAATCAAAAAGAGACAGAGAGGTCCTTACAAGTCCAGAGAGTGACTAGATTAAAATGGAAAGAGTTGGGGGCAGGTGGTGGTGCACCTGGTTGAGTGCACATGTTGCAGTGAGAAAGGACCCGGGTTCAAGCCGCTGGTCCCCACTTGCAGGGGGGAAAGCTTCATGAGTGGTGAAGCACGGCTGCAGGTATCTCGCTCCCTCTCTATCTTACCCTCCCCTCTCAATTTCTGGCTGTCTCTATCCAATAAATAAATAAAGCTAATATAGAAAAAATTTAAATAAAATATATGAAAAAAATAAAAAGGAAAGAGTCTGCTTAACCTGCCTTCATTTCCGTTCTAAGCTGCGCCCACACCCATAAGCACTTCCAGGTGTCCTCCAAGTGTGAAGCCAATTCTTGACAGCTTTATAGTCCCTTTCTTGCTGTTTAGAGCAAGGCACCATTCGCCTTAGCCCTGCCAGAAAATTGACCTATTTCCTTGCTGGGGCACCACTGCAGTGAATCTAAACTCTAAAGTCACATGTCACTTCACACCAAGACGCAATGCTTCAGTATTACATACTGTCAGTTGTTTCGCCTTAAAAAGTTCACAAACGGGAGCTGGGCAGTAGCGCGGCGAGTTAAGCGCAGGTGGCTCTAAGCGCCAAGGACTGGCATGAGGATCCCGGTTCGAGCCCCTGGCTCCCCACCTGCAGGGGAGTCGCTTCACAGGCTGTGAAGCAGATCTGCAGGTGTCTGTCTTTCTCTCCTCCTCTCTGTCTTCCCCTCCTCTCTCCATTTCTCTCTGTCCTATCCAACAACGACAACATCAACTACAACAACAATAAAAAGACAACAAGGGCAACAAAAGGGAAGATAAATAAATAAAAATTACCAAAAAAAAAATCTTAAAAAAAAAGTTCACAAACTTCTGGCACATGCTACAGGGTGAATACTCAAGTTATTAGACTAAGTGAAATTGACCACATTGAGAAGCACTGTGTGATCCCATTCCTGTAAGTTACCTAGAGAGGTCAGAGTTATCCATAGACACTCTCTGTAGAGGTAGGAAATAGAATGGTGATTGCCAGGTATTGAAAGAAGGATTTAGTGCTTCATGATTGATATATGTGTATTTCTTCTTTAGATTTTTAGTATTTCTGCATATTCTGAGTCTATCTGTCTCCGTTGTTTTTTTCTGTGTGTGTACTGTTTGTTTCAACAGTCCTTACCAGTTGTTTGGTTAACTGGACTTTGTTTACTATATATCTATCACAGCTTTCTAAACCAATAATCTGTGCTTGCACATCTGAATTTCTTCCATGTTTGCTCTATTACAAATAGTGTTGCAGGTTCGAGCCCCCAGCCTGCAGAGGAATCACTTCACAAGCAGTGAAGCAGGTTTGCAGGTGTCTATCTTTCTCTCGTTCTCTATCTCCCCTCCTCTCTCAATTTCTTTCTGCTCTATCCAATAAAAATGGAGGGGAAAAGAAGACCTCCAGGAGCAGTGGGTTCACAGTGCAGGCACCAAGCAGCAGAGATAACCCCAGAGGGGGAATAAATGGTGCCAGGCTGTGGTGCACTGCATTAAGTGCACATAGTTTGAAGTGCAAGGACCTGCAGAAGGATCCCACTTCAAGCCATGTCTCCCCACCTGCTGGGGGTCACTTCACAAGTGGTGAAACAGGGCTGCAGGTGTCTATCTTTCTCTTCCCCTCTCGATCTTCCCCTCTTCTTTCAGTTTTTCTCTGTCCTAGCCAACAAAATGGAAAAAAAAAAAATGACCACCAGGAGCAGTGGACTGGTAGTGCAGGCACTAAGTGAGCCCCAGCAATAACCATGGAGGCAAATATATATGCTATGAACATATGTGTACAAAGATATCTTTGTTTTCTTTGTTTATGTGTTTAATAATTTTTTTAAATTTTATCTTCATATATTGGATAGAGACAGACAGAAATTGAGGGGGAAGGGAGTATCAGAGAAGAAGAGAGACACCTGCAACTCTGCTTTACTACTCACAAGACTTTTCCCCTGCAGGTGGAGACCAGGGGCTTCAACCCAGGTCCTTCTGCATTGTAGCATGTGTGCTCAAACTAGATGTGCCAGCACCCAGCCACCCCCCCCCCCAAAAAAAAAACCTCTTTGAAAAGGAGAAACACAGAACACTACTTTAGTTCTGGCTTAGAGTTGAATCTGGGACTTCTAGGACCTTAGTCATGAAAATCTGATGGACTATATCCCTATCCTAAGATTTGTGGGGTTTTTTGTTTGTTTGTTTTTTACAAGACAGAGAGAAATTTGAGAGAGGAAGGGGGGACAGAGAGGGAGAGAGACAGAGAGACACCTGCAGCCCTGTTTCAGTTTGTGAAGCGACTCCACCTACAAGTGGGGATCTGTCTGCCTCAGCAGTATTAAACATAACCATCTCCACAGCCATCAGAAATTCTGTCTTGGCTGGGAATATGGATAGACCTGCCAATGTCAATGTTCAGTGGGGAAGCAATTACAGAAGCCAGACCTTCCACCTTCTGCAACCCACAATGACATTGGGTCCATGCTCCCAGAGGGATAAAGAATAGGAAAGCTATCAGGGGAAGGGATGGGTTATGGAGATTGGGTGGTGGAAATTGTGTGGAGTTGTACCCCTCTTATTTTATGGCCTTGGCAATATTTCCATTTTATAAATACATTTTTAAAAATTCTGTCTTTTTGTGGCCAGACGGTGGTACACCTAGTTGAGCACACATGTTATCATGCACAATGACCCAGGTTGAAGTCCCCCAGTTCGCTGAACTCCCCTCCCACCCACCCACCCCAGAGTCTTTTACTTTGGTGCAATACACCAAGAATGAATTCTGTTATTTGTGAAATACTTTTGAAAAAATAAATCTTAAGAGACTTGCTCTTTTTCAGATCTCTTGATCTATTCCATTCTTTCTTTTGAAAGAAAATATATTGAGGGAGGTGGGGCTATGGAGCAGCGGCAGCTGTGTTTCTCTCCTCTCCTCTCCCAGATCCACTAGGAATACCAAAGGAGACCACCTGGGACCTCAACAAGACAGGACTAGAATGACTTCAGGAACTCACCAAATCACTGGTGAGTGCAAACATGTATGGCTCATGGACAGAGAGGAGCCTTAAGTGGCTGGTAACAGTCTGGCAGTTTATCAGTTGAGAACACCACCTTCAGTCTGTTTCACCAAAAAAAGAAGCCTAAAGGGAGGAGAGGACTCCTCTAAGACTCGCCAAATGCAACTGTGAGTATCCATTGCTACTGCCCTCAGAGGATAGGGCAGCGGGGGGAGGCCCTGTGCTGACACCAGGGGACAGAAAATTAACCAGGAAACTCAGGAGAAGATCTATACCTTGGTGGCCTAGTTGTGGGGCTGTGAGAGTCTCTTTGCATAACCATTGGATTATCTCTGCCCCACCTGCTTTATCTCTTGATCAGCAGTCAGTGATTAAACAAAGAAGCCTACTTATAGTTTAAAAGCCCTCAGGCTCTCATAGCCTACAGGGAAGAAAAAGAACAAAAGAGGCTTTTAAGCCACTGTGTTCCAACTCAGGGATTAAAATACTATTGAAACAACTGTCAATTTCCACAACTGTGAACCCTTTAATTACCTTACTTAGATACAAATCAAGTCCCCAGGTCCCCACCTGCAGGGATAAAGCTTCACTAGTGGTGAGGCAGGGCTGCAGGTGTCTCTCTATCTCTCTCCCACCCCTTCAGTCTCCAATTCTGGCTGTCTGTATCTGATTAATAAATAAGGATAATAAAAAAATTAAAACAAAATTCTATCATTCTATTTGTCTTTATTGTAGTCCACTTATTAAAACATTCCAGTACTTCACTATATGTCTATCTTTCTTTTAGACCATTTTTACTGAGCTTAGACTCCCCTTCTCTCAAAAGTATTCCTGGAAATGTGCTGTCCATAATTGTAGATTCCACTCACAGCTATTTCTCTCTAAATGCAACTCCTGGTGGACACAATTAGTGATTATCTCCTTGTACTGCAGAATAACTTTGCTATTTCCTAGAATACTATTCCTCAACTGGTGTTAGAAAAAAAAATTCATGTCTTACAGAATTCTTTGCAAAGCATGGCATCAAGGTCAAGTTTTGGAAATACTACAGTGTCTCTTCTTTCACAGTGATTGGGTGGGGGGAGTCATAAAATATATCAGCATTTTAAAGACACAGAAGTGGAATGATAGAATAGTTCAAGCCAAGAAGTCACAGTCTTATAATGCGTGTGACCCAGCTGACCCGAGTCCAAACCCTGGCACCACATGGAAGTGACATGGCACCAAGGGAAGCTCTCTTGCTATGATATCACTCTTATCTTTTTCTAGCTCTCTCTCTGAAATAAAGAGAATGAAAAAGTCATATTGGCTATGATGAAATCACATATACTTGGGGCGTGGTAGTGGCTCACCTGTTACAGTGCACAAGGACACAGGTTCAACCCTCTGGTTCCCACCTGCAGGGGGAAGCTTCATAAGTGGCAAAGCAGGGATTCAGGGGTCTCTCTGTCTCTCTCCATCTCTATCTCTCCCTCTCCTCTCGATTTCTGGCTGTCTCTATCCAGTAAATATAGTTAAAAAAATTACAGAAAAAAAGATTTTTAAAAAGAAACCCATCTTGGACAGAGCTAGAAGGAATTATGTTAAGTGAACTAAGTCAGAAAGATAAAGATGAGTATGGGATGATCCCACTCATCAACAGAAGTTGATTAAGAAGATCTGAAAGGGAAACTAAAAGCAGGACCTGATCAAATTGTAAGTAGGGCACCAAAGTAAAAACCCAGTGGTGAGGGGTAGACATGTAGCTTCCTGGGCCAGTGGGGGGTGGGAGAGGGCGGGAGGGATGGTTCACAGTCCTTTGGTGGTGGGAATGGTGTTTCTGTACACTCCTAGCAAAATGTAGACATATAAATCAGTAGTTAATTAATATGAGAGGGGGAAAATCAATTGTATGTCTCAAAGTTTCTCAAAACACAAACTGAATCCTTTTAATATATAGGCTGTGTATTTGATACGCGGACTCTCTCAAAAGTCTAGACCAAGTAGATTAGAAGCATCCAATAGCACAGCTATATACAAGATACTGGATACTGTACAGCAAACCCTAACAAAAGGACTTTTCAAAGTTAACCCAATTAACAAATAATGTGATGATAACATTAATTATCGATTGTCTTTTTGAACCCTAAGACAGCAGGAACTTCACATCTCCACGATAGAGCCCCTACTTCCCCCAGTCCTGGAACCCTTGGATAGGGCCCACTTTCCCGTATGCATCTCCCAATCCAAACCAAATAATGTTGCATCCGCCGATCACAACCTAACCAACACAACAATTGCCACCTCAAGATGCTTCACCTCAGACTATGTCCAGAGACTTCATTGTGGAATGACAACCCTTCAGCTTCATTACTCAGGTGAGAGCTTTCCTTTTATAGTACACTCTAATTACATCTCAGGTGGTTCACTTTCTAACAAAGTCCCATAACCTAGATATACACCAGTTTCTGTGAGAGAGAGCTTATGTGCACACGTACCCATAAACTACTGCAAAATATATACCTGAAAGCAGTAGTACACTAGAGTTTGCAGTGAGTACCTCCCTAACACTTCCTCTCCACTATTCCAAGCTTGGGATCCATGATTGCTCAACAAATTGTTTGGCTTCATATGTTAACTCTCTTTTCAATCACCAGGTTCCAGATGCCACCAGGATGCTAGCCAGGCTTCCCTGGATTGAAGACCCCACCAATGTGTCCTGGAGCTCAGCTTCCCCAGAGACACACCTTACTAGGGAAAGAGAGAGGCAGACTGGGAGTATGGACCGACCAGTCAACGCCCATGTTCAGCGGGGAAGCAATTACAGAAGCCAGACCTTCTACCTTCTGCAACCCACAATGACCCTGGGTCCATGCTCCCAGAGGGATAGAGAATGGGAAAGCTATCATGGGAGGGGGTGGGTTATGGAGATTGGGTGGTGGGAATTGTGTGGAGTTGTACCACTCCTACCTTATGTTTTTGTTTGTTAATCCTTTCTTAAATAAAAAATTTAAAAAAATTTTTTAATAAAAAAATTACATGTATGTGCCATTCCATCACTGCAAAAAAGAAAAAAAGACATAAGTGAATAAAAACACAGCAGAAAAAAATGTGCCAATTCCTTTCATTTATTAAAAGTAAGTAAACATTGACCCGTATTGTGATGTAAATATTTTGTTGTTGTTGCCTCCAGGGTTATCTTTGGGGCTCCATGCTATCACTGTGAATCCATGGCTCCTGGTGGCCTTTTTAAAATTATTATCATTGTTTATTGGATAGGACAGAGAGAAATTGAGAGAGAAGGGGAGAGAGAAAGAGGGAGAGTTACACTTGCAGACCTACCTCACCATTTGTGAAGTTCCCCCCTGCAGGTGGTGAGCTAAGATCTTCAGTGAAGAATATTTCTGTCCTTGGGTCAAGCAAATAGTGTTTTGGTCATTGATGGGGATGATGCCAAGTGTTCTTTCTCAAGTTAGAAATGTGCGCTTGCAGAGTAATGTGCCCGCATTTCTGAAACTGCTAGAGGAAACAGTGAAAGCGTGACTATTGTCCATCCAAAAAGAAAATGGCTTCTCAAAATACCTTGTTGGGGGAGGGGGGGTCGGGCGGTGGCGCAGTGGGTTAAGCGCATGTGGCGCAAAGTGCAGGGACCAGCGTAAGGATCCCGGTTTGAGCCCCCGGCTCCCCACCTGCAGGGGAGTCGCTTCACAGGCGGTGAAGCAGGTCTGCAGGTGTCTATCTTTCTCTCCCCCTCTCTGTCTTCCCCTCCTCTCTCCATTTCTCTCTGTCCTATCCAACAATGAACAACATCAACAATGGCAATAATAATAACCACAACGAGGCCACAACAACAACAAGGGCAACAAAAAGGGGGGGAGGGAAATGGCCTCCAGGAGTAGTGGATTCATGGTGCAGGCACGGAGCCCAGCAATAACCCTGGAGGAAAAAAAAATACCTTGTCAGGCGCCAAGCGGTAGCACAGTGGTTTAAGCCTACATGGCACAAAGCGCAGGGACCAGTGTGAGGATCCCAGTTGGAGTCCCTGGGCTCCCCACCTGCAGGGGGGTCGCTTCACAGGCGGTGAAGCAGGTCTGCATGTGTTTTTCTCTCCCCCTCTCTGTCTTCCCCTCCTCTCTCGATTTCTCTCTGTCCTATCTAACAACGACAACAGCTATAACAACAACAATAATAAAAACCTCAACAAGGGCAACAAAATGGGAAAAATAGCAGTGGATTTGTAGTGCTGGCACCGAGCCCCAGTGACAACCCTGAAGGCAAAAAAAGGAAAAGGAGAAGGAGGAGTAAGAGGAGGAGGAGGAGGAGGAGGAGGAAGAGGAGAAGAAAGAGAAGAAGGAGAAGAAGAAATTCCTTTTAGTGGAAGTTAGTCAGCTGCTATGGTTCTAGGCTAATCACCTCTGTTGCAGTGCACAGAACCACTCCGAGGTCAAGTTGGTCTGAGAGTTCTCACTCCAAAAGCCACTCACTCTTCACTGTTGTTGTTTTCACTTCCTTGCTAGTTTGCATACTTACTGCTACTTTTTTTTTTTTTAGAATCCTGATCTAATTTGGCATCCAAAAACCATCTTTTGTGGGATAAGACATAGAAAATTGACTTTCTGTGAAGAAGTCTCCTCATTGAGACTCACAGTCACATACGCCAGAACACTTCTGCAGTTTTTGCCTTTGTTGGTAAGATTCTTTTTGTTTGTTTGTTTTATTTTTTTCTTTTTAAGTTTTTATTTATAAAATGGGAACACTGACAAGACCATAGGATTAGAGGGGTACAATTCCACACAGTTCCCACCACCAGAACTCCATATCCCATTCCCTCCCTTGATAGCTTTCCTATTCTTTGGAGAGATTCTTTGGGGCAGTTGTTATGCCCCATGAAACAATGCATCACCTAAGCATTGAATTTAACTAAGTGTAAAAGAAAATCTAAAAGGACAGTGGTTGGGGGAGAGAGTGTCTTGCAGACACCTATCATGGAGAGAAGTTCTACAACTGCATTGTAAACCATTAAACCCCCAATAATGGGGGAGGGGAGAAGGACCACAGGAGGACAATGGGGACACATTCAAAACAGCACCCTCCCAACAAAAAAAAAAGAAAGAGAAAGAAGGAAGAGAGGTAAAGAAAAGGGAAGGACAGTGGTCTGGGAGGTGGCGCAGTGGATAAAACATTGGATTCTCAACCATGAGGTCCCGAGTTTGATCCCTGGCTGCACATGTACCAAAGTAATGTCTGTTCTTTCTCTCCTCCTATTTTTCTCATGAATAAATTCTTTAAAAGAAGAAGGAGAAGGAGAAGAAGAAGGAGAAGGAGAAAGAGAAGGAGGAAGAAAGAAGAAAGAAAAGGGAAGAACAGATCCTCCCTACCAACAAAAAAGAGGATGAGAAGGAAGGGAGGAAGGAAGGAAGGGAGGAAGGAAGGAAGGAAGGAAAAGGGAAGAAAGAGAAAAAGGGAGACCAGCCCCCCCCCCAAAAAAAAAAAAACAACAAAAAAAGTGGAAGGGAAGGAAGAAAGGAAGGAACGAAGGAAGGGAGGGAAGGAGGAGGGAAGATGAGAAGAAAGGAAGATGAGAAGGAAGGAAGGTAAGACGGAGGAGAGAATGAAGGAAAGAAGGAAGGGAGGAAAGATAAAAAAGAAAAGAGAAGTAAAGAAAACCTAGACAGAGCCAATTAAACAAGTAAGTTTATTTTTCTGTCCAGAGAAATATTGCAGGGAGCTTCTTCTAAGCTTCCACTTAGACTGCATAGTTCAAGACTGAGTCACCAGGTCTACACTAGTTACAAAGTGTTTCATAATACTTACAAGGCATTATTTTTGATTGAATCTTTGCTACACTTAACATTTAGTTAAGAACGATAACAAGAACAAAAAAAAAAAGGCAAATGTATAAGCCCTTAAAAAAACAAACAAACAGCACTCTTAGTCACATACTTAATCCAACAACAGTCCTAGAAACTGATGGTAATGAAACAGCCTAAGTTTTAATTCATTTCATTGGCTCTCTCTATATAGTCTTTGCTTATTTTTTCATTTTTGTCTCCCTCCTTTCCTTCTTTCCATACTTCCTTTTTTTCCTTCTCTTTTTGGTTTCTGTCGTGGATGGGTGGTGGGTGGGTGGGTAGGTGGGGCTTTTTTTTTTTTTTTTTGCATGTGTCCCCATAGTGCTCCAATGGTAGATCTTAATTCTTCATAACTGTATTGTTACTGTTATCAATAATGTTAATGAAAGTAGCTGGTGGGACCAATTGGAGGTGCACCTGGTAGAACACACATGCATGCGAACCCAGGTTAAGCCCCTGGTCCCTACCTGCAGAGAGAAGCAGAGTTGCAAGCTTCTCCTTTCTGTCCCACTCCCACTCTGTCTCTTATGTCTTCAAAAAAGTAAGCCTTGAAATTCAAGTTATATAACATTGTGAAACAGCTTCATTTGGATTCTTTTTTTTTCCTTTTTATGCGTGATTTAATAATGATTGACAAGATTATGGGGTAAGAGGGGTACAATTCCACACAGTTCCCATCACCAGGGTTCTGTGTTCCATTCCCCCTCCATTGGAAGTTTCCCTATTCTTTGTTCCTCTGGGAGGATGGACCCAAATTCTTTATGGGGTGTAGAAGGTGGGAGTTCTGGCTTGTGTAATTGCTTTTCTGCTGGACATGGGCATTGGCAGGTGGATCCATGCCTCCAGCCTGTTACTGTCTTTCCCTAGTGGGGCAGGGCTTTGGGAAGGGGAGGTTCCAGGACACAGTGGTGAGGTCGTCTGTCCAAGGAAGTCAGGATGCAACTTGGTGGCTGAAAGGCAGTAAGATATAAAGCAAATTGTTAAATAAACAGGAACCCAAAGGTAGGAATAGAGAAGATGAAACTGGGGATCTTTCTGCGGCAAGAAACTAGGAAGTCTATTTTAGGTATGTTCCATGTAGCCCAATAAAAAATATTTGAATGGGAACCAGGCAGTGACACACCCAATTAAGCTCACAGACTATCAGGTGCAAGGACCTGCGTTGAAGCCCCCTGTAGCTGGGATGGACACTTCAGGAGCCATAAAACAGGGGTACATGTGCCTATTTTTCTCTCTCCTGTCTATCTCCCCATCCTCTTTCAATTTCTCTCATCCAATCAAATGCAATAGATAGAAAAGAAAATATGGCTGCCTGGAGCAGTGGATTCATAACAGGCACCTATCCCTGCGTGACAGTTAAAAAATAAAATTAAACAAACAAAAAGGTGATCTGACCTAACAGACTAGCTCACAATTACTCAGGGTGATCCATCAGAGAGTTCCCTCCAAACTGGGAGAGGATATGGATAGAATATTCACAAAAGATCCAAAAGACATGAAAAAATGCTCCAAGTTACTGTTTGTTAGAGAAAGGCAAACAAAGACAACAATGAGATACCACTTCACTCCTGTGAGAATGTCACACATCAGAAAAGATAGTAACAACAAGCAAGTCGGGTGGTAGCCCAGTGGGTTAAGAGCACGTGGAGCAAAGTGCAAGGACCAGCGCAAGGATCCCAGTTCGAGCCTCGGCTCCCGATCTGCAGGGAAGTGTCTTCACAAGTGGTGAAGCAGGTCTATAGGTGTCTCTCTTTCTCTCCCCTTCTCTGTTTTCCTCTCCTCTCTCCATTTCTCTCTGACCTGTCCTGTCGTATGCTTTACATTGGTTTGTTCTAGCCCTCCCCCGCCAAGAGAATTGGATGAGTCCTGTTAATTTCGTGGGCCTGCTTGGCCCCGCCCCAAGGAACCCCGGGAGAGGGTTTCTGAGTTGGAGAGTGCCAGAGTTCCTGAGTTCCTGAGTTTGAGAGTTTCAGGGTTACAGAGTAAGAGAGAGTTCCAGTGTGCCAGAGTTTCAGAGGGTTCCCGAGTACGAGAGTTCGAGAGTTTCTGAGTTCCAGAGTAGAGTTCCAGAGTTGGAGGGTTCCTGAGTTCCAGAGTAAAAGAAAAGAGTGCTTGTGCCGCCGCAAAGAGACAGCCGAGTTCTGTTTGGTGATTAGTTTGTCTTAGTTTATGAATTGTTGTTCCTGAATAAAGAAATACAGCTTCCCTGCCCAGCCGTTGTCTCCGCGTCTCTGTTACCCGCCGTGAAGCTAGCCTGCCCGGCTAGAGCCTTCCGAATTTTAACAACACTGTCTGACAACAATCACATCAATAACAACAACAACTACAACAATAAAACAAGGGCAACAAAAGGGGATAAATAAATATTAAAAAAATCTTTTAAAAAAATAGGTAGTAACAACAAATGCTGGAGAGGTTATGGGAACAAAGGCACCCTCCTGCACTGCTGGTGGGAATGTCCATTGGTCCAGCCCCTGTGGAAAGCAGTATGGGGAACTCTCAGAAGGGTAGAAGTGGACCTGCCTTATGACCCTGCAATTCCTCTCCTGGGGATACATCCTAAGGAACGCAACACACCCATCCAAAAAGTTCTGTGTACACATATGTTCTTAGCAGTACAATTTGTAATAGCCAAAACCTGGAAGCAACCCAAGTGTCCAACAACAGATGGGAGGCTAAGATAGTTTTGATCTACATACACCATGGAATACTACTCAGCTATTAAAAATGGTGAATTCACCTTCTTTGATCCATCTTGGATGGAATGTGAAGGAATCATGTGAAGTGAGATCAACCAGAAAGAGAAGGTTGAAGATGGTATGATCTCACTCATAGTCAGAAGTTGAAAAATAAGAACAGAAGGGATAACACAAAGCAGAACTGTATTTGGTGTATTGCACTAAAGTAAAGCATTTGGGGATAGGAGGTGTTTCAAGTCCTGGAAAATGATGATAGAGGAGGACCTAAGCTGAATTGAGAGAGTTTTGCATAAAACAGAAAGTTGACATGTATACTAATAACTGTACTTATTGTAAACCATTATATATATATGTATATATTCTTATAAAAATTAAATTAAATTAGGTTGTAAGGACCCATGTTGAGTACATATGGATATAATATTTTGAACATAAATTGTAACATATTGGCAGTATTTGTATTTTTAAATTATAGTGAAGTTTTTTTTTTACCTTGACATTCAAAATAGTTTTGTTCTCTTGCGTTGCAAAATACATAAAGTAACTTTACATTCATTACCATATAGCATTCAGCAGGAATGTTTGCAAAGACTAACAAGAATTTAAATGTATAATATATACTTTCCAAAGCAGTAGGTAACAATCAGGAGAGGATGGAGATATGGAAAAAAAAATCTTAGCAAGCCACCAGATGGCAGAAAAAGTAAATATAAATTAATCATAATATATGTGCAATGACACTCATTTATTAAAAGGATGACACAGATTATTACATGAAAATTCAGCTGAGTTTAACTTTGAAATCATAGGAAACTCCAGATAATCTATTTATAATGTTAAGACTCTAAGACAGCTCAGAAAACTATTTTTTAAACATTTTAAAATTATCTTTATATATCGGATAGAAACAGTGAGAAATTGAGAGGGGAAGGACAAAGGGAAAGGGAGAGAGACAGAGAGACACCAGCAGCCCTGCTTCATCACTTGGAAAGCTGGTGGTGGACCAGTGGTTCCAATGGGGGAATCCTTATGCATTTTAACATGTACTCTCCACCAGGTGTGCCACCACCCGGCCTCAGCAAACAATTTCTAGATAAATATGGTTATAGCAAAAGATAAAAAGGTGGGGCTGAAGGAAAAACTCACAGGTAGGGGGACAGATTTCCATGCACCGAGCCTGGTTGCCATCCTTGGTATACAGCAGAGTGACCAGATTACCTGTGCTGTGGTAACTCTCCCTCTGTCTGTCTCCCTCCACCTGAATGACAAAGATGACAAATTTGTGCAAAATGGTGAAATTGTGCACACATGAGGACCCAAGAATATATAGTTTTTGTTTTATCAATAAGGATAAGACCACAGAATTGGAGGAGGGGGGACATAAAACTGTGAGTTGCAGGAGTTGGGCAGTAGTGCACCAGGCTAAGCTTATGTGGCACAAAGTGCAAGGACTGGCATAAGGATCTGGGTTTGAGCTCCCCAGCTCTCCACCTACAGGGGAGTCTCTTCACAGGTGGTGAAGCAGGTCTGCAGGCGTCTCTCTTTCTCTCTCCCTCTCTGTCTTCCCCTCCTCTCTCCATTTCTCTCCGCCCTATCCAACAAAGATGACATCAGTAACAACAACGATAATGACAGTAATAACAACAATAAAAAACAAGGGCAACAAAAGGGAAAATGAATAAATAAATAAAAAGATTATTTAAAAAAACCATAAGATGCAAAGAAATAAACCCATCCATCATTATATAAAAGAATCATTCAATCAGTAGAAATAAATATATATACATATATATATGTATATATATATATTTCTGGATATACAGACTCTATAGATAGACTATGTCACAACAACCTCGGTGAATCTACAAATTCAGTGTCATCCCAATAAAATGGTCAACAAGTATTTTCAAGAAACAGAACAACCTGACCCAGAACATACAAATCTGTCCATCAAACAAAAACAAAATTTGCACAAATGTGATCCTTTTATACTGGAAATATCAGAATATCTTATCATCATGCCCTAGAAGTGAGAACATTTCATATTCCCATAGGGGTGTAGAAACCTTCTAGACATATAGTGGAGAAACATAGCAGAGGGTCCAGAGAATAGACAAGTGTGTGTGTGTGTGTGTGTGTGTGTGTGTGTGTGTGTGTGTGTGTGTGTGTGTGTGTGTGTGTCTAAAAGCTAAGATTCTAATAAGGTAGCACTATAGATTAGAATGTATATTAGTGGGAGCCAGGCGGTAGCACAGCGGGTTAAGCACAATTGGCACAAAGCTAAAGGACCAGTGTAAGGATCCTGGTTGGAGCCCGAGCTCCCCACCTGCAGGGGAGTCGCTTCACAAGTTGTGAAGCAGGTCTGCAGGTGTCTATCTTTCTCTCCCTCTCTCTGTCTTCCCCTCCTCTCTCCATTTCTTTCTGTCCTATCCAACAACAATGACACCAATAATCACAACAATGTTAAACAACAAGGGTAACAAAAGGGGAAATAAATAAATTAATTAATTAAAAAAAAAAAAAACGAGAGGGAAGAGACAGATAGAAAGGGTTGGGAGCCAGGCAGTGGCACACGTGGTTGAGTATACTTGTTACAATGCTCAGGCACCCACGTTGGAGCCCTCAACCCACCTGCAGGGGGAAGCCTCACAAGTGGTGAAGCAGGGCTGCAAGTATCTCTCTGTCTCTCTCCTTCTGTATCACCCCCTCCCCTCTCAACTTCTGGCTATCTCTATCCAAGAAATAAATAAATACAATAAAAAAAAAAACTACACTCTACCAATGTGTCCTGGAGCTCCGCTTCCCCAGAGACCCACCCTACTAGGGAAAGAGAGAGGCAGACTGGGAGTATGGACTGACCAGTCAACGTCCATGTTCAGCAGGGAAGCAGTTACAGAAGCCAGACCTTCCACGTTCTGCAACCCACAAAGACCCTGGGTCCATGCTCCCAGAGGGATAGAGAATGGGAAAGCTATCAGGTGAGGGGATGGGATATGGAGATTGGGTGGTGGGAATTGTGTGGAGTTGTACCCCTCCTACCCTGTGGTTTTGTTAATTTATCCTTTCTTAAATAAAATAAAATAAAAATAAAACAACAACAAAAAAAAAAAACTACAAAAGCAGAAAGGAGTGGAGATATACCTGCAGCAATGCTTCAAGGTCTGTGATGCTTGAAGGATGCTTATAGGAGGGCAATGGGGACTTGAACCCAAGTCCTTGCACATACTAAAGGTATGCACACTTTACTGAGTGCACCACTGCTCAGCCCCCTAATATTTCCTCTTTAAAGGATGTTTCCCATTTAGAAATGTCTTGATCACATGTGCCATTTTTAAGGTTATACATCTGACTTCCTGAAAAAAAGAAAAAAGTTTTGAAACTTTATTTGACTCTATATTTATTTCTTTATGATTCTTTTTATTTATTTAGTTGTTTATTTATTTATTACTGGATAGAGACAGAGAGATTGAGAGACGAAAGCGATAGAGAAGGAGAGAGACAGAGAGACACCTGAAGCTCTGCTTCACCACTTGTGAAGCTTTCCTCTTGCAGGTGGGGACTGGGGGCTTGAATCTGGTTCCTTGTGCACTAGAAAATGAGTATTAGGTCCTGGTCCCTAATATTTTGTACTTCAAAAGGAAACTGGCACTACAAGCTGAACAGCCTTAGATACAGAAATTTTTTGAAATGCACAAACCAACAAAACATCTTATCCATAATGAACATAGAGCATTTTCATAGTTTTCTCATTCTCTCTCACCCTCTCTCCCCTCCCTCCAAATTAACATTGGGAAAAATGAACTGTTAATACTTACAGCAAGATCTCAATCCACCAACAGATAATAAATGAAGAAAGAGCAAAACAAAACAAAACAATAAAACAAAAGCATTTCACTTACAATAGCCCAAAGGCTATCAAAAGCAAGCAGTGATAAGAAAATAGAAATGCCCTAGCTATCGATGGATTGTTATCTTGTAGTTTAATAACTGAAGAGAACATTGATAAATTAGTTAACTGAAGAAAACACACAGCCTCCTAGCCAGTAATTCTATGAATTTATATTTCCCTAAGGAAGCCTTAAATTTATGCATGGATGAAGAGGAAAAGCAATGCTCACTGTAGCCATGCTCAAAGCGACGAAAATTGAAAGCGTGCAGAATGTGGAGATGAGTGGGTAGGTCAGTTTTAGAGGATTAATAGATAAGACTCCCAGGCAGCATTCAATGTGAATGAACTAAAGTTAAATGTCAGCTTGTGTATCTTTCAAAAACATAATATTGGACAAAAGAAACAAGTTACAAAGTGATAGGTACCATGTAGGATTCACTTAAGAGATTGGGAGTGTGTCATAACAAAGCTAGGTCTTGCTGACAGTTCCACTTACAAATGAACTAGATGAAAAAAAGCAAAATATTTTTTTAAAAATCCTGTTCTGGGGTGGGGGGGTCGGGCAGTAACGCATCTGGTTAAGCGCGCACGTGGCGCAAAGCTCAAGGACAGGAGTAAGGATCCTGGTTCAAGCCCCCAGATCCCCACCTGCAGGGGGGGTCGCTTCACAAGTGGTGAAGCAGGTTATGCAGGTGTCTTTCTCTCCACCTCTCTGTCTTCCCCTCCTCTCTTCATTTCTCTCTGTCCTATCTAACAACAATAACATCAATAACAACAACAAGAACTAGAACAATAAAACAAGGGCAACAGAAGGGAATAAAGACATAAAACAAAATAAAATATGTAATATATATAAATATTTTAAAAGACATGTTCAGATATACTCAATGGAATACAATACAATTATTTTGAAAAAAAAATTAAAAGTATGCCCTCCATGATAACATGGGTGGTACTTAAGCTGATTATATGAAGCAAAATCAGGAACTGAAAGCCAATTACCAGATGGTTTCATTCATATACGGACTACAACTAACCAAAACAAGAGAATAATCCAAACACAAGGAAACCAACTCTTAGATTCTGAGAAAAAGGAATATTGATCAAAGCAGAGAAGCAATTACAGAAGCCAGAGCTCCCCACCTTCTGCATTTCATAATGAATTTTGGTCCATGATCCAAGAGCTGGGGAATGACACAGGAAGATGACCAGAGGGCTCTGAACCCTAATTCTACTGGGACCCAAAAGTTTGTTACTAGGAATTGTGGTTTTATATAACATCACTAAAATAGAAGGAAATCTGGAAAACACCAGAGGAAGTCAGGCTCTGTTTCACTAATCTGAGAAAGGAGAGGACAAAAGAAGGACCCTTGGAAGTAGGAATAAGTGTTAAGTGTGGCTTAGAAAGGAAGTGGAGGTAGGACAGTTCAAGTGAATAAAAATGGGCAAAAATACAGACAGATATAGATACACTGATAGATGATAGATAGGTGATAGATGATACATAGGTAGATAGATAGATGATAGATAAATAGATAGATAGATAGAGTCCTGTAGCCCTGCTTCACCACTCATGAAGCTTTCCACCTGCAGCTGGGGACCAGAGGCTTGATCCTGGGGCCACTAGTGTGTGCACTCAACCAGGTGAGCCACTGCCTGGCCCCCAAACATTTTGTACTCTTAAGAGAACTATTATTTTTATTATTCACCATGCGACGTGATAAGAAAAAGAGTGATACTAAAAGAAGTAAAGAATGTTGATAATTAGCATTTCGGGAAAGACTGGTAGAGAATGACAAGAATAACACAGACTTCAGAGGAGTTGGTTTTCTGCAGTAGACTATTAGTGGTATATACAAATGCAAACACCAGGACGAATTTGGGGAGGTAGAACTGGAAACATGGCCTTGGTAGTCATGTGGTTAGAATATATGAAGATAGGGAGCCAGGCTGTAGCGCAGCGGGTTAAGCGCACATGGCACAAAGTGCAAGGACCGGAGTAAGGATCCCGGTTCAAGCCCCCGGCTCCCCACCTGCAGGGGAGTCGCTTCACAGGCGGTGAAGCAGGTCTGCTGGTGTCTGTCTTTCTCTCTCCCTTTCTGTCTTCCCCTCCTCTCTCCATTTCTCTCTGTCCTGTCCAACAACGATGATATCAATAATAACTACAACAATAAAGCAACAAAGACAACAAAAGGGAATAAATAAATAAATATTTTTTAAAAGAATATATGAAGATAGTTTGACTTCGTTTACAAATAAAGAAATAATGGAAATCCTAAGCTGAGTCTTTTAAAAATATTTTATTTAATTTATTTTAATGAGACATAGAGAGGAATACAGAGAGAGAGAGAGAGAGAGAGAGAGAGAGAGAGCAAAACACAGTTTAGTTCTGGCTTATGGTGGTGCTGAGGATTGAACCTGGGACTTAGGAGCCTCAGGCAGGAGAGCCTTTTGCATAATCATTACGCCTTCTTCCCTGCTCTAAGCTGAGTCTTCCGGAGAGAAAACTACTGGCTGTTAGGAACCAAAGAAAACTTACAGTCTTTGTACATTTTATAGAATTCTGATGTTTCGTTTAGTCTTGCCAACTAACAATGCTTAAGGGAAGAAAAATATCACTCCTTTCTGGATTTAAGACAGTCATTTTATTTTCATTTTATTTTATTATTTATTGTCACTAGGTTTAGTGCTGGGGCTCAGTACCTACACTATGATTCCACTGTTTCTGGTGGTCATTTTTTTTTATTAACATTATTATTTGATAGGACAGTTAGAAACTGAGAGGAAAGAAGGGTAGAGAGAGATGAAGAAACAGAGAGAGCCCCCTGAAGCCTGTTTTACCATTTGTGAAATTCATTCCCTGCAGATGGGGACCTGAAGTGGGGTCCTTGGTGCACTGTGATGTGAGTAGTCAACAATGAAGTGTGTCACTGCCCATCTTTGCTTTTCTTTATTTATTTTTGAAGAACGTCTTTTTTAGACATGACGTTCTCTTTGAAATAAGTCAGGGAAGTCTCTCACTTGGCTAGTACACAGCTTTAACAAGGGCAAAACGGTCTTTCGTGGGAGGAAAGAAACAGCTACCTAAAACCAGGGAGGAGACTGAAGCAGTGATTCCTAGTGGTCCCATGAAGTTGTGTGTGTGTTTTTTTCAATTTTTCTTAAATTTCTTTATTGGGGGATTCATGTTTTACAGTAGAAAGTAAATAAAATAGTTTGCACATGCATAAAAGTTCTCAGTTTTCCACATAACAATACAACCCCCACTAGGTCCTCTGCCATCCTGTTTCAACGAGATTGTCTTATTCATCACTGCTACCCAACTCTAGAACACAGTGGCCATCCCCAGGGAAACATTTCTGAAGTCACTCAACAAGTGGTCTTTTTGACCGAGCATGCTGTCATCAAACTTCATAGAGTTCTGGCATGAACCAGGACAACCCTGCCTTTTGTTTTTGTTCTAAACTAGTCTCTGGTAGTAGTGACACACTTCCACTTTAAGGTCACTATATTTTGTTTCCACTTCAAGTTCACCGTATTGATGGAATAAGCAACTTGCAAACTCATGTTGGTGTGAGCATCTGTATCCATTTCTCCTGGAATTGTGTATAGGTTCATTTTTTAAAGAAAACAAAAAACTTATTTTCACCAAAACTCATTGTCACTTTGATTATTACCATCCTAGCCTTAACAGGCATCTTGAGACTAACATTTCTCTTATTACTAATGATCTTCTTTGGAGAAATGCCTATGCAACCCTTTGTCTCTTTTCTTTTTTTTTTAATTTTTAATGCTTTATTATCTTTATTCATTGTATAAAGGCAGTGAGAAACTGAGAGAGAGAAAGGGAGTTAGAGAGGGAGAGCGATGGTGAGACACCTGCAGATTTGCTTCACCACTGATGAAGTTTGCCCCCTTCAAGTGGGGAGCAGGGGCTTGAAGGCAGGTCCTTGTGCACTGTAACATGTACTCATCCAAGTGTGCCATCACCCAGCCCCTAGATCTTTTTTTTTTTAATACATGTTAAATTAGCAAATTTGTCTTAGAAAACACAAAACTTTGACAGAGAGGCAGGTAAGGTGGAGGGCAGAGTGGGACTAAAGGCCAGTCAGCTAATTAAGAAAGTTGGGGGTGGGTGGCGCACCTGGTTGAGTGCACATGTTATAGTGCACAAGGAGCCCGGTGGGAGCACCCCCCCCCCAGCAGGGCGGTGAAGCAGTGCTGCAGTGTTTATCCATCTCCCCTCTCTATCTCCCCCTTCCTCTCAACCTCCAGCTATCTCTATCAAATTAAGATTAAAAAAATTTTTTAAGCAAGTGGGGTGAAACAGGCAGCAAGGTCCCTGGGAGGGGCCACCAGGCAGACAATAAAATTCAAAGTCACCCGGTCATAAAATATAAGCATGCAGGAGTCGGGCAGTAGCGCAGCGGGTTAAGCACACGTGACGCAAAGCGCAAGGACCAGCTTAAGGATCCCAGTTCCAGCCCCCGACTCCCCACCTGTAGGGGAGTCGCATCACAGGTGGTGAAGCAAGTCTGCAGGTGTCTATCTTTCTCTCTCCATCTCTGTCTTCCCCTCCTCTCTCCATTTCTCTCTGTCCTATCCAACAATGACAACAACAATAACTACAACAATAATGAAAAACAACAAGGGCAACAAAGGGGAAAATAAATAAATAAATATTAAAAAATTTAAAAAGAGCCATTTATATAAATTAGTAAACTCATAGTCTCCTTGCAATACACCTAAAATAGACCTACTAGCTTTTTCCAAGATGGAAACCCCCCAAATCTCATCTGTTACATTCTTGCCTTTAGGTTCCTGATTATTAAACAATTTGTTCTTCTTTATACCTTAATGCTTTTTCAGACACCAAGTTGCAGATGCTACCATGATACCAACCTGACTTCCCTGGGTAGATGACCTCACCAATGTGTCCTGGAACCCCATCTCCTCAGAGCCCTGCCCCATTAGGGAAAGATAGAAATAGGCTGGGGGTGTGGATCCATCTGGCAACACCCATATACAGCAGGGAAGCAATTACAGAAGCCAGACCTTCCTCCTTCCGCATCCCATACTTTCAGAGAGATAAAAAATAGGAAAGCTATCATGGGAGGGATGGATTATGGAACTCTGGTGGTGGGAATTGTGTGGAATTGTACTGCTCTGATGGTCTTGTCAATATTTTTTATTTTATAAATAATTTTTGAATGGTGAATTCACCTTCTTCTTGGATGGAGCTTAAAGGAATCATGTGAAGTGAGATCATGAAAATGGGATGATCTTACACATAGACAGAAGTTGAGATATAAGAACAGAAGGGGAAACACAAAGCAGAACTCAGACTGGCATTGCTGTATTCTGCCAAAATAAAGGATTCAGATCCTGCAACTTGATGGCACCTAAGAGGACCTAGGTGGGGGGTTAGAGTGTGATGTGGAAAACTGAGAAATGTGACACATGGACCAAATACTGTATTTAACTGTTGGCTGTGAACCATTAACCCTCCAATAAAGAGAAAAAAAAATTAATTGGGTTGTCTTCTTTTAGTGAAATTATTAGGGTGGCTCCAGACATTAAACCTGGAGCCTCTGGGCCTCAGGTATGAAAGCTTCATGTACATGCCCTTATGCTGTCTCCCTGACCCCTAAGATTATCATTCTGGCAAGGTCCTTTACTAAATGGTTTCTAGTCAGGTATGCATATTGCTTCAGCATGAAACCTGATGTGAAGAACTTCTTTCAGACACCTCATACAGATTTTATACACTCCTGTGCCTAAGAGTGATGATGTTTCTGTAAGACCTGTGAAATGGTCAGAATTCTGACCTGTGAAATGGTCAGAATGTCATATACAAATGCACAGGCATTACTAGTACGTTACTGTTTGCATACAGAAGATGAGATGCCAACGGTGGTAAGATCACTTTAGCCTGAAATCATTCTGAGTCTTCAGAAACTATCAACTTCAGTACTTACCCATTTATCCCTTTAATCTTGTTAAACCAAAGTCTAGTGTCCTTTGCAAGATTAACTTGCTAAAAGTTATCCTGGAGATGGTGGATCTGATTGTTTTCATCAGGATATAATATAGATGATTTTCTTGAATACTCGCATAGGATAGACATGCACAGACTCAAGTATCAGACTTTTAAAGATTTCATTTTGGTCCCTACTCCCAGAGAGGGTAAAGAATAGGCAAGCTTCCCATGGAGGGGTTGGGACAAGGAATTCTGGTGGTGGGAACTGTGTGGGTTTAATAGTCTTGCTAATCATTATTAAGGCACTAATAAAAAATTTAAAAATTTTCTAAGTGGCCCCACAAATAATCAGATATCTTTCGAGGTAACTCACACAGAAAAGTGTTTTCTTTATCCTTTTCTCTTTAAACCTTTATTTATTTGTTGGATAGAGACACCTAGAAATAGAGAGGAAAGGGATAATAGAGAGGGAGAGAGACAGAGAGATACCTGCAGACCTGCTTCACCATGTGCAAAGCTTTCCCCCTGTAGGTTGGGAATGGGGGCTCAAACCCAGGTCCTTCTGCATTGTAATATGTGTGCTCAACCAGGTCCGCCACCACAAGCCACCCCCTCGAAATGTTTTCTCTATGCATTTTTATAACTATCCTTGACAAATGCTTAGATTTTCATAACTGAAAAGTTGTTCTATTCTCCCAAAGACTGTGCCCTTAACAACAACAAAAAAACATACATTAAGGTTTGAATAGTGCATTGCTTTGTAGTTATCACACAGAAGGACACTTGAGTGCTGGGGCTTCTTTCCTTCTCTCTCTCCCAGTCTCTTTCTCCCTCTTCCTCTCTCCCTTCCTTAAAAAGAGTGCAGGGGAGTCACTTCATAGGCGGTGAAGCAGGTCTACAGGTGTCTATCTTTCTCTCCCCCTCTCTGTCTTCCCCTCCTCTCTCCATTTCTCTCTGTCCTGTCCAACAAGGAATGACATCAACAACAATAATAATAACCATTGGGGGTATAGCTCAGTGGTAGAGCATTTGACTGCAACAACAATAATAATAACCACAAGGCTACAAGAACAAGGGCAACAAAAGGGGGAGGGGATGGCCTCCAGGAGCAATGGATGCATGGTGCAGGAACTGAGCCCCAGCAATAACCCTGGAGACAAAAAAAAAAACAGAATGATGAAGGGAACCAGGTGGTAGCAGCAGGTTAAGCACACATGGCACAAAGCGCAAGGACCAAGGACCAGCATAAGGATCCCAGTTAGATTCCCCGGCTCCCCAACTGCAGGGGCTGGGGAGTGGGGGGTCCCTTTACAAGCAGTGAAGCAGGTCTGCAGGTGTCTGTCTTTTTCTCTCCCTCTCTGTCTTCCCCTTGTCTCTTGATTTCTCTTAGTCCTATCCAACAACAATAACAATGGCAACAATAGCAATAAAGACAACAAGGGCAACAAAATGGGGGAAAATGGCCTCTAGGAGTAGTGGATTCGTAGTGCAGACACCAAGCCTAGCCCCAGCAACAACTCTGGATGCAAAAAAAAAAAAAAAAGAGTGAAAACCCAGAGATGGGAGAAAATAAATCATGTGACACCATGGATAGATAAAACACTGTACTTTCAAGTATAAAGTCTAGAGTTCAAGTCCCTGGCATCATATGTTCCAGAGTGATGGTCTGATATCTCTCTCTCTCTCTTTCTGTGTGTGTGTGTGTGTGTCTTTCCCTCATCAATTACACTGAAATCATTGTAGTATTCTTTAAAAAGGGGTCCATTTCAAGACTAATATGGACTACACAATTCAGAACTTGTCAGAAATAATAATAATAAAAAAAAGAAATAGAAGGAAGACATTTTTTGGAAATGTGTACTTTCCACATTCTTCTTAGACAAGAAACCACTTTTGACAAACAACAAAGCTTCTGCTTAAATACCCCCAAAGGCTCTGCCAATCCCCTCACAATAGAACATTTAGCTGCTAGATAGACAGGTGTCAAACAAAGCTCTTTCATTCTGTGACTTCCTGTTGATGTGCTCCATCAACACATTTCTTCTTGAAACAAAAGGCAAGGCAAAGCAAAGCATGGAAGACCTCTTTGCAGTTTCTGAATGGTAACTCTGGTAGCCTTAACCCTAATTTCTAGAAAGTGTTTGTCTTTCAACCATCAAGGTGTAGCATGCACAGTTTAATAATAGGATGTTTGCTTACTCATAGTCATACAGTGATGTTAACTTATAAAACCAGACAATTGTCTCATGTTACTGTGTGTGTGTGTGTGTGTGTGTGTGTGTGTGTGTGTGTATTTTATCAGAGCACTACTCAGCTCTGGCTTATGGTGGGGATAAGAGATTAAAGCTGGGGAGTTGGGCGGTAGCGCAGTGGGTTAAGCGCAGGTGGCACAAAGAGCAAGGACTGGTAGAAGGATCCTGGTTTGAGCTCTGGCTCCCCACCTGCAGGGGAGTCGCTTCACAGGAAGTGAAGCAGGTCTGCACGTGCCTCTCTTTCTCTCTTCCTCTCTCCATTTCTCTCTGTCCTACCCAATAAGGATGACATCAATAACTATAATAATAATAATAATAATAAAAGATTGAAGCTGGGGCTTCAAAGCCTCAGGCATGAAAGTCTTTTTGCATAGCCATTATGCTATCTAGCTTGCCCTAGAAACAGAAGTTTTAAGGATTCCTTTGAAAAATGTTTGAGACTAAGTGAAAACTAATTTTCATATATGACCTTAATTAAATCTGCTCTTGGATTTATGTTCATTGTAAAGTAAGCAAACAGATCCCTGGAGGCCAAAATTAATGTTTTTTTATTAGTCATTTACTAATAATGGACAAAATTATGGAATAACAGGGGTACAATTTCATACAATTCCCATCACCTGTGTCCCATCCCCTCCACTGGAAGTTTCTCTATTTTTTAACCCTCTGGGAGTGTGGACCAAAATTCTTTATGGGAAGCAGAAGGTGGGAGTTCTGGCTTCTGTAATTGCTTCTCTGCTGGACGTGGGTGTTAGCAGGTGGATCCACACCCCCAGCCTATATCTATCATTCCCTAGTTGGGCAGGGCTCTGGGGAGGGCAAGTTCCAGGACACACTGGTGAGGTCATCTGCTCAGGGAAGTAAGGATGCAATCATGTTAGCATCTGCAACTTGGTTTCTGAAAAGCATTAATATAGAGAGCAGAACAAATTGTTTGATAATCAAGAAAGAAAGAAAATACTAAGTTCAAAGACCTGCATAAGGATCCAGATTCCAGCCCCCACTCCCCACCTGCAGGGAGAAAGCATCACAAGCATTGAAGCAGGGCTGTGGGTGTCTCTCTGTCTCTCTCCCTCTCTATCTCCCCTTCTTCTCTCAGTTTCTCTTGGTCCTATCCAATATAATGGAAAAACATGGCTGCCAGGAGCAGGGAATTCATAGTGCTGGCATCAGTCCCAGAGATAACCCTAGAGGAAAATATAACACAATACAATACAATACAATACAATACAATACAATACAATACAATACAATACAATACAATACAATAAATACAATACAATAAATACAATACAATACAATATAACACAATACAATACAATAATACAATACAATGCAATACAATGACATGCTAGAAACAATGGGTGTCTTTTATCGCTTTACTTACTTAACTAAGTTAAGTATACATCCATTTGTCCCAAAATAAACAATATCTTTTTTTGATTGCAAAGTAATACTCCATGGACTATACACCACATAACTCCTCCTCTTCCCCACCCCTCCTCCTCCTCCTTCCTTGCCACTAGGTCTGGGGCTCAGTGCCCATGGCACTATGAATCCAACACTCTCACCAACACTTCTCAAGTAGAAAGCTTTTGAGCTTTTGTTCTTTTTTATTTTATTTTATTTTATTTATAAAAAGGAAAAACTAACAAAGCCATAGGATAAGAGGGGTATAACTCCACACAATTCCACCACCAGAACTCCATATCCCATCCCCTCACCTGATAGCTTTCCTATTCTATATCTCTCTGGGAGTATGGACCCAAGGTCATTGTGGGGTGCAGAAGGTGGAAGGTCTGGCTTATCTAATTGCTTCCCTGCTGAACCTGGGCGTTGACTGGTAGATCCATACTCCCAGCCTGTCTCTCTCTTTCCCTAGTAGGGTGGGAACCTGGGGAATAGGAGCTCCAGGACACATTGGTGGGGTCCTCAGTCCAGGGAAGTCTGGTTGGCATCATGCTAGCATCTGGAACCTGGTGACTGAAAAGAGAGTTAACATGTAAAGCCAAAAAAGTTGTTGACTAATCATGAACCTAAAGGCTGGAATAGTGCAGATGAAGAGTGGGGGGGGGGATCTCCATTTTGTAGATAGCTAGTAGGCCAACTTTAGTTATATTTCAAAGGGCTTGTGGCTATACTGGTTTTTTTTTTTTTTCCTCCCTGAGCCTGAAGTCTGATACGCAGGTAGATGAAAGTTATTGTCGGGGGGGGGGGGGGGGGCGATGTCATGGTTGGAAAAAGGACCAGAAAGCTGGATGAGAGGGAAAAGTAGCTCTCAAATATGGGAAAAGGGTATAAATACTGTTGACTCTAAACCTCATCAATTTGATGTGATCTTGGGCCCATATTTAGCTTAGGAGTCTACGTGACCTCTATATCCCTGCATATCTGAGCTCCCATTCTGTGGTTATGAGTAGGAATGTTCTAAGCTGCCCCAATATCAGGAACCATCTTCCTCAGGTGTAGCATAGAGTATGTTGTTCAACCTCCCTTTGGAGGATGGAACATTCTCTACCATTGTTGGTCCACTTTGAGGGCAAGGTCCTATGGGAGCCCACAAAGGGTCTGTTGTGTTGTTCCTGATAGAGATGACCAGTAACAATGGAGAGAGGGATTTATTCAAGGTCTAGGCCCATCATGTCTATTTAATAATCTCAGGACTCTCTGAGTAGGGCCCCAGCTGATGGGTTGGCCTGATAGTGACTAAAGAGTCATCGTTAAAGTATGCCAGTCTCTTGGCCTTATTCAACTTTTGCAGTCCTTGCTTTTATAAGGTTAGCTTTGGAGTGAGTGAGGAATGTGTAATAGAAAGTAGGTGAGGAGGGTATCTATGTCTAAGTAGACACTATTTCATTAGGAACTTGATACTGACTCACTGTGAACTATTGTGTACTTTTGGAAAGCTCTTGTTCTTTTTAGGTGCCTCAGTAAAGAACATTGTGCACCCAGCTGTACAAGTCAAAGCCTTAAAGTCAGCAGTTACCATTCCCCTTTGAGGTCCTCCATATATACTGGAAACCCCTTACCAGTTCAATTTTCAATTACTGCTTCAGCAGATCAGTAATCATGCATTTTATTACCTCTCCTGGTTAGGAACATGTTATTACTCTCTCAACTTGTTAGTCATTTCTCTTCCACTTATTGACTATATTTTTAAGATTTTATTTATTCATTAATGAGAAAGGTAGGAGGAGGAGGAGGAGAGAGAGAGAGAGAGAGAGAGAAGCAGTCATCACTCTAGTACATGGGCTGCAGGGGAGCAAATTAGGGACTTTACACTTCAGAGGCCAATGCCTTATCCACTGCACCACCTCCGGGAGCACTTGTGGACTGTTTATACAGCTAGAATAGTCTTCCCACTGCTCTGATGACCATTTTTCAAGAACTTCAGTCATTTCAACAACATTCATGATGTCTGATAGCACATCAGTGACCACGAAATATTAACCATTGTGCCAGAATGAACAAACTTATAATTTAACTTTCCTCCTCCTCCTCTTCCTCCTCTTCCTCCTCCTCCTCTTTTCTTTCCTCCTGGGTTATTGATGGGGCTCAGTGTCTGCACTACAAATCCACTGCCCCTGGCTGCATTTTTTTTCCATTTGACAGAGAGAAATTGAGAGAGGAGAGCGAGATAGAAAAGGAGAGAGAAAGAGAGACAACTGAAGACCTGCTTGACCAATTGTGAAGCTTCCCCGCTGCAGGTGGGGAGCTGGGGGCTCAAACCAGGATCTCTGTGGTCCCTACACTTTGCAGTATAAATGGGTGTGTCACCTACCAGCTCCCCCTGCTTTAACTTCCCCTTCTTGCCCTGTCTCTGCTACTTCATAAGCTACTTCCCTGAATGTCTCCTCATTGATTCTCTAATGCTGGAATAGTAGCATCTATAAGTATCACGGACATTTGCACAGTGCGTTGCCTTTGCCCAGGCCAGTAAAAATCGAGTACAAATGATGATCTATCTTCCTGTGTTTAAATGAGAGACTTCTGTGGCCAGGTGGTGGCGTACTTGGTTAAGCACAAACATTACAACACTCAAGGATCCAGGTTCAAGCCCCTGATCCCCACCTGCAGTGGGAAAGCTTCAGGAGCAGTGAAGCAGGGCTACAGGTGTCTCTCTGTCTCTCTTCCCCTCTCAATTTCTCTCTGTCACTATACAATAATAAATAAATAAATAAATAAATAAATAAAACATTAAAAATAATTAAATAAATAACTAAGAAATTTCTCATAGGCCATTTCTTCTGTGAAAGCTGTTAAGGCTCAGGGCCAGAATATTTCAGGACTCTGCTTCTGTTTCTCTTACAAGTTATTGGTCAGACTTCTTCTTCTATTTGACTGGGTCTCCCGGCTGTAATGCAAACAGACCTCTGAAGCACGGTACAATGCCTGGTCCAACCTATGCACTGGATGGATGGGGAAGTAGCACTGTACTGGCTTAGCATAGTAGAGCTCTCTGGCTACAGGCCACAGGTGGTGAAAAAGCCCCAGTTTTGCAGAATACACAACTCTTTTCTACTCTCCAGCCACTAGATCCTTTTGCAGAACCCTAGAAAAATGATTGAATGACCGTTTGACTGATGATAATGGAAGTCTGCAATCACACTGCTCCCCGAGCTGCCCCCCGCCTCCACCCCAGTCAGTCACTGCTCACACTGCCTTGCCTTGTTTCATCTCTTCAGCAGTTTGATTCATTACTAGGGCATGTGAAAACTTTAAATTAGCTCAGAAATTAATCGATTGTAATGTGAAAGGTAAATTGGAACAGGAAATGTCCAGCTCGTTCACATTTTCCCATTTCACTTTGTGTAAAGACTTTTAAAATATCTTTATTTATTATTGGATAGAGACAGAGAGAAATTGAGAGGGGAGGGGAAGACAGAGAGGGAGAGAGGGAGACACCTGCAGCCCTACTCCACTGCTCATGAAGCTTTCCCCCTGCAGGTGGGGATCAGGGGCTTGAACCTGCAACCTTGCACACTGTAATGTGTACACTTCATCAAATGTGCCCGATTAACTTTGAACAACCCACATTGATAAGGATAAGTGTTTTCCTAAGTAACTGTTGGCTTGTCCAGAAAGTAATGTCATATTATTCTATATTTTTCTATACAAAATATGTATCAAGATCCTTGTTCAAAAGAGTCAAAGAAACAAGAACAGAAAGAAGAGACACAAAGTCAGACTTGGACTGGTTTAGTGTATTGCACCAGAGCAAAGGTCTCTGGGGGGCGGGGTAGGGAGGGAGATGTTCACTGTTCAGGTCCCGGAACATGATGTGTGTGTGTGTGGGGGGGGAGTTAGAGTTTTATCTGGAAATTTGAGAATGTGACACATGTCCTGACTGTATTTTACTATCCACTATAAACTGACTCCCTGCCCTGAGTAAAGCAGAGGGGAATGTCAAAGAAACAGAAATAGGATATGCAAAGTAAAACTAGGACTGGGTTTGCTGGGCTTGTTGTATTGCAACAAAGCAAAGAACTCTGTCCTTTGGGGTCCTGGTGTCTGATGTTGAAAAAAACTTAAGTTGGGGATGAGAGTGTTTTGCCAACACCTGTCTTGGCAAGAGGAGAAATTTTGCCTATGTGCCAATAACCATACTATAAATCAATAACTTCCCGATAAAAATGATGAAGAGAGAAAGAGGAAAAAAAATTGCTATGACTTCTGTAACAGCCTTTCATTTATAAAGTTCAGGATGCTAGTAATCTTGTTCATTGGAAAAGTTGCTATGTCTTTTTTTTAATTTATTTACTTATTATTGAATAGAGACAGAGAGACACTGAGAGTGAAGGGAGAGACAGAGAGATACCTGCAGCCCTGTTTCACCACTTGTGACACTTTCCCACTGCAGGTGGGGACCAGAAAGTGATGTCGTATTATTCTTTGTTTTTCTTTTCAAAATATGTATCAAGCTCCTTGTTCAAAAGAGTCAAAGAAACAAGAACAGAAAGAGGAGACTCACAAAGTCAGACTTGGACTGGTTTAGTGTATTGCACCAGAGCAAAGGTCTCTGGGGTCCAGGACGGGGAGGGGGAGTGTTCCTAGAACATGATGTTCATATGTTGAACCTGAATCCTTGCACACTGTAGTGTGAATGCTCAACTAGGTGTGCTACCGCCTGACCCTAGGTTGCTATGTCTTTTAAGAAACTTAATGTTTCATCTAAATTACTGAAATCTGCTTTTTTTTTTTCTTTGTGTTGTCTATAGAGCAGAACCTTTCAGATATTACTGTGTCTGTGAGCTCTCTGGGTATCTTACTAAGGCAGGTTTCACATAGGTCTGGGTCGGGGCCTGAGAGCCCACATTCTTTTTTTTTTTAAAGATTTTATTTATTTATTAATGAGAAAGATAGGAGGAGAGAGAGAGAAAGACCCAGACATCACTCTGGTACATGTGCTGCTGGGGATTGAACTCAAGACCTCATGCTTGAGAATCCAATGCTTTATCCACTGCACCACTTCCTGGACCACCTAAGAGCTTACATTCTCAGGCATCAGAGTCTCTTTACATAACCAGTATACTACCTACCCCTGCCCAAGAGCCTACATTCTCAACAAGCTGGCCCCTGTCCCCACCCAAGGCTCCAAAGCTGCTAGTCCATGAATCACACATCCATAAGCAAGACTTGGCACAGGCTGGGAGGAGACAGCAGCATCCTGGTTCTGCAAAAAAAGACTCTCATGTCTGAAGTCTCCAAGGTCCCAGGTTCAATCCCCGGCCCTATTGTAAATGAGAGCTGAACAGGGCTCTCTGGTGTTTCTCTGTGTGTCTTTTTCTTTACTTCTCTATCATCAAAAATTAAATAAATAAAATCTATTTTTTTTTTAAAAAAAGGCCTGGAGGAGGTTCCCGGAAGATGGCGGACTGAGAAGCTGCTAGTGGCTGAGTTCTGACCACATCTCCTGGAAACAGTAGGATTTTCTACCTTTAGTAGGCCAGCCAATAAGGGGTCCTAGCGGTGACACCAAGGAGGTGACTATAACTTAATTTGGGTTAAGAACTAGAGTAGGAAAAAAAGGGGAAAAAAATTTTTTTTTTTCTTCCTTTTAATTTCTAACCATACCTCCTTCCCCGCCCCGCCCCCATAACCAGTCCCTGGGGACCAGCTCCTAGCAGGATCCCCTGCTAGGAGCTCCTTTTCTTTACCAAATTCCTGTCCCACCAGGGAGTATCATTAATTCTAAGTCTATACCCTTCTGAAACCTCTGGCCTTTTTTCTTTCTAAGTAGCCAACCCTCCTCACCTCACCCCACATAGCTAATTAAATAATTAAAATTAAATACATAAAAAAACCCTTTCGTTTCACTGCCCTTTTATGACCATTCTTATCTTTTTCTTTTCTCTCTTTATTTTTTTTCTATTTCTCATTATTGTCATCCTTTCTTCCTTAATCTTACAGCTTCCAAAGACACAGCCACCAGCCCCCACACCAACAAACAGTGTGCTTTTTTGAATTCACTGATACACATTTGGGAATTTCCTTTCACTGCTCTTTAATTACAGCTCTTTTTCTTATCTTTTCCCTTTTCTCTCTCTTGCCTCTTTTTTTTTTTATCTTGTCATACACTTCTTCCTTCTTCTTTGCCTTTCTGAATTTGTGAATTATTTTGGGGAAGAAATCTGACTCAGAGTGGACTCTCTATGTGTGTATCTCTGCTCTAGTTCCCTTTCCCCTCTTGTTACCCCTAGAATATACAGTGGATAGTACATTTGCATTACTGTTTATTCTTGCTATCCTTTCTTTCTTTTCTCTTTCTTCTTCACTGGGATTTGGTTACTATTTATTCACAGACTGGAGAAATTGTTTGGCTAACTGGTAACGATTAAACTGCTTCAATACTTGCTTCAGTTGCTACTGTAATTCCTGAGGTTGGTGGGTGAAATTGTCATAAAGGTATTTAGTACAGTGTTACTTGTACTCAAGCCACAACAACTGAGGAACAGAGCATATAAAAAAACACATAAATCAAAAAAAAGGGGAGATCAAAAATAAATAAAACTGCTACTCCAATGAATGAAGACAGGAGCCAAGAAGAAACTACAAATCAGCCAGAAGTAACCATAGATAAGAAAAGTATGCAAGCAATAATAAACTTATTAATCACAGAAATGAAAACAACATTGGAGGAAAGGAATGGCAGTAGTAGGGAAACAACAGTTGAGACCCCCAAGGAAAATACTGATTATCTTGAGGCAATTAGAGAACTGAAAGCTGAAATAGCTGTAATGAAGAAGCTGAGGAAAGGGAAAGCAGACTAACAGAAGCAGAAAACAGAATTAGTCAGACAGAGGATGAGTTAGAGAAAACGAAGAAAGAGGTGAAAGTGCTTCAAAAGAGATTGAGAGATACTGAAAACAACAACAGAGACATATGGGATCATCTCAAAAGAAGTAACATTCATATAATTAGCCTGCCAGAGGAAGAAAGAGAGGAAGGGGAAGCAAACATTCTAGAGGAAATAATAGAAGAAAACTTCTCAAACCCGAATAACAGAAAGGACATCAAGATTCAAGAGGCCCAGAGAGTGTCAAACAGAATCAACCCAGACCTGAAGACACCAAGACACATCACAGTCACAATGAGAAGAAGTAAGGATAAAGAAAGGATCCTAAAGGCTGCAAGAGAGAAACAAAAAGTCACATACAAGGGAAAACCCATAAGATTATCTGCAGACTTCTCCAGTCAAACTCTAAAAGCCAGAAGGGAATGGCAAGATATCTATGGAGCCCTGAATGAAAAAGGGTTTCAACCAAGGATAATATATCCTGCTAGACTTTCATTCAAACTAGATGGAGGGATCAAAACCTTCTTAGAAAAACAATAGTTAAAGGAGGCAACTATCACCAAACCGGCCATGAAAGAGGTTCTAAAAGACCTCTTATAAACAAGAACATCACTATAATACATGCAATATATAAGAGCAAACAAAAATTTTTTTGAACTATGGCACTACAATACATTAAATCCATAATATCAATAAATGTCAATGGCTTAAACTCACCCATCAAAAGGCACAGGGTGGAGGGATGGATCAGAAAACATAACCCAACCATATGCTGCTTGCAAGAATCCCATCTGTCACAACAAGATAAACACAGACTTAAAGTGAAAGGATGGAAAACTATCATACAGGCTAACGGACCACAAAAAAGGGCAGGAACAGCCATTCTCATCTGAGACACGATAGATTCTAAATTAAATAAAGTAATAAAAGATAGGCAAGGACATTACATAATGATTAGAGGATCAATCAGCCAAGAAGACTTAACAATTATTAACATCTATGCACCCAATGAGGGACCATCTAAATACATTAAGCATCTACTGAAAGAATTTCAAAAATAGATCAATAGTAATACAATAATAGTGGGAGACTTCAATACCCCACTCTCACACTTAGACAGATCAACAAAGCAGAGAACCAATAAAGATACAAGAGAATTGAATGAAGAGATTGACAGAGTAGACATCTTGGACATTTTCAGAGTCCTTCACCCCCAAAAACTGGAATACACCTTCTTTTCAAATCCACATAACACATACTCAAGGATAGACCACATGTTAGGCCACAAAGACAGCATCAATAAATTCAAGAGCATAGAAATCATCCCAAGTATCTTCTCAGACCACAGTGGAGTAAAACTAACATTTAACGACAAACAGAAAATTATTAAAAGTCACAGAATTTGGAAACTAAACAACATACTCCTTAAGAACCACTGGGTCAGAGACTCACTCAAGCAAGAAATTCGAATGTTACTGGAAACAAATAAAAATGAAGACACAACCTATCAAAATATTTGGGACACAGCTAAAGCAGTAATGAGAGGGAAACTTATAGCCATACAATCACATATTAAATACCAAGAAGAACGCTCAAATGAATGACCTTACTGCACACCTCAAGGACTTAGAGGAAGAGGAACAAAGGAACCCTAAAGCAACCAGAAGGCCAGAAATCACTAAAGTTGGAGCAGAAATAAACAACATCGAAAATACAAGAACCATACAAAAGACCAATGAAGCCAAATGTTGGTTCTTTGAAAGACTAAACAAAATTGACAATCCCCTAGCCAGACTCATCAAACAAAAAAGAGAGAAGACTCAAATTAATAGAATTGTAAACGATGGAGGAGATATCACAACTGACACCAGAGAAATCCAGAGAATCCTGCAAAACTTCTATAAAGAACTATATGCCACCAAGCTAGAGAATCTGGAAGAAATGGAACAATTCCTAGAAACATATGGCCTCCCAAAACTGAACCAAGAAGAACTACAAAATCTAAATGCACCAATCACAGACAAAGAAATTGAAACCGTTATTAAGAATCTCCCCAACAACAGAAGTCCTGGACCAGATGGCTACACAAACGAATTCTAAAAAACTTTCAGGAAACAGTTAGTACCCATACTTCTTAAGCTTTTCCATAAGATGAAGAAACAGGAATACTCCCTTCCACCTTCTATGAAGCCAACATCACCCTGATACCAAAAGCTGATAGGGACAGAACAAAAAAGGAAAACTATAGACCAATATCTCTGATGAACATAGATGCCAAAATATTAAACAAGATCTTGGCCAACCAGATATAGCAACATATCAAAAAGATTGTTCATCATGAGCAAGTGGGATTCATCCCAGGAATTCAAGGTTGGTTCAACATCCGTAAGTCAATCAATGTCATTCACCACATCAATAAAAGCAAAGCCAAAAACCACATGATTATCTCAATAGATGCAGAGAAAGCCTTTGACAAAATCCAACACCCATTCATGCTCAAAACTCTACACAAAATGGGAATAGATGGAAAATTCCTCAAGATAGTAGAGTCTATATATAATCAACCTACAGCCAACATCATACTCAACGGACAGAAGCTGAAAGCATTCCCCCTCAGATCGGGGACTAGACAGGGCTGTCCACTGTCACCGTTACTCTTTGACATAGTATTGGAAGTTTTTGCCATAGCAATGAGGCAAGAGAAAGAAATCAAAGGAATACAGATTGGAAGGGAGGAAGTCAAACTCTCGCTATTTGCCGATGACATGATAGTATACATAGAATAACCTAAAGAATCCAGCAGAAAACTACTGGAAGTTATTAGGCAATATAGCAAGGTATTGGGCTACAAAATCAATGTACAAAAATCAGTGGCATTTCTTTATGCAAACACTAAATCTGAAGAAGAAGACATCTAGAAATCACTCCCATTTACTGTTTCAGAAAAATCAATCAAATACCTAGGAATAAAGTTGACCAAAGAAGTGAAAGACTTGTATGCTGAAAACTGTGAGTCGCTACTCAAGGAAATAGAAACTGATACCAAGAAATGGAAAGATATCCCATGCTCATGGATTGGAAGGATAAATATCATCAAAATGAATATTCTCCTCAGAGCCATATACAAACTTAATGCAATACCCATCAAAGTTCCACCAAGCTTCTTTAAGAGAATAGAACACACACTACAATCATTTATCTGGAACCTGAAAACACCTAGAATTGCCAAAACCATCTTGAGGAAAAGAAACAGAAATGGAGGCATCACACTCCCAGACCTTAAAATATATTATAAAGCCATCATCATCAAAACAGCATGGTACTGAAACAAAAATAGGCACACAGACCAGTGGAACAGAATTGAAAGCCCAGAAATAAATCCCCACACCTATGGACATCTAATCTTTGATAAGGGGACCCAAAGCATTAAATGGAAGAAGGAGGCTCTCTTCAATAAATGGTGCTGTGAAAACTGGGTTGTAACATGTAGAAGAATGAAATTGAATCACTTTATCTCACCAGAAACAAAAATCAACTCCAAATGGATCAAAGACCTAGATGTAAGACCAGAAACAATCAAATATTTAGAGGAAAACATTGGTAAAACACTTTCCCACCTACACCTCAAGGACATCTTTGATGAATCAAACCCATTTGCAAGGAAGACTAAAGCAGAAACAAACCAATGGGACTACATCAAATTGAAAACCTTCTGCACATCCAAAGAAACTATTAAACAAACAGAGAGACCCCTCACAGAATGGGAGAAGGTCTTCACATGCCATACATCAGACAAGAAACTAATCACCAAAATATATAAAGAGCTCAGCAAACTTAGCACCAAAAAAGCAAATGACCCCATCCAAAACTGGGCAGAGGATATGAACAAAACATTCACCACAGAGGAGATCCAAAAGGTTAACAAACATATGAAAAACTGCTCTAGATCACTGATTGTCAGAGAAATGCAAATTAAGAAAACACTAAGATACCACCTCACTCCTGTAAGAATGGCATACATCAAGAAGGATAGCAGCAACAAATGCTGGAGAGGATGTGGGGACAGAGGAACCCTTTTACATGCTGGTGGGAATGTAAATTGGTACAGCCTCTATGGAGAGCAGTCTGGAAAACTCTCAGAAGGCTAGACATGGACCTTCCATATGATCCAGTAATTCCTCTCCTGGGGTTATACCCCAAGGACTCCATAACACCCAACCAAAAAGAGGTGTTCATAGCAGCACAATTCATAATAGCTAAAACCTGGAAGCAACCCAGGTGCCCAACAACAGATGAGTGGCTGAGAAAGCTGTGGTATATATACACAATGGAATACTATGCAGCTATCAAGAACAATGAACCCACCTTCTCTGACCTATCTTGGACAGAGCTAGAAGGAATTATGTTAAGTGAGCTAAGTCACAAAGATAAAGATGAATATGGGATGATCCCACTCATCAACAGAAGTTGAATAAGAAGATATGAAAGGGAAACTAAAAGCAGGACCTGTTCAAATTGTAAGTAGGGCACCAAAGTAAAAACCCAGTGGTGAGGGGTAGACATGTAGCTTCCTGGGCCAGTGGGGGGTGGGAGTGGGTGGGAGGGATGGGTCACAGTCTTTTGGTGGTGGGAATGGTGTTTATATACACTCCTAGCAAAATTTAGACATATAAATCACTAGTTAATTAATATGAGAGGGGGGAAATCAATTGTATGTCTCAAAGTTTTTCAAAACACAAACTGAATCTTTTTCATATATAGGCTGTGTATTTGATATGCGGACTCTCTCAAAAGCCTAGACCAAGTAGATCAGAAGCATCCAATAGCACAGCTATATACAAGATACTGGGTACTGTACAGCAAACCCTAACAAAAGGACTTTTCAAAGCTAACCCAATTACCGAATAATGTGATGATAACATTAACTATCGATTGTCTTTTTGAACCCTAAGACAGCAGGAACCTCACATCTCCACGATAGAGCCCCTACTTCCCCCAGTCCTGGAACCCTTGGATAGGGCCCACTTTCCCGTATGCATCTCCCAATCCAAACCAAATAATGTTGCATCCGCCAATCACAACCTAACCAACACAACGATTGCCACCTCAACATGCTTCACCTCAGACTGTGTCCAGAGACTTCACGTGTGGAATGACAACCCTTCAGCTTCATTACTCGGGTGAGAGCTTTCCTTTTATAGTACACTCTAATTTCATCTCAGGTGGTTCACTTTCTAACAAAGTCCCAAAACCTAGAAATACACCAATTTCTGTGAGAGAGAGCTTATGTTCCCACGTATCCATAAACTACTGCAAAATATATACCTGAAAGCAGAAGTACACTAGAGTTTGCAGTGAGTACCTCCCTAATACTTCCTCTCCACTATTCCAAGCTTTTGGGTCCATGATTGCTAAACAATTTGTTTGCCTTTGTATGTTAACTGTCTTTTCAATCACCAGGTTCCAGATGCCATCAGGATGCTAGCCAGGCTTCCCTGGATTGAAGACCCCACCAATGTGTCCTGGAGCTCAGCTTCCCCAGAGACACACCCTACTAGGGAAAGAGAGAGGCAGACTGGGAGCATGGACCGACCAGTCAATGCCCATGTTCAGCGGGGAAGCAATTACAGAAGCCAGACCTTCTACCTTCTGCAACCCTCAATGACCCTGGGTCCATGCTCGCAGAGGGATAGAGAATGGGAAAGCTATCGGGGAAGGGGGTGGGATATGGAGATTGGGTGGTGGAATTGTGTGGAGTTGAACCCCTCCTACCCTATGGTTTTGTTAATTAATCCTTTCTTAAATAAATTTTTTTTTAAAAAAATAAACTAAATTTAATTAAATTTAAAAAAAGAATAGGGGGAAAAAAGAAAGGAAAAAAAAAGAATAAGGAAGCTATCAAGTGAGGGGATTGGACATGGAGCTCTGGGTGTGGGCAATATGTAGAAATGTACCACTCTTATCCTATAGTCTTGTCAATGTTTCCATTTTATAAATAAATAAACAAACAAATAAATAAATAAGAAATGGGGAAAAAAAAGAGGCCTGGTGCATCTCAAATTCCAGACTGGCCTCAGTTCATGGTGTCTTTGGCCTTGTTCTTGAGACTTGAGCTCCTGGACCGTGCGGGAAGGGCTATTCCTTAGGAAGATCCAGTGCTGTGGCTAAAATCTAGAGCAAAATGCAGCTAGAACAGTGAAGTCACACATGGAAGATTTCAGCTCTGCAGAAAATAAATACAGTTTAACAAACACATAAAATAGAGTGCTTAGTGTTTTTCCTTCTCTTTCACTTATTTGTGTGTTTCTTCATTTTTTGAATTAATATTTTTTAAAGATTTTATTTATTTATTGAGAAAGATAGGAGGAGAGACAGAGAGAGAGAGAAGAAATATAGAAAGATGCATTCCCTGCTTAGCTCTAGTTTTGGATGATGCTGGGAATTGAAACTGGGACCTCAGAGTCTCAGACATGAAAGTTGTTAGAATAACCATTATGCTGTCACCCCAACCCTGTTTCCTGTTTCTTTCTTTCTTTGGGGTGGGGGAGGCAGTCATCACCTCACCATTTTCACCTGACTTTAACAGATCATCACTTTACCATTTTTCTTTTTATTTTATTTGTTTATTTATTTATTCTCTTTTGTTGCCCTTGTTGTTTTATTGTTGTTGTAATTATTATTGTTTTTATTGATGTCATCGTTGTTGGATAGGACAGAGAGAAATGGAGAGAGGAGGGGAAGACAGAGAGGGGGAGAGAAAGATAAACACCTGCAGACCTACTTCACCACCTGTGAAGCGACTCCCCTGCAGGTGGGGAGCCGGGGGCTCGAACTAGGATGTTTCCGCTAGTCCTGCGCTTTGTGCTACGAGCGCTTAACCCGCTGTGCTACCATAGCCCGACTCCCACTTTGTCATTTTCATCTGACTTTGAGAGGGTGAGACAAAGACATACAGGAAAAGACAACACAGATTTCCCTGTGGAAACTTCCTGGGTGGTGTACATGACAAAGAAGACGCACTACCCAGGTGAGCTGTCTTGCCAGAGCTGGCATTCTTCATAGAAAGAGCATATATTCTGAAATATATGTATTAATGAACCCCTTGTTTATATGTAGTATTGGTGGCTCACTTATCTAGCTGCGTCAGGAAACATTGGAGTTGCAGCTGGGCGGTATCATAGCCAGTCATGTACACATGTTAGCAGGTTCAAGCCCTCAGCCCCCTTTTTTGAGGTGTGGAGTTGGGGGTGGGGGAAAAGCCACTGAAAAATTCACAGCTAAAAATGTCCAGTGGAGAAGCAATTACAGAAGTCAGAACTCCCACCTGCTGCACCCCCAAATAGAATTTTGATTCATACTCCCTGTGAGGGAGAAATGGGGGGCTGGGTGGTGGTGTGTCTGGTTGAGCACACATGTTACAGTGCACAAGGACCTGGGTTCAAGCCCCTAGTCCCCACCTGCAGAGGGAAAGCTTTGCATGTGGTGAAGCAGGGCTACAGGTGTCTCTCTGTCTCTCCCTCTCTGTCTCCCCCTCCCCTCTTGATTTCTGTCTGTCTCTAGCCAATAAATAAATGAAGATAATAAAAAAGTAAATAAATAAAAAGAAGTGATAGGGGGAAGATGACCAGAGTGCTCTGAACTTCATCAGGACCCAAAGAGAGAAGAGGAAAAAGGGAAGGACATTTGGATGTAGTAATAGGGGTAGGTGTAACTTGGGAAGGAAGAGAGATGATGGGATCATGGCAGGAAAAAGGGGCAAGTAGACCATAAATACAATATATATTTGTCTATACAAATAAGAACAGATAGTTGTAGAAATAACAGTTGACCCGTATCTGTAACCTTTGGAGAACTGCTGTAGCTTCCAATGGAGGAAGTGGAGATTCAGAACTCTCTCTGATGGTGGGGATGGTGTGAGGTTGTTGTCCACAATATTAAATCACTAATAACATTTTAAAAATATTTATTTATTTATTTATTCCATTTTGTTGCCCTTTTTTTTTTATTGTTGTAGTTATTATTGTTGCCATCGTTGCTGGATAGGAAAGAGAGAAATGGAGAGAACATGGGAAGACAGAGAGGAAGAGAGGAAGATAGACACCTGCAGACCTGCTTCAGTGCCTGTGAAGTGATACCCCTGCAGGGAGGGAGCCGGGGGCTCAAACCGGGATCCTTATGCTGGTCCTTGTTCTTTGTACCACTTGTGCTTACCTGCTGCGCTAACGCCCGACTCCCCACTAATACATTTAAAGAAATTCACAGCTAATCTGAAAAATTCCTGGGACAATAGTTTCTTTTTAAACTTTAGGTATTTTATCTATTTAAAAGAAGAAAGTAAATGCAGAGAATCAAGACAGAGCTCTGTTCAGCTCTAGTCTACGGTGGAGCTAAGAGATTGAACCTGGGAACTCAGTCTCAGGCATGAACATCATTTGCAAGAACCATCAGGCCATTTGTCTTGTCAAGAAAATATTTTCTTATTTGCATTTGTCCAGAGTTGGGTAAAAGAGTATGATCTGAAGTCTGTTATCAGAGGTGATACTTAGGCAAATGCTTCCAATGAAAATAATCCTCTTGACTACAATAATTTCAAGGTGTTTTTTTTTTCCCAGTAGTTTGCCATGAGATTTCTTTTAATGATATACAAGATCAGGGTACATTGAACATTTGTGTAAATCATTTTCAAACCCAGAGGCTTACAAGATGAAGAACACTAAAAATATTGCCAGAAAATGATACTACGGAGTTGTCCAGAGGCTAATTTTTGTGGATTGTTACTGGTGATTTATATCCATTATTTTCTCACCATGGTATCGTGGAATATATTGAGAAGTGGATGTTTTAAAAGTATAAGTGGGATTATAATTATTCTGATTCACAGAACACTTCATCAGTTACAAAATAGACTAAATATCTGTAAGCTTCTCCACTGACTCAAAAACTCATTCTGTTCTCGGAATTCCCCTGTGACAATGTTTCTATTCTCCTCATATTTTTTTTTTCTTGAAATGAAAACAGACTCAAGAGAGTCCTGTATCGGAAACTAGAGCTTGGGTTTTCTAACTGCACTTCCTAGTATACCACTTCTTTCTTTCTTTGTCATTCTTTCTTTCTTTCTTTCTTTTTTAATTGTTTTTTTAATACAGAGCAGATCATGTCATCTCTGAGAGCCATCAGCTGTGTTTAGTCTTAATCACTCATATGATGAAATGCTTAAGTAAAAGTCATTTGCTAAATATATGCTGTTAGATGTCACATTCAACATTTCAGGCAGTTTGATTGCAGGTGCTGGCAGGTGACCCACCAAGTAGAGAGCACAGGTTACTACTAGGAAGGGCCTGGGATTAAGCCTGGACCAACACAGGGGAGAAAAGACTCTCCAGGGCCAGTAGAGTTGTGGAGCTGTGCAGCTGTGCAGCTGTGCAGCTGTGTCTTTCTCTTCCTCTGTCAGTCTTGGTGGAGTCAAAAGACACTGAGCATCAGGGACAAGCCTGGAGACAAAAAATAGGGGTAGAGAGCATAACGGTTATGCAAAGAGACTCTTATGCCTGAGGCTCTAAAGTCTCACGTTCAATCCCCTGCACCACCATAAGACAGAGCTGGGCAGTCCTCTGGTAAAATAATAATAATAATTAATAGTAGTAGTAATAGTAGTAGTAGATATGAGATTACAGATGACTCTTTAATTTTTTTGAAATCTATTATGGGATAGAGACAGAGAGAAATTGAGAGAGGACTGGGGGAGAGAGAGAGAGAGAGAGAGAGAAGGAGAGAAAGAGAGACCTGCAGCTCTGCTTCACCATTTGTGAAGCTTTTCTCCTGCATGTGGGGACCAGGGGCTTGAACCTGGGCTTGAGCACTGTAAAGGGAGCTCTTAACCAGATGTGCCACCACCTGGCCCCTAGATGATTTTCTATTAAGCCTTCTACTTAGTTAAAGAAATGAATAAAATAATGCCTCTTGTACAAAAAATAGTCATTATTACTATAATAATAGTAATAAAATATTGATAAAGCAGTAACTTCACTGATTTAGTCTCACTTAAAGTTTCTGAGAGGGAGTCCGGCGGTAGCGCAGCGGGTTAAGCACATGTCGTGCAAAGCGCAAGGACCAGCTTTAAGGATCCCAGTTGAAGACTCTGGCTCCTCACCTGCAGGGGAGTCCCTTCACAGGCAGTGAAGCAGGTCTGCAGGTGTCTATCTTTCTCTCCCCCTCTCTGTCTTCCCCTCCTCTCTCCATTTCTCTCTGTCCTACCCAACAACGACAGTAACAGCAACAACAACAACAGTGTGTGTGTGTGTGTGTGGGGGCATGATGGCCTCTGGGAGCAGTGGATTCATAGTACAAGCACCCAACCCCAGCCATAACCCTGGAGGCAAAAAGAAAGAAAGAAAGAAAGAAAGAAAGAAAGAAAGAAAGAAAGAAAGAAAGAAAGAAAGAAAGAAAGAAAAAGAGAAAAGGCTTAAAAAAGAGTTTCTGAGAAAGCCAAGTCAAACCTTCAGCAGCCATCAGAGAAAGTGAATTAATGTCTAGTGAAGTCATCAAACTTCTCCAAATGTACTGACCTGTATTATAACAGAATCCGAGAGTGCCCTTCTGAATCTCCTAAGTCCCCTTTCTACTAGAGCTGCCTTATCTACCAGGAATTTATGGACATGATTACCAACTAAATTAGTTTTAGTAAATAGTACTTGGGAATTTTTCTTTTTAAAAATATAACTATGTTATTTAATGACTTTGAATAGAGGCCAAAAAGAGGGAAGGGGGAAGATGGAGAGACACCTGCAGCCCTGCTTCACCACTGGTGAAGCTTCCCCCCTGCAGGTGGGAACCAGGGGCTTGAACCCAGGTCCTTGGGCACTGTAGCCATTATAACAAGTGTGTTCTTTCAGGTGCACCAGCAATCTGACCTCATTAAATAGTTGTTGACTTTAATATTTACTGACGACTCTTTGACAAATTTATGAACATAGGAAAATTTAGCCAACTACACCCACTTGAGGACTACACATCTCCTCATATTTCTATGTTAGAAACATATGCAAAAACGAGGAAAAAAACCTATAGAAAAGAAGAATGAACCCACCAGGTTTGTGATTTGTAATAAAACAAATGTCTGATATCTTTTTTAATTTTTTGAAATATTTATTTAGTTATTATTGGATAGAGACAGAGGAATTGAGAGGGGAGGGAGAGATGGGGGGAGGGAGAGATGGGGGAGGGAGAGGGAGAGAGAGACACCTGTGACCCTGCTTCACCACTCTTGAAGCTTCCCTCCTGCAGGTGGGGACCGGAGGCTTGAACCTGGGTCCTTGTGCTCTGAAATTTGAGAGCTTAGCCAGATGCGCCACCACCTGAGCCCTCTTTTTACATTTTTTTTATTAGTGATTTAGTAATGATGAACAAGATTGTAAGATAGCAGGGGTACAATTCCACACAGTTCCCACCACCAGAGCTCCTTACTCCATTCCCTCCATCCATCGGAAGCTTCCCTATTCTTTATCCCTCTGGGAGGATGGACCAAAATTCTTTTTAAAAAAATAATTATTTATTTATTTCCTTTTTGTCACCCTTTTTGTTTCCATTGTTGTAGTTATTATTATTGTTGTTGATGTCGTTGTTACTGGATAGGACAGAGAGAAATGGAGAGAGGAGGGAAAGACAGAGAGGGGGAGAGAAAGACAGACACCTGCAGACCTGCTTCACTGCTTGTGAAGCGACTCCCCTGCAGGTGGGGAGCCAGGGGGCTTGAACCAGAGCCTTAAGCCAGTCCTTGCATTTTGAGCCATGTGTGCTTAACCTGCTGCGCTACCGCCCGACTCCTGGACCAAAATTCTTATATGGGGTACAGAATTTGGGAGGTCTGGCTTCTGCAATTGCTTCTGTGAAATCATTGGTTTAATTTTTTATTCTGTTTAATCTTTGACCACCAAGCAAATTATAAACATTGGCTACAAATGGAAACACACACATTCTGTTTCCAAAGGTAAAGGCATTGACCTGCCTCCAGACTACCCTCTAAAAAGCACTCTGAAGCCAGAGACTGTTGTCAACATCACACTCTCAAGATTTTCTGTCTTCTAGACAGACTTTACACTGAGCATATTGTGCTGAGCATATTGGAGTCCCTAGGGCCTGGCAAGCCACACAGCTGTGAAAAGCTCTTCTCTTGAAGTGAGTAGGGGTGTAAGCAGAAAGGTTGATTTAGGCCCTTCCCTTGCATGGAGATGATTCAGGAGAGGAAGCAGTTTTCAGCCCAGTTGCCACCAACCGAGTTGGAGAATCTGTCAATCTTGCCTTCATCCAAGGGAGGAAGATTGGATACCTGTGCCTTAATGGAAACTGCTGAGGAGAGCTCTGATATTTAAAAAGAAGAAGAAGAAAAGCAGAATATTGCAACCAGGCTTCACTCTAAAATGCTAGGTGCTTCTGATAGAAAGGTAAAATGCCTACACTGCTTACAGGGACACCAAAAATTCTCTCTGAAGCAAATGGGGTTTGATGGCTTCTGAAAGTCTGCTGGAAGCATCAGCAAGCAAGCCTTGTGACGAACCAGAGGTGACTTCAGAAACGCCAGTTTCCCAACCAGGGAAGTCTTCCAAAAAGCCATATGCCACTAAAAATGTCTGTCATAATTTAGCATCAGCGGGGATGCTTGCTTCCCTGCCTAAAGGAATGGTTAAATGCCTCGGCTTACTAGTGGAATTCTCACTTGCATGCAATTAACTTGTTATGTTATGTGGTGGCCCAAAGGCATAATGACTAGTTAGAGACACACAAAAGATGTCACTAGGATACAGGGTCTTAAATTTCCAGAGCCAATAACCTTGTAGAAATACTGCAGGGTTAGTTACAGCATTGAACACTGCCCTGAATCTCTCAAAGCTTACATTCCTAACTAATGTACTGCAGGCAGGAAAAAAGGTATTGACAATATCTTGAATACAGGCACAATGTAAATGTGTCTTATGCTCACAGAGCTGTTTGCCTGTTAGCAGAAACCAAGAAACCTTGAGTCAAAATAATGACACTCAGGGGAATTAACCACCAGGCGCCAGTGAGCCAGAGGGAGAAATAATATTTCACCACTTGGGTTCTTGGCCAGCTTCTCAGAAATCTTCTGCCATGAGCTGATGAGTTCACTTCCCCTAGCTGTAAGTCTGGCCCCAAACTGGGGTTGTATTGGTTTGAAGCTATTCCATCCAGCCCAACTGTTATAAAATTGAGAATATGATCAACACTTTGCACTACTAGGTGATATTCTCCACAACCTTGTGTTATACAAAACACTGTTTTTTTTTTTTCTCCTCTCCTCCCACCCCTCTGCTCAGGGAAGATAAAGCAGATTTAGAATCTGTTATTACTTCCTAGCAAAAGGCCTCATTAGGAATTAGAATCATGTTCTGGGCTGGAGAAGGGGAGGGGGGTCACAGGTTCCTCTCATGCTTCCCAGAGAGAAACTAGAATGACACAGGAACATTTGCATGGAATATATAGTGAGGATAGTAGCCCAACCTATACCAGAAAGTCTTTAGAGCATGAAATGTAAGGGAAGGCAAGTAGAGAACAGCAGAGTTGGGGTGGGTGGTGGTGCACGTGGTTGAGAACACATGTTACAATGCACAAGGACCTGGGTTCAAGTCACCAGTCCCCACCTACAGGGGAAAATCTTTGCAAGTGGTGCAACAGTGTTGTAGGTGTCTGTTTCTCTTCCTCTCTGTCTCTCCCCTTCCATCTTGATTTCTAACCATCTTTACTCAATACATAAAATAATAATAAAGATTATTTTATAAAAAGAATAGCAGAGGACAATAAAATGAACTCATAAAATTAAAGGAAATAATGAAAGCATTGAAAATTAAATGAAAGAAAATGATAGCAATGCCCCCCCAGTTATTCTAATAGCCTCTTCTACTGTTAGAAAAAAGACAGAAAGTGCTTAATGATCTTCATAATTTAATTTAATCATTTTTTAAAAAAAATATTTATAAAAAGGAAAAACGGGCAAAGCGATAGGATAAGAAGGGTACAACTCCACACAATTCCCACCACCAGAAAGAACCCCGTATCCCATCCCCCTCCCTGATAGCTTTCCTATTCTTTAACCCTCTGGGAGTATGGACCCAAGGTCATTGTGGGATGCAGAAGGTGGAAGGTCTGGCTTCTGTAATTGCTTCTCCTCTGAATATGGGCATTGGCCCATGGTGGGTCCATACTTCCAGCCTGTCTTTCTCTTTCTCTAGTGGGGCAGGGCTCTGGGGAGGCGGGGTTCCAGGACACATAGGTGAGATCCTCTGCCTAGGGAAGTCTGGTTGACATCATGTTAGCATCTGGATCCTGGTGGCTGAAAAAAAAAAAAAAAGGAGTCAACATATAAAGCCAAACAAATTATTGACTAATCATGAAGCTAAATTTAGTTATTTTACAGCCCACTTCTCATCAGATAGACATTGAATGGTACAATTGAGTCATCTGATAAGTTATTCACATTCTAGGCCATATCACCTTTTAAACTGTTACTAAATGAGACTAAGACAGAAAAAAAAATGCACAAAGTGACTTTCTTTTTTTTTTTTTTTTTTTAGGTATGTTCTTTTTTTTTTTTTATTTAAATTTTTAATTTAAGAAAGGATTAGTGAACAAAAGCATAAGGTAGGAGGGGTACAACTCCACACAATTCCCACCACCCAATCCCCATAACCCACCCTCTCCCATGATAGCCTTCCCATTCTCTAGCCCTCTGGGAGCATGGACCCAGGGTCGTTGAGGGTTGCAGAAGGTAGAGGGTCTGGCTTCTGTAATTGCTTCCCCGCTGAACATGGGCGTTGACTGGTCGGTCCATACTCCCAGTCTGCCTCTCTCTTTCCCTAGTAAGGTGTGTCTCTGGGGAAGCTGAGCTCCAGGACACATTGGTGGGGTCTTCAATCCAGGGAAGCCTAGCCAGCATCCTGGTGGCATCTGGAACCCGAGTAATGAAGTTGAAGGGTTGTCATTCCACACGTGAAGTCTCTGGATACACTCTGAGGTGAAGCATGTTGAGATGGCAATCGTTGCTTTGGTTAGGTTGTGATCGGCGGATGCAATATTATTTGGTATGGATTGGGAAAGGCATACGGGAAAGTGAGCCCTATCCAAGGGTGCCAGAACTGGGGGAAGTAGGGGCTCTATAGTGAAGATGTGAGGTTCCTGCTGTCTTAGGGTTCAAAAAGACAATCAATAGTTAATATTATCATCACATTATTTGTTAATTGGGTTAACTTTGAAAAGTCCCTTTGTTATGGTTTGCTGTACAGTACCCAGTATCTTGTATATAGCTGTGCTATTGGAAGCTTCTAATCTACTTGGTCTAGGCTTTTGAGAGAGTCCGCATATCAAATACGTAGCCTATCTATTAAAAAGATTCAGTTTGTCTTTTGAGAACCTTTGAGACATACAATTGATTTCCCCCTCTCATATTAATTAACTACTGATTTATATGTCTACATTTTGCTAGGAGTGTACATAAACACCATTCCCATCACCAAAGGACCGTGACCCATCCCTCCCGCCCATTCCCACCCCCCACTGGCCCAGGAAGCTACATGTCTACCCCTCACCACTGGTTTTTTACTTTGGTGCCCTACTTACAATTTGATCAGGTCCTGCTTTTAGTTTCCCTTTCAGATCTTCTAAGTCAGCTTCTGTTGATGAGTGGGATCATCCCATACTCATCTTTAACTTTCTGACTTAGTCCACTTAACATAATTCCTTCTAGCTCTGTCCAAGATGGGTCAGAGAAGGTGAGTTCATTGTTCTTGATAGCTGCATAGTATTCCATTGTGTATATATACCACAGCTTTCTCAGCCATTCATCTGTTGTTGGGCACCTGGGTTGCTTCCAGGTTTTAGCTATTATGAATTGTGCTGCTATGAACATAGGAGTACACACCTCTTTTTGGTTGGGTGTTATGGAGTCCTTGGGGTATAACCCCAGGAGAAGAATTATTGGGTCATATGGAAGGTCCATGTCTAGCCTTCTGAGAGTTTTCCAGACTGCTCTCCACAGAGGCTGTACCAATTTACATTCCCACCAGCAATGTAAAAGGGTTCCTCTGTCCCCACATCCTCTCCAGCATTTGTTGCTGCTGTCCTTTTTGATGTATGCCATTCTTACAGGAGTGAGGTGGTATCTTAGTGTTGTCTTAATTTGCATTTCTCTGACAATCAGTGACCTAGAGCAGTTTTTCATATGTTTGTTAGCCTTTTGGATCTCCTCTGTGGTGAATGTTTTGTTCATTTCCTCTGCCCATTTTTGGATGGGGTCATTTGCTTTTTTGCGGCTAAGTTTGCTGAGCTCTTTATATATTTTGGTGATTAGTTTCTTGTCTGATGTCTGGCATGTGAAGATCTTCTCCCATTCTGTGAGGGGTCATTCATGCTCAAAACTCTACAAAAAATGGGAATAGATGGGAAATTCCTCAAGATAGTGGAGTCTATATATAGCAAACCTACAGCCAACATCATACTCAATGGAGAGAAGCTGAAAGCATTCCCCCTCAGATCAGGGACTAGACAGGGCTGCCCACTGTCACCGTTACTCTTCAACATAGTATTGGAATTTCTTGCCATAGCAATCAGGCAAGAGAAAGAAATCAAAGGGATACAGATTGGAAGGGAAGAAGTCAAGCTCTCACTATTTGCAGATGATATGATAGTATACATAGAAAGACCTAAAGAATCCAGTAGAAAATTACTGGAAGTTGTTAGGCAATATAGCAAGGTATCAGGCTACAAAATCAATGTACAAAAATCAGTGGCATTTCTTTATGCAAACACTAAATCTGAAGAAGAAGACATCCAGAAATCACTCCCATTTACTGTTTCAGCAAAATCAATCAAATACCTAGGAATAAAGTTGACCAAAGAAGTGAAAGACTTGTATGCTGAAAACTATGAGTCGCTACTCAAGGAGATAGAAACTGATACCAAGAAATGGAAAGACATCCCATGCTCATGGATTGGAAGAATAAATATCATCAAAATGAACATTCTCCCCAGAGCCATATACAAATTTAATGCAATACCCATCAAAGTTCCACCAAGCTTCTTTAAGAGAATAGAACAAACACTACAATCATTTATCTGGAACCTGAAAACACCTATAATTGCCAAAACCATCCTAAGGAAAAGAAACAGAAATGGAGGCATCACACTCCCAGACCTTAAACTATATTATAAAGCCATCATCATCAAAACAGCATGGTACTGGAACAAAAATAGGCACACAGACCAGTGGAACAGAATTGAAAGCCCAGAAGTAAATCCCAACACCTATGGGCATCTAATCTTTGATAAGGGGGCCCAAAGGATTAAATGGAAGAAGGAGGCTCTCTTCAATAAATGGTGCTGGGAAAACTGGGTTGAAACATGCAGAAGAATGAAATTGAACCACTTTATCTCACCAGAAACAAAAATCAACTCCAAATGGATCAAAGACCTAGATGTCAGACCAGAAACAATCAAATACTTAGAGGAAAACATTGGTAAAACACTTTCCCATCTACACCTCAAGGATATCTTTGATGAATCAAACCCAATTGCAAGGAAGACCAAAGCAGAAACAAACCAATGGGACTACATCAAATTGAAAAGCTTCTGCACATCCAAAGAAACTATTAAACAAACAAAGTGACTTTCTACAGGTGCATAAAGTCCTTCTGGCAAATCAAGCTTGTGATGTATCATTTACATTTGGCCTTATTTTTTGACTTTGGCCATCCATAAGAGAAAAAGAGGTAAAATTGAGAACAACTCAGCCAAGCACTTGAAGCAGGGATTAATAATAAGCCAATAAACCCCCCCACACACACACACACTCCGAGAAAAAGTAGACTCTGCTCAAAATAAATAATTGAAGTACTCACAGATCTTTGATAGTTACCTTTTCTCACTAAATTGCTACCATATATCTGTCTATTAGAAGAAGTGACATTTGTAAAAAGCCTTGTTACTATTATCAAGTGGGAAATTTAAGAAACAAAGAAAGGTACCTCTTACATTTTACTCCTTGTTTTTGTTGTTGTTGTTGTTGTTGTTTTTAGGAGAACTCAAATACAGTGCTTTTGTAATCATTTCAATATACTCTGTAAAGGTAGGGGAAATCGCCTAGAGTGAGAACCAAGAGGGTACGTTGGAAAAATACATCATTTTTGCTAAAATGAGGTCCTCTACTTTTTTCTACCACATGTAGCTTGGAGTAAACCTTACCTTACATCTTCATGAATGGTGGCTTTACTGGTTAAGACAATTAGGGGTATGTCCATGCTCTCTGTTGCATGCCGGAACCCTTCACCTCCTCCTCCTAGCAATAACATCATTACCATCATCATCATCATCATCAGTCATCTCAGCTTCTCATATACTCGACTGGGTGACGCACTATTGACTAATAATTTATTGTAAGGCAGTTTTCTAGGCCAAAAATAGTTGAGTATAGAAAAAGAAACAGGGGCCCAGGCTGTGGTGCACCTGGTTGAGTGTCCACATTATAGTACGCAAGGACCCGGATTCAAGCCCCTGGTCCCCACCTGCAGGGGGAAAACTTCAGGAGTGGTGAAGCAGGGTTGCAGGTGTCTCTCTGTATCTCTCCCTCTCTATCTCCCCTTCTAATTTCTCTCTGTCTCTATCCAATAGTAAATAGATAGATAGATAGATAGATAGATAGATAGATAGATAGATAAAAAGAAGAGGAAAAGCATACGTGTACGCTTTCCTGGTTTGATTTATACAAATGGAAGATGGAGGCTAACATATATGGTGACTTGTATGTTAACTCTTGTCAACCACCAGGTTCCAGATGCCAGCATGATGCCAAACAGACTTCTCTGGACAGACACCCCCACCAATGTGTCCTAGAGCTCTGTTTCCCCAGATCCCTTCCCCACTAGGGAAAGAAAGGCAGACTGGGAGTGTGGATGGACCTGTCAATGCCCATGTTCAGTGGGGAAGCAATTACAGAAGCCAGACCTTCCACCTTCTGCATCCCACAATGACCTTGGGTCCATACTCCCAGAGGGTTAAAGAATAGGAAAGCTATCAGGGGAGGAGATGGGATAGGGAGATCTGGTGGTGGGAATTGTGCAAAGCTATACCCCTCTTATCCTGTGGTTTAGTCATTGTTTCCTTTTTATAAATACATTTTTTTTAAAAAAGAACAGTCTTCATGTAAACCTAGATGAATGAAAAGAAATTTATACATTTTGAAAATAAGACACATTTAAGAAAAAATATATTTGTCATATAATATGAGCAAAGGTCTTTATCTTAAAAAATCATAAAATAAACTGGGAATTGACTGTGACCTTTTTTACATGATGGAAAAATTGTTGCTTTTCTCTTTGTTGTTTGTTTGTTTTGTTTTTTCTCTCTCTCTCACAGTCAAGAGATGTGCATGGAATAATTCCGTAATGAAAATGATCTGACCTTTTATCTCAGTCTGTACAGCAGGGAATTATATTTGTCAGAGTGATTAATGCAATTATCATCCACAATCAGCACTTTGGGTATCGTACTTTCCATGACCTGCTCAAGAAATAAATGCACAATCTGGCATGTCTGTGGGAGGCTAAACAGCCCTTCAACCCCACCAGAGTCTGAAGTTTTTTTTTTATTATTATTTCAAAGTTAACTAGTTCTGTTAATCCGTCCTGTGGTGATTTAAATAAAAGGACTTGACTGTGTGGCAGAGCTGATAGTGGGTTCAGACAACCCAAGTTTTATTGTGGCTTTACAGTAGGATGGGACACTCTGTTTTAGGTACGACAAAACAATCACTTTTCAGCAGAGACATAGGTCACTCATTATGGTTATTGAGGAGAGTCTTAAGGGTTTACTGACTAGCTGAGTCACACGTGTTCATTTCCCAGGAGAGGCAGGCATGGTGGGCACTTCAAACCCTCAGCCAGACTTCTGGCTGGTTGTCTGTGCTTAAGTCCATTTGATCCACCCACAATCCCTGTGCATTTGCTCATGGATGTATGCTCTGTGTCTCCAGGCCGTGTCCAACTTCCTATGGTTGGCTGGTATATTGCGTCACAACACTGTCCTACATTGAAAAGGCAAGTTTTGACCTTTCAAATGATCATAGCAGGAAATGAGTCACTTAGCAGAGTATACAGCCTAACTATGTGTGAAGACTTAGGTTCAAGTCCCTTGTACCACATGGCAGTACCATGCTTTATAGGTTCTGTGGTGTCTCTCTCTCTCTCTCTCTGGCCCTGGAGAAGTCTATGCAGACATAAAAGTGTGTGTCTCTCTCTCTTCTCTCTCTCTTTCTCTCTCTCTCTCTCTTTCTCTCTCTCTCTCTCCCTGGAGAAGTCTATGCAGACATAAAAGTGTGTGTCTCTCTCTCCTCTCTCTCTCTTTCTCTCTCTCTCTCTCTCTCTCTCTGTGTGTCTCTCTCTCTCCCTGGAGAAGTCTATGCAGACATAAAAGTGTGTGTCTCTCTCTCCTCTCTCTCTCTCTCTCTCTCCCTGGAGAAGTCTATGCAGACATAGAAGTGTGTGTCTCTCTCTTCTCTCTCTCTCTCCCTAGAGAAGTCTGTGCAGACATAAAAGTGTGTGTGTGTGTGTGCGTGTGTGTGTGTGTGTGTGTGTCATGACCAGGACTTCGCCACCCAAGTCAATTTGTTTTTAATTTTAGATAGATAAAGAGACAGGCAGATTTTTTCTGACTGTCTATGCTAAGTATTTAAAGTGAGAGATACCAAAGATAGAAATAAAGAAAATGCAATGTTTTTTTTTTTTCTTACTGTGATACCTTTATTTTGTTTTAAAATATTTTTTATGGGGGAAAAGCCAGCAGGGTGGCTCACCTGGATAGAGAACCTGGTTTTGTCATGTGCATTGCACAGATTAAACCTGCCCCACCAACCCCAACACTCCTTCTGCCTGTCTTTTTCTCTATCTAGAAAAAAATAAAAATTAAAAAAAAAATAGATTTGGGTGGTAAAGTCCTGGTCATGACACAGGTTTATCTGAATTGGTTTAGACAAGCTTTGTGAATCCATAACCTCTGGTTCATTTTCATGGATTATGAACTATTATAGTAACTTCTTTCTTAGCAGTTTCACCCAACTATTTGATCAGTTTATTATAAAATAAAGACAGACTTCCACATTTTATAGCACCCCATGTTAAAAAAAAAATTGAAGGATTCACCCAACATCATAATATTTTTCCCATTTTTGATAGAGATAGAAAGAAATAGAGAAGGATGGAAGGGAGGAAGGAAGAGAGAAAGAGAGAGGTGGGGTTTGAACCTGTATTTTCCTACATGGCACAGAATGTGCTCAGCTGAAAACATCAACCCCCAGCTTCAACACCACACTCATTTTGAGAAGCTTTTATTTTATTATCATCACTGGGCCTTTATTACTCCAGGTTGACTTTTTTTTGTTAGCCTTTTTGTGGTTATTATTATTGTTGTTGTACTTGTTGGATAAGACAGAGAGAAATGGAGAGAGGAGGGGAAGACAGAGAGGGGGAGAGAAAGACAGACACCTGCAGACCTGCTTCACCACCTGTGAAGCGACTCCCCTGCAGGTGGGGAGCCGGAGGCTCAAACCGGGATTCTTCCGCTGGTCCTTGCGCTTTGCGCCATGTGCACTTAACCCGCTATGCTACCGTCTGACTCCCTGGGTTGAATTTTTTTAAAGTACATTTTTTTTCATTGAGAGAGAAAGATACAGAGAAGGATGAGAACACTGCTATGCTCTAGCTTAGAGTCCAGCCAGAGATCGGATGTGGGGTCTCTCACCCTTTGGCATGAATGTCTTTTATACAACCACTCTCTTATCTCCTTGGACTCCATGTTGACTTTTTCAGCTAGGGACAAAAATAGAGAGAAAGATGTCATAGTAACAAAAGTTCTGTCTGTAAGGGGGATGGAAGGGTAGTGGGAATCAGATTTGACCCTCTGTGATTTTTCCTTTCTTTCTTTCTTTCTTTTTTTTTTTTTTTTTGTCTTTTTGTCTCCAGGTTATTGCTGGGGCTGTGTGCCAGCACAAATAACCCACTGCTACTGGAGGCCATATTTTTTCCATTTTATTGGACAGGATAGAGAAAAATTGAGAGAGGAGGAGGAAGATAGAAAGAGAAAGAGAGACACCTGCAGACCTAATTCGTCACTTGTGAAATGTCCGCCCTGCAGGTGGGGAGTGGGGGCTTGAACCCGGAGCCTTATGCTTCTTAGTATGTGCACTTAACTGGATGTGCTACTGCCTGGCCCTGACCTTCTATGTTTCCATGTATGGCAAACCAAGCACACTACTCAAGTGAGCTACCTTGTTTTCTTTCAGTAAACTGCATACAACAAACTACTATCAATCGTATCTGGCTCAATTACTTTATAAACAGGGATTACAAACTCCATCTTGGAGGAAAACCGTGATGTCAGGAGCTCACTTCAAAATATGTTGTTGGCTGCCCATCATTTGGCCACGATACTCCTTCCATTTCCACCATTACTTTAAATTAGTTCTTGTATATCATCTTTCCACTTTGTTTCTTTTTTTATTAGTGATTTAATAATAATTGACAAGATTGTAAGATAACAGAGGGAAATAATTCCACACAGTTCCCACCATCAGAGTTCTGTGTCCCATCCCCTCCATTGGAAGCTTCTTGATTCTTTATCTCTCTGGGAGGATGAACCAAAATTCTTTGTGGTCTGAAGAAGTTCTGACTTCTGTAATTGCTTCTCCACTAGACATGGACGCCAGCAGGTGGGTCCATGTCCCCAGCCTATTTCTATCTTTCCCTAGTGGGGCAGGGCTCTGGGGAGGTGGGGTTCCAGGGCATACTGGTGAGGTCATTTGTTCAGGGAAATCAGGATGGAATCATAGTAGCATTTACAACCTGATGGCTGAAAGGCAGTAAGATATAAAACAAAACAAATTGTTTAATAAGCAAGACCCCCAAAATAGGAATAGAGCAGATGGAATTATGGGTCTTTGTATGGGAAGGATCTAAGAAGTCTATTTTAGGAATTTCCAAGGGGCCCATGACTTTAGTAGCTTTGCCTGAGTCCCATAGCTAACATGCAGGTGGGCTAAAAGCATGGATGGTGTCGGAGCTGAAAATAGGATTAGAACCTAATTTGTTTCTGAACTTAACCAGACTCTTTTTTTCAATCCTCTTATCAAAATAATATCTATAGTGAAAACTTAAAAGAACTCCCTTGTAAAAGAAATTCCATAAGGATTCCAGCTCGAGCCCCTGGCTCCCCACCTGCAGGGGAGTCACTTCACAAGTGGTGAAGCAGGTGTCCTGTCTTTCTCTCCCCCTTTCTGTCTTCCCCTCCTCTCTCCATTTCTCTCTGTCCTATCTAACAATGACAACATCAACAACAATAATAACTACAATAAAAATCAAAAATAAAAGAAATTTCATTTAATAGAAATCCCCTTTGAAAGAAATATGACATTAAAAAAATGAAATGATGATATTGACCAGTTATCAGTACACAATGGTTCGAGTGACATTACAAATACTCACTTGTGTTCTTTTCCAAAACATCTCAGGTGCTACCTCCATCTGGAAGTTCTCCCTAAGCAGGGAGACTAAGGCAGCTGTCTTTCCTCTGATTTCTGCTGCCCTTGTTTTTCTGATTCAGAGAGCTGGCTCCACCCTGATGGTGAGTTAGCAGAGGATGGAAATGCAGGCCACCCAATGTTGTACCCAACTAAAGTGCAGTGATCCCAACTAACCTTAAATACAAAGGAATGTAGTCATTGTACCGGACTCTTAAAAATCCTCACTTCTCTGTTCATGTCTATCTATGATCGTTTGAAAAGTGTTATTGTGGTTAAAACAACAGAACAACAACTAAATACAAGCAATTAGTCATGCCTGTCTTCATTGAGAATGCAATCAGTCTTGAGGCCTTTAAACTTTAAAAGTCTGGTACCAATAATGTATTCCCATTATGGCCTCATCAAGCCAGCAGAACATGACTAATCACCACTCCACATGGAAACTACAGTCTGACCTGAGGCCATAGAAATTATACTTGTGAAATATACAAGCTGGGATCATGGGACAGAAGACCAAGATGCATCTGGTGGAGTGATGCCGGGCCAGCTTCGCGGGTGGGAAAGAGAAGACCAGGGACTCATGGCTGAGCTGGGACTCAGTTCAATCTTTATTGATGAGCGGGGATGCAGTGCAATCAATCAAAATCTCTCTTCATTAGAAAATCCTGTCCTTTATTTCTCCTGAGGCGGAAGTGTCAGGAAGAGAAAGTACGTAGGACAGGGGGTAGGGAGAAAGAAAAAAGTGCTCGAACCAGTGGGGATTAAACAGTGGAAAAAAGGATGTGACTAGGAGAGGGGGCAGAATGAAAATAGAGTGCGAACCAGTGGGATTAAACCAGTGCCATGCAGGCAGGGCGGGTCTCAGGTAAAACAGTGATTATGTAAATAGACCACAGCATCAAGCAATGCAGGGGAAACTAACATGATGATCAAAACAGAAGGGGTCTTAGAAGCAGAATTAGAAGCAGACCAACAGAATGAGAGAAGTGGAGACTTAGAGGCACACTTGATTCTTCCTCTTGTTTTCTGTTGCATCTGATCTCTAGGTCTTTATGCAAATCTAATTCTGTTTAAGGAAGATTCTGGAAGAGACACAGAGGGCAAACTTTGGGCTTCAGGTCCTTGAGAGGTCCTGGAGAAGTCATTGGCCCATGAGAGGAATCCAGGTGGTGGTGCACCTGGTTAAGCATTCACATTACAGTGTGCGCAAGGACCCAGGTTCAAGCCCTTGGTCCCCACCTGCAGGAGGGAAAACTTCACAAGTGGTGAAGCAAGGCTGTAGTTGTTTCTCTGTCTCTCTCCCTCTCTATCTCCTCTTCCCCTCTCAATCTGTCCAATAATAAATAAATTATATATATATATATATATATATATATATATATATATATATATAAATATATATATAACTTGATAAAGATTCTAATGTTGGAGGTCTGAGGGTAGCACAGCAGGTTAAGGCACATGGTGCTAAGCACAATGACCCACACAACACAAGGAGCCCAATTCAAGCCCCTGGCTCTCCACCTGCAGAGGGTCGCTTCACAAGTGGTGAAGCAGGTCTGCTGATGTCCTTCTTTCTCTCCCCCCTTGCTGTCTTCCCCTCCTCTCTTGATCTGTCCTATCTGAAAACAACAACATCAGTGGCAACAAAACAATAAGGGCAACAAAATCAGAAAAAAAATAGCCTCCAGGAGCAGTGGATTCATAGTACAGACACTGAGCCCCATGGATAACCTTTGAGGCAAAAAAAAAAAAAGATTCTAATCTTAACATCATAGTTGCTTGCTGTCTGAGTTTGCCTGCCATGATTATTAAAGAGCTGTGTTCGAAATATTCTCTCTAATGCTGGAAAGATGAGATTATTTTAGCATGATGTTTATTGGGGGAAGGAAAAATCTATGAGTTATCTGTTACAGGTGCTTGGAGGAGGCTTTCAAACAGTCTTGTGGGTTCTTTCTCAAAAAGCGAGCCAAAAGTACTGCATTTTCTGTTGGAATCTTTAACTCACTTAGCACTCCGCCTCTGGGCCTGGCCTTTTGTTTGTTTGTTTGAAGCCTGGACCTGATTGAGTTAAACAGCCCCAGCCAGACCCTGTCATTCAGCATCACCTCCCGACTTCTTATTTTATTAGCATCACCAGTCTGTTCCTGACACCCCAGGAGGGCTGTATAGCCAAGAAAAGGAAAGAACAAACTAATCCTGAGATAAACACAAATAAGCCACTTCAAGTTGGATTATATATTTAAAGTTCTCATCATGCCCTTTCAGTTGAAAGGTAATACTGTTGAGAGTCCACTTCTAAGGCAAAGATTCCTGAAAGAGAGCCGGGGGTGAGGGGGTAGATGAAAATTAGAATAAATCTTGAACTAGAACTTAGAGGTGGGTATCTGTCTTAGTTCTTAAAAAGGCTTGTTATTTAAAGGAACCCTCCTGCACTGCTGGTGGGAATGTAAATGGGTCCAACCCCTACGCAGAGCAGTCTGGAGACACAAGGCTAGACAGGGACCTAACCTATCACCCAGCAATTCCTCTTCTGGGATAGATCCTAAGGAACCCAATATAAACATCCAAAAAGATCTGTGTACACCTATGTTCATAGCAGCATAATTTGTAATAGTCAAAACCTGGAAGCAACCCAGGTGTCCAACCACAGATGAGTGGCTGAGCAGGTTGTGGTCTAGATACACAGTAGAATACTACTTAGATAGTAAGAATAGTGAATCCATCTTTTTCAACCCATCTTGGATAGAGCTTGAAGGAATTGCATTAAGTAAGGTAAGCCAGAAAGACAAAGTTGAATATGAGATGATCCAGCTCATGAGCAGAAGGTGAGAAAGAAGAAGAGAAAGGGAAACACAATACAATTTGACTGAGTTCGAGTATTACACAAAATTTTTAAAATTATTATTTTTTATTTTGATTTGATTTGATTTTTGTACCAGAGCTCTGTTCAGTTCTAGCTTATAGTGCAAGAGAATTGAACCTGGGAGCTAGAGTCCTAAGGATGAGAGTCTGTTTGCATCACCATTGTGTTATCCACCCCATCTGCCCATGGCTTTTTATTGAAACATGGACAAGTAAATCAGTTCATCTCTCATCTCTTTTCAGTCAGAATGTTGGAGCAAAACATTTTCATGTTCGTAGTCATTGCAAACTTTTTTTTTAATATTTATTTATTCCCCTTTTTGTTTTATTGTTGTAGTTATTGTTGTTGCTGTTATTGATGTTGTGGTTGTTGGATAGGACAGAGAGAAATGAAGAGAAGAGGGGAAGACAGAGAGGGGGAGAGAAAGATAGACACTTGCAGGCCTGCTTCACAGTTTGTGAAGCGACTCCCCTGCAGGTGGGGAGCCGGGGGCTCGAACCAGGATCCTTACATCGGCCATTGCACTTTGTGTCATGTGCACTTAACCCACTGCACTACTACCCAACTCCCATGGCACTTCTTTAGGAATGAAAAGAAATTCTCCTGGCTAGGTAAGAAAAAAAAAATAAAAGTACATTTACAGGTACTCAGTGGAAACACACACACACACACACACGTATATATGTATATTACCTGTATTTTTTTTTGCCTCCAGGGTTATTGCTGGGGCTCAGTGCCTGCACCATGAATACACCACTCCTGGAGGCCATTTTTTCCCCTCTTCTTGCTCTTGTTGTAGCCTCGTTGTGGTTATTGCTATCGTTGATGTCGTTTGTTGTTGGATTGGACAGAGAGAAATGGAGTGAGGAGGAGAAGACAGAGAGGGGGAGAGAAAAACAGACACCTGCAGACCTGCTTCACTGCCTGTGAAGTGACTCCCCTGCAGGTGGGGAGCTGGGGGCTCCAACTGAGATCCTTCTGTGGGTCCTTGCTCTTTGCGCCACCTGCGCTTAACTACTGACTTGTTTGAGACTACCGCCTGAAGTATGAGCACTTAACCTATACAAAACTGGCTGAGAGACCCACCCCAGTACATGCATCTACTTTGATGGCTCTTCTTCTGAATAGAGATGATAGCAGTTCATGTTAAGTGAGACATGGCTTAATTTTCCTTTCTTATTATTTTAATTTTCTTAGTAATTTAATACTGATTTCTAAAATTTTAAGATAATGGGGGTATAATTCAGCACCGTTCCCACCACCAGAGTTCTGTCTCCCATTCCTTCCGTTGGAAGCTACAGCAGTTCTCCAGAGGTTGCAGATACAAGTTAACTATTATTTCTACAACTATCTGTCTGTATTTGTATAGATTTGCCTTTTATTTTTTTCACTTACGATCCTGTCTTCTCTTCCTTCTCAAGTCACACCTACACCTATTACTACATCTAAATGTCCCTCCCTTTTTCCCTCTTCTCTCTCTGGGTCCTGATGGAGTTTGAGTTCAGAGCCCTTTGGTCATCTTTCCCCTGTCATTTTTTCCCCCTCTGGGAGGATGGACCTAAATTCTTTATGGGGTGCAGAAGGTGGGAGTTCTGGCTTCTGTAACTGCTTCTCTGCTGGACAGACATGGGTTAATTTTCCAATCTTATCCTTTAAGTACAACAATTTCTCACCTTTCAAGGGTAAGGTAATTGGGTGTTTTTTTTCCATACATGATGCATATTTATGTATTCATATATCTGGAGAGGAAAACTGTGAATGTGACTTCTGACATGTAGAGTCGGACTCACCTGTATGCTACTGTCCATTCTGGTCCAGAGTATGATAGATAGGGAGTCAAATATGAAATCGACATTTAGTCAAAGAATTGATCGGTGGTCATTTCCCCCACCGATTCTCTGTCATTGTTAGTGAGGTTTTAACAAGTGTATCTGCAGTGGAGCCCAAGTCCATAATTGAACTCAGTGTGGTACTTGCAGTATTTGACACAGTATTTAACACCTTGTAGGGGGTTGTACTTGATAAAAGTCTCAGGAGGTTTGGTAAAACCCAAGATAAATGTGGGAAACAGTGAGAAAATGCACTCTGTCAATGTCTTAAAATAAGGACTGAGACACCGAGAGTCATGAGCAAGACAAAAGGTGTGTGTGTGTGTGTGTGTGTGTGTGTGTGTGTGTGTGTGTGTGTGTGTGTGTGTGTGTGTAGGGGTGTAAGCCAGCAAGCACAAGGACACCAAGGTCAATCTTCAGGGCTTTTTATACATTACTAGGATATCAGAACAACCCCTGTCCTTTTCCCATTTGGCTAGTGGGAATCAGCTCACAATCTAACCATATTAGGGAAAGGGAGAGGCGATGGGAGTGGATGTATGAGAAATGAGTGAGGAGGGGACTGGGTGGTCTAAGCTAACTTTAAAGAAAAACAGGGCATGGTTGTACTCATGTAGATGTGCAAGGGACAGGGCTCTGTAGTCAGACGGGATCAATAAAGATCTACAAATAGATGGGCTGAATAAACAGTACAAGTCTAGAACCAAATGGGCCATTTCTCACATAAAGAATAGGTTAAGAAAAATATATCATGAGGTACTTTGAAGGCTGCTAGTAATACAATAAACATGTTTGTAACTTAGGACAAAGAGACAGAGATGGAGAGGGAGACGGAGAAGGAGGAGGAGGAGGAGGAGGAGGAGGAGAAGGAGAAATTAGTCAAGTGAAGATTAAATGGTATGGGTGAACTTGAGTGACATGTACAATGTAGGCTCAGCAATAAGAGGTGATTAAAAAGATGAGAGTGGGGACCAGGTGGTGGCGCGCCTGGGTGAGCACATGTGTTACAGTGCACAAGGACCCAGGTTTGAGCCCCAGGTCCCCACCTGCAGAAGGAAAGCTTTGCAAGTGGTGAAGCAAGGCTGCAGGTGTCTCTCTTTCTCTCTCCCTCTCTGTCTCCCCTACCCTCTCGATTTCTGACTGTCTCTATCCAATAAAGATAATAAAATTTTTTTTTAATTTTTTAAAAAATGAGAGTGGGAGAGTGAGGGAGAGAGAGGGAGAGAGAGAGAGGCGCCTGCCAGTTTTTTTAGCTTGAATTGGGTAGGAGATGTGTCATTTACAGATTGAGTAGAGGTTTTGTACATACTAAATCTGAGATATCTGTGAGCTATCCAAATGTCAAGCAGATGCTTGGATATGAGAATCCTGAAGTCAGCAGCAATGTGAGAGCTCTAGAAATCCAGTACTTAGACTAGAAGTGGAATCACGGACGTGTCTGCTCTTCTCTAGATGAAAAGTATGGAAATGAGAAGAGAACCTGGAAGTGAATCTTGGTCTTTTCTCACATCAAATGATGTCATTCAGAATTTGCAGATCACAGGCACTGGAGCTAACAATTAAGATGTGGTATCACAACCTGCCAACACCCATGTCCAGCACAGAAGCAATTACAGAAGCCAAACTCCCACCTTCTGCTCCCCATAAAGAATTCGGGTCCATCCTCCCAAATGGATAAAGAATAAGGAAGCTTCCAATGGAGGGGATGGGACACCTAACTCTGGAGGTGAGAATTGTATAAATTGTGCCCCTTTTATCCCACAATCTTGTCAATCATTATCAAATAACTAGTAATTTTTAAAAAAGTTGAAAAACAAGAAAACACAAAGCAGAATTTGTGCTGGAGTTGGTGTATTGTACCAAAGGACTGTGGGATCGGGGGAGGGTTCAGGTCCTGGAACATGATGGCAGAGGAGGACCTAGTGGGGGTTGAATTCTTATGTGGAGAACTGAGAAATCTTACACATGTGCAAACTACTGTATTTTACTGTTGACTGTGAGCCATTAATCCCTTCAATAAACAAAAATAATAATAATAAAAAATAATAGGGAAGCTTCCACTGGAGGGGATGGGACACAGAACTCTGGTGGTGGGAACTGTATAGAATTGTAATCCTGACACAAGGACTGGTGTAAGGATCCCAGTTTGAGCCTCCGGCTCCCCACCTGTAGGGGAGTCACTTCACAGGCGGTGAAGCAGGTCTGCAGGTGTCTATCTTTCTCTCCCCCTCTCTGTCCTCCCCTCTCTCCATTTCTCTCTGTCCTAACAATGACGACATCAATAACAACAGCAATAATAACTACTACAACAATAAAAAGACAACAAAGGCAACAAAAGGGAAAATAATTTTTTTAATTGTACTCCTGGTGCAATGCTAGCATCTAGAACCTGGTGGTTGAAAAGAGAGTTAACATACAAAGCCAAACAAATTGTTGAACAATCATGAACTTAAAGGCCGGAATAGTACAGATGAAGAGTTGGGGGGTACTCCATTTTGTAGATAACTAGTAGGCATATTTTAGTTATATTCCAAAGGGTCTGTGGCTATACTAGTTTTTTTTTTTTTCCTGAGCCTGAAATCTGATATACAGGTGGATCCAAGTTATTGTCTAAGGAGATGATGTCATGGCTGGAAAATGAGACCAGACTTCCCTGGACAAACAACCCCACCAATGTGTCCTGGAGCTCTGCTTCCCCAGAGCCCTTCCCCACTAGGGAAAGAGAGAGACAGACTGGGAGTATGGATGGACCTGTCAACGCCCATGTTCAGCAGAGAAGCAGTTACAGAAGCCAGACCTTCCACCTTCTGCATCCCACAATGACCCTGGGTCCATACTCCCAGAGGGTTAAAAAATAGGAAAGCTATCAGGGGAGGGGATGGAGTAGGGAGTTCTGGTGGTGAGAATTGTGTAGAGTTGTACCCCTCTTATCCTATGGTTTTTGTCAGTGTTTCCTTTTTATAAATTAAAAAAAAGTGTCATAAGCATTTGAGCAGGTATTCTAGGGTGTGATGGAGTAGTATATTAGAAAGAATAGTCCAATAAAGTATAAGATCTTATGAGAAGGATTTCAGTGTGATTGAGAAACAGAGATAAATAAGGTCAGCTAACTAAAGCGAGAGAGGAGGTAGGTGTACCAAGGAGACCATGAAGGAGCATGTGGGCTACTTTAAGGATTCTGAACATTACCCTACATATAATGGGTGACCATTAAAGATTTGAAAAGCAAGAAGTATGGCAAAAAAATTTGTACTCCTGTACAGTCTTGTTCATCATTATTAAATCACTAATAATAATAATAAGCCAAAGTTAGAAAGTATTTCTAGTGAGAGGGTATTATCAGTGGTCATGGTCATGTAGCTTTGTCATGGAGTGTTGTCCCACAGCGATGTTCATTTGTTGGAGCAGGATGGACCACATTGGTAGATTCAGGACTACGTTGGTAGATTCCCAGGCAATGAAAAGAAGGGAAGGGAAGTGATCTGGAACCTACTGAGACGTGGATGAGAGGTGAAGACACAGAGACAATGAACACGACCAGCTTTCTCTGTTGCTGCAGAGTTTAAAGGCTAACAAGACAATAAAGTTATGCGTGGAAAAGGCCACAGTGACAAAGGATTCTTTCTTTTTCCCTTTAACTTAGGCCAAATGTGATGATGTTTAAATTGTAAGGGATGGGTAAGAGAGAGGTGTTGAGAAAACATTTAAGATTCTAAACATGGGAAGTGGTGACCTCGTTGTTATTTCTTGTACTGCAAGTCAAAGGAAGATTGGACTGTACACGTCAAGTCAGTTCGCTTATTCAGTGGCATCAGCGGAGAATGAAGACAAGAAGAGGGAGTTTTGATTTGAGAACAGAGAAGAATGGAGTAATAATTGCATGTAATCAGGGGGCTGGGTACAGCGGGTTAACTGCATATAGTAAGAAGCCAAGAACCCGTGCATGCAATGATCCGGGTTCAAACCCCCAGCTCCCTGGAATTAAATGTCAGTATGTGTGGGGAAGAAGAGTAACAAACCCTTGATTCTACGGACTGAATGTGTTATGTTTTTCATTTATGTATTTATTTATGTACTTACATATGCATTTATTTAGTTACTTATACTAAAGCCACTTCACAAGCGGTGAAGCAGGTCTGTAGGTGTCTTTCTCTCCCCCCTCCACTCTCTCAATTTCTCTCTGTCCTAACTAATAAAGCAGAAAAAATGGCCACCAGGAGTAGTGGATTCATAGTGCTGGCCTTAAGCCCCAGAGAACCCTGGAGGAAAAAAAAACAAAGAAAATTAATAACAATAATAATTGCATGTAATAAGATGATGGCAAAAAGAAAACCAAAGATTTTCAGTGAGAAAATCAAAATAAAATCAGAAAGAAAAAAAAAAGTATGAGGCATAGGCTAAAAATTTTATGTGAGGGCCAGGCAGTAGCACACTGGGTTAAGCGAAGCAAGTGCAAGAACTAGCATAAGGATCCCAGTTCGAGCCCCCGCTCCCCACCCTTGCAGGGAGGTTGCTTCACGTAGTGAAGCAGGTCTGCAGGTGTTTTTCTTTCTCTCCTTCTACTGTCTCCCTCCTCCTCTCTCAATTTCTCTCTGTCCTATTCAAAAGAAAAAGAAAAAAGAAAGAAGAAAATCAAATAAGATGGCCTTGAGGCACCAAGCCCCAGGAATAACCCTGGAGGCAAATAAATAAATAAATAAAATAAGAAAATGAAAAAGAAATAAATAAATGAGGTATTGGGGGCCTGAGAGACAGCATAATTATTATGTAAAAGAAGTTCTAGGGGGTGGGAGTAGATAGCATAATGATTATGCAAAGAGACTCTCATGCCTGAGGCTCTGAAGTCCCAGGTTCAATTCCCTGCACCCCCATAAGCCAGAGCTGTGCAGTGCTTTGGTGTTACTCTCTCTCTTTCTCTCTCTCTCTCTTTCTCTCTGCATCTCTCTCAAAAATAAAATCAATAGAATACTTAAATAAAAAAAAAAGAAAAAAGCTCCATGTCCAGTCCCCTACATACCGATAAGACAGAACTCTGCAGTTCTCTAGTATAAGTAAATAAATAAATGCACATGTAAGTACATCAATAAATACATAAAACGAAAAGCATAGCACATTCAGTCAGTAGAATCAAGGGTTTGTTACTCTTCTTCCCCACACATACTGATATTTAATTCCAGTGTAATTTTTTTTTCAGAATTCACACCACCCCGTCTCTTTTGACTTCTTCAGCTATCTGCTGGAAAGACCTAACTCTTTCTTTTGGGGTGTAAATTATCTCTTTGTTGTTGTTGTTGTTGTTGGGTATAAATTATCTCTTTTTTTTGTTATTGTTGTTCTGTTTATTTGTCTTTGAATTCCATTCATGACCTATTTTGTGAACTGTCATGTTATGACAGTAAGAACACCTGCTTCAAAAAAAAATTAGGTTTACATTTCCAAAGGAAACAACCATAATAGACCACGCCCTCCCACCACTTCAGAGCAGACTATAGACTATAGTTCTCCCTTGCTGCTTTAAGATTATTAGTTATTTTAACTTGTGCTCTAAGTCATCACTGGAGGGTGGAGGGTTGGCAGGTGCACTGGGTTAAGCAAGCATAGTACAAAGGTCAAGGATCCAGGTTTGAGCCCCTGGTCCCCACCTGCAATGGAGAGTCGCTTCATAAGTGGTGAAACAGGTCTCCAAGTGTCTATCTTTCTCTCTCACTCTCTATTTCCCCCTCCTCTCAATTTCTCTCCATCCTATCCAATATCATGGAAAAAAAAAAAGTGACCACCAGGAGCAGTAGATTTGTAGTGCCTGCACCCACCAAGCCTCAAAGATAACCCTGAGGCAAAAAAAAAAAAGTCATGATCCGGGAGTTGGCACAGAGGATAATGGTGCAATGGATAAAATCACTGGATTCTCAGCCATGAGGTCCTGAGTTTGATCCCTGGCAGTACATGTACCAGAGTGATGTCTGGTTCTTTCTCTCCTCCTATCTCTGTCATGAACAAATAAATAAATAATTTTTTAAAAAGAACAAAAAAGTCATGATTTTAATGTTTTCAATGTTTAAAACATTTTCCTATATTTGGGTGAAGGGTGGTGGCTAGAATGCATACATGCCTAAACACTAAGAAGAAGTTGGGAGAACTGTCTGTTGTTATGAAGGTGTTATTGAGTTGAGAGCTTCTTTTACCCACTGGAAGGTCACTGTCATCCTGTTTCTTGTCACCCTGCCACCAGTGACCCTACTAGAATTGTCAATGAGACATTCTCTTCCTGGGTGGAATGAATATAGCTGATTAAGTGAAGGAGCACAAACTATTAACTAGAATAACTCTGATTAGATTATCCATTTGATGAGCTCTTCATGATAATAATTTTTTACTGCTTGATGGCTCCGGTCAATAGAAGGTACTCTCTGACTTCATTTCTTAAGGAATGTGCTTTTTTTTTCTTTAACTTCAAGTAAATTCATTTCGAATAAAGACTATGTATAATTAGTCAGTCTTTCAGATCTAGAATAGTATTTAGAAATCAGTCTTTTGATTTCTTTTCTCATGATATTAGGTCAGCTCCTCATGGGGCGCAAGCACTTCCACACTACGATCATCATCTCTGGCATTATGCTATTCCACTGCAGAATACTGTGCCCCAGTATGGTTCCGTAGCCCCCATGTCCACTTGGTCAATTCCAAATTATATTCCTCCATGAGGATAATTTCTGGAACCATCCGTTCCACCCCAGTTCCATGACTGCCATTTCTTAGTAACATCGCCCCGCCAGATATTCGTCGGGATGCGGCATCATCTAAGTTCATTTCCCACGTCTATGCTCGACCAGACCTGCCAATATATGCAGATATCTTCGCCCACTCTGTCCAACGCTTGACATCTCGTCACCCAATCTGGTCCCCTACACCTACAATGAACTTCTCTGTTCCAGACTCTTGGAAACAGAGTTGGCAGTCAGCTGAGGTAAAGAACAAATACCTCATCACAGACCCCTGCAAGCGTCAACCCTGCTTTGACCTAGCACGTTATGATTGGGCCCTCCTCAATCGCTATCAAACAGGCCATGGCCGGTGCACCGCTATGTTCCATCGCTGGGGAGCCAGAGACAACCCTAATTGCCCCTGCGACTCCAGAATATGACCCACATAGTCAATGACTGCCACCTCTCCAGATTCAAAGGAAGTCTTGAAACTTTACATCGGGCTCAACCTGACGCTGTTGACTGGCTATGGAAGAAGGGCAAACGCTAGAAGAAATTAGGTCAAAAAGTGTTTTAGTTTCTACCTAACCCTCTTCTAAAAATAAATAAACAGCACTATTCCTTGGTGTTTTAGGCCTGGATTTTTCTTTAAGCAGAAGTTCCAGAGAAAACCACCAAAAACAAACAAACAAACAACAACAAAGGATGTGGGAGAAAAAGGCATTAATGATGGCACAGAGCAATTTTCAGAACACTGAGACCCTTGTCATAGAAATTGTCCATGCTGTCTTAACAGATAGACACTAGAGGGTCAGGTCACATCTTGTTTGACAAATTGGCCCATTTCCTTTCCCAGTTAAACTAAAAGCAGACTTCCCAACTTCATCAGCTTCCCTTATGTTTGCCATTGAAAATTGTAGTCACAGACTCTGCTGCTCTGCTTCCCAGACACCCAAGGTAATTCAGTCATGTTTTGCCAAAAGTCTCCTCTCATCTTCCAAGCAGAATCTTAAGTTACAGTGAGTAAATATGTTCCCCACAGTTAGGAAACTTGAGCAGAAGAACACATTTAGAAAAAGGGGGGGGGGGTGGTGAAGGTTTTACTCTAGTGGAAGAACAGTTAGGATCAAGGTTTGATTCTAAAACTGAGCTCTGCTGTTTCTTTTTACTCTGTTGATGAGACACTCTTTATGCCTGAAAGACCCTAGGGAAACATCTCACCTTGTTTTTCTTTTCATTAAGTCTGCAGCTTGCTTCTCTTTGTTCTCTACATCACTCTGTCACCAGCTGCCTCTCTCTCTCTCTCTCTCTCTCTAATAACACTCACATAATGATGAAAGTGAGCTGACATTAGCAGAGGATGCTGGGAAGAAGTGGAGCTTATCCCAAAGGATCCAGGTCTCTGAGAATGAACATCAGGCAGTGTGACATCTGGACCAGCAGCTAGGGTGAGGCAGCTGATTCTAGGAGGTTCTAGGAGGCAGCTGTTCTACTAAATGTGAGTGACGAGGGCTCCCTTTACTCTTAAGTCACTGGATCTAAACTCTCTGAACTTGAATTCAAGGTTTACTGTGTGCGTGGCCATGGGCCCACCTGTGGAAATTACTTGGGGAGACTTTGTCCCTCTGGTCTTAATATGCTCACCTTTACACTTGAGTTCTGTCTTTTCTGACAGTAGTGATGTCTAATTAGTAGGGCTCTTCCTGGGAGTTACTACAGGCAGAGGCATTCAAAATGGCTTGCTCACAGCATGCACTCAGTAGTAACAGTTAGCTATTACCTGTTGCTTTATTTTCTCAGTTTTGGAAGAAAAAGGAGTATAACAGAGGAGAAAGGAAGGGAAGGGAAGGGAAGGGAAGGGAAGGGAAGGGAAGGGAAGGGAAGGGAAGGGAAGGGAAGGGAAGGGAAGGAAAAGAAGGGGAAAGAAGGGAAGGGTAGGGAAGGGAAGGGAAGGGAAGGGAAGGGAAGGGAAGGGAAGGGAAGGGAAGGGAAGGGAAAGGAAGGGAAAGGAAGGGAAGGGAAGGGAAGGGAAGGGAAGGGAAGGGAAGGGAAGGGAAGGGAAGGGAAGGGAAGGGAAGGGAAGGGAAGGGAAAGGAAGGGAAGGGAAGGGAAAAGAAAGGAATGGAAGGGAAGGGAGGGGGAGGGAAGGGGAGGGATAGTGGTGGAGAGGGAGGGATGGGGTGGAGGGGAATGGTGAGGGAAGGGAAAAGAGAGGAGAGAAGAGGAGAAGAGAGCAGAGGAGAGGGGAGAGAAGAAAGGATTTAACATCAATGTTCATATCAACTTCAGTAAATTATTTTGATTATGTAATATTGATACATGTTAAAGTTTGAACAGTGAGTGGTTCAAAGATGTGTAATTCCTTCTGCTAGTGTTGTTGTTTTTACAGAGTCCACCTCCTTCGGAAGGTGGAAAAGCTGTAATGCATGATGATGGAGGTGATTGGGGATGACAGGGTGACAGGGTTTTGCAGGCACCCATCTTGGTGAGATGAGAAACTGTGCCCTTGTACCAAGAGCTGACTTAAACTATTTACCTCCTAATACAAAAATTTAATAATAATAATAATAAGGAACTGGAAAGTAAAATATAGTCTCGGGAGGGGAAGAAAAGATTATATATGACCAAATACATGTAATGCTAGGAATTATTATTCAAAATTAATTGTACATGTCATGAACAGGAAGATAGAACAGGCTGATTAAAAAACAAAAGAGAAGGTAGAAAGTAGATTTAAAAATCATGGTCCTGGTGAGGGTAGATAAAGTAATGGTTATACAAAGAGACTCTCATGCCTCAGGCTCCAAAGTCCCCCTTCTGCACCGCCATAAGCCAGAGCTAAGCAGTGCTCTGGTAGAAAAGAAAAAAAAAAAAAACTTGGGTGGGGTGGTGGTGGTGAAAATTTTTAAATTAAAATTTAAAAGACTTTAATCCTTTAAATTTTCAAAGATTTTACTGAATAATTTTGTCTTTTTCATTTCTTCCTTAAATAGTGGAATAAAATGTGTTCTGGTGATGCATTGAAAGTATATATTTTTTGTCTAGGGTAATATAGAAACAGGCTGGGGGTGTGGATTCACCTGCCAACGCCCATGTCCAGTGTTTGTTTCTTAATCTTTTCATGAATGATAGGTTTTAATTGGGTTTCAGACTATGGAAACCACAATACTCAAGAGAATTTGCCCCCGAATCCCAGAAGGCCACTTTTATCAGCATAGATTAATCAAGGCAGATCGGGGCCAGGAGGTGATGCACCTGGTTGAGCGCAAGGACTCAGGTTCGAGTCCCCTGGTCCCCAAATGCAGGTGGAAAGTTTCACAAGTGGTGAAGCAGGGCTGCAGGAGTCTCCTCTGTCTTATTCCCTGTCTATCACCCCCTTCCCTCTCAATTTCTGGCTGTGTCTATCCAATAAATAAATAAAGATTTAAAAAATATATATTTTCAGAGTCAGGCGGTAGCACAGCGTGTTAAGTGCACATGGTGCAAAGCGCAAGGACCAGCGTAAGGATCCCGGTTCCAGCCCCCCGCTCCCCACCTGTAGGGAGTCGCTTCACAGGCGGTGAAGCAGGTCTGCAGGTGTCTATCTTTCTCTTCCCCTCTTCTGTCCATTTCTCTCTGTCCTATCCAAGAACGCCACCATCAATAACGATAATAACTATAACAGTAAAACAACAAGGGCAACAAAAGGGAATAAATAAATATTTTTTAAAAGTTTAAAAAATTAAATATATATATAATTTACATATATATAAAATCATAGCAGATCACCTGGCTGTAAGATGTGACAGCCATGCCCACTTGGTGGTTTTATTTCAGTGGGTCTCATTTTCTCCTCACTACCATTTTGGCTATCCAGTTGCATTAGATAAGGGGAAAAAAGGGCATGGATAAAGGAGCCCCATTGTGAAGAGAAATGGGGAAAAGCTTTGCTGTAAGGTAAAAGCTAATTTACTATTCTGTGAGGACAGATATTCATCTCTGCCTCAATAATAGCTAAAGACTCAATAGGCCCAGTGCTCTCAGCTAATATAGGAAGAAGCTGATTCTTGGGAGCCTGGATTCAATCAAGAATCATACATAAGTGCTATTACTGCATAAAAAAGTATACTTACACCTACGCCACATAAAACATGACTAAATTAAAACAACAATAATAACCAAGCAAGTTAAGCCTAGTCGATATTACAGAGGCATTTAAAATATGACCTTTTGTTTTTTTTTTTTATGTTGCTACTGAATGACGTTGAGTATTATAGTAAGAGGTACTCACTCTGGAGGAAAATAAAAGAAAGAAAGAAATTTCTGAGCTGGATATCAGTCTTAAATTCCCAAGGTCTCATAAAAGGATGGATAAACTTTTAAGAGATATTGTTTAAAAATAATTCAGCCAGGACTGGGCTGTGGTGATCCTGGTTAAGCTCACATAGTCCCAGGGTTCAAGCCCCCATTCCCCACCTGCAGGGAGGAAGCTTCACAAGTGGTGAAGCAGTCCTGCAGGTGTCTCTTTTTCTCTCTCCCTCTCTATCTCTCGATTCTCTCTCAAGTTCTCTCCAATTTAAAAAAATTAAAGAAAAATAAGGAAAATAGTAGCCACTAGAAGCAGTGGATTTGTGGAATTTTAGTGCCAGCACCCACCGAGCCAGCAGTAACCCTGGAGACAATAATTAATTATTTATTTAATTAATTAATTAAAAAGTATCAGAGACTTCTTTATTCTTCAGCATTCCTATATTCTAATAAGAGGAAATAAGCTTTTCCATGGAAGTTATTTTTTTCCCAACCTTGCTGTAAGAGCAATTCCCTTTTCTGATGAGCTGTGCACAGACTTTCCCCACACTGCTAGGCTCTGCCTTTCAACTCAGAGACAAAACCAAGAGCACATGGGAGTCGAGCGGTAGCGCAGTGGGTTAAGTGTAGGTGATGCAAAGCGCAAGGACTGGATTAAGGATCCCAGTTCAAGCCCTCGTCTCCCCACCTGTAGGGGAGTCACTTCACAAGTGGTGAAGCAGGTCTGCAGGTGTCTATCTTTCTCTCCTGTTCTCTGTCTTCCCCTCCTCTCTCCATTTCTGTCCATCCTATCCAACAATGAAGACAACAATAATAACTACAATAAAACAACAAGGACAACAAAAAGAGAATAAAATAAATATATATTTAAAAAAACCGGGAGCACAGAATCTAAAGCCAATGGGAGAAATGATAGCATACAATGTGAAGACAGTGAATGATCTTGTTTGAGGAAAGACCAAAGTGGTCTTTGCAAGAGTCACTGTGTCAGCTGGGGGGTCGTATGTCCTCTGTGTGATTACTGTGTGGTCCCTGTGGAAGGAGACTCCAGAAGTCTTTTCTCTTCTTTAATCCCTTGCTCTCTCTTCAGGTGGTGTGTTTCCCTTAGTTCAAGACAGGGTTCAGGATGTTCAGTTGCTAACAAAGGCATGAAGAGAGATAGATTGAAAAGGAGCTTCATTCACTCCATTCTCAGAATATAAAAAGAGCGTGTTATGTCAGCAATACCTATTTCTTTAGGGTCCAGGTGGTGGTGCACATGTTATAATGCGCAAGGACCCAGGTTCAAGTTCCTGATAGGAAATTTCCAGAGTTTAACCCCTGGATATGCTTATATATGTGCTTCTATTCTGACTGCAATGCATTTATAAGTAGGTCTCAATACAGGACAAAAAGACTGAAATATAATGAAGGGTTAAGAATGAGTACAAGTCTGAGATAGTACAGGTGGTTAGTGGTTAGTGCAGGCTGGCCTTCACTGGGTGAGCAAGTGGCAACCAGTATAGACCATGAAGATCAGACTGAATTTTGACTTAGAAGGCCCCAACTCAGAGCTGAGGGCCAAGAAAGCAACATAGAAAAAAAAAAATTCCATCCTGTATTCAGTAGCCAAGGTTACTGCCATGTTTTGTCTTTAATTGCTTGTCACGACAGCTTCTGTAACCCTGGCTAGCTTCTGCTCTCCTAAAAGGGAACCCCCCTCACCTTCACCCCCCCCTTGTGCTGAGGCTACACTTGCCCCAGGCACAGCTGTGCAGGAAAGATAACAGTAACTCAGGCAGCCATACCCTGAGCAACGGGTCCAAGTCCCTCCCCTCGCTCCCCTTCACCTTGCAGCCTCTGCTTCTGTGATGACGTTTTTGCTCTCAAGCCTGCACCCCCTGTATAAGCCTGTACCATCCCTTTGTCTGGGGACAGAGTCACCAGAATTATCTGAGTTCTGCTAGTAAATAAAAGGCTTCTTTCTTCCTCTCCCTTCCCTCTTGATTTCTGGCTATCTCTATCCAATAAAAAAAGGTAATAAAAAAAGAATTTTTAAGTTAATTTATAAAAAAGGAGTATTCTAAATGTGTTTATGTACAATCTTGTGGGGTTTTGTGTGAAGTACATACATTCAGTGGACAACTGACTGGGGTTCTACTCAAATTTCAGATTTGTGCATCTCTTTGTAGAAACTTTTATATATTTATTTATTTATTGTTAGATAGAGACAGAGAAATTGAGAGGGGTGGGGGGACAGACAGAGAGGGAGAGAGACAGGGAGACACCTGCAGCTCTGCTTCACCACTAGTGAAGCTTTCCCCCTGCAGGTGGGGACTGGGGTCCTTGCATAAGTCAAGTGAGCACTTTACCAGATGCACCACCACCTGGTTCCAGATCTTGGTATCTCCATTTAAGATATGTGTGCGTTGGATGTGAGGGCGATCTGGCTGCGACACCTGTCACCCCATTGATCGCCAGGGTTGATTCGGCTGATCTGGCTGGCTAGGCAGGTGTCCCCTTCCTCCCTCACCGCTCCATGTGCTTCCCTCCCGAAGCTGCGCACTGGTCGAAGAGGACGGCTTTCCCCGAATAGAGACGTCTTGGGTCGAGGGTATACAAGTAGCTGAGCTCCACTGCTAGAACCTCCAAACAAGCTCTCAAGATGTGTGTGTGTATGTGTGTGTGTGTGTGTGTGTGTGTGTGTGTGTGGTTTCTTCTGTTGTTTCCATGGGCTTGCCATTCCTGACTGACCTTTTCAAATAGAACAAAATAGAGGCAGAGACAGAGGAAGACAGGAAAAGATAGCACAGGGCCAGGCTTTGACACATTTGGTTAAGTGCACACATTATAGCACACCAGGTTCAAGCCCCTGGTCCCCACCTGCAGGGAGAAAGCTTCACCAGTGGTGAAGCAGGGCTGCAGGTTGCAGGTGTCTCTCTCCAATAATATATAAATAAATAAATAAATAAATAAATAAATAAATAAAATTTTTTTAAAAAAAGGGAAGTTAGCACAATAACAAAGTTTCCTCCTCCACGATGGGGCCTAGAACCAACCATGTCGATATGCACATATATGACTAATTTCTCTCTTGATCATTCTGTTGGGGGAGGGGGAGTGAAATGATATGCTGTACAATTATAAACACATATGTGCAATTTCTCATCTCCCCATGAGAGGTGTCTATCGAACTTTCTCATGTCTAACTTAGATTCCTTTCCATTGTCATGTCCCAAGACCCCCACACCCTTTCTGCACCCTCCCAATCACTTCTGGCCTAGAACCCTTTTTGGTGTGATATACCACACCCAGTCCAATTTTCACCATGTGTGAGCTCTTTCTTAAGTTCCACCTCTGAGAGAGATCATTGGGTATTTGCTGTCCTCCTTTTGGTTCATATTGCTTAACATGATGTCTTCAGGATCTCCAAGATGAAGCAAAGGAAATAACTTTGTCATGTTTAACAGCTGTGTAGTATTCTGTTTTGTCAACATACTGGGACTTTCTTAGCCACACTGCTAGGCTCTGCCTATCAACTCAGAGACAAAACCAGGAGCATAGAATCTAAAGCCAATGGGAGAAATGGCAGCATACAATGTGAAGACAGTGAGTGATCTTGTCTGGGGAAAGACCAAAATGGTCTTTGCAAGAGTCACTGTGTCAGCTGGGGGTTGTATGTCCTCTGTGTGATTACTGTGTGGTCGATGTGGAAGGAGACTCCAGAGTCTTCTCTCCTCTTTAATCTCTTGCTGCTGTCTCTTCAGGTGGTGCATTTCCCTTAGTTCAAGACTGGGTCCGTCTTTGAACATCCGTCCTTGGCCTCTTGGTGACTTACAAATTTACTGTTACAAATAGTGCTGCTGTGTGCACAGGTGTCTCATAGATAACTTCAGATAGGGACTGTTGCTTCTATTTGATAAATTTCCAGGAGAGAAATTCCTGAGTCAGAGGGTACCATCTATTTCTAGTGTTCTTTGAGATCTCCAGACTGTTTCCCACAGGGGATAGACCTATTTATATTCCCACCAGGAGTGTATAAATAACCATTTCTCCTCATATCATCATGACCACTTTTGTTCTTTCTGTCCTAAAGTTGCCCAAGTACTAGTAAGAGGTGAAACTTGAAGATAGAATCCAGACAATCAAGTCCCACAGCCCTCATTTATAATCAATACGCTATATTGTTTCTTACAATGTTGAGTTGAAACCTATCATATTCCTTTCTGTACCATTCATTTTAAATTGTGAAAACTAATTGAATAGCATAGGTCATCTTGGTAGTCTGTGACTGCTGAGTTATCTTCAGAGAGAAGCTCTCCAGATCTAAGATGTCAGGATCTTTATTTTTCCAGACATTGATTTGATTAATGCACTCATGCAACTATTAACTATATCCATTGGGTCAGTGAATCAGTCGACTTGGATCGCTATAGCAAAATGTCATAGACAGGTGACTTCAACAACAAATATGTATTTTCTCTGTTGTGGATGCTGGAAGTCTTTTGGGTACCTTGATGGTTCGGTTTCCATGACAGTTATTTTTATGATTTGAAGGTGACTTTCTTCTCACTATATTCTCAAATAACAGAGGCAGTGTCATGGGTTTCCATGTTTACAAGAAAACTCATCATTACAGGAGGTATCCATCCAAATGGCCTCACCCCAAATTCAATTCCCAATACCCCTATCTCCTAATATTATCTTGGGGTACTGAGTTTGGAATGAATTTCTTGGGGCTTCAATGTAAGAACCTGGCAGACTCAGAGACAGAGTGTTTTATCACAGCTAGGCACTGTCTGAGCACTAGAAATAGAACAAACCAGTGCAAAGTGTTTGAGGGGGAGTGTAATGGTCCAGGTCAAAAGGAATAAAAATCAGCTTCCTATCTCCACTTATATCAATCAGAGAAAAGTATAAAAGGTTCAGTGAGAGAAGTATATCAGGACCCAGGCCACAGAAGTCCTTGCCATTTCTGTTTATTAACCTTAGATCTTGCTCTGAATGAGATAAAAGCTATTGGAATCATTTGAGTGTAGACCAGTTAGGAGGCTGTTACCTGTGAGATTATTAAAAGAGATTAGGCAAATGGGTGCTAATCAGGTCTCTTCTGAATTGATAAAATGTTTTGTTTGCTGCTCAGAGAGAACTGGAGCATGATTTTTATCTCTACTTTGGGAAGACTTCCAAAAAAGTTGTCAACATGCAAAGCACATTATTTTCTCTCAAATTCCAAGAACAAAACCAGCCTCAATTCAGATATACACCACACACCCACACGGGCTGAAACAAAAGTGTGTGGCGAAAGCACATTTGAAGTTTAAAGACTGTGTTTGTTGGATAATAAACATTTTTACCTAGATAAAATTGGTTCACAACTCAACAGATTTAACCTAATCTCTTAAATCTAACAAAGACCTGGGTGGGTATGCAGGAAAGTGCTATGAGATTCTCAATTTTGAGAATTAGTAAGTGGAAGGCAAGACGTTTGGTGAACTTACTCTCACTGCAGAGAACAAAAGAAGTGAGGATAAGCAAGGATCTTCCATCCATGCAAATTAACTATGATCTCTCATTTGAAAGGAACACAGCAGGCTGCAGTTATAACTAAATGATAGGAGAAACAGGATGATTATATTGTGGACGCATTTGGGATAAACCATAGCATTCTCTGTATAGATTTAACCATCAAGTCCTAGGAATTAATCAAGATTCATTTGGGGGCTGGTTGGTGGCACATTTTGTTGAGTGCACATGTAACAATGCATAAGGACCCGGGTTCAAGCTCCTGGTCCCCACCTACAGAGAAGGGAAGCTTTAAAAGTAGTGAAATAGTGTGATAATGTCTCTCTGCTTTTTTAAAATATATATATATAATGGAAATATTGAAAAGACTATAGGATAAGAAGGGTACATTTCCACACAATGCCCACCCCCCCCCCCAGAGCTCCCTATCCAATCCCCTCCCTTGATAGTTTTTCTATTCTTTACCCCTCAGGGAGTATGGACCCAGGTTCATTATGGGATGCAGAAGGTGGAAGGTCTGGCTTCTGTATTGCATCTCTGCTGAACATGGGCACTGGCAGGTCTATCCATACTCCCAGCCTCTCTCTTTCCCTAGAGGGGCAAGGATGTGAGGAGACGGGCTCCAAGGCACACGGTTTCTATCTCCCCCTTTACTCTCAATTTCCCTTCAATAAATAAGTAAATAAATAATAAAGATTCATTTGGGATAGAACTTTTTCCAAGGTAGCATTCATCCCAGAATCCAAAAATTGAAGTTTCCAATTTGGTTCTTCAGACTTAAGTCAGCTCCTTGGTAACCAGACATGCTGATGAGAGACAGAATTAAATATTTCTCTGGGGAAAGGTGAAAAAAATTACTGCCTTGTCTTCACTCATCCCAGTAGTTGACAAGCTGAACAATTTTGATTACGGTGAAGGCAACCACATCACTTAAACTGTTTAATTTAAGAGGGGATCTCTGTACAATATTCTGGAGGCAAACTGTATCTCACATGAACTGTCTATACTAAAAGCACAATCAAAAACTGATGCAAAAGTTGTCTGACAGGGGCCCAGGTGGTAGCACACTGACAAAGCATAAGGACCCAGGAAAGGATCCAGGTTTGAGCCCCCTGGCACCCCACCTGCAGGGAGGTCCATTCACAAGCAGTGAAGCAGGTCTGCAGGTGTCTGTATTTCTCTCCCCTTCTCTATCTCCCCTTCCTATCTCTCCCTCCTCTTTCAATATTGCTCTGTCCTATCCAATAAAATGGAAAAAATGGCCACCAGAAGCAGTGGATTCATAGTGCAGGCACAAGCCCCAGTGATAACCCTGGAGCCCCCCCTCCAAAAGAAAAAGTTGTTTGACAGAATGAAAGAAGGTAAGAAATAACATAATGGTTATGCAAACAGCTTCTCATGCCTGAGGCTTCCAGGTATTGACCCAGGTTCAATCCCCCATATCACTATAAGCCAGTGCTGAGCAGTACACTGGTTAAAAAATAAATAAATAAATATTTTTTTTAAAAAAAGAGAATGAAAAAAAGATACAAGTTCTATGTAAAGAACAGATAAGTATACTTTGGAAATTCAAGGGAAAATATAAACCCACAGATCCACAGATAAAGTAAAGATAAGATAAAAAGTATCCAATCAAATGATTAATTATCAAAATAGCTGTGGACCAGAGATAACTCACAGAGATAACTCCTAAGTAAATGACCCAGGTTATCCTGGGGGGATCAGTCTTTTTCTTGATCTCTCTCTGTCTGAATCCCAGACTCAAATACACACACACACACACACACACACACACACACACACACACACACACAGAAAGAGAGGGAGAGGGAGAGGGAGAGGGAGAGGGAGAGGGAGAGGGAGAGGGAGAGGGAGAGAGAGAGAGAGAGAGAGAATGAGAGAAAGGAGGAAAGGAAAGGAAAGGAAATAGAAGTACATAAGAAATTAAATTATGGGGCTGGGTGGTAGCACACCCAATTGAACTAACACATTACCATGTGCAAGGGCCTGAGTCTGAGGCCCTGCTCCCTACCTGCAAGGAGGACACTTTCAGGAGTGATGAAGTAGCTCTTCAGGTTTTTCTCTCTCCTTTTTAATCTCCCTTCTCCCTGTCAATATCTCCCTGTCCTATTAATTTTTTTTTATTTAAGAAAGCATAAATTAACAAAAACATAGGGTAGGAGGGGTACAACTCCACACAATTCCCACCACCCAATCTCCATATCCCACCCCCTCCCCTGATAGCTTTCCCATTCTCTATCCCTCTGGGAGCATGGACCCAGGGTCACTGTGGGTTGTAGAAGGTGGAAGGTCTGGCTTCTGTAATTGCTTCCCCGCTGAACATGGGCATTGACTGGTTGATCCACACCCCCAGCCTGCCTCTCTCTTTCCCTAGTAGGGTGGGTCTCTGGGGAAGCTGAGTACCAGGACAAATTGCTGGGGTCTTCAGTCCAGGGAAGCCTGGCTGGCATCCTGATGACATCTGGAACCTGGTGACTGAAAAGAGAGTTAACATACAAAGCCAAATAAATTGTTGAGCAATCATGGACCCAAAGCTTGGAATAGTGGAGAGGAAGTGTTAGGGGGGTACTCACTGCAAACTCTAGTGTACTTCTGCTTTCAGGTATATATTTTGCAGTACTTTATGGATACGTGTGAACATATGCTCTCTCTCACAGAAACTGGTGTATATCTAGGTTTTGGGACTTTGTTAGAAAGTGAACCACCTGGGTTGGAATTAGAGTATACTATGAAAGGAAAGGTCTCACCCGAGTATGAAGCCGAAGGGTTGTCATTCCACACGTGAAGTCTCTGGACACAGTCTGAAGTGAAGCATGTTGAGGTGGCAATCGCTGTGTTGATTAGGTTGTGATCAGCAGATGCAATATTATTTGATATGGATTGGGAGAGGCATACAGGAAAGTGGGCCTTATCCAAGGGTTCCAGGACTGGGGGAAGTAGAGGCTCTATAGTGGAGATGTGAGGTTCCTGCTGTCTTAGGGTTCAAAAAGACAATCGATAGTTAATGTTATCATCACATTATTTGGTAATTGGGTTAACTTTGAAAAGTCATTTTGTTAGGGTTTGCTGTACAGTACCCAGTATCTTGTATGTAGCTGTGCTATTGGTTGCTTCTGATCTACTTGGTCTAGGCTTTTGAGAGAGTCCGCATATCAAATACACAGCCTATATATTAAAAAGACTCAGTCTGTGTTTTGAAAAACTTCGAGACATACAATTAATTTTCCCCCTCTCACATTAATTAACTAGTGATTTATATGACTACATTTTACTAGAAGTGTACATAAACACCATTCCCACCACCAAAAGACTGTGATCCATCCCTCCCACCCACTCCCACGCCCCACTGGCCCAGGAAGCTGCATGTCTACCACATGCAGCCTCACCACAGGGTTTTTACTTTGGTGCCCTACTTATAATTTGGTCAGGTCCTGCTTTTAGATTCCCTTTCGTATCTTCTTATTTAACTTCTGTTGATGAGTGGGATCATCCCATACTCATCTTTATCTTTCTGACTTAGCTCACTTAACATAATTCCTTCTAGCTCTGTCCAAGATGGGTCAGAGAAGGTGGGTTCATTGTTCTTGATAGCTGCATAGTATTCCATTGTGTATATATACCACAGCTTTCTCAGCCACTCATCTGTTGTTGGGCACCTGGGTTGCTTCCAGGTTTTAGCTATTATGAATTGTGCTGCTATGAACACAGGAGTACACACCTCTTTTTGGTTGGGTGTTATGGAGTCCTTGGGGTATGACCCCAGGAGAGGAATTACTGGATCATATGGAAGGTCCATGTCTAGCCTTCTGAGAGTTTTCCAGACTGCTCTCCACAGAGGCTGTACCAATTTACATTCCCACCAGCAATGCAAAAGGGTTCCTCTGTCCCCACATCCTCTCCAGCATTTGTTGCTGCTGTCCTTTTTGATGTATGCCATTCTTACAGGAGGGAGGTGGTATCTTAGTGTTGTCTTAATTTGCATTTCTCTGACAATCAGTGACCTAGAGCAGTTTTTCATATGTTTGTTAGCCTTTTGGATCTCCTCTGAGGTGAATGTTTTGTTCATATCCTCTGCCCATTTTTGGATGGGGTCATTTGCTTTTTTGGTGCTTAGTTTGCTGAGCTGTTTATATATTTTGGTGATTAGTTTCATGTCTGATGTATGGCATGTGAAGATCTTCTACCATTCTGTGAGGGGTCTCTTTGTTTGTGTGATAGTTTCTTTGGGTGTGCAGAAGCTTTTCAATTTGATGTAGTCCCATTGGTTTGTTTCTGCTTTAGTCTTCCTAGATTCATCAAAGATTTCCTTGAGGTGTAGGTGGGAAACTGTTTTACCAATGTTTTCCTCTAAGTATTTGATTGTTTCTGGTCTGACATCCAGATCTTTGATCCATTTAGAGTTTACTTTTGTTTCTGGTGCGATAAAGTGGTTCAATTTCATTCTTCCACATGTTACAACCCAGTTCTCCCAGCACCATTTGTTGAAGAGAACCTCCTTCTTCCATTTAATACTTTGGGCCCCCTTATCAAAGATTAGATGTCCATAGGTGTGGGGATTTATTTCTGGGCTTTCAATTCTGTCCCACTGGTCTGTGTGTCTATTTTTGTTCCAGTACCATGCTGTTTGGTGATGATGGCTTTATAATATAGTTTAAGGTCTGGGAGTGTGATGCCTCCATTTCTGTTTCTTTTCCTCAAGATGGTTTTGGCAATTCTAGGTGTTTTCAGGTTGCAGATAAATGATTGTAGTGTTTGTTCTGTTCTCTTAAAGAAGCTTGGTGGAACTTTGATGGGTATTGCATTAAATTAGTATATGGCTCGGCAAACGCTAGAAGAAGAAGTATATGGCTCTGGGGAGAATATTCATTTTGATGATATTTATCCTTCCAATCCATGAGCATGGGATATCTTTCCATTTCTTGGTATCAGTTTCTATTTCCTTGAGTAGCGACTCATAGTTTTCAGTATATAAGTCTTTCTCTTCTTTGGTCAACTTTATTCCTAGGTATTTGATTGATTTTGCTGAAACAGTAAATGGGAGTGATTTCTAGATGTCTTCTTCTTCAGATTTAGTGTTTGCATAAAGAAATGCCACTGATTTTTGTACACTGATTTTGTAACCTGATACCTTGCTATATTGCCTAATAACTTCCAGTAGTTTTCTGCTGGATTCTTTAGGTTATTCTATGTATACTATCATGTCATCGGCAAATAGCGAGAGTTTGACTTCCTCCTTTCCAATCTGTATTCCTTTGATTTCTTTCTCTTGCCTGATTGCTATGGCAAGAACTTCCAATACTATGTTGAAGAGTAATGGTGACAGTGGACAGCCCTATCTAGTCCCTGATCTGAGGGGGAATGCTTTCATCTTCTGTCCATTGAGTATGATGTTGTTGTTGTGGTTGTGGTTGTGGTCAGGTGTCGGGCTGCACTGCAGAGAAGAGAGAGGAAGTCCAGAGCAAGTGGGGTACACAAATCTTTATTATAGGATGGGGGGGGTGGCTCAGGCCACATGGAGTCAGCCGACAATGGCCGTCCCCACTAACTGACCATGGGGCGAGAGAAGGGAGAGAGATCTGAGAGAGAGTCGAAGGAGCCAAGAAAGAGAGAAGGGGAGCCAAGATCCCAGAGAGAGCGAGGGGGGTGAGGGAGCTTTTATTTGCTGACAACCAGGGGTGACGTGTGGGGCCAGGATTGGTTGAAGGGTGCACTGCTAGGATTTGCGGGGTGTGGTAAAACCTGGGGGCGGAGACTGCATCAGAATAATTCTTCAGCGTCATCTCCTCCTTTCCCTTTATATCTAAATGGACACAGTAAAGAAAAATGGAATGGAGCAGGCTTAAATGTTATTAAAGAGTGCCATGCTCAGGTGGGAAGATATAGGACTTTCTGTGCAGGAGGGAAGGCTTAAATGGCTGCCAACCTTGTGAGATTTATGTGTCCTCCTGTGCTCAACCCCTCTTTAGAGAGAGAGACTTACCTGGAGGGACTCAACTCATAGGTTTAAGTGCAGCCTGCTCAACCATCTCTTCACAATATCTCTACATCTTTTCTATCTTTCTATCTAGTAATAGCATAAGATGGTTCAAAGTCTGTAAAAGACTATCATGGAGCAGAAACCTTTTGGGCATAAACCTAAATGATATAACAAAACAGGAAGGGACAAGTAGGGGAGTAGTAAAAGCCAGTGTGAAGTGAAGGGAAGGATTGGTGTGTAAAGGAACATTCCCTGCTTGGGGGGGGAAGGGGCAAGGGTACATAATGAGGGTGAGGCGGGAGGGCATAACCCACCGAACAGAGGGGCTATTTGGCATTGTATAGTCCTCAAGGCAACAGTCTGTAAAGTCTATGAACTACTCAGGATCAGTCTATGAAAAACCAGCAGCGTGAAAAGAAATAAGCTGCTTAAAAATTGTGTAAAATGTCTATAGGGTATGCCAGAAAGTCCGATACAAGTCTCAGTCCAAAGTAGATGGCTGAGGGAAGAATTGGCAAGGGATGAGATGCTGCATGAGGGAGGTCAGCCGCTGGAATTCTGCTTTTCTGTAGATAGCCAGCTGGAACCGCCAACACGTGACAGGCAAATCAGAAGCAGGAACGGCAAGCAGGCATTAAGAAAGTTCTGTCCTTGGAGTCTGTGTATCAGGTTCTTCAGATCATGTTAAGTGACATCTAGGTTTTCGGTAGGTGTACCACTGTAGTCGTGCTATCTAGTGGGTGATGTCTGGGTGTGCAGGGTTTCAGATGGTTTTTCCGGGATTCCTGTGAAAGAAATACAAACAATCTGCTTCTTGTGGTTAATTTGAACTTGTAACAAGTTATAGGTTTGTTATGGTTGATACCTCGATGATTATAATTGGTTTAAATCTCTTTATGATTTTATTTAAAGGTCTTCTAATATGACCTCTTATAGCAGTCTCTACCGCAGGATCTTGAAACCAATTTTAGCTAAAATATGTATTTTAAACAGACTCAAATTGCTTAGAGAGTTAACGCATTTCATGACAATGATTTTAACGTTTACAGTGCCAGATTGATGCCAGATCTGTTGTGGATTAATTTCCACAAGATACTTTACAGGGCACCTTTGGGGGCCCTCCAAGGGTGTCCTGTATATAAAATTTATATATTTTAGTTTTGGGAATGTATAGTCACGTTAAAAATTTAGACTTTTACCTTAAATAGTTAGTTACCTTAGCAAATTAATTTTTACCTTGTCTGGTAATAATGTAGCTGTAGGGTTACACTTTTGAGTGTTACCAAACTTAAGACATATCCATAAACATTTAGTTATAACACACTGGAGGAAAAAGAACTTTTGTTATAAAAACATATCATTTTAAAAACAAATTTATATCTGTCATTAGTCACACAGTTTAATTCTAAACACTTACATATATACCAAAAACTATATATAAAAATCAAAAGAGGGAGAAAAACAAAAATTTTGGAATGTTTCTGGATGTCTCCAGAAACTTTGGCTGCGCCCAGCATTTTTATATAAAGCCAATTACCTTTTAGAGTACTCCGAGCAGATGGGTCATGCAAAAAAATTTTTTTTGTCATTCAACACACTCACTCACAAAACACAACTGGCCAGTTATAACAGAAGACATTCAGGGAAAGGGTAGGAGAGAGGTCTCTGTGAGCCAGATTTTGTAGGTACTGCCATGTCGTATTACGGGTCCTGGGATGTATCCTGCATCTGATCCTCTTATAGTATTTCTTGTACTTCAGGGATAACAGCGCCATCCTGCGAGTATTGTCGGACATGGCGGGCAAGAACCCAGACAGGTTTAGAGAAATTTTGAGGGAAAATGCATGCGAAACCCCTTCCCATGGTCAATAGTGAGTCAGGCCCTTTCCAAATTTTATTGAGTGGGTCTCTCCATTTGACCTTAATGGATGGGAGGGTAGATGGTGTTTTCTAGTGAACAATGATAGGAGGTAGGTCCGAGTTATTGTAAATGTTAAAGAGATTTAACGTAGTTAAGGCTTTTGCTAGTTGGATATTCAGGGGGTACATTCCTTCTTTAATTTTATTTAATTGAGCCTTAAGGGTTTGATGGGCCCTCTCACAATGCCTTGTCCCTGTGGATTATAGGGAATGCCTGTGGTATGAGTAATGTTTCAGAGGAAACAAAAATCTTTAAATTGTTTGCTGGTAAACACCAGTCCATGGTCAGTTTTCAGTTTAAGAGGTAAGCCCATCACAGCAAAACAGGAGAGCATATGGCTTTTGAGCTTTTTATAGCTTTCTCCTGTCTGAGCTGTAGCCCACATAAATTTAGAAAAGGTATCAATTGAGACAAACACATATTTTTGTTTGCCAAAGTTTGGTATGTGGATGACATCAATTTGCCAAATAGCATTAGATTTTAAAGCTCGGGGGTTAACCCCAAGGGTCTAGATAGCAGGTGTCTTTATGAGACTTGCACAAGAAGAGCATGTATCGAGGATATGTTTTAATTGTGGTACAGGAACATCAGGAAATCGAGCTCGAAGGCCTTTAAGATTAACATGGGTTAGAGAATGAAAATTAGCAGGATCAGAGACAGAGACTGAGAAAGTTTCTGTGGAGGCAAGGCGGTCAACTGCGGCATTCCCTTTGGACAGGGAACCAGGAAGAGGGCTGTGGGAATGAAGGTACTGAATATACAGTGGTTGTGTTCGAGAACAGAGCATAGAGGCGATTTGAATCAAGAGAGGGGAAAGTGGGTTGTCATCAATTTTCACATAAGAACGAGCAAGCCATGGGAGTAAGTTAACAGTATACACACTGTCAGAAAAAAAGGTTGAAGGATTCTGGTACAGCTTTTAATGCAAGGAAAACAGCATAAAGTTCTTTGTACTGAGGGGAATTCTCAGGAAGCTCAGTAAAGAGAGGTTTAGGAGATTGTTTGTCTGGGTAATATATAAGGACAGCAGCTCCCTTTTTTCCACCATCAGTGAAGACTGTAGGAGCAGAAGGAATGGGCTCTCGAGAGAAAAGTTTAGGTGCTAGTAGAGGCAGAAGAGGTAAAGAAGCTATGAATTTATTAGAAGGAAAATGGTTATCTATTTGTCCTGGAAACCCCAGGAAGCTTATGGCAAAGTGGGAATGATGGCATATAAGCCACTCTGTATCTGTGAGAGAAAAGGGCAGAATAATTAAATCCGGTTCTTTCCCTAAGACCTGCACAGACCTATTTCTCCCATGGCGAACCATGAATGCTAACACATCTATCTCAGCGAGGAGTCTTGGAGCTCCTCCTACTGGTGTGTGAAGCCACTCGAGAACCCCATGGTCTTGCCACAATGCCCCTACTACTGTGGGGGTGGAGTTGAAGATTAGAAGGTTTACTGGAGAGGAGGGGGAGAATCAAACAAGGTGCATGTCCTGGAGGGCCTGATTAACCCTTTCCAGTGCTGAGGGGGCCTCGGGAGTTAACTTACATTTTGAGGAGGGCTGTTTGTTTCCTTTCAACAGGTCAAACAGTGGTTGGAGGCAGCTTGTAGGCAGATAGAGATACTGCCTAAGCCAATTTAAATTTCCTAGAAAACTTTGTAAAGAAGCAAGAGTAAGGTTAGAAGGAAAGGTGACATTAGGTTAAGGGACGAATTTGTGTTAAAGAAATCTCTGAACCTAAGAAAGAAAAAGGAGGAATTAGCTATATCTTCTCAGGAGCTACATTAATGCCGCTTTTCTTTAATGCAGGAATGAGAAAATCACGTAAGGCATAGAGATCTGTATCTGATTTTCCCCATATTAAAATATCATCTGTATAATGAAAAACATTAAGGCCCTTATGAATATATGGGACAAGGGCAGGTTTAACAGCCTCCTGACAAATTGTAGGACTATTGGCCATACCCTGCAGTAGCACCACCCATTCAAATCTGTCAGCAGAGCTGGCGTTATTAATAGAAGGAACAGAGAAGGCAAAACCTTTACAATCTTGTGGATGCAAGGGAATAGAGAAAAAACAATCTTGTATATCAATAGCTATGATTGGAATTCCCGTGGGAATTTCAGAAGCAAGAGGCAAACCCCTTTGGGGGGAGCCCCAGACCTGCATGGTTTTATTTACCGCACGGAGATCTTGAAGGAGGTGCCATTTTCCTGAGCACTTTTAAATCACAAAGACAAGAGTATTCCATGGGCTTCAAGAATGATGAATGTGTCCCAAGGACAACTGCTCTCGGACGAGCTCTTTTAAAATTTCTAGTTTATCCCTAGGTAAAGGCCACTGTTCCACCCAGACAGGCTCATGATAAAGCCAGCTTAAGGGGGATGTTTGGCTATTAACAGTGGTGTTTAGTATTGGGGGTGTTGATTAGATCTGGTCTCGTGGGAGCGAGTGTTACGCTCTGCAGATGCACCTGTGGATATCCTAACATCAAGACATTCCAGAATATCCCTGCCCAGTAGGTTAGTGGTAATATCAGCTATCAAAGGGTGGAAGTGTCCGGTAGAACCTTCTGCGTCTTCCTACATGAGCGAGTCTCGTGTGTGAAATGATTGGGTCAGCCCCTCCTACTCCATGTATACTGGGTCCAGGGATAAGTTCCCAATCTTGGGGAACCTCTTCTTGCCTTAAAATCGTCTAGTGTCAATCAAAAATTTAAAAGGAATATTGCCGATCTTTACTGTCATAGAAGGGTGACCACATTCTAAAACAGGAGTGGTCCACAAAATCTCAGGCCCCGAATTTGTACCATTCAGGGGTGTGCTGTGTTTGTGCAAATTTGACCAACAATCTCTCTTCCAGTGAAACCCTTTATGACATCTTGGACAGACCATACGTGGCTTCTGGCTCCCTGACTGAAGGCGGGGTTGTCCTGATTGGAGGCGTGGTTGCTCTAACTGGAGGCTGGGCTTCCCTGACTGGAGGCGTGGTCGCAGTTTATCAGGACATTGGTTACGCCAATGTCCTTGGCAACTGCACTGAAAGTAGGTCCCGTTTTGATTACGTGGGGTAACTGCATAAACCTGTGTCACAGTGGATGCCCCATAATTGCCTGATGTAAGTTCCTGTGTCGCTAAAATCCAATTATCTGGGTGTAGGTCTGTAAGATTATGGCATGCCTGATGGAATTGTGGTATCATGCCTTCCCAGACAATAGAGAGCAAGCGTAGTGAGCAGACATCAGGATTATAAACCTTTCTCTCTAAGCTTGTCTTCACCCTTGAGATGAAGCTCGCTAATGATTCATCAGTGCATTGGTGAAGAGAGTTAATGGGAACTGACGAATCTACATTGGGTGGGGTCACCCTTTCCCATGCTTGTGCTGTGCAGATGCGTACCTGTTCAAAATAACCCATTGGAAACCTGGCTTCTGCCTGCTGAGCTCCAGATTCATAAGCTCCTGCTCCAAAAAAGCATCAAAATTCCATTCTACCTGTTTGTTATTATTTTCCTGTGATTGTCTAGAGCACTCATCACGGAAAATGCTGTCGACTGTAGGTAGAGGGCATCTGGGAGTGAAGCACAAACCAGACCTTTCCAGTCCTGGGGAGTGTTAAGGTGCTGGTAAAAAGTCCTTAAAATGGACTTAGTCCATGGCGTGTGAAACTTGTCCTCCCTGACTGCTTCTCTGAGTTGTCCGAGCTCTTTAGAGGTGTATAGCTGCTACGGCTGAGGGTTTTGTTTAGAGGGGGCCACGTTTACTGGGAAGGTGTGGATTTGGTTTGATGGCACGGGAGAGGGAGCTACAGAAGTGGAAGGTGCCATGGAAACTGCTGTAGTGGCCTCAGGGGAAACTGAACACGTATCTAAAGGGACAGAGCTCTTGGGGCAGACTGCACATAGTTTAAGGTCCTTAAATGCTGAAAAAATATCCTTTAACTCTCATATCTCAGCCACTAGATCTCTTAATGATGACGTATCAGCAGGGGGTGGGGTCAGAGAACCGGAAGCCTCAGGAGAAGCTGAACCCAGGGCGGCAGGGGTGGGGTCAGAGGAGGAGCTTCCGAACACGTGTACGTGTCTGTGGGAAAGGAATTTTTGGGTGTAGCTGCTGATCGCTCAGGACGTCTAAGTCTTAAGCACATGTGCTTTAACTCCTGTATCTCTGCCTCAAGGTCACGTATCCTCAAGGCAGACCACATTGTACATATCTTGTAAGGCGCGATTATAGCTATGAGAACCCAAGGTGTAGAGAAAATTAAACCGTCTCTGAGAGCATAAATCTGTCCCAGGAGAGAAGGAGATAATGACTGGAACACCTCCTCATAAAACGAAAAATTTCCCATAGTGGAGGGAAACACGGGGCCACAGAGGTGGGTGGATACCACTTACCTGTGTCTGGGAGGCTTTCAGGGTCCTCAGGCCAGGCTACCCAGCGGGGCGTGGGTGCGGAACATGTTGGGCGCCAGATGTTGTTGTTGTGGTTGTCCTCAGGTGTCCGGCTGCACTGCGGAGAAGAGAGAGGAAGTCCAGAGCAAATGGGGTACACAAATCTTTATTATAGGATGGGGGGGGGGGCTCAGGCCACGTGGAGTCAGCCAACAATGGCCGTCCCCACTACCTGACGACAGGACAAGAGAAGGGAGAGAGATCTGAGAGAGAGCCGAAGGAGCCGAGAGGGGGGGGAGCCAAGAGCCCAGCGAGACCGAGGGGGGGTGAGGGGGCTTTTATTGGGATACAACCAGGGGTGACATTTGGGGCCAGGATTGGTTGAAGGGGGCACTGCTAGGATTTCGCAGGGCGTGATCAAACCTGGGGGCAGAGACTGCATCAGAATAATTCCTCAACGTCAGGTTTGCTATATATAGACTCCACTATCTTGAGGAATTTTCCATCTATTCCCATTTTTTGTAGAGTTTTGAGCATGAATGGGTGTTGGATTTTGTCAAATGCTTTCTCTGCATCGATTGAGATAATCATGTGGTTTTTGGCTTTGCTTTTATTAATGTGGTGAATGACATTGATTGACTTATGGATGTTGAACCAGCCTTGCATTCCTGGGATGAATCCCACTTGGTCGTGATGAACAATCTTTTGGTTATGCTGCGATATCCGGTTGGCCAAGATCTTGTTTAAAATTTTGGCATCTATGTTCATCAGAGATATTGGTCTGTAGTTTTCCTTTTTTGTTCTGACCCTATCAACTTTTGGTATCAGGGTGATGTTAGCTTCATAGAAGGTGGAAGGGAGTATTCCTGTTTCTTCAATCTTATGGAAAAGCTTAAGAAGTATGGGTACTGTTTCTTGAAAGTTTTGTAGAATTCGTTTGTGAAGCCATCTGGTCCAGGACTTTTGTTGTTGGGGAGATTCTTAATAACGGTTTCAATTTCTTTGTCTGTGATTGGTGCATTTAGATTTTGTAGTTCTTCTTGGTTCAGTTTTGGGAGGCCATATGTTTCTAGGAATTGTTCCATTTCTTCCAGATTCTCTAGCTTGGTGGCATATAGTTCTTCATAGAAGTTTCGCAGGATTCTCTGGATTTTTGTGGTGTCAGTTGTGATATCTCCTCCACCATTTACAATTCTATTAATTTGAGTCTTCTCTCTTTTTTGTTTGGTGAGTCTGCTAGGGGTTTGTCAATTTTGTTTAATCTTTCAAAGAACCAACATTTGGCTTCATTGGTCTTTTATATGGTTCTTTTATTTTCGATGTTGTTTATTTCTGCTCTAATTTTAGTTATTTCTGTCATTCTGGTTGCTTTAGGGCTCCTTTGTTCCTCTTCCTCTAAGTCCTTGAGGTGTGCAGCAAGGTCATTCATTTGAGCATTTTCTTGGTGTTTAATATGTGATTGTATGGCTATAAGTTTCCCTCTCAATACTGCTTTAGCTGTGTCCCAAATATTTTGATAGGTAGTGTCTTCATTTTCATTTGTTTCCAGGAACATTTGAATTTCCTGCTTGAGTGAGTCTCTGACCCAGTGGTTCTTAAGGAATATTTTGTTTAGTTTCCAAATTCTGTGACTTTTAATAATTTTCTGTTTGTCGTTAAATGTTAGTTTTACTCCACTGTGGTCTGAGAAGATACTTGGGATGATTTCTATGCTCTTGAATTTATTGATGCTGTCTTTGTGGCCTAACATGTGGTCTATCCTTGAGTATATGTTATGTGGATTTGAAAAGAAGGTATATTCCAATTTTTTGGGGTGAAGGACCCTGAAAATTTCCAAGAGGTCTAGTCTGTCAATCTCTTCATTCAATTCTCTTGTATCTTTGTTGGTTCTCTGCTTTGTTGATCTGTCTAAGTGTGAGAGTGGGTATTGAAGTCTCCCACTATTACTGTACTACTATTGGTGTATTTTTGAAATTCTTTCAGTAAGTGATTGATGTATTTAGATGGTCCCTCATTGGGTGCATAGATGTTAATAATTGTTAAGTCTTCTTGGCTGATTGATCCTCTAATAATTATGTAATGTCCTTGCCTATCTTTTATTACTTTATTTAATTTAAAATCTATGTTTCTGAGATGAGAATGGCTGTTCTTGCCCTTTTTTGTGGTCCATTAGCATGTATGATAGTTTTCCATCCTTTCAATTTAAGTCTGTGTTTATCTTGTTGTGACAGATGGGGTTCTTGCAAGCAGCATATGTTTGGGTTATGTTTTCTGATCCATCCCCCAACTCTGTGCCTTTTGATGGGTGAGTTTAAGCCATTGACATTTATTGATATTATGGATTTAATGTATTGTAGTGCCATTGTTCAAAAAAAATTTTTGTTTGCTCTGATATATTGCAAGTATTATAGTGATGTTCTTGTTTATAAGAGGTCTTTTAGAACTTCTTTCTGGACTGGTTTGGTGATGGTTGCCTCCTTTAACTGTTGTTTGTCTAAGAAGGTTTTGATCCTTCCATCTAGTTTGAATGAAAGTCTAGCAGGATATATTATCCTTGGTTGAAACCCTTTTTTTTTTCTTTTTTCTTTTTTTTTTTTTTTTACCAGAGCACTGCTCAGCTCTGGCTTATGCTGGTGCAGGGGATTGAACCTGGGACTTTGGAGCCTCAGGCATGAGAGTCTGTTTGCATAACCATTATGCTATCTACCCCTGTCCAAAACCCTTTTTCACTCAGGGCTTGATAGATATCTTGCCATTCTCTTCTGGCTTTTAGAGTTTGAGTGGAGAAGTCTGCAGATAATCTTATGGGTTTTCCCCTGTATGTGACTTTTTGTTTCTCTCTTGCAGCCTTTAGGATCCTTTCTTTATCCTTACTCCTTCTCATTGTGACTATGATGTCTTGGTGTCTTCAGGTCTGGGTTGATTCTGTTTGGAACTCTCTGGGCCTCTTGAATCTTGATGTCCTTTCTGTTATTAAGGTCTGGGACGTTTTCATCTATTATTTCCTCTAGAATGTTTGCTTCCCCTTCCTCTCTTTCTTCCTCTGGCAAGCCATTTATATGAATGTTACTTCTTTTGAGATCATCCCATATGTCTCTGTTGTTGTTTTCAGTGTCTCTCAATCTCTTTTTGAGCTCTTTTACCTCTTTCTTAGTTTTCTCTTACTCATCCTCTGTCTGACTAACTCTGTTTTCTGCTTCTGTTAGTCTGCTTTCCCTTGCCTCAGCTTCTTTCTTCATTACAGCTATTTCAGCTTTCAGTTCTCTAATTTCTTCAAGATAATCAGTATTTTCCTTGAGGATCTCAACTGTTGTTTCCCTAATACTGCCATTCCTTTCCTCCAATGTTGTTTTCATTTCTGTGGTTAATAAGTTTATTGTTGCTTGCATACTTTTCTTATCTATGGTTACTTCTAGCTGATTTGTAGTTTCTTCTGGGCTCTTGTCTTCATTTATTGGAGTAGCAGTTTTATTTGTTTTTGATATACCCATTTTTTATTTATGTGTTTCTTATTTTTATGCTCTGTTCCTCAGTTGTGTCTTGAGTACAAGCAACACTGTACTAAATACCTTTATGACAATTGCACTCACCAACCTCAGGAATTACAATAGCAACTGAAGCAAATATTGAAGCAGTTTAATCACTAACAGTTAGCCAAACAATGTCTCCAGTCCGTGAAAAAATAGCAACCATGTCCAAGTGAAGAAAGAGAAAAAAAGAAGGGAGAGCAAGAATAGACAGTTATGCAAATCTACTATCTACTGTATATTCTAGGGGTAACAAGAGGAGAAAAGGAAGTAGAGCATAGATACACACAGAGAGTCCACTCTGAGTCAGATTTCTTCCCCAAAGTAATTCACAAATTCAGAAAGGCAAAGAATGAAGGAAGAAGTGTATGACAAGATAAAAAAAAAGAGAGAGAAACGAGAGAGAAAAAAGAGAAAAGAAAAGAAAAAGAACTGTAATTAAAGAGCAGTGAAAGGAAAATTTTTTAAATTGATTACTTTATTTTTTATTTTATTTTATTTTATTAGCTAGGAGGAGGAAGAAGGGGAGAGTCTGTAGAGGAGGTAGGAGTAATGAGACAAGTTCCTCTCACAGTAGATAAGATGCCCACTACCCTAGCAATGAAAGATACCCTAAGAGTTAATTCTGATCAACCTAAAGGGGGGGGAAGATATATGCCTTTATATAATATTAATAATAAAATAGAGCAGGGTAAAAAACCCTGTCCCAGATTGCCTCAAGCCTCCTGAGCAGAAGCAGCTGATTGTTAAGAAAAGCAAAAAAAAAACCTCAGGACAAGACAAGGGATAGACAGTTATGCAAATCTACTCTCCACCGTATATTCTAGGGGTAGCTAAAGGAGGAAGGGAAGTTGAACATAGATACTCACAGAGAGAATCCACTCTGAGTCAGATTTATTCCCTAAAATAATTCCCAAACGTGTATCAGTGAATTCAGAAAGCTGTAGGATTAAGGAAGAGAGGATGGTAAGAATGAGAAAAAGAAAAAAAAAAGAAAGAGAGAGAGAAAAAAGATAAGAAAAATAACAGTAATAAAAGAGCAGTGAAAGGAAAGAGTTTTTTATTTATTTATTTTTATTATTTAATTAGCTATGCGGGGGGGGGAGGGAGGGGAGCTGCCTGAGCAGAGGCAGCTGGTTGGCTACTTAGAAAAAAGGCCAGAGGTTTCAGACAGAAGGGAATAGACTTAGAATGAATGATACTCCCTGGTGGGACAGGAATCTTGGTAAAGAAAGAAGCTCAGCAGGGGAGCCTGCTAGGAGCTGGTCCCCAGGGACTGATTATGGGGGGAGGGGAGGGGTGCACTTTGGGAATAATAATTTAAAAGAAAAAATTTTTTTCCCTTTCTTTCTACTCTTATTTTTTAACCCAAATTAAGTTATAATCACCTCCTTGGTATATCCGCTAGGACCCCTTATTGACTGGCCTACTAAAGGCAGAAAATCCTACCGTTTCCAGTCGATGTGGTCAGAGCTCAAGCCATTAGCAGCTTCTCACTCAGTCCACTATATTCCGGGAACCCCTGTCCTATTAAATTTTAAAAAATAGAAAGAAAAAAAAAGGAAAAAACGGCCATTGGGAACAGTGGATTTGTAGTTCTGGCATCAAGCCCCAGCAATAACCCTGGTGACAAAAAATAATAATTAGTGGGGGGTCAGGTGGTAGCGCAGCAGGTTAAGCGCATGTGATGCAAAGTGCAAGGACCAGCGGAGGGATCCCAGTTCAAGCCCCCTTCACCCCACCAGCAGGGGAGTCGCTTCACTAGCAGTGAGGCAGGTCTGCAGGTGTCTATCTTTTTCTCCCCTCTCTCTGTCTCCCCTTCTCTCTCCATTTCTTTCTATCCTATCCAGAAATGACAACATCAGTAACAACAACAATAATAACTACAACAATAAAACAACAAGGGCAACAGAAGGGAATAAATAAATATTTTTAAATAATAATAATTAGTTGATTAATTAAAATATGATACGTATAAACATTGAAAAGTAAAGTAATTTTTTATCATTTGGCATGGTGTAAGCTAGACACATAGGGCAAGGGAAAAGAAATGAAGGGATGGTATTTTCAATGCAAAAAATTGCAATATGTGGAATTAAACAGGTAAGGGAGACTTACTTCAGAGTTATGATAAAGGAGAGAAAGCTTCGAATGCAGTTTCCTCCTAGTTTAGCCAACAAGACAAACAAGAGACGTATAAGTCATGAGGAGCTAGACCAGGAGACATCTGTTAGCTTCACAATTTAGAGCAAGACATGTCTAGACTGCTCCCATCCTATAGAAACTGAAAAATAGGGGTAGTCTTGCCCCTAACGATTGATTCCCTCTCAAAAAGTTGGCTTCCAGGTCCTTGGAAAATGGTCTTGGGTCATAAAATCAGCAAGAACATCTCAAAAGATTTACTGCTCAAAGGAGAAGAGAATGAATTTATAGTGGCAAATTCTCTAAAGGGAATGCTTTAAGAAAAGGCAGAAGGGATGACCTTGGTGGTTAGACCACTGTGATGATCAGCTCTGCCAATTCCTTGAACAATTTTTTAAAAGATGCAGAAAGAAACCAGTCTTACAGCTAGACAAATGGAAATGTTTTGTTTTGATTTTTTTCTCCTTGGTCAGCAAAGCTGATCCAATAGGTGATAAGAAAAACTAGACAGTGAAATTTTAATCCCCTGGTTGAGCAGAGCTGGGTAGTGGAGGACCTGGTTGATCACACATGTTACAATGTACAAGGACTCAGGTTCAAGTCCTGGCTCTCCACCTGCAGGAGGAAAGCTTCACAAGTGGTGAAGCAGGTCTGCAGATGTCTACATTTCTCTCTCCCACCCCCTCCATTTCCTCTCTACATTTCTCTTTATTCTATCCAATAAAATGGGGAAAATGCCTACCATGAGCAGTGGAATCATGTGCAAGGAACCAGGTGTGAGCCCCAGGCCCCATCCTGCAGGAAGAAATTTCACAAATGGTGAAGCAAGGCTGCAGGTGTCTCTCTTACTTTTTCTCACCCTTCCTCTCATTTTCTGGCTGTCTCTAGCTAACAAATGAAGATAATAAAAAAAAGTTAAAATATTCTTCATTAAACATAACTCACAAGTTAGACACTTTACTTTTTTATAATTCTCTTTTTTTAAATATTTATTTATTTATTTTCCCTTTTGTTGCCCTTGTTTTTTGTTGTAGTTATTATTGTTGTTGTTGCTATTGTTGGATAGGACAGAGAGAAATGGAGAGAGGAGGGGAAGACAGAGTGGGGAGAGAAAGATAGACACCTGCAGACCTGCTTCACCACCTGTGAAGCAACTCCCCTGCAGGTGGGAAGCAGGGGGCTCGAACTGGGATTGTTACACTGGTCCTTGTGCTTTGCACCATGTGCGCTTAACCCACTGCGCCACCGCCCGGCTCCCACAAGTTAGACACTTTGTAAGACATGATAGAATAACTTTTGCAGTTAAATAGGATCCTCACTAGTACATCAGGAAGATAACTTAACTCTGCTATCTACCCCCACCCCCACCCCCATCCCTGCACATTGTAACACGGGCACTCTACCAGGTGTGTCACCACCCGGACCCCTGGTTCAATGTCTTTGGAACAGGGACTAACAAGTTTGCAGAAAGCAGTAATATCCAAGCTGGGGAATTTCTTCTTGATTTTTTGTTTGTTTTTGTCATCAGGGTTACTGCTGGGACTTGGTGACGTTTTACCTCTCTTGTATAGAAGGTAAATGAAAAAGTCCTTTCAGGTCTCAAATGCAATTTGTTGATCCATTTTGCAAATTTTTTTTTTCCCAAAGCACTGTTTAGCTCTGGTTTAAGATTGTACTGGGGATTGAACTTGTGATTTAGGAGCCTCAGGCATGAGAGTCTCTTTGCATATCCATTATGTTATGCTATCTACCCCCTGCCCATTGATCCCTTTTGATTTGGATGCTCTGTGTGGGGTAAAAGAATAGTTTACTTTCATTCTCTGACATGTAGCTGTCTAGTTTTTTCCAAAACAGCATTGACTGAAGGGACCACCCTTCTGCTTTGTGTAGTTCTGTCCGCTTCACTGAAAACCTCTCGACTATGTATGATTGGATTTATTTCTGGATTCTCTTTGTTTTATAGATCTATGTGTCTGTTTTCATTTTATTTGTGACTGATAGTGGGTTACAAGATTGCAAGATTAGTGTTTAGCTCCACACCACAGCTATGAGCAAAGTTCTATGTCTGTTTTTTACGCTAATGATATGCTAAGTTGGTATTTGTAACAGACTTAGACATCAGAGAGCAACAAGACTATTATTTTTTAAAATTTCCACTTATTTTGTATTAGTAATTTAATAATAATTAACAAGACTGTAAGATCACAGGGGTACAATTTCATACAATTCCCACCACCAAAGTTCCCTCTCCCACCCCATCCATTGGATGCTCCCTATTCTTTATCCCTCTGGGAGGATGAACCAAAGATCTTTATTGAGTGCAGAAGGTGGAAGTTCTGGCTTCTGTAATTGCTTCTCCACTGGACATGGGTGTTGGCAGGTAGATCCACACCCCCAGCCTGTTTCTATCTTTCCCTAGTGGGGAGGTGAGGTTCCAGGACACATTGGTGAGGTTGTCTGCCCAGGGAAGTCAGGATGGAGTCATAGTTTTATGGCTTTGTCTTGTCTTAGAAGACATCAATGTGTTCTGTGTCATCAGATCGTTGTATATTATTCTGGAAGACTGTCAGACTACTCAATACTTTTATTTACGTCACCACTGTCACTGTGTCTTTGTATATTAATCTGGAAGACTGTTAGACTACTCAATACTTTTATTTACGTCGCCACCATCACTGTGTAAGCATTGCAGTGTCTCTGCGCTCTCACAACCTTAACAGTGGCCAATTGGTTTTTTTTTTTTTTATTGTAACTACTGCAGTGTCTCATGGCATCGCGTTGAGTTTGTAATTTGTACTTTACTGATGAGTAATGATGCTGAACATTTTCTCTTCTGTTCATTTACAATTAATCAGCGGTGGAGAAACTGTTAACGTCTTTGGGCTTTTGTGTTAAATTGGAACGGATGTGCTTTTACCAAGATTTAAGAGTTCATTATATAGTGTAGACTTGAATCCTTTTATTATGTTTGCCAATATTTCATCTGATCTATGACTTCTCATTCCCTTGCTCAAACAGTGGGTGCTAGTGTTCAGCAGTTTGTAATTTTGATACATTTATCAGTTGTTTTATGTCACATATATTCGTAATTTGTCTCAAGCAGCTTTTCCTAATGTAACAATTATAAAGTTATAAAGTTTCTCTCTCTCCCTCTGTTTCTCTCTCTCTCTCTCTGCTGTTTTTGAATAGAAAGGACTATAGGGACTAGATCACTCAGCTCACATCTGATTTCCATTCATTTCATGTTCATTTTAGTGCTCTTAATATGAGATAAGAGCCTAGGTTCATTATTTTGTGAAAGGATAACTATTGATTTCAGCACTATTTTTAAAAAGATTATTCTTTCCACACTGAAAATGGCCTTTGCATCTTTGTCAAGAATCAATTGGCAACATATAGTTAGCCACTCTGTTCCATTTCCTTCTATGGCTATTTTTTGTACACATAATACTCCATCTAGCTAATGGAGTTTAATACTTCATGTTGAAATCTAGCAGTATCACTTCTCTTTTTTGTCCTTTTCAAACTGTCTGTTCTAGGATGTATATGTTTTCAGATACACAGTTTGCTAATTTGCTATGTACACATAAAATACCCATTCTCCATTTGTCTGATGCTAGCTTTCCACATGTTTGACTGCAGAAACTTTTTTTTTGAGAGACCGCTTTAATATTGCCCAAATTGTAGTAGCATTTCCCCCCAGAAATACTTCCTTAGAGCAACTGATCAAAATATTAACATCTAACCAACTGGTCTGGGGGGGGAGATGAATATCCTGTTTGGAGAGCAGAGGTAACAAGTCAGTAGAGTTTACCAGTTGGAAGGCTGGCCCTGGCTTCTACAATAAGCTGGGCAGGAGGAGACAGGAGCTTAGAAAGTCAAAAAGACAGAATTGCCTAAGATGTTGTGCCTAGCATATCCTAGTCTCTGCTTTCCAACATGCATTTTAAAAAATAATAAAAGGCTTTTATTTGCATAACAATAACAAGATTGACTTGCCAATAATCCCTCCTTGACAAACTGTAATCTCCTTTTTTAATTGCGATTAATGGTTTACAGTCCACAATAAAAAGCAATAGTTTGTATGTACATGGGTAACCTTTCTCCTTTTTCCACATAACAATTTAACCCCTTCTAGGTCCTCCTCTGCCATCATGTTCCAGGACCTGAACCCTCCACCCCCTGAAGTAATTAAGAAGGCAGAGGACAACTATAGGATGGTTTCACTCATGTGCAAAATTTAGAGAATTGAACTTGAAAACAAACAAATAAAATCATAAAACCCATATGCAAGACTATGGAAAATTATGTGTTTATCTAGAGGTATGCTGAATGACAGAACACAGACCTTTGGTGGTAGGAATGGTGTGATATTGAAATCCTATTAATTTATAATCTCATAAATCACTATTAATTTAACATGAGGGGAGATTTAATACTTCAAATCCTGTAACTGCCTAGACCAGAGCTCTGAGTTGACATACCTTCTTTAGCCTAAGTATTTAATGTTTCAGAATTGTAAGATGGTCAAGTTCTGACACTGGGCTTAAAATGTTCAAGGAGCTCTAAAAATGTGTGTGTGTGTGTGTGTGTGTGTGTGTGTGTGTGTGTGTGTGTGTGTGTGTTGCAGCAAGTTAAGCGCACATGGCGCAAAGTGCAAGGATCTGCGGAAGGATCCTGGTTGGAGCCCCCAGCTCCCAACCTGCACGGGAGTCACTTCACAGGTGGTGAAGCAGGTCTGCAGGTGTCTATCTTTATCTCCCCCTCTCTGTCTTCCCCTCTTCTCTCCATTTCTCTCTGTCCTATCCAACAACAACAACAACAATAATAACTACAACAATAAAACAACAAAGGCAACAAAAATAAATAAATAAATAAATAGTAAAAAAAAAAAGATTAAAAAATATCTTGTTACTTGCAACTTTAGGTCAGATAGATCAAAACCGTTTGTCTCTGTCAGTCTCTAAGACACAGTGATTAGTAGATCCCCTTAAAGGACACAAAGCATAGTAAGGTCAAGTAGATTACTGTAGGTCCTAACCATTTAGACTTCCATAAAAATAAAAAAAAATCCAACTGACTTGGCTATAATAATAATAATAATTAACTATTGCTATATTAAGCTCTTTCTAAAACTATAAAGAACCATTCCCTTTCTCTTTAAGATCTTTGTTTTCCATACTCATGGAACCTCTAAGACTATGCTCCTATTTCTTGACGGTTCTTCTCTCTGATACCTTACCATCAGACCGCCTCTGTTAACGTCAACTCAATCCACACTAGCAGTGCCACCTTACTATGTTATGCTGCTACTGACTTCTGATTGTGGATTGTCGCCAGAGACTCCAAGTCCGAGTGTCAAACTCCCATCTGCCTTATGCTGCAAAGAAGTCAGAATTTTACACTCCAACCCTTTACAGAAAGGGGAAACTCGGGAGTTGAGCAGTAGCAGAGCAGCTTAAGCGCACCAGCTTAAGCGCACGTGGCACAAAACACAAGGACCAAAGTAAGGATCCCCTGGCTTCCCACCTGCAGGGGAGTCGCTTCACCAGCAGTGAAGCAGGTCTGTAGGTGTCTATCTTTCTCTCCCCCTCTCTGTCTCCCCCTCCTCTCTCCATTTCGCTCTGTCCTATCTAAAAAAAGGGGGGCTCTTTGTTTTACTATTATTGAGCAAGAGGAGAATAGAGTTTTCATCTTTTGAATTTTATTAATTAATTAATTTATTTAGGACTCCTTTTATATCCCCCAGGCTGTGGGGGGCTGACTAGACCAGGTCCTTGACTCTCACAATGCTACTTATCCCTTTTTTTAAATTTACTTATAAAAAAGAAACACTGATAAAACCATAGGATAAGACAGATAGAACTCCACACAATTCCGACCACCAGAACTCACTCTACCCTGGCTCCCCCTTTAGTCAGGAGGCTGCTCTGTTAAGCCTGGTCACAGTCTTTTTTTGTGGTTTGGCTTCACTACTGAATTTCACTAACACCACCCTGTCAGATGAGAATTTAGACTGTATAAGCCTTGGTTCTTTCAAGCTTACTGGCTAGTCTAGATTCTTTGCATGTCTATATAATGTTTAGAAAAAAAAATGGCCAATCTCTCCAAAGTGATTTGTTTTGATTATGATTGAATCAAATATATTGCTCAGTTTAGAAGGACGGCCCTCTTAACATAAGGCTTTCAAAATAAATAATAAAAATTAATAAATAAAATAAGGTTTTTGAATTAGGGTTTTTTTTTAGTCTTTCTCAGTAGCTTTATAATGCTTTTGAATCTCTAATATTTGTTTCCAGGTTTAATCATGTTTTTTTTTCCTGTTGTTTTATTCATTTTTAAATTATCAGCATTTTGGAAATTGGTCTTGTAGTTTCTTTAAAAACAAACAAACATATATTTCTGACATATGAACCAGAAATTCTTCTTCTAGGTATTTACTACCCAAAAATAAAATCTTAAATATAGTTACAAAGGGTAGTGGACAAATATTCACATCACCTTTATCTATAATAATAAAAAATTTAATAATAATAATAATGAAATAATGCATATGTCAATCAAAAGGTAAGTAAAAAAAAAAAACTAACAAACCCTCATATATACATCTAATGATAGAGGGGAGCAAAGGATTTGTTCCACAAGGAAAGCATGGGTAAACCTGGAAATTATATTGAATGAAGTCAGTGGTGGGGGTGAGGTTTATTTATTTATAAATAAACCTTAGTGTTTTTATTTATACAAAATTCTAGAAAATGTGAATTAATTTTAGAGCCATAAAGCAGTTGACTCTCCATTGGGAAAGGAACTAGGAAGAGGTTAGGAAAAGGCAAAATGCTGTTCAGAGGTTATTTCAATTTTTTTTTCTTTCTTTTCTTTTCTTTTTTGTCCCTACAGGGTTATCTCTGGGGCTTGGTACATACACTAGGAATCCACTGCTCCTAGCGACCATTTTTTTTTCCATTTTATTGGACAGATTTAAGAGAAATGGAGAGAGGAAGGGAAGACAGAGAGGGGGAGAGAAAGATAGACACCTGCAGACCTGCTTCACTGCCTGTGAAGTGACTTTTCTGCAGGTGGGGAGCCGGGGGCTCAAACCTTGACTGGGTCCTTGAACTTTGATCTATGTGCGTTTATCCCAGTGTGCCATCACCCAACCCCCAAAGTAATTTCAATTTTCTAGGTCTGCTATCACCAACACCCATAGATTGTCAGAACCATTATTTGTCTAGCTTATTTAATCATTAACTTATTAATCATTAACCTACTTAATCATTTTGAGCTTAAAAACAATTGACAGAATTGGAATTTCCTGAGGCTTCTCTCACTTCTTTCAGATGACTGCCTTCTTACTAAGCCAGGATGAGCTTTTTCTTCAAGAGTAATAAGTGCTTCTGGTATCCTCTGTTCCTTCTTACCAGGATGCTGATTATAATGGATTACACTGATGTCATTAATTAATCACTATTACCACCTCATAGGCCTTATGTCCAGAGAGACCCAGGAAGTAGGTCTTAGACCCATGAATCTTTTTTTTTTGGGGGGGGGGGTAGCGGGAAGGGAATGCAACATTTAGGTCTATATGATTCCACCCCAAACAATATATCCTCCCCTACACGGTTAACATACTCACCTTCTCCCAGCAGTCTGAAAAAGAATTTTCTCATTTCAGCAATACTGCTTGAAACTCCTATGAATATCGACATCAAGAGATAAGAGCTATCCTCTGGCAAGATTCTTCTCTACATGAGTATCTGTGAAACTACACAAGTTTGTTCCCCCCAAATATAGACAGGGCCTAGAAAACACAATCCCATTTCAAAAGGGAGAAATCATAAATAAAGGATGGTAGCAATCCTTTCTTATGGTAGCTATCTTTTCTTTATAATTGTAATAATAATAATTCTAATCCTTAGCAAATTCAATAACAGGCCTTAAGTCACTGGGCCATAACTAGCATTGTCTGTAGAACAAGTTGAAAATAGTTTGATTCTGTGTAGCATTAGGGTAACTTTGTACGGACTTGAGGTTTTCTGAGGATGTGATGCGTATGTATAAGCAGGAAGGGAAAGATGGGCTTACACAGATGAGAACATGCAGTCAGAATAACCAAACATCACATACACAGAAAATTGCCGAAAACTGGAAGCGGGGGGGGGGGGGGGGGGAGCATGATACTCGTATGGCAAGGAGATAGGTGACTCCTTGTTTAAGAATAGGCCACTGTCCGCCTCACTGCTCAGTTCTGTCCACTCAGGGAACTCCTTATCAGCTCCAAGGTATTTTTTTGGCCCAATAAAACTGAAAAGAGGGTTAAGTGCACATGGCATGAAGCGCAAGGACCCTGGAAGGATCCCTGTTCAAGCCCCCAGCTCCCCACCTGCAGGGGAGTCGCTTCACAGGCGGTGAAGCAGGTCTACAGGTGTCTATCTTTCTCTCTCCCTCTCTGGCTTCCCCTCTTCTCTCCATTTCTCTCTGTCCTATTCAACAACAATGACTTCAATAACAATAATCAAAACAACAATAAAATAACATGGGCAACAAAAGGGAATAAATATTTTAAAAGAAAATTAAAAAAAAACTTTTTTAAAAAAGTGAAAAGAATGTCTCCCGGGGGGAGACTGTAACATTACCCAAAACACAAGCCTAGGCCAGTGCCTGCCTATCTGTCTGCCTGCCTGCCTGCCTGCCTACCACTTAATCTTCCTTCCTTCCATCCATCCTTCTTTCCTTCCTTCCTTCTTTCCTAATTCCTTCCTTCCTTCCCCCCTCTTTTCCTTCTTTCCTTCCTTTCATGCTTGGAAGTCTGATCCCACCCCCTCACTGGGCAGAGGACCTCACCAATGTGTCCTGGAACCCCACCTCCCCAGACCTGCTCTACCAGGGAAAGCCAGAAACAAGCTGGAGGGATGGATCCATCTGCCAACATCCATGTCCAGTGGAGAAGCAATTACAGAAGCCAGAACTCCCACCTTCTGCACACCATGAAGATCTTTGGTCTATACTCCCAGATGGGGAGAAATGATGGGGGGAAGATGACTAGAGGGCTCTGAACCTCAACTCCATCATCACCTGGAGAGTGTTTGGAACATTTGTAAGTAGTAATTGGTGTAGGTATGACATGGGAAGGAAGAGAAGATGGAACCAAGGGGGGATGATGGGCAAATATATACAAAGAGTTGTAAAAATAGTAATTAATTAATTAATTTACTTATTATTATTAAATTTACTTATTATTTTTTATTATTTATTTTATTATTTACTTTTATTTATTTTCTATTAATGATTCAATATTGACTTACAAAATTTCAAGATAACAGGGGTACAACTCTGCGCTGTTCCCACCACCAAAGTTTAATAATAAGTAAATAATAAAAAATAAATAAGTAAATTTCAGAACTCTCCCCCCCCCAAGAAAAAAAGGGAAGAAAGGAAGGAAAGAAGGAAGGAAGGAAGGAAGGAAGGAAGGGAGAAAGGAAGGATGGATGGATGGAAAGAAGGAAGATTAAATGGAAGGCAGGCAGGCAGAAAGAGAGAAAGGAGGAAAGGTTGATGTTTTATAGGCTATATCACATCCGGGGCTGCTTTATTTGTTTTTACTTTTATTTTTAATCCTTGCAAGCTTGTGTCATTTTTGACAGGAATGAAAATAGGCCAGGAGTTACACAAAGGATTTGATTATCTGAATCCATAAACATTAAGAATAAGCCTTGGAGGGCCAGATGGTGGCACACCTGGCAGACCACACACGTTACACAAGGACCTAGGCTCAAGCCCCAGGGTCCCCACCTGTGGTGGGATGGGGGCTTCACAAGTAGTGAAGTAATGCAGCAGGTGTCTCTCTGTCTCTCTTTCTCTTTATTTCCCCCCTTGATTTCTAGCTGTCGCTATCCAATAAATAAATAAATAAAGATTGAAAAACATCTAAAACAATAAATAAATAATAACCCTTGATAATGATGTTCAGCCTAGACCTGCCCTTAGGGAATATTAGCCCAACAACACCCCCTATGCATTGATACAGTGGCCTCACTTCTCAAAATTCAGAGGAGTCTTGTCCCTGAGGCTGTAGGGTGGGTGTTCAGGGAACTAAAATTGTTTAGTCCTTTGAATCTAGTAGGAGACACACCTGCTCACCTTTCTCACTTCTGCCCTGAGTACTCCTGTTGAGTTCTAAGTCCTTTTGAAGGTCATTCCCCGCCCCCCCTTGTGTTTTATATGTATTCAGAGATAAAGATTTCCTACTGCTCCACGCTAGAGAATCCTACATGTCTTCACCAGCTGTCTCTCACTGAGATGCGCCTATCTCTGTTCTCTGTCATGGCAGCTGGCAGAGTTTCTGCTGGTACTATGCCATCTTGATTCTTGGTCTCCACTAAAATGTCTCACTAAGCACATAAGTCACACCAACTGATACATCTTCCAGCCCTGTCCTGGATTTTTCTCTCCCAAGAAAATTGCCAACAAGTTCTCCTTTCTTTACTCTAAACGGCCCTTTGAATGTATCCGTCTTCTATTTAACTGTGAACAATAAGTAGAAACTGGGCTTTTTCCAGTACCACCTAGAAATATTACATATCTAAGAAGTAAAATCCCATCACTTTTTTTTTTAACTTTGGTAACAACTGGGAGGAGGGTGATAGAGAGGGAGGGAGAAAGAGAGACAACTGCAACCCAGCTTCACCATTCACAAAGCTTTCCCTCTGCACGGGACTTGAACCCGAATCCTTGAGCACTGTATCTTGTGAGCTCCACCAGGGGCACCGCCTGGCACCCTGGCTATGTGTATATTTTAAGGATATAATTTGACCTTTATTCAGTTATAGCACCCTACCCTCTACCCACCACCCAGTTACCCATATCTCTTCCAAATTACACTTGCACAAGGATACAGTTCAACCACGTTGTCAAGTTTAAAATTATCTCCCACTGGAAATCTCAGGTACTTCTTTCATCTGACCAGTAGAAGTCTGTGGCAACAACTTTCTTCATGAGCAGAAGGTGTCACTGTTCTGGAGAGTGACTGTGTGAAGGAAACACAGGGATTGAATTATTAATTCAGAAGGCAACTGTCCTCATCCTGTGTAGATACTACGGACTTTGCTTTTTAAATGCCATCTACATTTATCAGATAGCATGATTCTTGACATTTGAGTTTTTTTTTTTTATCAAATAGTAACTGAAGTTTTGACAACAGCAACTAATTATCGAGGGATAGAAGAGAAATTCTATGACTTATTTATTCTTACGTAGCAGAGTGCAGTAAAAGCATGAACTATCAGTCATTTGTGATGCTCTGTCATTGAGAATCTCTGTTTATTGTTAGGATGGAATTGTTGGCTTCCTAGAGTTTAATAGTTAACTCCCAAGAAAAACTTAGAAAAACTCCCAGGAAAGTTTTAGGGAATAAGTTTGATTTATTGAACTAGTCAATCTAACAATCTTCTTCAGAAGTCTTAATTTAAAAGACACAATTAATGGAGATAATTATTTCCCCATGAAAAGGACATTAAAGCAAATGCTACCACATCTATTTTTTATCATTCAAATTAATCCTTTAAAAACAATGTGTTTAGGTAAAGTAATGACTAGTCAAAGATATTATAAACTCTAATATTCATGAGTCTTTCAAATTATTCAGTGGCATTGACCCCTAGTAAAATGATAAAACTTTTTAAAAAATTTTATTTGTGATTTAATAATGATGGACATGATTGTGGGATAAGAGGGATACGATTCCATACAATTCCCACCACCAGAGTTCTGTGACCAATCTTCTCCATTGCAAGCTTCCCTATTCTTTATGGACCCATCTAGGAGGATGGATCAACATTCTTTATGGGGAGCAGAGATGGGAGGTCTGGCTTCTGTAATTGCTTCTCCACTGGACATGGATGTTGACAGATGGATCCATACTCCCAGCCAGCCTCTCTTTTTCCTTAGTGGAGCAGGCCTCTGGAGAGGTTGTGTTTATAGTGGTGCTGGGGCTGGAAACTAAGACTTCAGAGCCTCAGGCATGAGAATCTTTTGCATAACCATTATGCTAATTCCATGCATTCTTAAAAAAGTAAACTCCTCTAGTGGCAATTAATCATACGACTGGTCCTAAAAAGTTTTGAATCACTCAGGAGATTGGAGTGTACCAAATTAAGCAAGATTCAATTGAGCCTTGGCGTATCTGGTTGAGTGCTCACATTGCCATACACAAGGATCCCAGTTCAATTCCCAGGTAGTCCCCATTTACAAGGAAGAAGCTTCAGGAGTGGTGAAGCAGTATCAAAGGTGTTTCTGTTCATTTTTATCTCCCCTCACTTCTCGATGTTACTCCGTCCTCTCCAAAGAAGAAGGCAAGAAGGGAATGAAAGAAAACAGCCATGGTGAACAGTGGATTCATCATGCAGTCACTGAGTGCCCACAATAATCAGATGGCAATAAAAAGTGCCAAATCGGGGGCTGGATGGTGGCACACCTGGTTACAATGACAAGGACTTGGGTTTGAGGCTCCCGGTCTCCACCTGCAAGGAGAAGCAGTACTACAGGTGTCTCTCTCCCTCTCTATCTCCCCCCTACCCTCTCAATTTCTGGCTGTCTCTACCCAGTAAATAAAGATAATAAAATAAGAAGAAGAAGAAGAGCTAGAGCTGAGTGGGGTTCTGGTTAGGGAAAAGTCAAGCTGAGCCAGTAAAATCTGACTTGTAGAAGCTTCTTGGTATTTCTTGATGAGTTATTTTGCTGGTTTAATATTAAATTTCTTAATTCTAGCTGTCCTGGGAGTTGAGTGGTAGTGCAGTGGGTTAAGCGCATGTGGTAAAAAGTGCAAGGACCAGCATAAGGATCCTGGTTGGAGCCCCCCCAGCTCCCCACCTGCAGGGGAGACACTTCACAGGCGGTGAAGCAGGTCTGCAGGTGTCTCTTCCCCTCTCATCTCAATATTTCTCTGTCCTATTGAATAAAATAAGAAAGAAAAAAATGACAGGGGCTAGGCGGTAGCACAGCAGGTTAAGCACACATGGTGTGAAGCACAAGAACCTGTGTAAGGATCCCGGTTTGAGCCCCCAGCTCCCCACCTGCAGGGGAGTCGCTTCACAGGTGGTGAGACAGGTCTGCAGGTGTCTGTCTTTCTCTCCTCCTCTCTGTCTTCCCCTCCTCTCTCCATTTCTCTCTGTCTTATCTAACAATGACAACATCAGTAATAGCAACAATAGTAACTATAGCAACAATAAAAAACAAGGGCAACAGAAGGGAAATAAATAAATATAATATAATTTTTTTTTAATTCTAGCTGTCTTAGTTGATAAAGATCTATTTTGCTCTGGCACTCACACTTGCCTCTCACTTGCTTCTAAATCTGTAGGCAAAATAATAATACTCTTATTTCACAATTTATCTAACTACATCTCAATGGAATATTGATTTTAAAACCAAGAAGACTTCTGAAGAGAAAAGAAAACATAATACTCTGTGCCTAGGGGACACTGATGTGTATCATAGTAGTAATAAGCATTACATAGTAATCAATTTCCCATATATATATAATTTTTTAAAGTACCTTTATTTATTGGATAGAGACAGCCAGAAATTGAAGGAGGGAGATGTGATAGAGAAAGAGAGAGACAGAGACACTTGCATGCAACTCTATGCAGCCATGCCTCACCACTGTCAAAGCTTTCCCCCTGCAGGTGGGGGCCAGGGGCTCAAACCTGAGTCCTTGAGCACTGTAGCATGTGTGCTAAACCAGCTGCGTCACCACCAGGCCCTGCAATATATATATTTTTTCTTTTAGGTTGCTTGTAGTTATAACCAAAGGATTGATCTTACAAAACCTGCTTATAGTTCCTGTGAGTCCAGAAAGGTATTGTGTTGTGAAGTGTCTAATATATATATAATTCACTGGCAGTGTATCTCTTCTGACACACTGCAGTTTGGTGGTCTCCAGTGAGCCTTTATGAAATAGATTTTTTTTATGGCAGGCTTACCTATGCAATTTTATTTTTATGATTGTTTCCTTCTGAGTCTTTTTCAAATCTTTCAAAAAGCAGCCACACCTTAGGTTTGCGAAACTGTTACTCTTTGTCATGCAACTCTATAAAATAATAATGATACTTTTATTGTTTTATTGTTTATGACTAAATTATTTATGTCCAAAGCCAAATTGCAAGGTAACCCTTATGGAGACTTTTTAATCTTGCCAGATGTGAGAATATGTCAGTAGTTTGTAGAAACGGTCCGACAATACTGAACCTCTTTAGTGTCTTGCACAGAATGTTGGCCATCCTTCTGTGGAGACTGCAGGACAATCTATAGTTAATGAAGTGGTTCTCCTGACACGGCTTTGCTTTACATGGACTGGCGTAACAATTCATATTAAATAAATCACCTATCAAGGGAGAGGGGATGGAAGCTAGCTATGATTACATAGTGTTGTCATCAAAGCATACTTTGCATGCCAGCCCATGAAGATGGATAAATATATATACATATATAGGGTGTGGTGCTGTGGGGTGTGGTGTGGTGCTGTGGGGTGGTGTGGGGTGGTGTGTGTGTGTGTGTGTGTGTGTGTGTATGTGTATTTTGTTTGTTTGCCTACTGTGGAAATTCCACACTCCCTCTAGTGATTCCTATGACAACACAAACTCAGCTTTATAGCTAAAACAAGCAAACAAACAAAAAAGATATAATTTAGAATCAATAATATGGAAACTCAAACCCTGCTTTGTTATCCTCCAACTAGCAGTGAATATAGGGGACCAGGCAGTAGAGCACTGGGTTAAGCACGCATAGTACTAAGCACAAGGACCCACACGAGGATCTGGGTTCGAGCCCCTGACTCCCCATCTGCAGGGAGGCCGCATCACAAGCAGTGAAGCAGGTCTGCAAGCATCTTTCTCCCCCAATTTCTCTCTGTGGTATCCAACAACAAATGGAAAGAAAGGGAAAAAAATAAATAAGTTAAAAAATTAAATTTTAACTTACCAGGAGCAGTGATAGAGCAGGCACCCAGCCCCAGCGATAACACTGGAGGTAATAATAATAATAATAATAATAATAATAATAATAATAATAATAATAATATAAATCAGCCATGGGTGATGCTGGAGCTCATGTGGGTGGCCTCACAACAGAGTAAGCCACTGGTTTTCCATGCTAGCTTGAGGAACTACACAAACAGAAGGAACACCAGGAGAAAATTCAGCTATGAACAATCCACTTTATTAAGCAAAAGGCAGAATTTAAATAGCAGAATGGAACAAAGAACATTTTTCACATATGTCGACGATGATGGGTTTCCAAAAGGTCAGTATCCTTGTGGTGGGGGATCTAAGGGATGATGAGAATTGATAGGGGTAGTGGAAAGTTCAGGGTGATTAGTTACCATGAGGCAAGAGTGCTAATTATACCAGCAGGGTGAGGTAAACAGAGAAAGGCAGAATATCAATGCAAGGAGTAGTGATCAAAGAATGAGGAAATTGTGGGTCTTACTATTATGTTTCTCACAAGGCAGGGTGATGGAGTATAGTTTGTATGTGATCAAAGATGGTGAACTCATAGTCAACTTTAAGTGAACTTTTAAGCAGGCAACCATTTGGTTTGCAGCAAGGGAATGAGTTAAATGTTAGAGGGTGTAGGCCTTTGTGAAGCCTGGGAGACTGACAAGAGGAAACTGAGTCAAGAAAACTTTTTCCCTCCAAGCTCCATCCCTGAAAGGGAGAGGCTGACAGGTGGGGTGTGTTTTCAGACCTCCATTTTTAGGATGAGGAGTTCCCCTATGCTCCACCATGCTTTCACAATTATCCTACAGAGTAAGCCCAAGTATTTTTTTTTATATATTCCCTATTTGGAAATGGTCATATTTGAATTTCTTTCAAAGGACTGCTCTGAAAACCCCATGGAATAATTAACAGGAAGTGTTCATGACAGTAAGCTCTAGGATACACAGTATGTTCAAAAGAGCTGCCACTGGTCTAGTGCTGGCAGGTGTTGTTAATGCTGAGTCATAGGAGAGCATGAGAACTTCTGCTATGGGGCTGAGGAGACAGCATCAAGGCTCTATAGATGACTGCTATGTCTGTTGTTAAAATTCGTAGGCTCTTGCCGGGCGGGTTGGCTTTGCGGTGGTGAACAGAGATGCTGAGACAACGGCTGGGCAGGGAAGCTGTATTTCTTTATTCAGGAACAACGATTCATAAACTAAGACAAACTAATCACCAAACAGAACTCTGCTGTCTCCTTGCGGCGGCACAAACACTCTCTCTTACTCTTGAACTCAGGAACTCTCCAACTCTGGAACTCTGGAACTCTACTCTGGAACTCAGGAACTCTTGAACACTCGTACTCGGGAACCCTCTGAAACTCTGGCACACTGGAACTCTCTCTTACTCTGTAACCCTGAAACTCTTGAACTCAGGAACTCAGGAACTCTGTCTCTCTGGAACTCTGGCACTCAGGAACTCTCTCTTACTCTGTAACCCTGAAACTCTCGAACTCAAGAACTCTCAGACTCAGGACTCAGGAACCCTCTCTCGGGGTTCCTTGGGGCGGGGCCAAGCAGGCCCGCGAAATTAACTGGACTCATCCAATTCTCTTGGCGGGGGAGGGCTAGAACAAACCAATGTAAAGCATACGACAATGTCTGAGACTGTGAGCCTCCCTATCCATACCCAGAACCAACATAAGCCAGAGTCCACTAGTCTTCTGATCTGCTCTATGTCCCTCTGTCTCTGTCCCTATCTCTAGCTCTAACTCTCTCTTTATCTCTATCTCTCTTTATATCTCTATCTCTCTCATTAGCATAAATCAACAATGAGCTGGGTTCAAGCCCCTGGTCCCCCACCTGCAGGGGGAAACTTCATGATGGTGAAGCAGGGCTGCAGGTGTCTCTCTGTCTCTCTCCCCCTTTATCTCCCTCTCCTTTCTCAATTTCTCTCAGTTTCTATCCAATAATAAATAAATAAATAATATTAATTAATAAATAAAATAATAAAAACAGAAATGTCTGTACAACCCTTTCTGAATAAAACACTACCAAAGTCACACTATAGGCTAAACAATTTCTTTTGCTGTCAACAATTTTCAGGAACAAATGACTTAAAACACACTATTAGCATACCATTATTTATCTATTTTAACATTTTATTTACTTACTATTGGATAGAGATAGGGAGAAATTGAGAGGGAGAGGGGGAGGTAGTGAGGGAGAGAGACAGAGAGATACCTGTAACACTACTTCATCACTCCTGAAGCTTCCTCCTGCAGGTGGGGAGCGGGGGCTTGAACCCAGGTCCTTGTACACTATAGTGTGTGTGTGTGTGTGTGTGTGTGTGTGTGTGTGTGTGTGTGTGTGTGTGTGTGTGTTAACCAGGTTCACAGCCACCTGGCCCCCTATTAGAATAGCATTGAATGTTTAGTAACTATTTACCCTACTTCTCTCTGAAAGATAAGAATGCATTTGATGGGGAGTCGGGCAGTAGCACAGCGGGTTACGTGCATGTGGTGCAAAGCGCAAGGACCAGCTAAGGATCCCAGTTCGAGCCATCCCCTCCCCACCTGCAGGGGAGTCGCTTCTCAAGCAGTGAAGCAGGTCTGCAGGTGTCTATCTTTCTCTATCTTCCCCTCCTCTCTCCATTTCTTTCTGTCCTATCCAGCAATGACAACATCAACAATTGCAACAATAAAACAACAAGGACAACAAAAGGGAATATATATAGAATGCATTTGATGATGTCTTTATGTGTTCTGGATAGGTAGGACAGATCAACAACCCAAAGACAGGCACACTACGTAATGCCACATAGAAACAGGTTTTCTTTGTGTCTCTAAAACATAATTTACCATGCAGCTTGACATCATCTCCTTTTGAGAGATAAGGAAATTATCCTAAAAGCAAAATAATTATCCAGTATCACAGGACTACTAAATTACAAAACTGTATTCCAAAATCTGTGATTACATCATTGATTCATTTGTAAAAAGGGTTTAATAGTCACTATGATATATAAAGGTAAGGGTTCTGGTGACTCTGCTTCAAGGTATTTTCCTAATCATAAGCTTCCTTTTCTGTTTTGTAAGCCATATCTTTTCCTGTCCCTAAAACTGATTCATGTGACAAATATTCTAAAACTGAAGAATATAAAGACTTCCGGAGACGTGGCTATGGAATAGGAGCCATTTCACATGCTCTCCTGTTAAACTAGAAAAAGCAGTGGGGGAAAAAAATCACCTGAAAGCTGAACAAAACACAACCAGGCTCTCTTCAGAAATTCACTAATCCAAAGACATCAAGTTGCAGACACCATTATGATGCCATTTTGACCTCATTGGGCAGACGACCTCACCAATGTGTCCTGGGACCTCACCTCCCCAGATCCCTGCCCCACTAGGGAAAGATAGAATCATGCTGAGGGTGTGGATACACCTACCAACATCCATGTCCATTGGAGAAGCAATTACAGAAGCCAGAACTCCCACCTTCTGTACCCCATAAAGAATTTTTGTCCGTGCTCCCTGAGGGGGAAAAGTGATAGGGGAAAGATGACCAGAGGGCTCTGAACTCCAACTCCATCAAGACCCACAGTGAGAAAATAGAAAAAAAAAAAGGAAGGACATTTGAAAGTAATAATAACAAGTGTAGATGGTGACTTAGAAAGAAAGAGAAGGCATGGCCATGGATAAAATGAACAGATATTTCTATTATTGTTTTATTAGAAGTACCCCAGACAATGCAGTAAGAGATCCAGAATGCTATAGAAAACTCTACCAGAATGTTCCATCCTCGGAAGGGAGGATGGACAACATACTCCATGCTACACCTGAGGAAGATGGGTTGATATTGGGGCAGCCTGGAATGTTCCTACTCGTAACCACAGAATGTGAGTTCAGATCTAGAGGGATGCAGAGGTCACATAGGCTGCTAAGATGAATATGGGCCCCAGATCACATCAAATCGATGGAGTTTACAGTCAACAATATTTATACACCTTTCCCATATTAGGGAGCTACTTTCTTCCCTGATCCAGCTTTCTGGTCCTTTTTTCAGCCATGACATCATCTCCCCAGACAATAACTTGGACCCACCTGCATATCAGATTTCAGGCTCAGGGGCAAAAAGAAAAAGGAAAAAAAAAATACTAGTATAGCCACAGGCCCTTTGGAATTTAACTAAAATATACCTACTAGCTATCTACAAAATGGATGACCCCCAACTCTTCATCTGCACTATTCCAGCCTTTAGGTCCATGATTGGTCAACAATTTGTTTGGCTTTGTATGTTAACTCTCTTGTCAACCACCAGGTTCCAGATGCTAGCATGATACCAACCAGACTTCCCTGGACAGACAACCCCACCAATGTGTCCTGGAGCTCTGCTTCCCCAGAGCCCTTCCTCACTAGGGAAAGAGAGAGGCAGGCTGGGACTATGGACTGACCTGTCAACACCCATGTTCAGCAGGGAAGCAATTACAGAAGCCAGACCTTCCACCTTCTGCATCCCACAATGACCTTGGGTCCATACTCCCAGAGGGTTAAAGATTAGGAAAGCTATCAGGGGAGGGGATGGGATACAGAGTTCTGGTGGTGGGAACTGTGTGAAGCTGTAGCCCTCTTATCCTATGGTTTCATCAATGTTTCCTTTTTATAAATAAAAAAAAAAAAAAAGTCTACTACTTATTTTGACTATCATTTTACTTTTCAAGCCAAGGTGGTTAAATGGAACAGTTCCATCAAAGCCAAATCCATGTTGGCACTGACCCTCCACCCCATGCATGTGACATCTCAGCTATAGTAACTGGCCATCCTTCATTCCTCCTTGCTCAAAGGGTGAAACCACTGATTCTCTGCTTTACTGGTATGCATTTGTCATGAGACAGTTTATCTTGTGAAGATGAGCAGATCTACATATATATATTAAAATTAGTGAGCCACTATGTAACTGTATGCTTTACCCCCAATGAAGCTGATAGGATGACTTAAATTCCTAGAATCTTTTGATTTTTTTTTTTGTGTGTGTGTGGAGGGTGGAAAGATAAACTATTCTCTCCACTGCCAAAGTTCAGCTTTATACCAAGAAGGTAAAGCACCTATATTAAATTCGATATTCATTTCAAACAAATGAAGAGAAAAGGCAGTGGTTATTGGAATAAACTAGAGAAAATAGGTTAACATCAGAGGATTACTGAGGAAAACACTCAAACAAAAGCATGTACAATGTTATTGAGCATATCCTCAAAAAGCCCTGACTAAAGACAAGATCATATTGTAGTGCTTTAGTATACTGTAAAAATGTTATTTTAAATTTACAAAAAAAAAAAAAGATTACAAAGGGTTTGAAGTAGAGATGATTTTATTCAGTAAGTTTTTCTATGAAAGACTCGCTCACCTTTGTGAAATGTTACCTCCTCACAGACCTTTAAGGCTGGACATATTTAAGCTACCCAAACAAATTATAATTCAGAGAAGCTTGATTTGACTCATCAAACAGTTCTCCAAGCTGGCAGGAATGTAAATGGGTCTAACCCATGGGGAGAACAGTCTGAGGAACTCTCAGAAGGCTAGAAGTCAACCTGCCCTATGACCCTGCAATTCCTCTCCTGGGGATATATCCTAAGGAACTCAACGCATCCATTCAAAAAGATCTATGTATACCAATGTTTATAGCAGCACAATTTGTAATAGCCAAAACCTGGAAGCAACCCAGGGGCCCAACAACAGATGAGTGGCTGAGAAAGCTGTGGTCTAGGTACACAGTGGAATACTACTCAGCTATTAAAAATGATGAATTCGCCTTCTTCACCCCATCTTGGATGGAGCTTGAGGGAATCATGAATCATGCGAAGGGAGATCAGCCAGAAAGAGAAGGATGAATATGTTTGGATCCCATTCATAGACAGAAGTTGAGAAATAAGAACAGAAGGGAGAAACACAAAGCAGAACTTGGGTTGTATTTCGTGTATTACACCAAAATAAAAGACTCTGGTGTGTGTGTGTGTGTGTGTGTGTGTGTGTGTGTCTGGAGGGGGTATGTTCAGGTCCTGGAACATGATGGTAGAGGAAGACCTAGTGGTGGGTTAGAGTGTTATGTGGAAAAGTGAGAAATGTGACACATGGACCAATGACTGTATTTTACTGTTGACTTTAAACTATGTATCCCCCCATGAAGAATGACACTGCATGTGTGTCAGTGGCAATGGCATTAGCATAGCAAGGACAGAACAAGCAGGCTGTGTTCCTCAGCTCTTTCCATGTGTACACTCTTCCCTGGATCTGATGATCAGGAGGAGGCAAAACTCAATTACCAAGTGGATAGTATCAAAATGGCACTAATTAATCTGCCCTAGCCAGAGTATAATCTGTCAATTACTCACCATCAGACCTGAAGAGTAGATTTTGAGAAAAATGAGACGCCTGATCACTTAGTCTCCATGGTCTCAGAAGTCTCTCCACAGGGCACCAGAGTCCGTGCACAAGGACCAGGGTTCAAGTTCCCTTTCCATATGGTGTGTGTGTGTGTGTGTGTGTGTGTGTGTATGTGTGTGTGTGTGTGCATGTGTGTGTGTGTAGGGGGGTGAGGAAATATATGCCCATAACTTTGTCATCCAGCCATCTGTCTGTGTGTTCTCCCTCTCTCTCTTCCTCCCTATCCCCCTTCCTTCTAAATTTCTCTTTTTTAATATTTTTGTCTTTATCTATTTATTATTGGATAAAGACTGAGAGAAATTAAGAGAGGAAAGGGAGAGAGAGGGAGGGAGAGAAAGAGAGAGGGCAGAAAGACATCTGCAGGCCTGCTTCACTGCTTATAAAGCTTCCCCCCTACAGGTAGGGACCAGGAGCTTGAACCCAGGTCTTTGTGCACTGTCATGTCTGTGCTTAACCAGGTGCACCAACGCCTGTCCCCCTAAATTTCTGCATCTATCCAAAACAAATAAATAAAAAGGAAGTTGCTCTCCTTTTATTTTTTAATATTTATTTATTTTCCCTTTTGTTGCCCTTGTTGTTTTTTATTGTTGTAGTTATTATTGTTGTTGTTATTGATGTCATGGTTGTTAGATAGGACAGAGAGAAATGGAGAGAGGAGGGGAAGACAGAGAGGGAGAGAAAGACAGACACCTGCAGACCTGCTTCACCGCCTGTGAAGCGACTCCCCTGCAGGTGGGGAGCTGGGGGCTCAAACTGGGATTGTTACTCTGGTCCTTGCTTTTGGCGCCACGTGCGCTTAACCTGCTGCTACCACCTGACACCCAGTTTCTCTCCTCTTAAATAGAGTCATTAGTGATCATTTATTCTGATGTAGGAAGGACAAGAGACTTGTCCACTAAATTCTGTATCACTTGTTCATCATCTCTGAGAACACTGACTGTTGATTTGTGCATTTACCTTAGAGACAGTAGTAAGAAACAGACATTTCAACCTAAATGCCACAGAAATAAGAAAATCTATATTCCTGCCCTCACTTTAGTATTTAGAAAGGGTTATAATCTTTTACAAGGCACTTGATACCTTTGAGTCTCAGTTTTCTCATTTGGAAAAGAAGCACTTTGGACCAGTGAGTTTCTACCACCTTTCTAGCTCCAGAGTTTCATCAATTTCTTTTTCTGTGCTCTCAGATACAGGATGAAAGTCTGTGTCTGCAATTTATCTATTTCCTTGCTAATGCAAAACCCAGCACTGTATAATTTGACTGTGTGACGCCCAGGGCTGGAAACCTGGGAGCGTCAGTGGTTCACTAATTTCCTATTCCAGATTTTCAGAGGTTGTCACTTGAGGGAGAATGCAAGGCTTGAAGGATACAGGACTTTCTCCTTTAGGTTTAGTTATGAATTCATTCATTAATTTCCTTATTTCTGGTTCTACTGCAACGTTGCACAATCATACACTGCCCTAACTATTGAGTCCGTTCTCTCAAAACTCTCATGCATTGTTCAGCTCTCTCTGCTTAGTCATATTCCTTTAAAAAAAAGATAGGTTTTTTAAAAAAAACTGAGACTAAGTGAAGACACACTCTGAGTGGGAGTCTTGGATCATGCAGGGTGAGGGGCACTAGAAGAGGAAGCTGAGAAGAAGGAGCAAGAGCAAGATGAGGATAAAAGAGAGAGTGGGGAGAAATGAACCTTTTGGTCTCACTGAGCAATCTTTTAAGATTTTGCTTTCAAAGAATTGATGCTTACTTTAAAAAGTATAGATATAATCTATTTTGGAAAAGGAGAAGTTGAGAGAGAATAAGGAGTTAGAAAGGGAAAGAGAGAGAGAGAGAGAAAGAGAGATATCTCCAGGCCTGCTTCATCACTCATGAAGCTTTCCTCCTGCAGGTTGGGACCAGGGGCTTGAAACAGGATCCTTTTTGTTTGTTTGTTTGTTTAAAGATTCTTTTTAATTCACTTTTTGTTGCCCTTGTTGTTTTGTTGTTGTTGTTGTTGGATAGGATAGAGAGAAATGGAGAGGGGAGGGGAAGACCGAGAGGGGGAGAGAAAGATAGACACCTGTAGACCTTCACCGCCTGTGAAGCAACTCCCCTGCAGGTGGGGAGCCAGGGGCTCAAATCGGGATCGTTAAGCTGGTCCTTGTGCTTTACGCCATATGCGCTTAACATACACACACACACACACACACACACACATTAAATGCCTAGTTGAAAGTTTACTTTTTAGTAATATTGTGTGGAGACCACATGTGAAGTATCTAGTGGAAAGTTACTAGTTGGCTCTCTTAATGTTACCTTGTAATTAAAAATAAAGGGGAAAAATGAAGAAACCTTAATACAAACAGGGCGGTATTAGAACAGCATTCAGTATCTAAGTAAGAATTATGTTTGCTCCTTCAGCAGTCTGTGGTAGCTGGCAAAATAGCGCCAGTATAGTGCAAAGGAAGTTAGTTACATGGTGAGATGTACTTTTTTTCACTTTAAATTAATGAGATATGAGTAGTCAGGCGGCAGCGCAGTGGGTTAAGCACAGGTGGCGGAAAGCACAAGGACTGTAAGGATTCCGGTTTGAGCCCCCGGCTCCCCACCTGCAGGGGAGTCGCTTCACAGGAGGTAAAGCAGGTCTGCAGGTGTCTATCTTTCTCTCCCCTTCTTTGTCTTCCCCTCCTCTCTCCATTTCTCTCAACATCAACATCAACTACAACAATAATAACCACAATAATAAAACAACAAGGGCAACAAAAGGGAATAAATAAAGAAATATTCAAAAATAATTTTTAAAAAATTAATGATATATATTTTTCTTTTTTTCTAGTGATTAATAGTATTTACGAGATTATAAGATAATAGGGGTGAAGTTCTAGTCTCATCATCGAAGTTCTGTGTCCCCACCTTCCCAAACATAACCACCGTAATTCTCTTAAGGACTTAGAGACAAGGTGGGCTACTTTTTCTATATATGTATTTCTTTCACAATTAAGGTGTTGCAGTTCTCTATATTCCACATATTAGTAAAACCTTCCGGTAGTTGTATCTTACTTCCTGACTGACTTCAATAAGCATCATCACTTCTGGTCCCATCTATGTTATCCTGAAGTCCACAATATCGTATGTGTAAACTGAAGAGAGTTATCCATGGAGTATGTGCCCTATAACTTGGTTATCCAGCCAACTGTTGAGCTGTTTCAGTCCTTTGATCACCATTAAAAGGGAATTGGTCTCATAGAATTTTGTTATGTTTAAATTGACTAAATGTGTACTTAATTGTTCAATTTTCTTTTTTTTCTTTTTTTTAATTTATTTTCCCTTTTGTTGCCCTTGTTGTTTTATTGTTGTTGTAGTTATTATTGTTGTTGGTCATCGTTGTTGGATAGGACAGAGAGAAATGGAGAGAGGAGGGGAAGACAGAGAGGGGGAGGGAAGGATAGACACCTGCAGACCTGCTTCACCACCTGTGAAGTGACTCCCATGCAGGTGGGGAGCTGGGGGCTCGAACTGGGATCCTTATAGTCCTTGCACTTGGCACCACCTGTGCTTAACCCACTGTGCTACCACCCGGCTCCCAATTGTTCCAGTTTCTACCTGAATCAACTGATAAAAATATCTGTGTCAGTAGCTCAGTTGTGAACCTGGAAATTACTATAATATTGATGCTCAAGCTTTATTTATTCACATGTATATACCCAATATTCATTGTGCCACAAGCACTATATTTTGTGCTGGATAATTAGTAATTGTCAAGTCCAGCTAGAATGGCTATCCTTGGAGAATTAGCATAGTAATCGAGAGGTAGACATTACTCACATAATCAGATACATGATTATCATTACATTGTAGGATAGATGCTATTAAAATAACCAGAGGGGGAAGATATTCCCGAGGATATGTGATGAGAGATCATAGGAAAGCTTTAGTGTTATGATCACCATGAGCTAACCTGAAAACAAAGCAAGTTATTTCTTCATACCTTTTATGGAATGTGGGGAGTTAATGGTATACAGCATAGTTATTTCCCAGAGCTCTGCTCAGCTCTGGCTTATGGTGGTGGCGCAGGTGTGAAAGTCTGTTATACTGTGGCTGGTGCCCTCTCTCCAATCCCCAAACAAATAGCTGACAGGTGTAAATTGGATCTAAGACAGGAATGTTGAATGAAGACACAGTTCTAGATGACACAGAGGAACAGAAAATAAACAGTGGCAACTCAGGCTTGGTGACAGTGTTACCAATTGAGAGAAGTGGAAAGATCCAAGAAATATTTCAGAGAGAAAACTATCAAGGACCTAGTGATTCATGGGATTGAGGTAGGATGGCCAAGCGGAGCCAAGTAGCAAGAGGGACTCTCTGCTTGTCAGTTTATGGTGTGGATATCTGTGTCCCTTTAAGAAGATGGAAAGGACCAGAAAGGTATGGGATGGGAGAATGGTGGAGAAAGGGCAGCTCATCTTATCCCGACTTTACAGGGTCCTTCCATTGTGAGACCCTCTGCCAATACAGCCTTATTCTAAGAATTCCAGAGTAGTTGTGCAGCCACAATTAGATATAATGATAAATGGTTATATGGACATAAATCACTTAGCAGTGAGCAGTATTCCATCATCTTCACCGATAATTCTATAATAAGACCAAGGAAAGTGTAATGGCATAGATTACATTTTTGTTCTTTAATTAGATGCTTTCTCTGGCACATGTCATTGTGAACGGGAGCAGAATGAAAACAGAATATGTAAATATTTATTCAAGAAAGTTGACCTCATACAAATCTATGCTAAAGATATTTTTAAATGTTTTTATTTATTATTGGATAGAGACAGAAATTGAGATGGGAGAAGGAGAGAGACACCTGCAACTCTGCTTCACCACTCGTGAAGATTTTCCCCCTGTAGGCGGAGGATAGAGGCTTGAACCCTAGGTCCTTACACACTGTAATGTGTGCACTCAACCAGGTGCACCACTGCCTGGTGCCAACATGTCTCTCTTAACATTATTCCTGGAAAATATGGTCAGTTTACTCAATGAGACTACTGAATTCATCTCCCAATATAGTTTCAAAAAAAGTAAGATAGGACCTTTCCTTTCATAGGATTCTCTAATACCATTTCAGTTGGTACACTTACGAACAAAGTCCCAAAACCTAGATATAGACCAGGTCCCCTGAGATAGAGCATATGTTCACACATATGTTAATTTACCCATAAATTAGCACAAAATATATACCTGAAAGCAAAAGTATACAATAGTTTGAAGTGAGTACCCCCCAACACTTCATCTGCACTATTCCAGCCCTTAGGTCCACGATTACTCAATAATTTGTTTGGCTTTGTACGTTAACTCTCTTTTCAGCCACCAGGTTCCAGATGCTAGCATCATGCCAACCAGACTTCCCTAGACTGACAACCCCACCAATGTTTCCTGGAACTCCCATTCCTCAGAACCCTGCCCCACTAGGGAAAGAGAGAGACAGGCTGGGAGTATGGATCAACCTGTCAATGCCCATGTTCAGCAGAGAAGCAACTACAGAAGCCAGACCTTCCACCTTCTGCATCCCACAATGACCTTGGGTCCACACTACCAGAGGGATAAAGAATAGGACAGCTATTAGGGGAGGGGATGGGATACGGAGTTCTGGTGGTGGGAATTGTGTGGAGTTGTACCCCTCTTATCCTATGGTTTTGTTAATGTCGCCTTTTTTAAAATAAATTTTTAAAAAAATTAAAAAGTAAGATATTCCCACTTAACACAGTTCTAATTAGTCTTCATACCTGGTTTCAATGTGGTTGATGTCTACAGAGAAGCTGTCTAAAGAAAACTATCCTAAAAAAAAAAGAAAGAAAAGAAAACTATCCTTGCCTCTCATACACATAATTTTTATACAACTCTGTTTTGTTTTGTTTTCTCCTTTGGGAGTGATTAATGGCATAGAAGGTGGATAAGAATGAGCTACAGCTGGAGACTTCCGGAGGTGGGGCTCTGAGCAGAAGCAGTTGTGTTTCTCTCCTCTTCTCTCCCAGGTCAGCTAGGAATACCAAAGGAGGCCACCTGGGACTGAAACAAGACAGGACTAGCACGACTTCAGGAACCCACCAAATCACCATGAGTGCAAACACGTGTGGCTGGTGGACAGAGAGGAGCCTAGGGAGAGACTTAAGTGGCTGGTAACAGTCCATCAGTTGAGACACCACCTCCAGTCTGTTTCACCAACAAGGGGACAGCTGAAGGGAGGAGAGGACTCCCCTGAGACTTACCAAATGCAACTGTGAGTCTCCATTGCTACTGCCCTCAGAATCTGGAGCAGTGGCAGGGAGGCCCTGTGCTGACCCCAGGGGACATAGAACTAAGGAGGAAACTCAGGAGAAGATCTATACCTCGGTGGCCTAGTGGTGGGGCTGTGAGAGTCTCTTTGCATAACCACTGGATTATCTCTGCCACACCCTGCTTTATCTCTTGGTCAGGAGTCAGTGATTAAGCTAAAAAGCCTACTTATAGTTTAAAATCCCTCAGGCTCCCATAGCCTACAGAGAAGAAAAAGCACAAAAGAGGCTTTTAAGCCACTGAGCTCCAAGTCAGGGATTAAAATACTATTGAAACAACTGTCAACATCCACAACAGTGAACCCTTTAATTACCTTACTTAGACACAAGTCAATCCAGGCAATAGTGATGAATAATTTGAAAAGTACTGAGAGGGGCCTCATAACATAATATATAAAATGGTTAAACCAACAAGAAGAAATACTGGAGAAATGAACCAGGACAAGAGTCCAGCTAAAAGTCCCCCAAAGGGTGAAGCACAAAATAATGAGGTTCAGCTGTTCAGTCTTCATCAATCTCAGTTGTGGCTAGAAGATAATTTGGTCACTAATATGGTTTCCTGAATATAAGCCATGAATATATACCCATGGTCTTCGTTGGTATTCCAAACTGGAATTCTAGAAACAAACGCTGATTGCATAACAGGTTGAAATTCAATCATCTTATTGCTCACAGTTAAAAAAAAAAAAAAGAAAGAAAAGAAAGAAATTAGCTCATGGAATTTTTGAAAATTAGAGCTAATTTGGAAGAGAAGACTGAGAGAAGGTGAAACCAGCCTTGCTCAGAGATCAGAATTCCCTGGCCTGCATTTGGGTTCATATTTTTCTGTATCTCTAGGCCACTTTGAACTCTTACCTCAGCTGCCATTTTGTTTTGTTTTTACATCCTTGGTGCTTTATGAAGTTTGCAGCAGTCTCACCAGAGTATGTTCACTGTTGAATTATCTTACTTCTACAGAGGAGGGAATGGAGGCATAAAGAAATGTATACTTGGCCTCAGTCAATAGGCTGGCATTCCAACCCATGAAACCTGAATTAGGAATCAGTGCAGCTGGCTGACTCATTGGGCTGCTATGTTAGACAGTCTTGCCAAAAAAAAAAAAAAAAACTTAACCTAAGAACAGTGCCCCTTGACTTCTCTTACTAATTTTTAATTTATTATATATAAAATATATATACTTTATTTCATTGATGTGAATTCAACATTTACATTTTTTTCAGTAAGATCTTTTCATTGTCACAATGTCAGAAATCACTATGAAACTTTAATCAATATCATCTCCTAGGGGCTACAAGGTGATGCACCTGGTTTAGCGCATATGTTACAATGCACAAGGACCTGGGTTCAAGCCCTGATCCCCAGCTGAAAGGGGGAAGCACATGAGTGGTGAAGCACGGCTGTAGGTGGGGCTGTAGGTGTCTCTCTGTCTCTCCCCTCTAACACCCTCTTCCTTCTTGATTTCCGGCTGTCCCTATCCAATAAAGAAATAAAGATAAGAAAAAAAATTAATCTCTAAACTTAATTTAACATATTTACTTTTTGTGGGAAATTCTTTGTATTCTTCAGAGGAATGCTCATTGCTGTCAATACTGATTTATGTGTACAATCAGCAAAGAGCTCCTTAGTAGCCTTGAGAAGTAAATAATTGAATTCACAAAATGTTCTCATCCGATTAGTTTGGTTTTTTTTTTTTTGTCTTGGTAAGAGAGTAAAAAATAAAGTTGTAAAACAAATCCAGAATGAAATTGCTATATGTTTTATAGTATGCTTATTCATAGCCACATTCTACTGTTCTCTTCAGTCTTCCATTTAAAAATAATCTGTGTGGGAGTCTGCAGTAGCACAGCTGATTAAGCACAGGTGGTGCAAAGCGCAAGGACTAGTGTAAGGATCCCGGTTCTAGCCCCCGACTTCCCACCTACCTGCAGGGGAGTCACTTCACAGGAGGTGAACCAGGTCTGCAGATGTCTATCTTTCTCTCCCCATCTGTCTTCCTCTCCTCTCTCCATTTCTCTCTGTCCTAACCAACAAGGACAACAACAATAATAACTACAACAATAAAACAACAAGGGCAACAAAAGGGAATAAATAAATAAATATTTTTTTTAAATCTGTGTTTGCAGCTGAATGGTGGCAAACCTGACTGAGCATAAATGTTACAAGGAACAAAGACCAAAATTCAAGCCCACTGTTCCCCACTTGCAGAGGGAAAGATTGGTGACAACTGAAGCAGTATTGCAGGTATCTCTCTCTCTCAATTTATTTTAGTGCTATTGCTTAATGTTTTTATTTTAAATAGTTTCAAGGACTCACTTTTAGTCAACACAAACAAAAAGAATTCAGTGTTAAAGGTCACAAAGTTTTTGAACCTGTTGGAGAGAAAAAGACATGATGGAAATCCAGCTTGACATTTCAGCTCTAAGTCAGCCCAGTTCCAGCAAGGAATCATAACAGAGAACATCTTTACTTCTCAGTCACTGCACACAGTGGGTGTGCTAGGGATAAATAGGTCTCTATTTTTTTCTTTTGACTATCCATCTTTTGCATATGCCATTGCTCTTAAATTATATCAAACTGAAAATGTCTGCTCAGCAAAGGATACCACCACTCTTAACAGAAACACATCCTATGGGGTGGGAGAAAGCCCCCATACAATATACATCAGATGAAGGGCTTATAACCAAAATATGCCAAGAGTTCAGTAGGATTACCACCAAAAATCAAACAATCCCACTAGAAAGTGGGGACGGAAACTTTACTGGAGATCCAGAGGGCCAGTAGACACATGAAAAGGTGTTCAAAGATTATCAGAGAAATACCAATAAAGACAACAATGAGAGACCACTTTACACCTGTTAGACTGTCACCTATTAGAAACAAGGAATGTTGGAGAAGTTGTAGGGGAAAGGGTCACTTCTGCACTCCTGGTGGGGATATAAATAGGTTCTACCTCTGTAGAGAGCAGTCCATAGAAATAGAAGGCTCTTAGAAATGAACCTATACTATGGCCCAGCAATTTCTCTCCTAGGTGAGGTCTACCCAAAGAAAACAAAAGCACCTTGGGAGCCAGGTGGTAGCACAGCGGGTTAAGCACAAGGACTGGCAAAGGATTTCTGGTTCGAGAGCCTCTGGTTCGAGAGCCCCCGGCTCCCCACCTGCAGGGGGGTCGCTTCACAGGCGGTGAAGCAGGTTTGCAGGTGTCTCTCTTTCTCTTCCCCTCTCTATCTTCCCCTCCTCTCTCCATTTTTCTCTGTCCTACCTAACAACGACAACATCAGTAACAGCAGTAATAATAACTACAACAACAATAAAAAACAACAAGGGCAACACAAGGGAAATAAATAAATATAAATAAATAAAATTTAAAAGAAACACTGAGTCTTTGAAAATATTCTGAAGCATCAAGTGTAAAGTGTTCTGCCCATGTTTTCTTCTCTGTGCTTACAGTTTTCTGCTCTAATGTCCGTGTCTTTGATCCACTTGGAGTTGACTTTTCTACACAGAATATGTGATGATTCAGTTTCATTGCTTGACACTTCACAAACGAATGTTTCCCACACCACTTCTTGAATACACTCTCCTTTCTCCATTTAATTCTTTTTTTTTTTTTTGCTTCCAGGGTTATTGCTGGGGGCTTGGTGCCTGCACTACGAATCCACTGCTCCTGGAATCCATTTTTGCCCATTTTGTTACCCTTGCTGTTATTGTTACTGCTGTTGTTATGGGATAGGACAGAGAGAAATGGACAGAGGAGGGGAAGACAGAGAGGAGAGAAAGATAGATTTGCAGACCTGCCTTACCGCCTGTGAAGTGACTCCCCTGCATGTGGGGAGCCGGGGGCTCGAACCAGGAGCCTTACTCCTTACTCGATTGGAAAGATCTGGCTCGTGCGCACTCCCAGACCCCCTCTACTTACAGTGGAAGGCATACTTCCGCGATGAGTGCTCTAGACAGTCGCAGGAAAATAGTAACAAAAAGGTAGAATGGGATTCTGATGCTTTGTTTGGAGAAGGAGCTTATGAATCTGGAGCTCAGCAGGCAGAAGCCAGGTTTCCAACCGGTTATTTTGAACAGGTACGCATCTGTGCAACACAAGCATGGGAAAGGGTGACCCCACCTGATGTAGATTCGTCAGTTCCCATTAACTCTATTCGCCAAGGCACTGATGAATCATTAGCAAGCTTCATCTCAAGGGTGAAGACAAGCTTAGAGAGAAAGGTTTATAATCCTGACATCCATTCACTACTCCTGCGCTCTACTGTCTGGGAAGGCATGATACCACAATTCTGTCAAGCATGCCTTAATCTTAAACTCCTACACCCAGATAATTGGATTTTAGCGACACAGGAACTTACATCAGGCAATTATGGGGCATCTGCTATGACACAGGTTTATGCAGTTACCCACGTAATCACACTGGGGCCTGCTTTCAGTGTGGTCGCCAAGGACATTGGCGTAACCAATGTCCTGATAAGCTGCGACCACGCCTCCAGTCAGGGAAACCCCGCCTCCAGTTAGAGCGACTACGCCTCCAGTCAGAGCAACCCCGCTTTCAGTCAGGGAGCCAGAGGCCACGTACTGTTTGTCCAAGATGTCGTAAGGGGTTTCATTGGAAGAGAGATTGTTGGTCCCAATTTCATAAAGATGGTTCGCCCCTGAATGGTACAAATTCGGGGCCTGAGATTTTGTGGACCACTCCTGTTCTAGAACAAGGTAACCCTTCTATGACAGTAAAGATTGGCAATATTCCTTTTAAATTTTTGATTGACACGGGGGCAGCAAAGACGATTTTAAGGCAAGAAGAGGTTCCCCAAGATTGGGAACTCATCCCTGGACCCAGTATACATGGAGTAGGAGGGGTGACCCAATCATTTCGCACATGAGACTCGCTCATGTGGGAAGACCTGGACGGTTCTACCGGACACTTCTGCCCTTTGGTAGCTAATATTAGCACCAACCTATTGGGCAGGGATCTTCTGGAATGTCTTCATGTTAGGATATCCACAGATGCCTCTGCAGAGCATAAAACTCGTTCCCACGATACCAGGTCTAATCAGCACCCCCAATACTAAATGCCACTGTTCGTAGCCAAACACCCCGTTTAAGCTGTCTTTCTAATGAGCCTCTCTGGGTGGAACAGTGGCCTTTACCTAGGGATAAACTAGAAATTTTAAAAGAGCTCGTCAGTGTGTATACTGTTAACTTACTTCCATGGCTTGCTCATTCTTATGTGAAAATTGATGACAACCCATTTTCCCCTCTCTTGATTCAAATTGCCTCTATGCTCTCTTCTTGAACCCAACCACTATATATTCAGCACCTTCGTTCCCACAGCCCTCTTCCTGGTTCCCTGTCTGAAGGGAATGCTGCAGCTGACCACCTTGCCTCCACAGGAGCTCTCCTAGTCTCTGTCTCTGATCCTGCTGATTTCCATTCTCTAACCCATGTTAATCTTAAAGGCCTTTGAGCTCGATTTCCTGGTGTTCCGTTACCACAATTAAAACATATCCTAGATACATGCTCTTCAAGTGCAAGTCTCATAAAAACACCTACTATTCAGACTCTTGGTGTTAACCCCCGAGGCTTAAAAGCTAATGCTATTTGGCAAATTGATGTCATCCACATACCAAACTTTGGCAAACAAAAATATGTGTTTGTCTCAATTGATACCTTTTCTAAATTTATGTGGGCAACAGCTCAGACAGGAGAAAGCTCTAAAAAGCTTATAAGCCACATGCTCTCCTGTTTTGCTCTGATGGGCTTACCTCTTCAAGTGAAAACCGACCGTGGACCAGCGTTTACCAGCAAATGATTTAAAGATTTTTGTTCCCTCTGGAACATTATTCATACCACAGGCATTCCCTATAATCCACAGGGACATGGCATTGCTGAGAGGGCCCATCAAACTCTTAAGGCTCAATTGAATAAAGATAAAGGAGGAATGTATCCCCCCAATATCCAGCTAGCAAAAGCCTTAACTAAGTTAAATCTCTTTAATATTTACAATAACTCGGACTTACCTCCTATTATTCCTCACTGGCAAACACCATCTACTCTCCCATCTATTAAGGTCAAATGGAAAGACCCACTTGATAAAATTTGGAAAGGGCCTGACCCTCTATTGACAATGGGAAGAGGTTTTTCATGTATTTTCCCTCATAATTACTCTAAACCTGTCTGGGTTCCTGCCTGCCATGTCCGACAATACCCTCATGATGGCACTGTTATCCCTGAAGAACAAGAAACACAAGAGGACTAGACGCAGGATACATCCCAGGATCCATAATATGACATGGCAGAACCTACAAAAGTTGGCTCACAGAGCCCTCTCTCCTACCCCTTCCCTGAATGTCTTATGTTATGAATGGCCAGTTGTGTTTTGTGAGTGAGTGTGCTGAATGACCAAAGATTTTTGTATGACCCATCTGCTCAGAAGTACTCTAAATGTTAAAACCATTGTTACTAACATGCATTAACTCTCTAAGTAACCTGAGTCTGCTTATAGTCCAAAGTCAATTATAGAAAACCTCTAACTTGTTACAAGTTTTATTGTTTTTCACAAGTAAGTGATTACAGCTATCAAGCCTTCATATGAGGAATCATCTGTTCATATGGTAAGGTATTAAACTGTAAGAAGTTCCTCCATATCCAACCTATGTGAATTAGCAACATTCACATATTCTTGTAAACATTCACATATCTTGTCTTGCCACCATAGGCCTGCCTTTGTCAGCCAACAATTTAAAGATGTTTCCCTTTATAACATCACCCATGCCACGGACATCCTTTAATACCCCCAAAGACAAATGGCTGTTCGCCTGGACATCACATCCACTGACTGCTTCCCTTAGACTTGAGATATGATCCTACCTCTTCATATCAATGGATACATTCCCCCTTCCTTACCTGTATACCCTTAGTTGTGGGACCCTAGCTTGTTTTACTTCTTCTGCTCACAATAGGTCCTATAATTCTTTTTTTTCAACATTTTAAATTTATTTATTAATGAGAAAGAGAGAAAGAACCAGACTCACTCTGGTACATGTGCTGCCAGGGATCGAACCCAGGGCCTCGTGCTTAAGAGTCCAAGGCTTTAGTCACTGCACCACCTCCCGGACCACAGTCCTATAATTCTTAACAAGCTCATGGCCTTTTGCGGCAACAGATTGCTGCCATAAAGATGCAACCTATACAAACTCACTATCATAGGCTGTACATGGCAGAATATTGAGTTGCTGTGGAGGATTTGCCCCCCTCCATCAGAACGTCCACCATGTAGAGGGCTGGCTAGCCAATGACGGGTAAGAGGAAACTAGCGCTATCCAGTCAACCTAAGACAGGGCATCTGGTACTTCTGGGCAAAAATGACCAGGTGTTCCAATGACGGGTAAGACGGAAGGCTGATCCCCAACCTAAGACAGGCACAGTCCACCCTGCCACAAAACAAAGTCTGCCAAACATCAAAACATGATATAAGACAGGGGGACATGTGGGGAGCCACATGTGCCCTCAAGGTTGCTATTGGCATGGCCATAGAGTTTATGTTAAAAGATAGTTCCTGGGAATCGGGCAGTGGCGCAGTGGGTTTAGCGCGGGTGGCGCTAAGTGCAAGAACTGGCTTGAGGATCCCAGTTTGAGCCCCCAGCTCCTCACCTGCAGGGGAATCACTTCACAGGCAGTGAAGCAGGTCTACAGGTATCTTTCTCTCCCTCTGTCTTTCCCTCCTCTCTCCATTTCTCTCTGTTCTATCCAACAACCACAATATCAGCAATAACAACAATATAATTACAACAAGAACAACTAGGGCAACAAAAGGCAAGATACAAAAAAAAAAAAAAAGGGATAATATAGTTCCCGCTTCCCTACACCTTAGAGTCTTTGTTAAAAGATAAGGTCTTTTTCCCCATGAATCACCCAGGACCTTCCGGAAAAACAGCTGACTACCATGACAAATAATATAAAATATAATCATAAATGAATAGGAAAGATACATCCCCCAATACTCAGTTGGTCAAGGCACCAAACCTCTTTTTCTATAAAGCATTCAAATCAGATGCCCTGCTAACCACGAGAAACAGATTGTTTATGTTTCTTCCACAGGAATCCCAGAAAAAAAAAAAAAAAACATCTGGACCCCTGCACACCCTGACATCACCCACTAGATGGCTCGACTACAGTGGCACACCCCCCAAAACCCTAGATGTCACCTGACGCGATCTGAAGAATCTGATCCGCAGACTCCAAGGACAGAACCTTTTTTACTGCCTGTCTGCCTTTCCTGCTTTTGCTTTGACCTGTCATGTTTTGGCAGTTCCAGCTCACAATCTACAGAAAAGCAGAATTCCAGAGGCTGACCTTCCTCATGCAGCATTTCATCCCCTGCCATTTCTCCCCCTAGTCGCCTACTTTGGACTGAGACTTCTATCTATACCCTTTGGACACTTTAGACAATTTTACAGCAGCTTCCTTCCCTTCACGTTGCTGGTTTTTCATAGACTGACCCTGAGTAGTTCATAGACTTTACACACTATTGCCCTGGGCATTAGATAAAAGGAAAGGGGGAGATGCTGCATGAGGAAGGTCAGCCTCTGGAATCACTTAACCTTTTGGCAGGAGGCCTTGTACATGTCCTGAAAATAGTTAATATAGCCATGAGAACCCATGGTGTAGCAAAAATTAAAGCGTCTCTGAGATCGAAAGGCTGTCTCAGGAGAGAAGGATAGAAGCATCAAGTGTAAAGTGTTCTGCCCATGTTTTCTTCTCTGTGCTTACAGTTTTCTGCTCTAATGTCCGTGTCTTTGATCCACTTGGAGTTGACTTTTCTACACAGAATATGTGATGATTCAGTTTCATTGCTTGACACTTCACAAACGAATGTTTCCCACACCACTTCTTGAATACACTTTCCTTTCTCCATTTAATTCTTTTTTTTTTTTTTTTTGCTTCCAGGGTTATTGCTGGGGGCTTGGTGCCTGCACTACGAATCCACTGCTCCTGGAATCCATTTTCGCCCATTTTGTTACACTTGCTGTTATTGTTACTGCTGTTGTTATGGGATAGGACAGAGAGAAATGGACAGAGGAGGGGAAGACAGAGAGGAGATAAAGATAGACTTGCAGACCTGCCTCACCGCCTGTGAAGCAACTCCCCTGCTTGTGGGGAGCCAGAGGCTCGAACCGGGAGCCTTACTCCGGTCCTTGCACTTCATGCCATATGCGGTTAACCCGCTGCGCTACCACCTGACCTCTTTCCATTTAATCCTTCCTTCTCTTGAGGGGATCGAGAAATCAGAAGGATTCCCTTTTGGATTCATCAGTGTTTGGATGAAATGAATTTCAAAGGACATACATTCAGCTGTATGGTTTCCAGCTTCGTTCTTTATTAGTCGTGCAAAGTAGAGTCAGGAAAAAAAAGCTCAGGGCATAGATTCCCCAAGAGTCTCTGGGCCTCATCTTTTATAGCCAAAAATCAAACAAACAAGCAACAAAACAGGCTGGGGGGGATGGGGAAATGGGATGGGACACAGTCTTTTGGTGGTGGGGAAAAAAGAAAAAAAATAATAAATAAAATATATTTTTTAAAAAAACAGACTAAAACTCAGGCCAATGACCAAGGCCCAAGACCCCTCCGTGCAAGCCCCTCAGCTTTATGAAGCCTTCTTAAGTTACACCAGGGTCCACTTTTCATTGGCCCAATGAAATAACTCTCCCCCTTCATAAAGGGCAGGAAAAAAAAAGGAGACAGGGAAGCCTTCACCAAGTGAGTCTCTAGTCTCTATTCCACATGTGCAAACCCACACGTGGAATGCAAAATGGACTTTCCAGGACTCTTTGTGTCTTGAATTTGCCCTCAACATCCCCACTTGTCAAAAATCAGTTGTCCAAATGTGTGGAGCAGCAGGAACTGAAAGGAGACATGGAAAGCAAAGCAAGTAGGAGACCTTTATTCTGTTAGGGAAGCAGCTTCAGTCCCAGTTCAGTAATTTCACCTCCTGGAAGCTGCTTTCTACTTCAAAGCCCCAGCCAGCTCCGAGGGTCTGGAGGCAGGATGTCAGGTGCAGCCCCTCTGACCTAAAGCTAGGTATTTTTTCAAATTATTTTTATTTATAAAATTAATTATTATTTCAAATAATTTTATTTATAAAAAGGAAACACTGACAAAACCACAGGATAAGAGGGTTACACCTCCACACAATTCCCACCACCAGAACTCCGTATCCCATCCCCTCCCCTGATAGCTTTCCTATTCTTTATCCCTCTGGGAGTATGGTCATTGTGTGGTACAGAAGGTGGAAGGTCTGGCTTCTGTAATTGCTTCCCCGCTTCTTCTTCTAGCGTTTGCCCTTCTTCTGTAGCCAGTTAACAGCCTCAGGTTGAGCCTGATGTAAAATTTTGAGACCTCCTTTGAATCTGGAGAGGTGGCAGTTGTTGAATATGTGGGTCATAGTCTGTCTGTAGCCGCAGGGGCATGGACACTGACAGGTCAATTCATACTCCCAGCCTGTCTTTCTCTTTCCCTAGTGGGGCAGGGCTCTGGGGAAGCAGAGCTCCAGGACACATTGGTGGGGTTGTCTGTCCAAGAAAGTCTGATCGGCATCATGGTAGCATCTGAAACCTGGTGGCTGAAAAGAGAGTTAACATATAAAGCCAAATAAGTTGTTGACTAATCATGAACCTAAAGGCTGGACTAGTGCAGAAAAAAAATTGGGGGAATGGGGGTGTCTCCATTTTGTAGATAGCTAGTAGGCCTATTTTAGTTATATTCCAAAGGTCCTGTAGTTATACTAGTTTTTTTTTTTTTCCCCTGAGCCTGAAATCTGATATGCAGGTGGATCCTAGTTATTGTCTGGGGAGATGATGTCATGGATGGTAGAAAGACCAGAAAGCTGGATCAGGGAAGAGAGTAGCTCCCAAATATGGGAAAGGTGTATAAATTATTTATAATTATATATTTTATAATTATATATTATAAAATATTGTTGACTATAAAACCTATTGAGTTGATGTTATCTGGGGCCCATAATTAGCTTAGGAGCCTGTGTGACCTCTGCATCCCTGTAGATCTGAGCTCACTTTCTGAGAAAGCTGTGGTACACATACATAATGGAATACAATGAACCCACCTTCTCTGACCCAACTTGGATGGAGCTAGAAGGAATTATGTTAAGTGGACTAAGTCAGAAAGATAAAGAAGAATATGGGAAGCTATTCAGAGGACCTACTGGGGGTTGTATTGTTATATGGGAATCTGGGGAATGTTATGCATGTACAAACTATTGTACTTATTGTTGAATGTAAAACATTAATTCCCCAATAAAAAAAAAAGAAGAATATGGGATGATCCACACTCATGAACAGAAGTTGAGAAAGGAGAACAGAGAGGAAATTTCATAGCAGGATTTGACTGAATTTGGAGTAGGGCACCAAAGTGAAAACCCTGGGGTGAGGGTGAGCAATCTTCTTATTGCTGCATATGTAAATATATCTAAAAAGCTAATTATATTGGTTAGGCCTGCAGAGCCATTTTAATAAGATTTCTTTATTTCTTTATGGAGGGATTCATGGTTTACAGTCGACAATAAAGTATAGTCTTTGGTCCATGTGTCACATTTCTCAGTTTTCCACATCACACTCACCTAGCACTCAGCAATCGGCACCCTGCACCCAGCACCCCACACCCCGGACCCCAGACCCTGGGCCCCGGACCTCTTCTGCCATCATGTTCCAGGAATTGAACACGGCCCCACCCCCACCCCCGGCCAGAGACCTTTATTTTGGTACAAATTTAATAAGTTTTGATGATGGTGTTAAAGAACATTTTTTCAATTTTTGATTTAATAATAATAATTGATAAGATTCTGGAATAAGAGGGGCACACTTCCATACAGTTCCCACCACCAGAGTTCCGTATCCCATCCCCTCCATGGGAAGCTTCTAAAAGCAAAATAGGTTTCTTGAGTTTGTGTTATTATTGTTCATTACTGATTTGATCTTCTGGTTGAAGCGATTTGAAAATCAAAGGAAATTATATGGTATTTAATATGGTGCTATAATTGGGTTATTCGGGAAAATAATGACCAGAAAAAAATAAACTAGAAGGTAAAAATTAATAAATGATTTGAGGGGAACTGGTGATCCTAGAAGACAAAAAAAAATGTCTAGATATCATATACTACCTCAGACTGGTGAAATAAATGGTTTCTGAAAATGCTGTCTATACTGATTCCTTTGGAAGAGTTCCCATTTTGACCCTGGTGGATTCCTGTGTTATTCCCACACAGTTCTTGATGGATCACAGGGAAAAGAACTTAGGTTGGGAAAATGAAAGCTGACGTGAGACTCAGAGAATATTTTGACCCAGTTTTTATTTATATTTAATGCAAACATCCCCTCCAAAAAAAAAAAAAGAAAGAAAAGGGAATGAAAAAGATATAAAATGCCAGGTATCCATTTTTGCAATAGATAGGAGAACATGATATGCTAACTTTTCATTCAAAGTGACAGAAATAAACTGAAATACTTTTGAGTGGTTCTCTGCAAACTTCTCTCTCTCTCTCTCTCTTTCCTTTCCCCCTCTCTTTTTCTCCCTGGAACATGGCACAAGAACTAAAAATAGGATGTCTTCTGTATTTAATTTGATTTTGAGATGCTCTGTCTGGTTTGGGTCTACACACAATTTTGCCTGAAGACTGAGAATGTGGTCTTACTTCCTGTGTTTCTTTCCTGTTGTTCTGAAACACCACAGTACTGATTCCTCCTGCAGGGCTGGTGTTGTGAGTGTATAATTAGAGGAACTGTGAAGAAAGCTTTCACACCTCTGCTCCAGTTGAAGAAATAAACAGCTCCATGAGCTGCATCTTTAAAATATTTAAAAGAATTTTTAAAGTAAGTGTTGTATTGGTGATTCATGCAGCCTAGAATAATTTGGGTTACATTTATCATTTTTTGTCAAGTAAAATGATACTTGAGTGAACAAATGCTGAGAGAGAGAGAGAGAGAGAGAACATATAAAGCCAAACAAGTTGTTGACTAATCATCAAACTAAATATCCCAGAGGGATTAAGAATAGGAAAGCTATCAGGGGAGGGAATGAGATGCGGAGTTCTGACGGTAGGAATTGTGTAGAGTTGTACCCCTCTTATCCCATGGTTTTGTCAATGTTTCATTTTTATAAATAAAAAACATTAATAAAGTAAACATATATTAAACAAAAGAAAGAAGAAAATAAGTATTATGTGTTTGTATCTTCTGTTCCAAGTAAGCATGTCTTTTTTTTTATTTAAGAAAGTATTAATTAACAAAACCATAGGGTAGGAGGGGTACAATTCCACACAATTCCCACCACCCATTCTCCATATCCCACCCCCTCCCCTGATAGCTTTCCCATTCTCTATCCCTCTGGGAGCATGGACCCAGGGTCATCGTGGGTTGCAGAAGGTAGAAGGTCTGGCTTCTGTAATTGCTTCCCCGCTGAACATGGGCATTGACTGGTCGGTCCATACTCCCAGTCTGCCTCTCTCTTTTCCTAGTAGGGTGGGTCTCTGGGGAAGCGGAGCTCCAGGACACATTGCTGGGGTCTTCAGTCCAGGGAAGCCTGACCGGCATCCTGATGACATCTGGAACCTGGTGACTGAAAAGAGAGTTAACATACAAAGCCAAACAAATTGTTGAGCAATCATGGACCCAAAGCTCGGAATAGTGGAGAGGAAATGTTAGGGGGATACTCACTGCAAACTCTAGTGTACTTCTGCTTTCAGGTATATAATTTGCAGTAGTTTACGGATATGTGTGAACATATGCTCTCTCTCTCACAGAAACTGGTGTATATCTAGATTTTGGGACTTTGTTAGAAAGTGAACCACCTGAGATGGAATTAGAGTATACTATGAAAGGAAAGGTCTCACCTGAGTAATGAAGCTGAAAGGTTGTCATTCCATACATGTAGTCTCTGGACACAGTCTGAAGTAAAGCATGTTGAGGTGGCAATCGTTGGGTTGGTTAGGTTGTGAGTCCAGAAAGAAGACTCTGAGAGCCAAACATTGTTGAATTTTTTGTTATCACCTATGGATAATTCCAGAAGTATCTAAGCCTTCTTTTTATTCCCACCATCAGAACTCAGCATCTCATTCCCAGTTCATGACCCCGGCTCCCCACCTGCAAGGGAGACACTTCACAGGCGTTGAAGCAGGTCTACAGGTGTCTGTATTACTCTGCCCCTCTCTGTCTTCCCCTCCTCTCTCCATTTCTCTCTGTCCTATCCAACAATGAAGACATCAGTAACAACAACAATAATAATAACTACTACAACAATAAAAAACAAGGGCAACAAAAGGGAAAATAAAGTTTTTTTTAAAAAAAGAACCTACAAGCAAATAGATAAACTAGTATATTTTGCAAAGCACTGGTGGCTGGGTGTGGCATGCCATGTTAAGGAGAAATAGGATGCAGTGAGTGTTCTTCATCTATCTATAAATAAAAGCTCATTAATAATTTTTAAAGAGGACAGAACTTGAGAGGGGAGGGGAGATAGAGAGGCAGAGAGACACCTGCAGCCCTGCTTCACCACTCATGAAGCTTCCTGCTGCAGGTGGAGAAAAGGGGCTTGAACCTGGGTTCTTTTGCACTGTAACGTGAGTGCTTAACTGCCTGGCCCTGAAAAGTGGATTCTTTTTTTTTTTAAGATTTTATTTATCTTATTAATGAGAAAGGAAGGAGGAGAGAAAGAGCCAGGCATCACTCTGGTACATGTGTTGCCAGGGATTGAACTCAGAACCTCATGCTTGATAATCTAGTTCCTTAGCCACTACACCACCTCCCAGACCATCCAAAAAGTGAATTCTTATATGGTTATACTGCTATTCTTTTTTTCTGCCTTTTCTTTTTTTTTTTTTAGATGATGATTTATTTACTTATTAATTCTTTTTATAATTTATTTATCTACTTATTGGATAGAGGCATTTTTAACTATTGATAACAAATAGTTCATCAACAATGCTTGGTTCTCAGAGTCTTCATTCTGGACTCATCTCCAGGTCATTTTGTTTACAGAAATATTGGAGCAGAATAAAGCCCTCTTAGAGTAAGTTAGTTTGAAAAAAAAGAAACATATCTGTAGCTCTCCTGTACTCTGTATATAAAATAAAGAATCCACTTTTCCAGAGCTTTGATACTTAAATGAAGTCTTGAATCCATGAAGAAACCCTGAAACAACATTCACAAAATAGATATAATATGACTATCACAGTGATTTTTTTTCTTTTTTCTTTCTTTATTTTTTATTTATTTAAGAGAGGAGACATTAACAAAACCATAGGATAGGAGGGGTATAACTCCACATAATTTCCACCACCCGATCTCCATATCTCATCCCCTCCCCTGATAGCTTTCCTATTCTCTATCCCTCTAGGAGTATGGACCCAGGGTCATTGTGAGATGCAGAAGGTGGAAGGTCTGGCTTTTGTAATTGCTTCCCCGCTGAACATAGGCATTGACTGGTTGATCCATACTCCCAGCCTGCCTCTCTCTTTCCCTAGCAGGATGGGTCTCTGGGGAAGTGGGGCTCCAGGACACATTGGTGGGGTTGTCAGTCCAGGGAAGTCTGATTGGCATCATGTGAAACTTCTATGAAGAACTATACACCACCAAGCTAGAAAATCTGGAATAAATGGAAGATTTCCTAGAAACATATGCCCTTCCACAACTGAACCAAGAAGAACTACAAAACCTAAATACATCAATCACAGACAAAGAAATCGAAACAGTTATAAAGAATCTCCCCAACAACAAAAGTCCTGTACCAGATGGCTTCACAAACATATTCTACAAAACCTTCAGGAAACAGTTAATACCCATACTTCTAAAGCTTTTCCATAAGATCGAAGAAACAGAAACACTACCTTCCACCTTCTATGAAGCCAACATCACCCTGATGCCAAAAGCAGATAGAGACACAACAGAAAAAGGAAAACTACAGACCAATATCTCTCATGAACATAGATGCTAAAATATTAAACAAGATCTTGGCCAACCGGATACAGCAATATATCAAAAAGATTTTTTCTTTTTTTTAAGAAAGTTGAGACTGCAATCCTGACTTCTGAGATAGATATTTTGAAGTGTCTATTTAAAGTACTGGATCATTGAAAGAGCAGGTGTCACTGTCATGAGTGAGCATGTGTAGGAGGAGTGTAGCATCAGGACTCTCTACAAGACCTGAGAGGGATCAATCCATGGTCGCAAGGGGAGGGTGAGTATAACTGAAATTAACCTTTTCTTCTTCTTCAGGCTGAGCCTTTGGGTTGGTATTATAAATACTTCATACATGAAATAACCTTCTTTTGATGTTTCTGCAGTGATCAGACTAAAATATAACTTTCCTCTTGGTGAACTCTAGAAGCAAATCATAGAGAGGCTTATTAAAAAGAAAATTATATGTTGTCACCCACTTAGGCAATAGAGTAATAATTTTAATAACAACTTTTCCTATTAATATTGTCAGTCACTGCCCTTCTATATCTTAGTGATTATTGGATGATTAAATATCTCGATAGTCTAGGAAGGTTCACATTAAAAGTTTTATTATACAAAAGTTTCCTAAGAGTTAAGATTCAAAAACCATACAGTAAGTGAGCTTACCCTCCCTCTGCCCCATAAAAAAAAATTTTTTTAAAGAATTTACTGATAAAGGTAGTGGATCTGCAACAGATTTTTAAAAATATTTATTTATTTATTCATTCCCTTTTGTTGCCCTGGTTGTTTGATTATTATAGTTATTATTTTTGTCGTCATTGGATAGGACAGAAAGAAATGGAGAGAGGAGGGGAAGACAGATGAGGAGAGAAAGATAGACACCTGTAGACCTGCTTCACTGCTTGTGAAGTGAGCTGGGGGCTTGAACCTGGATTCTTATGCCTGTCCTTGCGAGTTGCACCATGTGCGCTGAACCTGCTGCGCTACTGCCCGACTCCCGCAACAAACGTTTTTAGAAATTGGTTTTATCATCTTTACTTATTTATTGCATAGTTGCAGCCAGAAATTGAGAGGAGGGGGAGATAGAGGGGAGAGGGGAAGAGATAGAGAGGCACCTAGGACCCTGCTTCACCATTTGTGAAGCTTTCCCCCCTACAGGTGGGACCTGGGGGCTTGAACCTGAGTCTTTGTGTATTTTAACATGTGCACTCAACCAGGTGCACCACCACTATACACTAGAGCTAAGAAGGGCTCTGGTAAAAAATAATAATAGTAATAATAATTAATACATAAAATAGAAATTAGTATAGTATAGTATTTCAGTACAGTATTTCAGACCCTATTATTCTCAATTATCCATCTCATTCCAGCTGACTCCATGCCATATAACATTTCTAAATATTTGGAATATTTTTTTCTTTTTCTCTATTTCTTTTTATTTATTTATTTTTATAGATAGTTTTCTTTTTTAATTTTTTTATCTTTATTTATTTATAAGATACAGCCAGCCCACAAGAGCATGCAGGGAATACCCCCCAACACTTCATCTGCACTATTCCAGTCTTTAGGCCCATGATTGTTCAACAATTTGTTTGGCTTTGTATGTTAACTCTCTTTTCAGCCACCAGGTTCTGGATGCCAGCAAGATGCTGACCAGACTTTCCTGGACAGAAGACCCCATCAATGTGTCCTGGAGCTCCGCTTCTCCAGGTCCCCACCATACTAGGGAAAGAGAGAGACAGGCTGGGAGTATGGATCGACCAGTCAACACCCATGTTCAGCGGGGAAGCAATTACAGAAGCCAGACCTTCCACCCTCTGCAACCCACAAGAACCCTGGATCCATACTCCCAGAGAGATAGAGAATGGGAAAGCTATCAGGGGAGGGGGTGGGATATGGGGATCAGGTTATGGGAATTGTGTGGAACTGTACCCCTCTTATTCTATGGTTTTGTTAATGTCTCCTTTCTTAAATTAGAACAAAAAGATACAGACAGCCATAAATTGAGAAGAAGGGGAAGACAGAGAGGAAGAGAAACAGAGAGACACCTGCAGCCCTGCTTCACCACTCATGAAGCTTTCCCCCTGCAGGTGGGGACCCGGCTCGAACCCGAGCCCTTGTGTATTGTAACTTGTGCTCTCAACCAGGTGCATGTTTTTAAAATAGTTCCTATGTGTTCCTAGTAGTTTCTTATAAGACTGTATGATTACAGTGTGTAGTTCCTCACCACCCAAGTTCTACATTCCCATACTCCCACCTCCCAGAGAGAACCACCAGAGTTGTCACAAGTCGGTGACCGGACTAGCAGATGAACAATATACAAACATCAGAGTCTAAATAATTACTTCTGATGTTGGGAACAAAACTTCTATTATTGCAATAGCAAGGATTCATTTACCAAGTTGGCCAAGGGAGCAGTAATCTTTCAGGGGAAAAAAACAAAACAAAACTATAGGATCAAGGCTTATAATTGACCTTTTTCGCTATTTATTAGAGTTCCGTGTTCTAGCTCCCTGGCTTTTTTTGTGGATTCTGAGATGTAAGGACTATGCTAATCTCAACAGGAACTTGATGGCTAGGAGTGTATTTGCATAGCTTGAACTTTATATTGATTCTTACAATGCCACAGACAAATGCTTTTGATATATTTAACAGTGAATCAAATGCATCTCACAAAGACTGAGATGAAAACTAAAGGAAACGATTTTCACTTTTTTTTTTAATTTTCATAAATTCTAGGCTCGACCTTCTCATAATAGAATAAGGAAAACATAGTAAGGATTTTTTTTTAACTTTAACCTGTGTCAGTGGGTAGTATCACATTGAGAAGAAGTCCCAGATAGTATCATTATTTTATTTGTTCACTCATGACTTTATTTTGCTGTCACATATTGAGTCAGTGTAGTGGTTTGAGGAAAAAAAATTAAATGACAACCCAAATCATAAAAATCATAAATCAGCTTAGGAAAATGCCAGAGGTTACAGTAAACTGAAAAAAGATTTTTACTAACCTTCTTCATGTGAAACTTTCTATTTTAAAAATGCCATTCAAATGATGTCATGCTTAGAATTTTGGGGAAAAAATATGAGACCAATTTTTTTTGTGTCATTTGAACTTCAACACTTCAGACTGAGTTTGAGAGAAAGAGATAAGATGAAGGAAGAGGAGGAGGAGTCCGAGAAGGAGAAGGAGAAGGAGGAGAAGAAGGAGGAGGAGAAGAAGGAGGAGAAGAGGAAGAGGAAGGAGGAGGAAGAAGAGGAGGAGGAAGAGGAGGAGGGAGAGGAGGAAAAGTAGGAGGAGTGGAAGAGGAGGATGAAGAGGAGTAGGAGGAAGAGAAAACAAGGAGGAGGAAGAGAAGGAGACACCACAGCACTCAATCTTCTTCCAGTAGGTTGGAGGCAGGTGTTTGGGAAGCAGTTTTTTATCCAAGTGAATTTTTTTTCTCAGCCCCATAAAACCTTTCCAAAAGCAAACCTACAAAGCAGTTTATATCATCCTAAAGTGAAAAGACAAGAATCATGGTAGAGGACCAGGGAGGTATGGCAAGTGAATATGCTAAAAACTGTCCTGCCTGAGGCTCCACACCCCAGGTTCAGTCATGAGTTAAAAGCTCATATCATACTTGATATTCTTTCCAGTTGGATCAAATAAATATGACTTCTGAATCATTTTTGCTCCCTCAGTGATAGGATGATCTGTATAAGTGCATGTCAGAAGACATAGGTAATATTTGAATTCATGAACACTATCCCTACTTTGTCAAGTTTCCTTTTAGCTGTGGAACTGGATATGTGATTTGGAAATGTGTGTCCAACGCCAGCTTTTGAGTCACTGAGAGACATGGAAAAAAATAAAAGGTGTTTGCTAAGGAATAGTGTTCTAATTAATGAAAATGAAGGATTTTTTTTTTCTTTATTTACCAGAGCATTACTTGGTTCTAGTTTATAGTGTTGCCTGGGTTTGAACCTAGGAGCTCAGGGCCTCAGAGAAAGGAAAATTGTTTGGGATGTAACTACTAAGCTATCTCCCCAGCCCTTGAACATGAATCCTTTTTAAATAAATACATCAGCTTTTTTTTTTAATTTTCATTTATAAAAAGGAAACACTGACAAAAACCATAACTTTTATCTACTCTTACCTACTTGTACTGCTGAAGCTTTGACATTTTAAACAATTCAGTCATAGTCACATTTTCTTCGGTTTTGTAAAATTGCAGTGTTTTTGTTTTTTCCTTTGAGTTGAGCCATTCAGATTATCACATTCCTGCAGCCATTTATCTGGGTATGGTGTTTATAGTAGGTGTCAGAAAGGAACGGGAAGTATCCCAAAGACCTTGCTGTCTTTGAACTCCTTTTGTGATATAACCATACCTCTTTTTTTTCTTATAAAATCATTTCCTTCACTTGAATAGTGTTATACCCTATATATATGACCCAGCTTCAAGTTTGGCCCCACAGGACACTGAAGAAAACTTCGGTGTCCTGTGTATGTGTGTCTGCGTGTGCCTGCGTGCATGCCTGCATGCATACGTGCGTGTGAGTGTGTGTGTCTTCCTTCAGTGTCTGTCTGTCTTTGTATAAAAAAAAAATCAAGTCTTCTTGATTTTCCTTGGGTTCACAATGTCATAGCATTTTGAATGAACGACCGCTCAACCACATAAGGCTACAACCACATAAGGCTACAATCATATAAAGCTACATCCACATAAGGCTACATCCACATAAGGATACAACCACATAAGGCTACATCATCACTGTCCCCACTGCTTGAGTTCTACAGCAAGCCTGCTCCATCCTACCATCTGGGATTCTCTGGCAAGTGGATATTTGAGTACCACAGTATCAAGAATAACAGGATATATATATATATATATATATATATATATATATATATATATATATATATATATATATATATATATGACATACACATGTATGTTGTGGCTTGTCTCTGATGATCTTTCATCTACTCAGTATAGGTTAAAACTTTAAATATTTATACTTCTGTTTCCATAAATTTGTACTTGCCCAGAAAAAAAAACTTACTTGAGATCTTGCTGACATCATACATCAGAGACAATAGCAGCAACAAATGCTGTAGAGGTTATGGGGACAAAGGAACCCTCCTGCTCTGCAGGTGGGAATGCCAATGGGTCCAGCCCCTATGGAAAGCAGTCTGGAGAACTCTCAGAAGGCAGGAAGTGGACCTGCCCTATGACCCTGCAATTCTACTCCTTAGGATAGATCCTAAGGAACCCAACACACGGGTCCAAAAAGAACTGCGTACACCTGTGTGCATAGCAGCACAATTTGAAATAGCCAAAACCTGGAAGCAACCCAGGTGTCCAACAACAGGTGAGTGGCTGAGTAAGTTCCATGTATAGGACTCTGTACTCATGGGAGAGTTTTCCTTCATCTTTTTATTTAAATTTTATTTATTATTGGACAGAGTCAGAGAAAAATTGAGTGGGGAGGGGAGATAGAAAGGGAGAGAGAGAGAGAGAGAGAGAGAGAGAGAGAGAGAGACTCCTGCAGCCCTGCTCCACCACTCATGAAGCTTTCCCCTAGGGTGGAAACCAGGGGCCTGAACCTGGGTCTTTATTAACTTTAGCATGTACGCTCAACCAAGTGAGCAACACCTTCCCACCCACCCCCAGCTGTCTCATCTTAAATGGATTAACTTCAAAAGTCCATTCTAGGTGTGTTCCTGGGGGTGGGCATGGTACTTTTGCTTGACTTTCATTGCTAGCCTGAAATTGGATAAGAATATTGTCTGAGGGAATGGTGTCAGAGTTGAGAAAAGGGCTAGAAAGTTGGACAGCATACTCTATGCTACACCTGAGGAAGATGGGTCCTGATATTGGGGCAGCTTGGAACATTCCTACTCATGACCACAGAATGTGAGCTCAGATCTACAGGGATGCAGAGGTCACATATTCTCCTAAGCTGAATATGGGCCCCAGACCAAATCAAATTGATGGGGTTTACAGTCAACAATAATTATACCCCTTTCCCATATAAGGAAGCTACTCTCTTCCCTGATCCAGCTTTCTGTCCCTTTTCTAGCAATGACATCATCTCCCCAGACAATAACTTAGACCCACCTGCATATCAGATTTCAGGCTCAGGGGAGAAAAAAAAAAACTAGTATAGCTACAAACCCTTTGAAATATAACTAAAATATACCTACTAGCTATATACAAAATGGAGGACCCCCCCAACACTTCATCTGTACTATTCCAGCATTTAGGTCCATGATTGTTCAACAATTGGTTTGGCTTTGTATGTTAACTCTCTTTTCAGCCACCAGGTTCCAGATGCTAGCATGATGCCAACCAGACTTCCTTGGACAGACAACCTCACCAATGTGTTCTGCAGCTCTGTTTCCCCACAGCCCCACCTTACTAGGGAAAGAGAGAGGCAGGCTGGGAGTATGGATCGACCTGTCGATGCCCATGTTCAGCAGGAAAACAATTACAGAAGCCAGACCTTCCACCTTCTGCACCCCACAATGACCCTGGGTCCATACTCCCAGAGGGATAGAGAATGGGAAAGCTATCAGGGGAGGGGAGGGGAGGGGATACAGAGTTCTGGTGGTGGGAACTGTGTGGAGTTGTACCCCTATGGTTTTGTTAATGTCCTCTTTTTTTAATAAATAAAAAAAAGAAAAGAAAGTTGGAACAGGGCAGGGAGTAGCTCCCATTCTTGAAAAAAAAAATCAGTGGATGAAATTAACTATCTCCATCCATTGCTCCAGGGCATATATATATATTTAACACCAGAACCTGTGTAGCCTATAAGTCCCTATTGATCTGAGCTCACAGCTCATGGTCACAGTTGGGAACACTGTAGACTGCACTCATTTCAGGCCCAGTCTTTCTCGAGTGAGTAGCAGGTCAGGATACCTCACCTCCCTTCAGAGGCTGGGGATGCCCATAGCATCTCAAGCCACTCTTTCCTGCTATAAATCCTACTTGTTTCATTTTTTTCCCTGTTTATTCTGTTCAGTTACTATTTATTACTGTCCAATCTGGGCATAGTTTGAATACCCCAACACCCCTCTTCAGGAGAATTTACCTTCAAGTGGAGAGAGATAGACCTTAACTTGAGATGGATATTAATTAGTAAGTGCTCGGAAAACAAAAATATGGTTGTGTTAAAGTGTGTGTGCCAGGGGGGATGTCATCAGATAAATGGGTTGTGAAGATTTCTATGAATATGTGGCATCTGTTAATTTCTGAATGAAGTTCTGCTTGTGCAAATATTGAAGAGAACAGTGTTAGAAGCAAAGGAAAAAGCATTCTGTCTTTTTTTTTTAATTACCTATATATTTATTTATTGGAGAGAGGCAGCCAGAAATCAAGAGGGGAGGGGGAGGGAGAGAGGGAGAGAGACAGAGAGACACCTATAGCATTGCTTTATACTAGTGAAGCTTTCCTCCTACAAGTGGGGCATGGAGGCTTGAACTCAGGTCCCTGTACATTGAAACATCTGCACTCACCCAGGTTTGCCACCACCTGGCCCTAAGGAAAAAGAATTTGCACAAGATTTAGGAATTGAAAGGAAAAAAATGTGTTTACCTCATTCTTTCAACTAATTTTATGCAATACAGTTAAAGACATTTGTAGACTGAAGCAAGTACACAACAGATTTTAGGAATGAAATTCTTTGGTCCTGAAATTGGGCCTGGAATTTGTGAATAATCAATGTAAGATGACCTGGAATCCGGGTTATGAAAATGTATATGCAGGAACACAAAGGAAGCATCTTAAACTGCATAGTTACTTCATTTTTCATCACAGCATTAGATGCACAAAATCTAAGAATGCCAGAGAGAGAGAGAGAGAGAGAGAGATCTATGAAGAGAAAAAAGAATTCTAGCAAGACAGTTCTGATTTCCTCCTTCCTCCCCACAGGCATCAACTTGTCACTCTTGCAACCTAGACAGAAGGAAAGCTACTAAGAGCACATTTAGAAAGACTGACAAGTGGAAAGAGGCAACACTAATGTCTGAAAAAACACTCCAAAGATCACAGGCTGGCTGTGTGTGTGTGTGCGTGTGCGTGTGCGTGTGCGTGTGCGTGTGCGTGTGCGTGTGCGTGTGTGTGTGTGTGTGTGTTGGCAGGGGGGAAAGAGGCAGGCATTGCTGCAAGCTTATAGTATTCTAGAAGCAAATATTCTGGTCAGAGCTTGTCAGGTGAGGATCCCATGTGTGAAGTTCTGATAAGACACTTCTGAGAAAGGTAGATTGGTGAACATCTGCCTGATGTCACAGGGTGACATGAGTAGATTAGGTCTGTATGGTAAGGCCCTCTTGTGCCGGACTAGCCTGAGGGTGCTTTTTCCCAAGCACCTGCTCTCTGGGTTGAAGAGAACTCAACTGGAGCCAACCTAGGCTGCTGCATGGGCGAGGGATCAGGAAATTGTGGAGGGCTAGCTTTGCAGGAGAGAGACTCTGGGACTCGTGGAGCCAGAAGGCAATCCAATGTGTTTAATCAGAAAAGAACATTCTTTTTATACTTCCCAAGAAGGAAGTGGTACGGTGGAAAACAGGATGTGACTAGGAGAGGGGGCAGAGCGAAAAGAGAGTGTGAGCCAGTGGGGATTAAACCAATGCCCTGCAGGCAGGACAGGTCTCAGGTAAAACAGTGATTATGTAAATAGACCACAGCGTTAAGCAATGGAGCAGGGGGGAGCTTGCATACTTCCCAATACTCTTTTGAATATTTTGAAGACCAAAACTGGTTGCTAGAGGAAGTCCGTTAACTTCATAAGCAAGAAATTCCTGTGAGGGCCTGGGAGGTTAAGCGCACACATTACAGTGTCCAAGAACCCAGGTTCAAGCCCCTGATTCCCACTTGCAGGGGGAAAGCTTTACAATTGATGAAGCAGGGCTGCAGGTCTCTCTCTGTCTCTTTCCCTCTCTTATCTCCCCCTCCCCACTCAATTTCTCTCTTTTCTATCCAGTCATAAAAATAAATAAAAATATTACTCCAAAAAGGAGTCTTCACATAGCCTGCAGCGGTGTCTAGACATGTGAGGAAGCAAAGCAGTCTTTAAATGCCTGACACTGCAGCGACTCCAGGCATTTAGAATGTCTGACGCTGGCACAAGTGAGGCAGCTACAGCTGAACAGGTAGGAGACAAAACTCTTCACTTTTTCAATTCCAGGGCTTGTGTGAGGCAGCAGAGAGGAACAGAAATGTGAAAGGGAAGAGGAAGTCAACCTTAGCTGTAGATCAAAAGTTGGCTTCAGAAATTAGAGAAGTGTGCTTTCTAGTCAATATGTCAGAGCAAGTAAAAAAGAAAGGAAGGAAGGAAGGAAGGAAGGAAGGAAGGAAGGAAGGAAGGAAGGAAGGAGAAAGGAAGGAAGGAAGGAAGGAAGGAAGGAAGGAAGGAAGGAAGGAAGGAAAAATGAATGGAAATATGTAATCTGTTTGGCTTATAGGAGGAGGGGTGCAATAAGTCCATTTTATTTATTACTTTCCCAGAAATGTGTTTTGGTTAATAAATTGACTGCCAGAACTTTGATGTGTACCTATATTTTAAACTCTAAGTCTATTTCTCACATGACAGGCTTGGTTGGGTCGCTCTCTTGTTATTTTACTTTTTCTGCATACACTTCATCTGTCCATGTAATGGGAGCACTGCATTATTAATGATATGTTTCCGTTATTTACTTCCTTGTTAAAAATCGTTCCATCACTTTAACTTTAGGAATTAATTTTTGGATTTGGATTACTTTTTGGTCTTTGCTTTTATCATTTTTTGAAATCATAGTCTCTCTGTTCTTCCATCTTTCATGGCCTACATCTCTAAATCAAATCATTTTAAGTAACTCTTCTGTTTGATTTGATTTGATTTTTTTTCCCCAGAGCACTGCTTAGCTCTGGCTCATAATGGTACTAGGGATTAAACCTGGGACTGTAGACCATCAAGCATGAAAGACTTTTGGCACAACCATTACAGTATCTCTCCCCTGCCTTAGTTTTATTTTATTTTGTTTTATTCTATTCTATTTTATTTTTGCTTCCAGGGTTACTACTGGGACTCAGTGCCAGCACTGGGACTCCACTGCTCCTGGAAGCCTTTTTTGTTTCATTTTATTTTATAGGACAGAGAGAAATTGAGAGAGGAGGGGAGATGAGAGAGGGAGAGAGAATGAGAGACACCTGCAGACCTGCTTGACCATTTGTGAAGTGTTCTGGATCCTGAGGGTCCTTGCACTTAGTACTATGTGTTCTTAACAGGTGAGCCACTGCCTGCCTGGCCCCCTTCTGTCAGGAAATTGTGAGGATGTGGTAGAGTCTGGCAAAGTTTGAACTGAGGAGTGCATAGATCCTGTCAGTCTCTCTCTCTACCAAGAGGTTGAGCAAGGAGGGACAGGAGTAACCCCAAAGGTTTGCCTCCTCTTATCAGACTCCCTGTCTCACAAAGCGCCCTGCATTCCCAATACTATGGCCTGCTCCCTTATTATCTACATAATCATTGTTTTGCCTAAAAGATCCCCACCTATTCCATTCCTTTGATCTATCTTCTTTCTACCCTCAAGACCCTTCCTGCCTGCAGGGTATTATTATTTATCCTACCAGTTAAAACCCTCTCAACAGTTGCTAAGGAAGTTACCTTTCCCAGCCCCCTTTTGCCTTTCTCCAACCCTTTCCAAACCATGTCAAGCCATTTTCTGTTTCATACTTGCCACTTCCGGGTCCGACCTTTAAAAGCCTGGGCTCCCTGATCAATAGAGAATCGAATTGCCTTGCCACGACAAGCTCTGTTCATGAGTCATCAACCTTGCGTTGCTGAGTGAGTAGCAGCCCAGGCTGGCTCTGGTCACGTTCTCTCCAACCCAGAGAGTATGCGCCCGGGAAAAGGCACCCCCCATGCTAGCCCAGCACCCTGGCTTCCTTACATTTTAAGAAACTCTAGAAGCCTCTTACTGTTATACACATGAATTTGCATTGCATATGTATAAGGATATGATGCTTTGATTGAACAAATATTTTCAGATTGTGATATCTTGTTGTTTCCAGTTCTTTCTTTTTAATGTATTTATTTACTTATTCCCTTTTGTTGCCCTGTTGTTTTATTGTTGTAGTTATTATTGTTGTTGTTGTTGGATAGGACAGAGAGAAATGAAGAGAGGAGGGGAAAACAGAGAGAGGGAGAGAAAGAGAGACACCTGCAGACCTGCTTCACCACCTGTGAAGTGACTCCCTGCAAGTGGAGAGCCAGGGGTTTGAACTGGGATCCTTATTCCAGTTCTTGCACTTTATGCCATGTGTACTTAACCTGCTGCTCTACAACCTGACTCCCTTCCTTTCTTTCCTTTTTGCCTCCAGGGTTATCACTGAGGTTCATTGGCTGCACTATGAATCCAGTGCTCCTGGTGGCCATTTTTTCCATTTTTTGTTGCTGTTGTTGTTGTTTAGGACAGAGAGAAATGGAGAAAGGAGGGAATGACAGATGAGGGAGAAAGATAGACACCTGCAGACCTGCTTCACCTCCTGTGAAGCAATCCCCCCTGCAGGAGAGGAGCTGGTGACTCTAACTGGGATCTTTGAGCCATTCCTTGAGCTCTGTGCCATGTGCACTTAACCCGATGAGCTACTACCCAGCCAGGGGCAATGCTTACATTCTTATACTCTATACTACCCAGGTTGAAAAGTCTAATTTTGATTCTAAAAGGTATTTGTAGAATTTTGTTTTATTTCCCCTTCACTCTTTATATTACCAGACTTAGTCTAGTAGTAGGAATCTTTTTCTTAAAAATTACTTATAAGTCAAAAAATGACTTCCAGATACAAATATTTTGGGGCCTGGGTAGCAGTGTACATGGCACAGTGTACCCAGCACACTGCACATTCTACCATTTGAAAGGACCTGGGTTAAAGTCCCTAATTTCTGCTTTTTGCAGGGAGAAACTTTCATAAGCCTTGAAATAATTCTTCCTGTATTCTCATGGACTAAGCAAATCCTAGTTGAAATAAAGGAGGATAAGAATTATCGTTAGGGGGTTGAGCAGTAGCATAGCAGGTGAAACACATATGGTGCAAAGCAAGGACCAGCATAAGGATCCCAGTTTGAGCCCCTGGCTCCCCACCTTTAGGGGGGGACACTTCACAAGCAATGAAGCAGGTCTGCAGGTGTCTATCTTTCTCTCCCCTTCTCTGTCTTCCCTCCTCTCTCCATTTTCTCTCTGTGCTATCCATCAACAATGACATCAACAACAATAATAATAATAAACAAAACAATGATAAAACAACAAGGGCAATAAAAGGGAAAAATAGCCTCCAGGAACAGTATATTCGTGGTGCTGGCACAGAGCCCCGGCAATAACCCTGGAAGCAAAAAAAAAAAAAGAAGAAGAAGAAGAATTATCATTGACAGAATCCAGAAAGAGGTATCCTAGTCATTAATTTTGCTTTCCGTTCTTCTAATTAACTGGAACTACTCAATGAAAGCATTGTAGAACATTTGTTGTCATGGTTTTTACTCAGTGATATTCAAAAATACTATGCATCTGATGGTTGACTTATCTTTGAGATTTAAGAACATCTTTACTGTGTCTTTTTATTCCAGCACCATGCAGTTTTGATGATAATAGCCCTGTAATATAGCTGGAGATCTGAGAGTGTGATGATTCCAGTTCTGTTCCTTTTTCTCAAGACTGTTTTAGTAATTCTAGGAATTTTCTCATTTCAGATAAATGTTTGAGGTTCTTGTTCTATTCTCTTAAAGAAGCAGGTCTGCAAGTGTCTATCTTTCCCCCCTCTGTCTTCCTCTCCTCTCTCCTATCTAAGGACAACATCAATAACAACAACAACAATAACTACAACAACAATTTTAAAAAACAATAAGAAAATGTGACTATGCATTGTGTTGCTTTGTGTTTGGGTTAATGATTACCTTGACCTTCTCCCTATGCAAGGGGTATAATGTGCCTGCTTTCTCTCTCAATAAATGAGTTGCCTACCTTCCTGAGGAAGCTCTCTGAGCTGAATGGCTCTGTGATTCTCATCTCTCCACACACATCACCCCTGACATGCACAGTTACCCCAGGACTCCCAGGGGGTTGTTCTGAACTCTTTCACTCAATGGCCTTGGGGGCAGTGGACCTGGAGTAGCCTGCACACACCCATCCTAAAAGTGAGATAAGTTAGAAAGAGAAGAGTGAATACGGGATGATCTCACACATAGAAGTTAAGAAATAAGAACAGAAGGGGAAAACACAAAGCAAAACATGGACTGGGTTTGGTGTTTTGCACCAAAGTAAAGGACTCAGGGTGGGGGCCTTGGATTTCAGCTCCGGATGTAAGATGGTGGAGGATGGCGTGGAGCAGGGGAATGAGAGTGTTTTGCAGAAAACTGAGAAGTTTTACACAGGTATCAACAACTGTATTTACTGTTGATTGCAAACCATTAATCCCCCCAATAAAAACATTAAAATCAAATTCTTGGAAGTCAGGCAATAGCACAGTGGGTTAAGTACACGTGGCGCAAAGGGCAAGGACCAGCATAAGGATCCCGGTTCGAGTCCCTGGCTCCCCACCTGCAAGGGAGTCCCTTCACAGGCAGTGAAGCAGGTCTGCAGGTGTCTGTCTTTCTCTCCTCCTCTCTGACTTCCCCATCTCTCTCCATTTCTCTCTGTCCTAACCAACAATGACGACAACAACAATAATAACTACAACAACAATGAAAAACAAAAGCAGCTTAAGGGGAAAATAAATAAATACATACAAAAAATAAAATCAAATTCTTTACAAATACTGTCATTGGGCCAGGTGGTGGCACACATGAGCATACACATTTACAATGTGCAAGGATCTTGGTTCAAGCCCCCAGTCCCTATCTACAGGGGGAAAGCTTTGTGGTTAGTGAAACAGAACTGCAGGTGTCTCTCTCCCTCTCTATCTCCCCTTCCCATCTCAGTTTCACATTTTTCACCCTATCTTGGACGGAGCTTGAAGGAATCATGTGACATGAGATAAGTCAGAAACAGAAGGGTGAATATAGGATGATCTCAATCACAGACAGAGGTTGAAAAACAAGATCAGAAGAGGAAGCACAAATCAGAACTTGGATTGGAGTTGGTGTATTGCACTAAAATAAAAGACTGTGGGGTTGGGGGCGTGGATCCTGAACATGATGGCTGAGGAAGACCTAGTGGGAGTTGAATTATTATGTGGAAAACTGGGAAATGTTATACCTGTACAAACTATTGTATTTTACTGTTAAGTGTAAATCATTAATTCCCCCAACAAAGAATTACAAAAATAATAATAAAATATACTGAGTTCCAATTAATATGCCAGTCATCAATACTGAGCATTTGGAACACAATGCTAACACAGACAGAGTCTTGGAGATAGTTTATTATGTCAGAGCACTACCTTTCATGCATGTCTGGGCTCTTAGGTTCAGCACCAGAGTTGCCAAGATAAACAGTAATCTGGTGTTTGCCACTCAGAAAAATAGGACCAGCTGGGAGTGTGCGTGGTGAAACACACAGGTCACCATACGCAAGGAACAGGGTTGTTCAGGTCCCCAGTCCTTGTCTGCAGGGGAGAAGCTTCAGGAGTCATGGAAGAGCACTACAGATATCTCTTCCCCTTCCCTCTCTATTTTTCTCTTTAACAAAAGTTCAAAGCAAATGAAAAAAAGGAAAAAAAAATTGTGATACCAACATTAAACTCCAGTAATTATCTCAGTGGGGGAAAAAGAATGTTGACCAATCATTTGAGGTTAATGCAATTTATTTATTTAGTAATATTTATTTATTATTTATTTTCCCTTTTGTCGCCCTTGTTGCTTTATTGTTGTAGTTATTATTGTTGTTGTTATTGATGTTGTCATTGTTGGATAGGACAGAGAGAAATGGAGAAAGAAAGGGAAGACAGAGAGGGTGAGAGAAAGATAGACACCTGCAGACCTGCTTCACTACCTATGAAGCAACCCCCCTGCAGGCGGGGAGCCGGGGGCTCGAACCAGGATCCTTATGCCGGTCCTTGCGCTTGGCACCATGTGCACTTAACCCACTGTGCTACTGCCTGACTCCCAAATGCAATTTATTTTTATCTCTAAATATTGTTCTATTTTCTGGAGGTACTATATTTGTCTACTCATCTACAGAGAAATCTTAGTTGCTTCCATTGTTATGATAATTAATAGTGAAGCTTCTATAAATATCCATGTTCAATTTTTTCTTGAACTGTAAATAGTGAATGATACTGTATTCAGCCTTAAGAGTACCACATATCAGCTGAATAGACATATTTATTGGGAAGTAATTACCACAAAAAATTTCATTAACATCCATCACCACATATAATTACAAATATTTTGCTTTCTTACATGAGGTCTTTAAAAGTCTAATTTCTGAGCAACTTTTAAATCCCTGATATCCACTGTTAATAATAATTACCAGGCTGTACATTAAACTATGGAACTTATTAATTTTTTTAGCTGGAGATATCTACCTTTGATAATCCTCACCCAGTTTCCCCTCCCTCCTTCTACCTCTGACAATTACACATTTTTTAAGATGTATTATTATTAGTTTTAAATTTTTATTTACTCTTTAGATTATTATTAGTTTTTAATTTTTATTTATTTATTTATTTATTTATTATTGGAGAGCAACAGATAGAAATTGAGGGGGGGAGGAGGCTATAAAGAGGGAGAGATACAAAGAGACACCTGCAGCCCTGCTTCACTACGTGTGAAGCTTTCCCCCTGGAAGTGGGGACCAGGGACTTGAACCCGGATCCCCGTGCACTTAATGCAAGCACTTAACCAGGTGTGACACTGTCTGGCACAGCTACATATCTTTAGCTATGAGCTTGCTTATGGTAATATTTTTAGATTTCACATATAATTGAAATTGTACAGCATTTTTTATCTCATATGATTCATTCTTGTATAAGTTACTGTGCAGACATACCTTTATAAAGAGGAGTAAATATTTTACCATGTAATGTCGATAAAACTATATTTAATTTTATATAAATCTACCAGTTTTACAAGTGGCTGAACCATTTTACATTTCTACCAGCAGAAAAATAAAAACTCTTTTTGCTTTATACCCTCAAGAAAGGAAAGAAGGGAGGCAGGAAGGGAAGAAGGAAGGAAGGATGGAAGGAAGGTGACAAAGAAATCAAATAATAAGCAGAACAAATAATGTTTTCTTTTTAATCACCGATGAACTCTTCATTCCCAGGAGGCTTATATTTAGAAGACAGAAAATTAGCAGGTGCATAAGGTGGAAATTTCCTATGTAAATAAGCTTCTAATTTTACCTAAAATATGATCTCCTTTAATAGATGTGTTTCCTTGACCTCCCTGTTGTGTCCTCTTATTTTTCGCCACAAGGATGCAGACGCAGGCACTTCTGTTACCAGTGCACTATCCATTTGAGTTATTTCACAGGCCCACCATTGGTCATTTTTAATTGGATGGACAGTCTATGACTAGTTCCTTTGGCAATAATCCACACCCATTTTGCAGTAAAATTTCATTTCATCTTCATCAATTCTAAGTGGCCAAAAAAAATTTGTTTTCTTTTACATTTATTTATTTATTATCAGATAGAAATGGAAAAGGGGTGGGAAACACATCAAGCAGCAGAGGGAAGTATCAACACAGTGACAGTAACAAAGCATGAGAATCTGGGGCCCAATGGTGGTGCACCTGGGTTGAGTGCATGTTACAGTGTACGAGGACTAGGGTTCAATCCCCAAGTCCCCACCTGCTGGGAAATTGTGCAGATGCAGTCACATCTGCCATGTTGCCCCCTCAGGCTATTGCTAGTTCCCACGAGAGTTGGGACATTCTCAGAGCACCTGTTCCACCATGTTGTGCCCTCAGGGCATTGTCAATTCCCCGTGATAGTTGGAGTACTATGGTTACTCCTCCCCCTTCTCATCCTCCTGAGAGCTATTCCCATAGAAGACCTTCTTCTTCCGCCCCTCGCTCTCTTGCTCCTGAAAGCTATTCCCATAAAAGACCTTCTTCTTCCGCCCCTCGCTCTCTTGCTCGCTTTTCACCTAGGTGACGGAAGGGTGCGGAGCTAGCAGGAGGCGGCCATTTTGGCGAGCTCCACATGGCCCCCACTGCTGCGTTCCCACCCCAACCTTGACGTGCCCAGGAATAAAGGATTGTGTTCCCTTTCTGCTCCAAACCTCCTTTTTCTGCGTCCCACCGCTGCCGCCATGCCGCCACCGCAGCAAGGTTGCAGGTGTCTTTCTTTTCTTATCTCTATCTCACTTTTCTTCTTGTTTTTGTTTGTTTTTGTTTTGATATTTCATTGTCTTTATTGACGTTTCTCTGACAATCCGTGACTCTGACCTCTTCCTCTTCTACCTGTTGGTCCTCTGGATCTCTTCCTCGGTGAAGTTTCTTTTTGCTTCCTCCATTTTCTAATGTGTAGTTTGTGGGTTTTGTTTGTTTTGTATGTCTTAAGTTACTGAGATCCTTATATATTTGGTTATTAGTCCCTTCTTTTTTCCTTTTTCTTCTTTTAAATTTCTTTATTGGGGTATTAATGTTTTACAGTTGACAGTAAATACAATAGTTTATACATGTACATACATAACATTTCTCAGTTTTCCACACAACAATACAACCCCCACTAGGTCCTCTGCCATCCTGTTCCAGGGTCTGAGCTCTCCCCCTCCCAGAGTATTATAATGCATATATTATTTCTAAGGTTCTCCTGAGTTTTGGCAACAATGACTAAAACTGTAGGCCATTATAGTCAATTTGTAGTGGTCCTTTACTGGGTTTAACTTCGAGACCATTTGACACAGTGTGGAATATATCAGATTATAAATGATCTGTGGATGGTCATTAGTGCATGGTCTGGAAAGGCCTAGATCCTTGTTTTAATGGAGTTATCTGTCTTCATGTTGTTGAATTCTTATCATTTTACTTTTTACTGGGGGGATTAATGGTTTACAATAAATACAGTTGTTGGTACATATATAAGATCTCTTAGTTTTCTGCAAAACACATTCACCTCCCAGTCTAGGTCTTCCTCCACTATCCTGCACCAAGACCAGACAGCCCTCCTCCCTCCAGAGTCCTTTCCTTTGTCTGTTAAAAGTAGTAGTGCCTTATCATTGCGTCTTTTGCCAACAGCTTCTCCTGCTCTGTGAGCTGTCTTATGATTGATTTGACGGTGTTGTTTGCTAATCAGCAAAATTTTAATTTCTAATATATTCTCACTCATCAGCTCTTTTACTCATGGATCACAGTTTTATTGTTGTATCTAAAATAGCATTGACAAAACCAGTCATCTCAATTTTCTCCAGTTATCTTTTGGATTTTGAAACAAATTTTTTTATTTGTGATTTAATATTGATTTATAAAACTTTATAACAGGGATATAATTACACACCATTTCTACCACCAGAGTTCTGTGTCTCCAGTCCCTCCATGGAAAGCTACAGTAGTTCTCCCAAGGTCACAGATATGGGTCGACTATTATGTCTATAACTGTCTATATTTGTATATGTTTGCCCCCTTTTTTTTCCCCTGTGGTCCTGACTTTCTTTCTAAGTCACACTTAGACCTATTACTATATCCCAGTGTCCCTCCCTTTTTCCTCTTCTCTCCTCAGGTCCTGATGGAGTCAGAGTTCAGAGCTCTCTGGTCATCTTCTCCCTAACATTTCTCTCCCACTGGGAGTATGGACCAGTGATCATTATGGGGCGCAGAAGGCGGCAGTTCTGGCTTCTGCCCTTATCCAGCTTTTGTAGTCCTCTCTTTATCTGACAGCCTTAGACTTCCTCCCAGTTGCTTAAGCATTGAGTGTTATTTGCTATTTCCAATCAGAATTAGGTTTTTGGGATCTGTCTTCTTTATGCCTTGCTGCTAGATTGCCAAGCTAATTTGTGGACCAAAATTATGTATGGGGTTAAAAAAGTGGGGGTTATCACTTCTGTAATTGCTTCTCCACTGGACATGGGCATTTGTAGGTGGATCTATAACCCCCAGCTTATTTCTATCTTTCCCTATTGGGGTAGGACTGTGGAGAGGTAGGGTTCCAGGACATATCGGTGAGATTGTCTGCCCAGTGAAGTCACGATGGACTCATAGTGACATACGTTACCTTTGTAAAGAGTTTTTGAGCTTTACATCTTACAACAGAGACTACAAACTAATTTGGTAATGTGTTGTAAAGAGTTTAAGATATGTCTGTCTGTCTGTCTCTTTTTCTCTTTCTCTTTCTCTTTCTCTCTCTCTCTCTTTCTGTGTGTGTGTGTGTGTGTGTGTGTGTGTGTGTTTCCAGTCTTCAGGGCCAAGGAAATAGCTCTCTTAGCTAGTATGCTGTTTTACCATGTACACAACCCACATTTGAGCCCAGCCCTCACTGCATCAAAGAAATCTTCAGTGTTGTGGTCTCTTTAATTCTATCTCTTTCTAAAAATATATGTAGATGATAGATAAATAGATGATAGATAGATAGACAGATGTCTAGTCCTCCAGCCAATTAAGGCTTTTGATCTACTGGGCTTTTTTTTATAAATTATTTTTAAAAAATATTTATTTATTTTCTTTCTGTTGCCCTCGTATTTGTTATTGTTGTAGTTATTATTGTTGTTATTGATGTTGTCGTTGTTGGATAGGACAGAGAGAAATGGAGAGAGGAGGGGAAGACAGAGAGGGGGAGAGAAAGACAGACACCTGTAGACCTGCATCACTGATCACCGGGATCCTTATGCTGGTCCTTTTGCTTTGCGCCATGTGGGCTTAACCCGTTGCACTACCGCCTGACTCCCTTGATCTACTGTTAAACTCCCATTACCTACGGAAGTACCTGGTGTATGATAGGTTATCAATCGGTATTTTTAAGTTAAAGAAAGGGCATTTTAGTGCCTACATATATTTCTGTATCATGAAATATAGAAAAGATGACATATTAAACATTATTATTTAAATTATGCTTATGTAAGGGAAGATTATCTGAGACCAGAAGCTTCCTTATTAGTAACTTCCTTTCTTAAGGTATTCTTTTTATTATCATTTAGAACTGAAACCAGAAACTCTGAGAGAGTGGAAATGAATAGGGATAAGACTAGTTGGAAGATAAAAAGGCAGGACAATGAAAGCTAATGTAGCTGGATAACTAAAGAATCAAACGTGTGAGCCCTGAAGGTTTTTATGGCTATTAATATTCTAAAAACTAGATACTGCTCCTGCAGTTAAGAAAATATAAATGTTTCCAAGAATCCCATCATCCTCTAACAGATGAGCTGGATATCAGCATCAGATTCTTTTGGTTGTAAAACATACTCTGTAATGTAATAAGGTAGTTTACTCATAGAGAGAAAATCCATATTCATTAATGAAACATCTTGAAGTCTTACTATGTCTCCCCGAAACTTTCCAAATCATTCAAATTTCATCATTGGCCCTTCATAAAAATCTTCAAAGAGACAGAACCAAGGCTAAACACCAACTTTCCTTCACTACGTAGTACAGAGAGTTTTGCCTGCTTTAGCCATGAGACACAACAAGGACTTCTCCAAACAGGACATTAATATTATTATTACTTTTTTTTTTTTTTTACCCAGGGAAGGAGTACAAATGGCTACTAAATGCCAGAATATACGTGTAAAAACAAACAAAAAAAACCAATAATAGCTAACAGTATATTATTTTCACCTTATGCAGGAGACATCTCAGTTGGCCAAGATCACAATGCTCTCAAAATGCAGAACCAAAGTTCCTCGAGTTTTCTGTCTCCCAGTGCAGTGTACCAGAGACACTCAGGCGCACAAATTCTACCTGGTTGTATTGTCAAAATGCAGGTTGTAGTTTCACTTACCTGCTGTATTTCTGGGACTCTTTGTTTCTGACAAACTCCCAGGTAATATAAATGCTGCTGATATTATTTATTTTGTGTTGAAGAAGAAAAATAGTAAAGATTTAATAGCAAGATGTCGAAATGAAATAAATTCCAAGTTAGTCTATCTGAATATTTGGAATCATTACAAAAGGTGTAGTGAAATGCTTTTGTACTTACTATAGGATAGCAAATCTCAGTGTGCAGAAGTACTTTCATTTTTATCTTATTTGATTTGATTTGATTTTAATGAGGGAAATACAGAATATTGCTCAGCTCTGGCATATGTTGATGCCGGAGACTGAACCTATGGCCTCAGAGCCTGAGACATGAAAGTCTTTTCCATAACCGTCATGCTATCTCCCCAGTCCTGCCAGTACCTTTAAAACATCACTATGAAGACTGAAAGGCTCACATGATGTAAATAAATAAGAGGAGAAATTATCCATGGTGACACGGCGTATTCACAGGACAACAGGAGATGTGGTGGGAGTAGCCTTGAGTTATTATCAAGGCTATATTGCTTTATCACTTCAAGTAGGGTTTGGCCATGTTCTGTGTTCCACGGACCAAGATTCCATGTTGGCTATTAAGAATGAAAGCAAAATGCAAAGGAGTGTACATCATATTTCCTGCAGAAACTGAGCACAATTGGGTTGACCTACTCATTGAGCTTTTGGGTAGCTGGTGAATCCCTGGACATGCATATCATACACACAAGGTAACTTTGCATTTTTGGCTATACACACACACACACACACACACACACACACACACACACACACACACCTGCTTACTTATTACCCAGTCATAATACCTATTAATATCAAGTAGATAGATATTCATGAGAAAAAATCAGATTACATAAAAATAAATTTCCCTTACCCATTCATGTCTGAGGTACACTAAGCTAAACTCGCTTTATTTCAATTGTATTAGTAATTTAATATTGATTTACAAAATTTTAACAGGGGTATAGTTCCACGCCATTTCCACCACCAGAGTTCTGTATCCACATTCCCTCCATTAGAACTATAGCAGGTCTCCCAAGGTTGTAGACATGAGTCTATTATTGTTTTTATAACTATCTGTCTGTATTTATAAATATATTTTCCCTTTTTATTATATTGTCCTGAATACTCTTCCCTTTCAATTCACATCTACACCTGTTACTATTTCTAATTGTCCTTTCTTCTTTCATCTTTTCTCTTTGGGTCCCAATGGAGTTGAAGTTCAGAGCCCTCTGGTCAGAATTCTTTATGGGATGTAGAAGGTGGGAGGTCTGGTTTCTGTCATGTTTCTCCTCTGGACATGGGTGTTGGTTGGCCCGTGGATCCATACCCCACATGGGTGTTGGCCAGTGGATCCATACCCCCAGCCTGTTTTTGTCTTTCACTAGTGGGGTAGGGCTCTGGAGCAGTAAAACTTGGGACAGATTGGTGAGATTTTCTGCCCAGGGAAGTCAGGATGGAATTATAGCAACATCTGCAACTTGATGCTAAGATATAAAGCAGCACAAAGTGATTAATGGGCAGGAACCAAAAAGAAGGAACAGAGCAGAAGAACATAGAGATATTAGGGTGGAAAGAAGCAGGGAAGTCTGTTTTAGGTACCTTCCTAGGAACCTATGACTTTTATAGTTTTTGCTTGAGTTTGATAACTGACATGGAGTTAGACAAAAATGTTATTGGAGAACATGGTTTCAGAGTTGAGAATAGGGCTATAAAACAGGATTAGAGCAGAGTGTAGCTCCCAAACATGAGAAAAAGTACCTAAATAATAACTATTTACCCCTATGGACCTGACCTAGGACCTATGTCTATTCATATTTAGCATAAGAGCCTGTGTAACCTCCGAGTGCCTGTCAGTCTGAGCTCGCAGTCCATGGTCACAGCTGGGAACATTCTAGGCTGCACTCATTTCGGGACCCATCTTCCTCAAGGGGCAGAGTAGATTGACCCAGCCTCCATACAGAGAGTGGGACTGTCCCTACCATGCACTAAGCTAACCTTTGCAACTGTGGTGCATACACATTTGGAGTGGACCCCAGTCATGATCTATGACCCAGGGGGACTGAACAGACATCAAAAGAAATGGAACACAGGAAGCTAGGAAGACTATCATTAAAATAATGATGATGTAGTTTTGACTTCAATAATCAGTGGGTGAACATAATATACAATGTGATTCTTTGCTTGAATATGAATAACTCACAGTGCCTCAAAATCATAATCCATCATTTAAAAACAATCCTATGCTTTAAAAATTGTGTTGGGCAGGGGTAGATAACATAATGGTTATGCAAAGAGACTCTCATGCCTGAGGCTCCAGAGTCCCAGGTTCAATCCCCTGCACCACCATAAACCAGAGGTGAACAGTGCTCTGGTAAAATAATTAATTAGTTAAATTTTTAAAAAAGAAATTTTGTTAAATTAGTTCTGCTTAACTAGAGGGATATGTATTTGATAACACCTTGCAGCAGTACTTTGAAGTATCATTTAGAACAATTTACCATTGATTTTATGAGCAATCACTTATTCTTTTTGGCCTTTAAGAACTGTATTCAGTTACCTTCAATGACAGTTTAGCAATCAGCAAAATGAACCATTATATATTTGGAGGAGGAAAAAAAAAGTAGCCTAACAAATATTCTGTGGCTTGTTTTTAAATGATGGATTATGATTTTTGAGGTACTGTGAGTTATTCATATTCAAGCAAAGACACATTGTATATTATGTTCACCCACTGATTATTGAAGTCAAAACTACATCATTATTTTAATGATAGCCTTCCCAGCTTCCTGTGTTCCATTTATTTTGATGTCTGTTCAGTCCCCCTGGGTCAGCTTCTCCCCACTCGAGGGTAATATTAGTCAGTTTTCCTGGGAAATTCTGAGAACTCACACACCACACTTCTTCATAGGTTCTTAAAATGTTTTTATTGGAACTGCCATGTGAAAATATTGGAGGTTAGCTATCATAATAACCCCATTTCTATGGAAATGGCTTCTATGTTGTTTAATCAATCTTGCCAGATTCTGAACAGTTCATGAGCGGCTTCTTGAGATTCCATCAGCCATGTATGAAGAGCGGAACTGAGGGATTTGTTTAAAGAGCAGCAGAGACATGGTTTGGCTGATAGCAAGTGCTAGCCTATCAATCTCAAGAAGGATAGGAAAGATCTCCATTTTGAAACTTGGTGCATTTGCATCAGTTAGACAAGAAGAAGTCTGAGCACAAGGCAGTAAAATTTGGGTTGGGGAGACATGATCATTCTGATGCAGTTTCTCAGATCACAATTCTAGAAGAAATGTCCCCAAAATATAAATGATAGGTATCACTGTGATTCCAGTAGATTCTCCCATGACAGTTTTTTTTTTTTAGGAGATCAATATTCAGTGTGATGATATTTGCTTTTTTTTTTACTTTCTTTATTGAAGGGTTAATGTTTTACAGTTGACAGGAAATACAATAGTTTGTACAAACATAACATTTCTCAGTTTTCCACATAACAATACAACCCCTACTAGGTCCTCTGTCATCCTTTTCCAGGACCTATATTCTCCCACCCACACACCCACCCCAGAGTCTTTTTAGTTTGGTGCAATACACAAACTCCAGTTCAGGTTCTACTTGTGTTTTCTCTTCTGATCTTGTTTTTCAACTTCTGTCTGAGAGTGAGATCATCCCATATTCATCTTTCTGTTTCTGACTTATTTCACTTAACATGGTTTCTTCAAACTCCATCCAAGATGGGCTAAAAACAGTGAAATCACTATTTTTAATAGCTGAGTAGTATTCCATTGTGTATATGTATATGTACCACAACTTGTTCAGCCACTCATCTGTTGTTGGACACCTGAGTTGCTTCCAGGTTTTGGCTATAACAAATTATGCTGCTATGAACACAGGTGTATACAAATCTTTTTGGATGGGTGTTGGGTTCCTTAGGATATATCCCCAGGAGAGGAACTATAGGATCATAGAGTAGGTCCATTTCTAGCCTTCTGAGAGTTCTCCAGACTTCTCTCCACAGAGGTTGGACCAATTTACATTCCCACCAGCAGTGCAGGAGGGTTCCTTTGTCCCCACAACATCTTCAGCATTTGCTGTTGCTACCTTTTCTGATGTATGACATTCTCACAGGAGAGATGTGGTATCTCACTGTTGTCTTTATTTGCATTTCTTTGCAATCAAAGACCTGGAACATTTTTTCATGTGTTTCTCAGCCTTTTGGGACTCTTCTGTGGTGAATATTATGTCCATGTCCACTTCCCATTTATGGATGGAGTTATTATTATTATTATTTTTTAGTTTGGTAAGCTCTTTATATATTTTGGTTATTAAACTAACTCTTGTCTGATGTATGGCATGTAAAGATCTTCTCTGATTCTGTGAGGGGTCTCTTGGTTTGGGTAGTGGTTTCTTTTGCTGTGCAGAGCTTTTTATTTTGATCTAGTCCCATAGGTTTATACTTACCTATGTCTTCTTTGTAATTAGATTTGTTTTAATTGTCTTTGTTTGATTTCCACAAGTTTGAAATTGCTGTGAGGCACTTTGCGATTGAAAGGATGTCTTTCAAAGACCCTTGGAAAGGGTGGGACCAGGAACATCATTCATCTCCTAACAGTGTAGGAAAAGAAAAGCAAACCACACCCCTTGTATTACTCATGCATGCCATTATCTGGTCTTAGGGAGCTTTCTAATTGCTCCCTTTAAATACTGGATTAAAAGTCTTAGACAAAAAACAAAACAAAACACGCTTTTATCCGTATCATGTATAAATTAACAAAATGGGGAGGGGAGGAAACACAATTAGAAAATGTTCAGGGGGAGTCGGGCTGTAGTGCAGCGGGCTAAGCACAGGTGGCACAAAGCACAAGGACCAGCATAAGGATCCCGGTTCGAACCCCGGCTCCCCACCTCCAGGGGAGTCACTTCACAGGCAGTGAAGCAGGTCTGCAAGTGTCTATCTTTCTCTCCTCCTCTCTGTCTTCCCCTCCCTCTCTCCATTTCTCTCTGTCCTATCCAACAACAATAATAATAAATACAACAATAAAACAACAAGGGCAACAAAAGGGAATAAATAAATAAAATAAATATTTAAAAAATTGTATTCTTTGGCACTACAGAAAAACAAGAAAATGTTCAGTAGGGAGCCAGGCAGGAGCACAGCGGGTTAAGTGCACATGGTGCAAAGGGCAAGGACCAGCAGAAAGATTCCGGTTTGAGCCCCTGGCTCCCCATCTGCAGGGGAGTCACTTCATTAGCAGAGAAGCAGGTCTGCAGGTGTCTGTCTTTCTCTCCCCCCTTTCTGTCTTCCCCTCCTCTCTCCATTTCTCTATGTCCTATCCAAAGATAGCAATACCAACAATAACAGTAACAACAACAAGGGCAACAAAAGGGAAAAAAATAGTTTCCAAGAGTAGTGGATGTGTAGTGCAGGTACCGAGCCCCAGAAATAACCCTGGAGGCAATAAAAAAAAAAAGAAAAAGAAAAAAGAAAGAAAGAGAAAATGTTCAGTGATGTAATTTCTTTCTTTTTTTTAATTTGACAAGTAAAACTTTACTCTTTTTTTTTTTTTGGTCTTTTTTAAAATTATTATATTCATCTTACTTTAATGAGAGAGATGTACAGAGAAATGATAAAGAGGGATAGACACCAGAACCCTGCTCAACTTTGGCTGATGGTGGTTCAGGAGACTGAGACTGGCTAGGACCTCAGAGCTACAGGCAGGAGACTCTTTGCAGAACTATCTTGTAATCTCCCCAGCTCACTTTGTTTTCTATTTTAGGGGGAAGGGAATTTTTTTGTATTTATCTTTTTTATTGATTTAATAATAATCAAAAGAGGAGTACAATTCCCATTACCAGAGTTCCATGTCCCATCCCCTCCATTGGAAGCTTCCCTATTCTTTATCCTTCTGGGAGGATGGACCCAAATTCCTTATGGGGAGCAGAAGGTGGGAGTTCTGGCTTCTGTAACTGCTTCTCCTCTGGACATGAGCGCTGGCAGGTGGATCCACACCCCATCCTGTTTCTACGTTTCCCTTGTGGGGCAGGAATCTGGGGAGGGGCGGTTCAGGGCAGGACACACTGGTGAGGCCCTCTGTCCAGGGAAGTAGGTTGCGCCATGGTAGCGTCTGCAACTTGGTGGCTGAATAGCAGTAAGATATAAAGCAGGATAAACTGTTTGATAAACAGGAAGTCAGTGGGAGGAATAGAGAAGATGAAATTAAAGGTCTTCTGGAGGAGATGGTATATGGAGCTCGGGTGGTGGGAATTGTACCCCTCTTATCCTATGGTCTTGTCAGTGTTTCCGTTTTATTAATAAATAATTAGAAAAAAATGGGGTCTTCGTGTGGGAAGAAGCTAGCAAGTATCTCTGCAAATAATTCCCTGTAGGTAATGTTACTGGCCCGTGAAGCATTTGTAATCACGCCGAGCAGAGAAGAAAGAATTGTGAACATGTGAGCTAAGTGTGCTGCCTCAGTGCTCCGAAGGTGTGCGGTGCTCTGAGGGAGTCCACTGCCAGAACATAGCTGCATCGGTTCTCCTGGGAGCTCAAGCTGCCAGTCTACCCTCCTATCTCCCTTGGAGAAGGATAGGTGGTAGTAACAACTCCTGTGGGGGCACAGGCCAGAGATTGGGGGTTGGGGGGGTGGCGCAGACACAGCAGTGAGGGAATAAATGACACAGCTTGAGATCAGCAGTGCTTCTGTTCTTGTTTCTACAATGATGACGCACTCGGCTTATTTCCCCAGCCTCCTCCTTCCCAAACTAGCCACCATAATCCTTACTAAGCACCTGGCTGCCTTGCTCCGAGATCCTCGCTGCTATCTGTCTCCTTTCATCTATCATTTTAATGCAAAATATGAATGTAGTTTCACTGCTTTAAGAGATTCACTTGGAACTGACTAATATTTTTCCTTTCTTTTTCTTTCTTTCTTTCTTTTTTTTTTTTTTTTTGCCTCCAGGGTTATTGCTGGGGCTCCATGTCTACACTGGTCCTGGAGGCTATTTTTTCCCATTTTGTTGCTGGATAGGACAGAGAGAAATGGAGAGAGGAGGGGAAGACAGAGAGGGGGAGAGAAAGACAGACACCTGCAGACCTGCTTCACCGCTTGTAAAGAGAGTCCCCTGCCGGTAGGGAGCCAGGGGCTCAAACCTGGATCCTTCTGCCAGTCCTTGCGCTTTGCACCACCTGCGCTTAACCCTCTGCGCTACTGCCTGACTCCCCCTACTGATAGTTTTCCAAGAACACTTAAAACAAACAAACAAAAAGAAAACCTCTGTACCAGAATGTCAAGCAGTATAATAGTAAAGAAGCGATGATGAGAAAGAGAAAATGGCTTAGGGGAAAACTATAATCTACTCTGCCAAAATTAACAGTCTTCTGAGTACTATTACTTGCACAAGTTATGGTTAAATTTTAATGTGGTTAAAATTGTACAGTAGCTTGTGATAGTTAAGTGTTGAGATTTCATTAGTCTCTCTCTCTTCATCCAAAGAGAGGGAGTAAATAAACATTAGAAGTAACATGGGGGTACAGGCAGGTGGTGGTGCACCTGGTTGAGTGCCTATGTTACAGTGTTGAAGGACCCAGGTTCGAGCCCCTGGTCCCCACCTGCAGAGGGAAAGCTTCAGGAGTGGTGAATCAGGGCTGAAGGTGTCTCTCTGTCTCTCTCCCTCTCTATCTCCCCCTTCCTCTCAATTTCTGGCTGTCTCTATCCAATAAGAAAATATTTCATGTATATATACATATATATATATATATATAGAGAGAGAGAGAGAGAGAGAGAGAGACGTAACATGGTTCCCCACCTACAGTGGGGGAAGCTTCACAAGTGATGAAGCAGGGCTACAGGTGTCTCTCTGTCTCTCTTCCTCTCTATCTCCCCCTTCTTCTGAATTTTTCTGTCTCTATCCAATAATAATTTTTAAAAGAAACTTTCAACATTAAAAATAGAAAGTAACATGGTTAATTGGGCTGACAAGGACAGTTCAGATACATGCATATATATGTGATTGGTCTGGGGAAATATAAAATTAATTGTTTTGTCAATATACCAGCATAACCTCTACTTCAAAGGAAATGTTTAAATCCCTTCCAGCTGCTTGTGTGAATCTAGCCCAACAGCCAGCTCAGTACCTGGTTGCACTTAGCTGTAAACACTTATTTCCCAGGGTAGAATGTTTAAGGCCTAGTGGAAAGGCTGTCTGCTGTATTTTGTAGACACAAGCAACGTCACGTGATTGCTCAGAGCAAAGCCAGGGAGCCCTCTCAGACACAAATAGGCTGAGCTTCACTTTTTTTTTCCTTCTAGCTATGGTTTTCATAAGGTGACTTGTTACAGTCATTATTTTAGTTCAGTCTCTGCATGAAAGGATAGAAAGATGCTCAAGATTTAAAAATGCCAGTTATTTGGGGTCTGAAGAGAGTTGTACCCATGACAGATCATCCAGATCTGTCTCTGAGATCTAGACATTGAATCATAACTAACAGACAGACGGTCACTTCCCGCACTCACTGGCAAAACTTACAGCAAGCTTACCTACACGGAAAGAACACAGGCAAAAATAAACAAAGAGTGGTTAGGTAGAATATACACATTATGTTGGACAGGCGATGGTGCATCTGTTTAAGCACTCACATCACAGTGCTCAAGAACCCAGGTTCAAGCCCCTGGTCCCCACCTACAGGGGGAAAGCTTCATAAGTGGTGAAGCAGGGCTGCAGGTGTCTCTCTGTCTCTCTCCCTCTCTATCTTCCTTCCCCTCTCAATTTCTCTCTGTCTCTATCCAATAATAAATTAATAAATGTTTTTTAATATTTATTTATTTATTCCTTTTTGTTGCCCTTTTTTTTTTGTTGTTGTTGTTATCGGTATTGGATAGGACAGAGAGAAATGGAGAGAAGAGGGGAAGACAGAGAGGGGGAGAGAAAGACAGACACCTGCAGACCTGCTTCACAGCCTGTGAAGTGATTCCCCTGCAGGTGGGGAGACTGGGGCTCCAACCAGGAACCTTATGCCAGTCCTTGTGCTTTGCACCACCTGCGCTTAACCCGCTGCACTTCCGCCCGATTCCCAAATATTTTTTTAAAAGAATATACTCAGTATTCTTACAGGATACGTGGTTATAGGGTAAATACGTGGTTATAGGGTAAAAGCAAAGTATGAAAATGAGGGAAGTTGGCTGGAGGATGGTTTATCAGGTTAAGTGTCTGCGTTAGCATGAGCAAGGACTCTGCTTCAAGCCCACAGGGTCCCCACCTGCAAGGAAGAAATTTCATTAATGATGAAGCATCTGCTTCTGGGGGTCTGTCTCTGTCTCCCTCTCCATCTACTTTCCCTCCCAGTTTCTTTCTGCCCTGTCCAATAAAATAAAGTTCTTTAAAAAAATTTTAAGAAGGAAGGGAGGGAATTAAGAAAAACTACTAATGGAAGCACGGTTCTTTTTTATTTTTTTAATATTTATTTATTTTCCCTTTTGTTGACCTTGTTTTTTACTGCTGTTGTAGTTATTATTGTTGTTGTTATTGATGACGTGGTTGTTAATAGAACAGACAGAAATGGAGAGAAGAGGGGAAGACAGAGAGGGGGAGAGAAAGACCGACACCTGCAGACCTGCTTCACCACCCGTGAAGTGACGCCCCTGCAGGTGGGGAGCTGGGGGCTCGAATCGGGATCCTTATGCTGGTCCTTGTGCTTGGCGCCATGTGCACTTAACCCACTGTGCTACCGCCCGACTTCCGGAAGCTCTGTTCTATTACAGCAGAGCTAAAGGCTCTAAGGTAGAGGAGGCAGGAGAGAGAGGGAGGACCTTTGTGATCCTCTCATCTTGGTGTGTGGTGAGAAAGTCTCAGTGGCTAGTGGGTGTGGTGTGCACTAGACTCAAATGACAACTGTCTTGCAAAAAGATATCTCTTCCAATAAAACAGTTCAGGGAATGAAATAATCATGTGTGAGAGAAAAAGAAAATCTAACTGTAGACATTTCAGAATATTTTCAAGAATTGTCCAAAATGTCGGTGCATGTAAACACCACCTTCTTTGTTTTTTATTAGTTTTTTTTTTATTTTTGATATTTATTTATTTCCTTTTGTTGCCGTTGTTGTTTTATGGTTGTAGTTATTGTTGTTGTTGATGTCGCTGTTGGATAGGACAGAGAGAAATGGAGAGAGGAGGGGAAGACAGAGAGGGGAAGAGAAAGATAGACACCTGCAGACTTGCTTCACCGCCTGTGAAGCGACTCCCTTGCAGGTGGGGAGTTGGGGGCTCGGAACCAGGATCCTTCCGCTGGTCCTTGAGCTTCGCGCCATGTGCACTTAACCTGCTGCGCTACTGCGCGACTCCCTAGCTTTTTTAGTTTTTTTTTTTTAGCTGTTATGAAATGCCTCCACTTTTTAAGATAAATAGACTGCTTAGTATCTTGAAAACTTATGCCAAAAAAAAAAAATCACAAATAGAATATCCACTGGGATTTCCATTTCACAGTATGTGAAATAATTCCAGTACCTTACTTGTTATAAAATTGTACTATTAAATATGGGAACAAAAATTCCAGTACAGCTAAGAGATTGGCTTTACGAAGAATATTAAAGTCATCAAAGTCGACTCAGCAAGGCCAGGGAGATAGCATCATGGTGATCAAAAAGACTTTTATTACTGAGACTCTGAGGTCTCAGACTCAATCCCTAATTCCATCACAGAGCTGAGCATGGCTCCATTGGTTTGTTGAGGTGTTTGGTTTGGTTTTGTCTGTGACTTAGCTAAAGTCTGATTCTATATGAAATATCGGAACTTTAAATTCTTTAAAATTCTCAGTGATAAACTGGCATGAGAGCTCACCAGGACACTATGCCTGTTCTCTCCCATATCCAGGATCCAAGTTCGAGTCCACTCTCCACTTATACCAAAGAAAGCTTCTGTACTGTGGCGTCTTTGATAGTCTCCATCTGTTTCTGTTTTCAGAAAGATTAGTTATTTCAATGACTAGACACTATGGCAAGTTTTAGCAAGTAGAATATGTTTGTGAAATAGCATGTATCATTGTTAAAGATTTGGGGATGCTCATTCAGACCAATCTAGCTTACACTCTGGCCTAGCACTTATTGTTTTGTCCTAGGCAGAGTTCATAAAGTCATAGAGTGCTGGACTCTGCCGGATTTATTAAGTGGAGATGACAGAATGTTAACTCATACATTTTTTTGAGGATTCAAATAAATAGTACATGTTATTTAGAACAGTGGCTGGCAGGTGTTCAATGATGCTGTTATTACTACATGGGAAACTAAAGCATGAATGACAGTAGATTCAAGCATGGTGTCAATAAAGAACATCCAAAGTACTATGCTGAGAAAGTTACATAGAGCTCTTAATATCCTATGCCCCAGTTTTCAGATTAGCCAGGTACTGGCCAGGCACCAATACTATTGACCAAGATAATTGACAATTGACACAACCTGAAGTGGGTGATCTCTAGTATTAACAGAGATAATGACCTAAAATGAGAAAGTTTAGTCTGTTCATAATCCAACAAGAGTTAAGAACACCTAAGAATATGAAGAAAAATCAAGCCAGGGGTGTTGGGAAGTGGCACACCAGGTCAAGCAGACATAGTATGAAGTGCAAGGATCCCTGCTCAAGGCCCCGGCTCCCCCCACCTGCAGAGGGATTGCTTCACAGCTTGTGTCTTCATGTGTCTTCATGTGTCTCTTCATGTGTCTCTCTCCCTCTCTTCTCAATTTCTCTCTGCCCTATCAAAAAAAAAAGAAGAGGAAGAAGAAGGAAGGAAAGAAGGAAGGAAGGAAGGAAGGAAGGGAGGGAGGGAGGGAGGGAAGGAAGGAAGGAAGGAAGGAAGGAAGGAAGGAAGGGAAGGAAGGAAGGGAGGGAGGGAGGGAAGGAAGGAAGGAAAGAAGGAAGGGAAGGAAGGAAGGGAGGGAGGGAAGGAAGGAAGGAAGGAAGGAAGGGAAGGAAGGAAGGGAGAAAAGGAAGGAAGGGAGGAAGGGAGGAAGGGAGGAAGGGAGGGAGTGAGGGAGGGAGAGAGGAAAGGAAGGAAGGAAGGAAGGGAGGAAAGGAAGGAAGGAAGGCAGGAAGAAAGGAAGAAAATCAAGCCGGAATGGAAAGCAGTCTTGGACTTAAAAAGCTCCTAAGGTATTTGAGGTAAGGTCTCACCCTTCATCAATAAGGAGTTTTTCAAATGTTGGAAGGAAAAAAGGGCAGGAAGCTAGGCATGACATGATTCAATAATCCATACTGGAAAGTTGTTCCTCTTCTGGACAGTAGATAGAAGATGATACCAGGCAGCACAGAACACTCTAAATATCCAGGTCCTTCCTGCCGAGCAGAAGACAGAGTTTAATTGAGCTCTCACCCAGCCCAGGTCTGTGCTGGCTAGCCCAGGGATGAGTCACTTCTCTCATGTACTAATGACTCAGGCAGAGCCAAAGCAGTGATTACAAAGCTGAGCTGTGGACCTCAAGGAGACCTCTGCACTCATTCTTCTTCGTGCTTAAATGAAGGCCAGCACTGGAGTCTTGCCAAAGGATTGCCTGGCATTTAGGAGGACAGTCTTGTGCAAACCATCCACAGTAACTGATGCCAACAGGCTCTTTGATGAGCAGATGTGAAAGGACACTTCCGGTAACGACCCACAAACTGACACAGACACAATAGGTAAGTAGTAATTAAGTTTTATTGAGTATATAGGAGTTTAGAGTTTTAGGTAAGCTTAGGCCAGTAGAACAGACTTACAGCACAAAGACAACATCAAAAGACAAAAGAAGAATCTCAGCTGGGACATCCCAAGGCTGGTATACCAGATTTGGTCCCGTTGCTTTGAGATCCTGATGAAGCTTGGAACCCGTACTCTTTTAAAGGGAAAATGAGTAGGGGTCTACATGGGGCTCTGTGACTTACATGTCACTGTTAATCTCAGAGTAAAGATTTCAAGAGCTATGGTGCCAGAGAGCAAGCAGGGTTTTACAGAAGCCAAACTAGCAGGTTAACAGATAACTAGGAGATGCAAAGGTTGCAGAGCAAAGCATCTTCAGGGTAAACTAGAAAGTTTGCCAGAAACTGAGCTAGAGGGCAAAGGGTACATTCCAACCTTATCTAGGCTTCTAGAGGTTCTCTCTACCTGCTTTAATTTTCTTTTTTTTAAATTTTTTAAAAAATATTTATTTATTGGATAGAGACAGCAAGAAATCAAGAGGGAAGTGGGTGATAGAGAGGGAGAGAGGCAGAGAGACACCTGCAGCCCTGCTTCACCTCTCATAAAGCTTTCCCCCTGCAGGTGGGGATGGGGGGTCTCCAATATATATTCACCTTTTTAAAAAAGATTTTATTTATGTATTAATAAGAAAGGTAGAAGGAGAGAGAGAGAAAGAACCAGACATCACTCTGGTACATTTGCTGTGGGGGACTGAACTCAGGACCTCACGCTTGAGACTCCGACGCCCTATCCACTGCGCCACCTCCCAGACCACATATTTACCTTTTTTTAAAAAATTTTTTTTAATATTTATTTTTTATTTTTTATTTATTTATTCCCTTTTGTTGCCCTTGTTGTTTTATTGTTGTAGTTATTATTGTTGTTGTTGGATAGGACAGAGAGAAATGGAGAGAGGAGGGGGAAGACAGAGAGAAGGAGAGAAAGATAGACACCTGCAGACCTGCTTCACAACCTGTGAAGCGACTCCCCTGCAGGTGGGGAGCCGGGGCTTGAACCGGGATCCTTACGCCGGTCCTTGTGCTTTGCGCCACCTGCGCTTAACCCGCTGCGCTACAGCCCAACTCCCTACCTTTTAAAAGTTAGAAATAGAGAGAATAAAAGAGACCACAGCACTGAAGCTTCCTTCAGTGTGGCGGGGGCCAGGCTCGGACATGGGTTGTACACATGGCAGGTCAGTGCACTGTAAATGGGGAGTTGGGGATCAAAAGCTGGGACACCCAGGGTGCAGGAAAATGGTTTCATTGCTGCATCTGACTCAGATGGGCTCATGCCACAACTTCTGGCCCTGAATTCTGATGGAGTTTCTCTTTTATTTGATGTACATAATTTATTTACTAGTTTCATGGGGAGACAGAGAGAGACCGAGAGGGGATCGAGAGAGACCGAGAGGTGAGGGAGGGAGAGAAAGAGATACACTCTCAGTACCATCTCACCACTTGCAGGTGGGGACTGGGGACTTGAACCTGCATCCTTGAACACTTTAACATATGTGCTCAACTGAAGGCAACACCACTCAGCCCGGGAATTGCTCTTTGATACCATCACAGCATACAAAGAAAGGTTAGGTAATGAGTTACAAGTTTAGGTTTGAGTATGAGTGAACTATGAGAGCCATGCATGGTAGGGGAAAGTGGTAAAAAGTTAACTTGTTTAAGAACCCTCAAGTCCCTGCAAGCATAAGAAGATGAAGGAGGATTACACCTGGAATTTATAGCTGTCCACTAGACATGGTACAAATGTTTGTAATTATTATTATTATTCTGCCTCCAGGGTTATTGCTGGGACTGGGTGCCTGCACTAGGAATCCACTGCTCCTGGAGGCCATCTTTTTTCCACTTTTGCTGCTGTTGCTGCTGTTGTTGTTGGATAGGATAGAGAGAAATGGAGAGAGAAGGGAAAGACAGAGAGGGGGAGAGAAAGATAGACCCTTGCAACCTGCTTCACCACTTACGAAGCAACCCCCCTGCAGGTGAGAAGCCAGGGGCTCAAACCAGGATCCTTGGTCTTTGGACTATGTGAACTTGACCAGGTGTGCTACTTCCCAGCCCCTGTAATTGTTTTTATATACTACTTCACTCCCCCATTTGATGCTTGATCTGACTCAGAAAACTCAAGCAGCATCATTTCATAACAAGTATTAAAGCTAAGTCTATAATAACAATTATTCATGAAAGGTGACTGTGTTATGGTAAGGGAACCCATGGACATCACAAGGACCTGTCTTATCAGTAGTTGAGTCTCTAAGCTTCTGTTGTGTATAGATTAGTATTGAAGCTGTCTGTCATCTTTCTGGATCATGAGCCCATGTTGTGTCATCTCTTGGATAGTCAGCTTGAAAATTGGTTGTTAGGGTAAGGGATAGGAAGTTGAAGCTGGTGATTTTTAACACTGTGTGGCTAACAAACGGACCTTTGGACAGCAGTGTAACCTTTTCACCATTTTTTTTTCTTTTTATTTGACACAGAACTGTTTCTTCTACACTTGTCTTTAGGGCTCACAGTCTCTTTGTTACCTAGCTAAGGAAAGGTAGAAAAACGGAAAGTCTGTATTGGAGGACAAGCAAGAACTGTGGGCTTATATTCATTGAACCTAAATAACATCTAGGGGGAGAAATGGTATTAAAATGGAGAATGGAACTTGAGGATTTGGTTATAGCAAAAAGAGTGACACCCAAACTAAAGCAATATTTGTAATTAATTGTGTACCATGTCAGACTTGCTACTGTTGCAGTACCAGCCCTTCTTTGGGGGACTATGTGATAGCTCGATAGAGCATAGGGGAGCTCTCCCATCCTTGGATGGAGGTCTGGATAGACACCCCGTTTGTAAGTCTCTCTTGTTGTAGAGTTGAGCCAAGAGGGGAAAAGTCTCCCAGACTAAGCTTGCCTTGTTAGTCTCTCAAGCCCAAAGAAACCCCAATACTTCCCTCCATTAACTGCAGGCCACATGGCCACCTACTTTAATATTCACTTACTCAAAGTTCACAGAGGAGAACACATCTTATCACACACTCCTAGCAGTGCCCTTTGATGTCCTTAATTTGCTTATCTTCTCTCTATCTTGCCTTAACTGGTTCAACCCCTCTCCTCCCCTCAAACACCTTTGGTTAATTAAATGCCTGCATCTGGAGACTAATTATCTTGACCTTTATGTATCTGCATCAATTCTTGTCATACCAGCCCAATACCATAGGGGCAAGCTGACCTTTAAGAAACCTGTAATTTCTGCATATTTGAATAATGTTCTTTGTTTGGTTTTCTACTTAAACTTTGCCCATCTGCTAATAAACGAGAACTGAGACCTGAGATCTGAGATCTGAGCACACTGCAGGTCTCCCCGGTGTCTTTACTTCCTGTCGTCCCTTGTGCGAGCGAGAAGAAACTGGTCTGTTACCTTTCTCCTGGAGATCACCCCGCCAGAGACCCCGACACTTCTTCAAGTGGAAGAGTCAAGTGTCTCAAACTCCCTTCCGAGAGTGAAGCAGTCATCACCATTGATGCCTTGTACTGAGCACAAGGGCCTGAGAGGCCCATAAGAAGGGTCTATGAAGACTCCCCTGATGCAAGTGACCAGTACTGGCAGAAAGAGGAAACCCTTGTAGGTTAGACCCCAGGGGGGAAGTTAAGAAGCCCATGACTAGGATGTCTCCAGGTTCTGGGGTGACCTGGCATCGCCTTCATTAGGAGAACCAGTCCCTTGTCTCTAACCAGTTTTTGTAGTCTCTCTTCTGTCCGACAAACTTGAACTTTCTCTCAGTTGTTAAGGCTGTGAAGGCAATTTGTTATATAAGAACTAGTACATATCTTGCTGGATTTAAGTTTAAGTCACTATATTTACAAAGTCTAGCCTTGAGTTAAGGAAGAAATATACCCATGTTTATTGTTGTTTTTTTTTTTCCCACTGGGGTCTAAGTTTTTTTTGTTTTGGTTTCGTTTTGTTTGTATTGTTTGATAATTCCAGTAATGAGTATCATAAGGACAGCAATTATCTTTGACTGGGGTATAATTTGTCAGAATATTTTTAGCCAGTCTAAAAATATATACCAGAGGAGATAAAAAAAAATTAAATAGTAAATTTTATTTACTACATTTTATAGAGTCAGTTGAATAGCCAGAGAATAAGGGAAGAGTAAAGGTAGGAATAGAAGGTGTCCAGGGTTAAGCACTCTTACTTAAAGTATAGAATTGTTCATGACTTATAGAAACAAGGGTAGTGACCACCTAGGAACACAGAATAGGGACATTGCTGGAAAATACACATATTAAAATAGGATTGGATAGTACGTCTCTCATGTTAAGAAGTATTCTACTGGGCAAAATGTAGAAGGTTAGCATCTTAGGAGACTATCAACAGGAATATCAGTAGCATCAGAGTTTGGCATTTGGTCACAGACAGCATTCTTTGAGTTGAGATTAACAGAGGCTTTACCATGGAGTAAGGTGTCAGAAAGAGAGATCAAGAAATACAGAGATACCAGGGCCAGGAGAACTAAGAACTGTGAGATGGGTAGAGGTGCCATATAGTCTTACAATTTGTGATTATTATAACCAAATTAGGAGCTTACTTACATTTGATATTCCAGTGGCTAGAATTGCTTATAACATATTCTGATTTGATATGCTTTGTGCAATTTTAGAATTTCCTAACAAACAGGTGTCTTCTTATAATATCTTCAGATCAATATTTAAGACACTGCCGCAATTATGATAGTTATATTATTTTTAATATTTATTTTATTATTCTCTTGTTGCCCTTTTTTATTGTTGTTGTTATTGATGTCATCATTGTTGTTGAATAGGACAGAGAGAAATGGAGAGAGGAGGGGAAGACAGAGAGAGGGGGAGAGAAAGACAGACACCTGCAGACCTGCTTCACTGCCTGTGAAGTGATTCCCCTGTAGGTAGGGAGCCGGGGGCTTGAACCAGGATTCTCATGCCGATCCTTGAGCTTATGTCACCTGTGCTTAACCCACTGAGCTACGGCCCAACTCACAATAGTTATATTATTATGCTATTATACTTTTAACATGCTTAAGCAATTTAAACTCAATATTAGAACTGAATCAGTATCCATTTTTGAAATACAAATACTGAGACTCAATAATTTTTAATTAATGTCAATTGAGAATAACATTATTTTACTAAAGAGGAGAACCACAAGTTGGTTTGATATGACATAATATTGACTGTCAAAACTTCTAGAAATTGATAAGCTACTGCTAGGATTCTCTTTGAACAATGCACCCCAAAAATCATTTTACCCATACTTCCAGAGGGGGAGAAATGTGAGGGGAAGAGACCCAGTTCCATCAGGACCCACAGAGAGAAGAAAAAAAAGCAAAGACATCCAGGAGTAGTAATAAGGTAGAAATGGCTAATAATAATAATAATAATAACAACAGACAGATAGTTGTAGAAATAATAGTCAATCCATATTTTTGACCTTGGAAGAACCACTACAGTTTCCAGTGGAGGGAATGGGGACACAGAACTCCTGAATGGGAATGGTGTGAAATTATACCCTCTTATTTTGTAATCTTTGTAAACCAATATTAAATAACCAATAAGATAAAAATATGATGGAAGGGAGTCGGGCGGTAGCGCAATGGGTTAAGTGCACTTGGCACAAAGCGCAAGGACCGGCGGAAGGATCCGGGTTTGAGCCCCCGGCTCCCCACCTGCGGGGCAGTCGCTTCACAAGTGGTGAAGCAGGTCTTCAGTGTTTATCTTTCTCTCCCCCTCTGTCTTCCCCTCCTCTCTCGATTTCTCTCTGTCCTATCCAACAACGATGACAACAGCAGCAGCAATAATAACTACAACAATAAAAAATAACAAGGGGAACAAAAGGGAAAATAAATAAATAAAAAAAAATTTTAAAATATGATGGAGACTGAACTCAGGGCCTCAGGCACAAAATTTGTTTGCATAACCATTATGTCATCTCCCCAGCTTTCTTCTAATTAATAATGTCTAAATCTGTCCCCATTAGCATTACAATTAAAAAAGTATATAAAAGGTATCAATTATAGTTTACTGTCTTGAGCCCAACAAATATCTTTAGATTTAAAAGGTTCTGCTTAATAATCTTATCTTAACTGCTTTAAACCCCATCGATCATCTTAAATAATTAGCCTGGTAGAGACACATTTTAGGTATGTCGAGTTAAAAGATTACTGAAACCTAGAACTGCTATGTCTAGGAATTATTTATTTATTTATTTAATCATTTATTTATTTATTTATTTATTTATTTATTTATTTTCATTGACATGGAAGGGCCTTGTTTCCCTTAGCAGAGGGGAAGAGGAGGAAATTGTGGAAGACACCTGGTAGTGGTAATGGGTGTGGTGATGGTATGGAAAGGAAATGAGAGCCACAAGGCTGGGAGTAGGCATAGACCTGTCAACACCCATCTTCATTGGGGATGAAATTACAGAAGCCAGCCCTCCCACTTTCTGCACCCCATGCTCCCAGAAGGATAAAGAATAGGAAAGCTATCAGAGGAGGGGATTGGATGCAGAGTTCTGGCAGTGTGAATTGTATGGAATTGTGCCCCTCTTATCCTATGGTCTTGTCAATATTTCCATTTTATAAATAAAAGTTTAAAAAAAAAAACGAAAGAAAGGAAATGAAGTCAGGTTTAGCAGACTCCTCCATTTTGATCTGTCTGCTTTATGGATATATAAATCTCTCTCTCTCTTTCTCCCCACGTGTCTTTTCAGAAGTGTGTTTTTTCCTATCTTGAATAAAGCTTGAAAGTTCAAAAATCATATTTGTTGAATTTTAATGGTTTGTTTTAAATGCAAAAAATCATCAATTTTTGAAACACTATTTTGGTTTTTATTCTCAATTTCTGTTTGTGAGTTAGTAGCCAGAAGATGCTGAAGATGAGGTCAGTTTATTTATTTTTATTTTATTTTATTTTATTAATATATTTTTTGACCAGAGCACTGCTCAGCCCTGGTTGATGGTATTGCAGAAGTTTCGAACCTTCGCAGCCTCAGGCATGAGAGTCTCTTTGCATAGCCATTATGCTATCTAACCCAACCCAAAGCTCAGGTAATTTATAAATTTACTCCTTTATTCTATTTTAGTAGTGGTGTGTTTAATGCACTGGGAAGGCTTCTCTCTCTATGACTTTGTTTTAATCCCTAGCACCATGTGAGATTTTTTGTTTCTTCCTTTCTCTCCTGTAATTGCTTCTGGTCTGACATGCAAATTTCTTGTAGCCTACCAGTTTGTGCTTGTGATTTCTTAGAGAGGCCTTTTCTTTTTGCCTAGAACCTATAACTCTTCTCTGAGCATGCTCTTTTATTAAAAACTTTTAAAATTTCTTCTAATCACATAGCAATTTCTCTCTATTCTCTACAGAATCTCTTGGGTTTTTTTTGTGGTTTTCTGCTTAAGCTTATTGTCTTAACCTATATTATAGTTTATTCTTTTAAAAAAATTGTTAGAGTGTCGGGCGGTAGCGCAGCGGGTTAAGCGCAGGTGGCGCAAAGCACAAGGACTGGTATAAGGATCCTGGTTTGAGCCCCAGCTCCCCACCTGCAGTGAAGTCTCTTCACAGGTGGTGAAGCAGGTCTGCAGGTGTCTATCTTTCTCTGCTCCTCTCTCTCTTTTCCCCTCCCCTCTCCATTTCTCTCTGTACTGTCCAACAACGACTACAGCAATAAAACAAGGGCAACAAAAGGGAATAAATAAATAAATATTTTTTAAAAGGGTAACAAAAGGGGAAATAAATAAAAATTTTAAAAAATTGTTATCTTTACTTATTTGATAGAGACAGTCAGAAATAGAGAGAGAGAGAGAGAGAGGAGAGATAGAGAGGGAAAGACACAGAGACTCCAGCAGCCCTGTTTAACCACTCAACCCTGCAGGTGGGGACTCAGGTTCTAACCTTCGACCTGTTGCATTGTAACATGTGCGTTCAACCAGATACACCACCACCGGCCCCATATTTTAGTCTTTTAAGATCATGGTATCAGATTATATTAAAAGTGACTTCACTATGTGGTTGGTTACCTCTTGTATACTGAAAATATCTCCGCACCCAATGGTTCTGACTCTTTTTGTCAGGCCAGGTGTTGTCTCCAAGTCGCCATCTTGGCTGTGCCTCCATTCTGTTTTATTTCTACATAATGTGGCCACAGTGCCACAAAGTTGACTTTCACATAGATGCAGCCATCTTGAATGGAAACCTTGGTAAAGTGACTGTTATTAACAGAATCAATAACTTTAATGAGACCAAATATAGTGGGAAATTTTTTTAAATTTGTTTTCTATTTATTTTCCCTTTTGTTGTCCTTGTTGTTTTTATTGTTATTGATGTCGTTGTTGTTAGGACAGAGAGAAATGGAGAGAGGAGGGGAAGACAGAGAGGGAGAAAGACACCTGCAGAACTGCTTCACAGTTTGTGAAGCGACTCCCCTTGCAGGCAGGAAACCAGGGGCTGGAACCATGATGCTTATGCTGGCCCTTGCGCTTTGCGCCTAATGCACTTAACACCCGCTGTGCTACTGCCTGACTCCCAATTTCTTTCTTTTTTTTTTTTTTTCTAAATCTAGCTTTGACCGTTAGAGACTAAACGTGTTGCCTCAGGGCCTGGCAGCCAGCCCTCAGTTGTAGTTTTGGCTTTTATGTGTCTTTTTTAGGCATTTAGCCTGCCTGACCTTTGGCTCAGCCACTTATAATTTAAAACTGGCTCAACACTCCATTTTTTTGTTTAAGACATTGGCCCAGCACTCCAACCAGCTTGACAAATTTGTTTAGCTATGGTATAAATTCTCATGTAGCCGGAAGTCTGCAATACTGAGTCACACAGAGCCTGGACTCTCTATTATAGAGTCTGAGTTACTCCATTATTATAAAGTCATTAAATAATCTTTTAAACACTCGGGAGAATTATCGATGTATATCTGTCTTTTATTATATAAAGATGATTTAACTAGATTGAATTTTTCTTTAGTCTGAATTTAGTTAAATTTAAGCAATAGTTTTTTAACCTTTGTAATTTTTTATTTATATAATATAATTTTATGAAGAACTGAAATGACTATAATGATTATTATGATCATTATTACTAAGTCATGTAAGAGTTTTTTAATTTAACTGTAACAATTTGAACAGTAGTCAGAGCCCAATCAGTTTAAGAATCATTATTTTTGGGGGCCAGGTGGTGGCGCACCTGATTGAGCACAGAGGTTATGATGTGCAAGGACCCAGGTTTGAGCTCCTAGTCCCCAACTGCAAGGCGAAAGCTCCACAAGTGGTGAAACAGGGCTACAGGTATCTCTCTGTATCTCACCTTCTCTATCTCCCCCTTCCCTCTCAATTTCTGACTGTATATAATAAATAAAGATAATAAATATATTTTTTAAAAGAATCATTTTTTATATTAATCAGTCCTTATTATAGAAACCTTTTTAATACATCACAGATTTAGTCTAATTATCTATCTAGTCTATCTAATTATCTTTTAATTTTTTATTTATTAAAAATTGTTTGTGGTCCAGAAGGTAGCACAGTGGAAAAAGCATTGGATTCTTAACCATGAGGTCCAGAGTTCAATCTCCGGCAGCACCTGTTCCAGAGTGATGTCTGGATCATTCTCTTTCCTTCTGCCTTTCTCATGAATAAATATACAATTTAAAAAGTTATTATTTTATTATGCATTCCCCTCTTTTTAAAAATTCTTTAATTGATTAAAACAAGTGTTTAGATACGTAGACCAAAAATAAATAAATAAATAAATAAACCTGCATGGAGGGTTTTCCTTTGTCTTGTTTTGTTTTATTTATTTGTTTTGTCTCTTAATGAATGCTGACTAGACTGGCCATGAATTTTGATGACTTTATAAGCTCTGGTTATGACAGTTTTGTCTAGGGAACTATCTGATGGCCATCTTAAAACAAAAGATGGCCAATCTGTCTCCGAGAGTGTACGTTTACAACGCCATTCTCTGAGAAACCTTTCTTAAAAATGCTCGCCCGGTTCAAGCCCCCGGCTCCCCACCTGCAGGGGAGTCGATTCACGGGCGGTGAAGCAGGTCTGCAGGTGTCTATCTTTCTCTCCCCTCTCTCTCTGTCTTCCCCTCCTCTTTCCATTTCTCTCTGTCCTATCCAACAACAAAGCAACGTCAACAATGGCAATAATAACCGCAACGAGGCTGCAACAACTAGGGCAACAAAAAGGGGGAAAAATGGCCTCCAGGAGCGGTGGATTCATGGTGCAGACACCGAGCCCAGCAATAACCCTGGAGGAAAAAAAAATGCTCGCCTTTTATCCTTTTTGTTGTTGTTTTCTTCATGATTCTTTTATTTATTTATTTATTTCCTTTTGTTGCTCTTGCTGTTTTTTATTGTTGTTGTAGTTCTTGTTGTTACTGATGTCGTTGTTGGATAGGACAGAGAGAAATGGAGAGAGGAGGGGAAGACAGAGAGGGAGAGAGAAAGACAGACACCTGCAGACCTGCTTCACTGCCTGTGAAGTGACCAGGTGGGGAGCCCAGGGCTCACACCAGGATCCTTATGCTGGTCCTTACATTTTGCGCCACCTGCACTTAACCCTCTGCACTGTGGCCTGACTCCCCGCAGTTTATATTAATGGGGTGTGTTTACTCTGGTTTCCAGCTGTGATCTGTGCCACACATTCAGACAGGACTCCCTTTGTCCATCTCTGGCCATGTCCCTCTCAGAACTTTCAGTGCCTCAGCTTGGATGGTTGTGTATAAACCCCACACATATCAGTAGAACTGGATCTATTTTATTTACTTAATTATTTATTTCACCAGGTTTGTCTCTGGGCCTCCTCCAGATATTTTCACATTGAGTAATGCTGATTTTTGGTTCACATCTATGTACTGTGGTAGGGAAATCTTTAGAATGGCAAGAATGCAGGTTGTGGGACTGAAATTTTCTCAGAATAGAGCAAGATACATGCAGTGCATGAGTATCTACCTGGATATCTATGGCCATACCACCCGGAACACTCTCGATTATATGCCTGGATACCAGATACCTGGATAATCAGGAGACAGAAGACCACCACCAGTGACTCTGCCAGTAGCAACATGCTAAGTTTATGAAACTAATCACTGGAGCTGACATGTAGTTCACTTGGACGGTGTGAAGTAGAGGACAAAAATAATTACAAATATTTGTACCAGGTCTAAAGGATATCTAGACATTACAGGTGTAATTTGTTAGAGGCAGTAACTATAGAATAGTTATAAGTATAATCGCTTTTGAGTTTTAAGAATAGTTTAAATATAGTTGCTTTTTGCCCTCCTGCCCAGTGAGGTGGGAAATTCCTTGCCCTTTTCCCTTCAACAGAACTTAAAAGGCCATCAATTACTTTAACAGACCCTGCAGTGAACAGACCTCCTCATGACCTTTGCATAGGGATACTGTCACCAGGTAGTTCAAACAGATGGCCTGATGAATTACAAACAGATGGCCAGGTGGTCCCAACAAAGAGCAAAGGAATGTGGTGACCCCCTCCCACTTAGGCGGGGACCTATTGGTCTGGTGTGATATTTAGAACTAGCCCATGCTTTATTCTGAATGGATCAGGCTATTGATAAGTTTGAAATGATTGGATATAGGCTAATAAGGTGATGTGTTCCCCCCTCCCTGAGTGGAGTCTGAATTCCTATAAATTGTGTGGTTTGAGCCTTGTTCAGGGTCGAGCTTGGTAGACTAATACCAGTCACCATCTCGGCCCGGATTGCAATTCGTGAATAAACATCTTTTGCTTCCTTGCAGTGGATGGTGGTTTGATTTTGCTCGCTAACATTTGGAGGCTCCAGCGAGATCTCCTCGGACGGAGATCCCTGAGGACACCCCATCCCGGGTCCGGACCCTAAGCAGCCTTGGAAGCCCGGCGCCGGTAAGACATGCCTGTTTTTTTCTGTTTGTCTTTTCTTTCTTTTGTGTACGGTACCGTTCAGGTGTCCCCGCGGGGCTAAGAGATTTGAGGATTGCGGGACGCCGCGTTGAAATCCCAGATCGTGGCACTAGGGAGTGACGACTTCCAGTGCCAGGTTGGGTTGGGTGATAACTGGATCTGAGACAGGGTCTGCACCCTAAGGATCTGAAACAGGGTCCGACAGCCCAGGTTGAGTTGGGTGGTAACTGGATCTGAAACAGGGTCCGACAGCCCAGGATATTAGTTCCGTCTCTTGTGGCCACTATTTGTGTCTGTCCTCTCTCTGTCTCTCCTCTTTGGCGATTCGCGAAAAGGTTAACCTTGTTAGTGCAACTGATGGGTCTGGCCGGAGCTACTCTCCGGTGACTCCTGAAGGCCTAACTCGTGATGCCTTAGTAGCGGCGGCCGGAGAGGTAATCGCCCTCCCTTGACTGAGTAAATGGTTTGATGTGAATGCCAGTGTGCGTGTTGCGTGCCTCACGGTCAAAAGACTACGGGGCCTGATTGGGCTCCAACCTGCGTTTCCGTGGAGTCGTTTCAGCTCAGTGGAGATTCTCAGCCTGCTGAGACCGAGGCCGGGGTTTATACGGCTACTCCTAAGCTAAGACTCCTTAAGGTCCCGCGAGGGGCCCGGCCAGGCGAGCATAGTTGTTTGTCTAACATCCATCGGATGTTAGTTCTTTTTCCAACACTCACTGTTTGTCTCTTTCTGTGTCCAGACGCCAACATCAAAAAGGGAACCCTTAGGTAGGAAAACTGGAGTCCTCGTTTATAGAAGCTCCACACAGCCTAGAAAAGGGAGAAGGTCCCAGGTGGACACCTTTTGGGTCAGTAGGAAAAACGGTTGAGAGTGAGAGAACGTGTGAGAGTGTATGGTGTACTGGCCAGCGAGTACAAGGTAGGGTGAGGGGAATCCTTGGGCTAATCGCTGTGATTCTTGTTGCAGTGTTTGTCTCCCTTCTGTTCCATTTTGACGAGGAGATGGGACAGAGCCAGTCCAGAACCAGCTCACTCACCCCCCTTGAATGTTTGACTAAAAACTTTTCAGATTTTTCTAGGAGAGCCGCTGGGTTTGGAGCCCGGGTGGATGCCTTCATGCTGAGGAAGTTCTGTGAGAGGGATTGGCCAGCCTTTGATGTCGGTTGGCCTGAGACGGGAAGTCTCGACCTAGGAAAGTGCATGGCGGTGCACGATGTGATCTTTGGGAAACCCGGGCACCCTGATCAAATGCCTTATATTGAGATTTGGATGAGCATTGCTTATGATAAACCAAAGTATGTGCAGAAATGTCAGGGAGACCCCAGAAGAAAGAAAAAGGTGAAGAGCAGGTCAAGAGTGTTGGTGGTTGAGGGCAAAGGGGGGGAGAGTTTTCTTAGGAAGCCCACAGCTCCTGTCCTCCCCACTAATCCTGAATCCCCCCCACAAATGAGGAAGAGGAGGGACGGAAATCCTCCACCGTATGTTAGCACTTCAAAGGCTACCACTCCTGAACCTGATTCCACTTCTGGGTTACCCTCAGGAGTCCTGAGCCCACCTCACACCCGTGCAGGAACTATGTTTGGTTCAGAGTCCACACCTGTCGGGACTTTTCCTTTACGGGAGGTGGGGGAGTTAGATGCGTCAGGACGGCCCCTCAGAACTTATGTCCCGTTTAGCACTTCTGACTTGTATAATTGGAAGAACCAAAACCCTCCTTTCTCTGTAGACCCAGAAGGGGTGGCAACCCTACTTGAGTCAGTCTTTTACACCCATCAACCTACTTGGGATGATTGTCAGCAGCTGCTGAGTACCCTATTCACCCTAGAAGAAAGGGAGAGAATTAAAATCGAGGGAAAGAAGCAGGTCCAGGATAAAAAGGGAGAGCCTCCCACCGACCAGGACATGGTAGAGGAAGTATTCCCCCAATCTCGACCTAAGTGTGACCCCAACACAAGCACCGGATATGAGGCCCTCACCAGGTACCGCCAGACTCTATTAAGGGGTATCCGGGCTGTGGGTCAGAAACCCACCAATCTGTCTAAGGTGACCGAGTGTAAGCAGGGTGCAGACGAGAGTCCGACTGCCTTCTTGGAGAGGTTGTACCAGGTATATCGAACCTGGACGCCAATAGATCCCAAGGCCCCTGAGAATGTACAGGCAGTCGCCCTCCAGTTTGTGGCCCAATCTGCCCCAGATATTAGGAAGAAGTTGCAGAAGCTAGAGGGTTTTGAGGGGATGTCTCTCTCGGAGCTATTGGCTGTAGCCCAGAAAGTTTTTGATAATAGAGAGGACCCTGCGAAAGCCACTCTGGAACTGAATAAGAAGATGGCGCAGGTCCTTTTGGCTAAGGAAACAGGAAATAGAGAGGAAAGAGGGAGGTATGCGAGAGAAAAAGGGCAGATGAGGGGAAAAGGTAAGCCTCTAAGAGGACTAAGAAAGAATCAGTGTGCCCTATGCAAGGAAGAAGGGCACTGGAGGAAGGAATGTCCAAAAGGAAAAGAAGAGGAGGGAAGGAGGATGGGGAACGAAGCCCCCCTCTTGGTTTTAGACTGAGGAAGTCAGGGCTCCTCCAGCCCCCGGGAGCCTAGGGTAAAACTCTCGGTAGGGGGGAAGGTAATTAATTTTTTGGTGGATACCGGGGCCACCCACTCAGTAATTCAACAACCAATTGGACCCACTGGAAAAGATAAAGTTAAGATTATAGGAGCCACTGGGGAAGCAAGGAGTTACCCAAAGTCCATAGGAAGAGTCGCCGGCCCTGGCCTGAGGACTATTACTCACTCCTTCCTGGTGATTCCCGAGTGCCCTGAGCCACTGTTAGGAAGGGATCTCCTTCATAAGCTACAGGCCACCATTTCCTTTGAGACAAACGAAGGACCAATAGTACAAGCAGGTGGCCGAATTTTGCTCACCATGCTGGCAAGGGAGGAATATCGTCTCTATGAAGCACCACGGAATGTAGGCAACCAGAACCTATTAACAAGGTGGAAGCAGGAGATCCCAAGAGTTTGGGCCGAGACAAACCCCCCAGGGTTGGCTAAGCATGTAACTCCCATAATAGTTCAATTGGTCAGTGCTGCCACCCCAGTCCGCGTCCAGCAGTATCCCATGAGTCGGGAAGCCCAGCATGGTATCAGGAACCATATTAGACGCCTAAAAGAGGCCGGTATCTTGGTGCCCTGCAAGTCAGCTTGGAATACACCCCTTCTCCCAGTACGAAAGCCCGGAACAAACGACTTCAGACCAGTGCAAGACCTACGAGAGGTAAATAAGAGGGTAGAGACCATTCATCCTACAGTCCCCAACCCTTATACTCTCCTCAGTCTCCTGTCACCTGATCGAACCTGGTATAGCATCCTAGATTTGAAGGATGCCTTTTTCAGCCTCCCCTTGGCCCCGCAGAGCCAACCTATCTTTGCCTTTGAATGGACAGACCCCGAGGAAGGGGAATCAGGACAGCTGACTTGGACCCGACTTCCCCAAGGTTTTAAAAACTCTCTCACCTTGTTTGATGAAGCACTGAGCAAGGACCTATTGACCTTCCGAGGTGAGCATCCTGAGTGTAGCCTCCTACAATATGTGGATGACCTGCTGATCGCGGCCTCATCTCATGAAGACTGCGAAACGGCAACTAGAGACCTGCTCGAGGCACTGGGGAGCTTGGGATACCGGGTATCAGCCAAAAAGGCTCAGCTGTGTACCCAAGAAGTAACCTATCTGGGCGACCAGATTAAAGAGGGGCGACGGGCCCTGTCTGAGGGAAGAATCCAAGCTATCCTAAAGATCCCAACCCCCACTACCAAGAGACAGGTCCGGGAATTCCTGGGGGCAGTAAGCTATTGTAGGCTATGGATCCCAGGGTTCGCTGAACTAGCAAAGCCCCTCTATACCGCCACCGGTGGAGGCGACACTCCTTTGAAATGGACTGAGACGGAGGAAAGGGCTTTCCGGGCACTGAAGGAGTCCCTGGTAAGTGCCCCCGCTCTAGGCCTCCCTGACCTGAACAAACCATTCCAGCTGTTTGTAGCAGAGAGTGCCGGTGTGGCTAAGGGGGTACTCACTCAAACCCTGGGCCCCTGGAAGAAGCCTGTCGCCTACCTGTCTAAACGACTGGACCCAGTAGCCGCCGGGTGGCCTGGGTGTCTGAGGACAGTGGCGGCAGCTGCCCTACTAGTAAAGGAGACTACCAAACTGACTTTTGGGCAGACCCTAGAAATCGCCACAGCCCACAACCTGGCCAGCCTACTTCACTCCCCTCCGGACCGATGGATAACCAATTCTCGGGTCACCCATTACCAGGTACTGTTGCTGGACCCACCTCGCATTACTTTCAAGCAGACTGCAGCCTTAAATCCAGCTACCCTGCTCCCCAACCCAGAGGAAGACATCACCCATGACTGTGGAGAAATCTTGGAAGCCCTGACCTCGTTAAGAGCTGACCTGATGGACATCCCACTACCGGACGCACAGGAAACTCTCTACACGGATGGAAGCAGCTTTGTGGAAGACGGTGTACGGTATGCGGGTGCCGCGGTAGTCACCAACCGGGAGGTCCTGTGGGCTGCATCCTTGCCACAAGGGACATCAGCCCAAAAGGCGGAGCTGATAGCACTCATTCAAGCACTCAAGTGGGGAGCAGGGAAGAAGATAAATGTGTACACCGACAGCAGGTATGCTTTTGCCACTGTCCATGTCCATGGGGCTCTGTATCAAGAAAGAGGACTGCTGACGGCCGGGGGAAAAGCTATCAAGCATGCCCAGGAAATATTGGCCCTGCTAGCAGCTGTTTGGGGGCCAGAGAGGGTTGCTGTCATCCACTGTAAGGGACACCAGAAAGATGACACAGAAGTCTTGCGAGGCAATCAGTTGGCAGACCAGACAGCCAGGGAAGTGGCCAAAAGACTAGTGGGGACCCCGGCCCAAATGGTGGTGGCTACCCCCATACCAGGAGAAGTGAAAAAAGGGCAGAAACCAGTATACTCGAAACAAGAAGAGGAGTTGAGCCGGAGACTGGGGGGAGACGAAATGAGGAAGGATGGATCGTCCTCCATGATGACAGGATTTTATTACCCCAGCCACTGGGAAGACAGGTGGTCTCTCAAACGCATCAAGGTATCCATTTTGGGGGAAACAAATTAGCTGAATTGATCAGTAAATTTTATTTGATAATTGGTTTGCACAGGATCTCCCAGAGTGTGGCAGGTCGCTGTGCAACATGTGCTAGAGTCAACACTAACCCAGTACAAGTGAAAGGACCAGGAACCAGGTGGCGAGGGGGAGAACCTGGAGAACATTGGGAACTGGACTTCACTGAGATGCCTGTGGCTCGAGGAGGATATAAGTATCTCTTAGTTATGGTAGATACCTTTTCAGGGTGGGCCGAAGCCTTCCCCACTAAGAAAGAGACTTCCCAGGTAGTAGTGAAACAACTGGTTTTTGAAATTATCCCTAGGTTTGGGCTCCCTTATTCACTGGGGTCGGATAACGGCCCGGCATTCATTGCCAAGGTCACCCAACAATTGGCAGAAATTTTAAAAATTAAATGGAAGTTACATTGCATTTACCGCCCCCAGAGTTCGGGGCAAGTAGAAAGAATGAATAGGACTATTAAGGAAAACTTAACCAAGTTAAAAATAGAGACTGGCGGGGACTGGATTTCCCTTTTACCTTTTGCTTTGCTTAAAAGTAGGAATAACCCATATGTGTCTGGATTTACTCCGTTTGAGATTGTGTATGGTAAACTGCCAACCCTGGTGCCCCGGGTTGAGACTGAAAAATTGGCCGAAGTGTCATGGGGCAGACTCCTCAAGTCCCTACAGGCCTTGCAGGTGGTACGAGGGAAGGCCAGAGCCACCGTCCGGGATGAAAATCCTGGGACCCGGAGGGAGGAAAGCCGACACCAAGCCCGCTTGTTCGAGCCTGGTGATTCCGTACTGGTGAAGAAGCTGCATCCTGACCATCTTGAGGCCCGGTGGGAAGGACCATACACCGTAATCCTGAGCACGCCGACTGCCGCTAAGGTCGCTGGGAAACAACACTGGATTCATCATACCCGCCTGAAGAAATCCGTGGCGGACCCTCCCGAAGTAGAGAATCTGAGGAAATGGTGCACCGTACCCACGCCGGACCCAATGAAGATCCGCTTGGTCTCCTGCTGACCTGTGTGTGTTTTTTGCCTGGTACACTTCTGTTTTACCTCTGTCACTGCCCGAGCTCACATGCCTCTCACCCCCAAGTGTCCTCTCTGTATGTATGGGAGCTGAAAAACAAAGAGGGAAGAGTGGTCGCTAACCAATTAACCGCAGGGCAGCCTACATTCACTCTTGATCTGTGTGATCTATTTGGTGCCAACTGGACCAGGGTGATCTATGCCGGCCAGACTGCAACCGGGGAGATTACCGTAAATGGGGGGTGCGGCTCCATTGACCTGGAGGCTCGCCTTTGGGACCGACCCTATTATGTCTGTCCCAAAGAAGACAGCCCCATCAAATGTAGGGGAGAACCATATTTTTTCTGTGGGTTATGGGGGGAATGTCTGAAAGCATCTCCAGTGAAGGACGATGATAAGCACCTGAAAGTCACAAGAGTGATTCGACCAGGCGACCTGACCGAACCAGGAAATTGCTACATTGGAGACTGTAACCCCGTGGAGGTGACGGTTAAGACTTGGAATGAGACTGATTCATGGACAAGAGGGAGAATGTGGGGCATTAAGATCCCTTTTTCGGGAAAGGACTTTGGGACATTATTCACTATTCAACTGTGATTGCTGCCATGGACTCAGAATCCTATTGGGCCCCTGAGACCCATCATTCTGGGAGAAGACCCCCGACCTACTCTCTCTCCCTCTTCGGGGATGGGGGGAGAGAATGAGACTGATAGGGATCAGACTGACGTTGCACCAAGTGACACTAAAACAACTGACGCAGAACCCTTGCATCCCAGGGTAAAGCCACTAGTGAGAACTGTGGAGTTAATGCATTACCTTCTGAATGAGTCTGACCCTAACATAACCAGAAACTGTTGGCTGTGTTTACATCCTGAGCCCCATTATTACATAGGTGTAGCTGCCTCTGCAGGAATAGGTAGCAAAAAGGGAGACATTAGGAAGCTGGCTCTATCCTCTAGCATCTCAAAGGGCCCAGAATGTAAATGGGGAATACAGCCCTACATGACACTGGGAGACATCCAGGGAGCAGGAACTTGTATTATCACCGCCAACTATAAATTGGACTCCTCCCCATACAGGGGAAATTGCAACTTAACCATTAAAGTTAGTAAGACTCAAGAGTGGGCAACCCTCCTCAAAGCCCCTGAGGGGACTTGGTGGGCCTGTACTTCAGGCATGACCCCTTGCATCACCCCCTACGGAATGAACAAAAAGGACCTCTGTGTTTTGTTTGGCCCATATCCTGCCCCATGTATACTATTCCCATGGTGAAGAAGGGTGGGCACACCTTGAACGGCAAGGAACAGACTACCTCGGACCAAAAAGACGAAAGCGTGTCCCGATAGTGGTTCCTATACTCGTGGGGGCAGCCATAGCAGGGACAGCGGCAATGGGAGCTGCGACCCTAGCTAAGGAGACTACTCTAGTACAATTAGACCAGCAGATCAATCAGGATATGGCCACACTAGAGGGCACTATTGAATCTCTTGAAGGGTCCCTATCTTCATTGGCTGAGGTGGTCCTGCAGAATCGCAGGGGGCTTGATTTACTATTCATGAAACAGGGAGGGTTATGTGTGGCCCTGAAATGATTGGATATAGGCTAATAAGGTGATGTGTTCCCCCCTCCCTGAGTGGAGTCTGAATTCCTATAAATTGTGTGGTTTGAGCCTTGTTCAGGGTCGAGCTTGGTAGACTAATACCAGTCACCATCTCGGCCCGGATTGCAATTCGTGAATAAACATCTTTTGCTTCCTTGCAGTGGATGGTGGTTTGATTTTGCTCGCTAACATAATTCCTCTCCACTTTGTAGTGTTCATAGAGCTTTGAGAGCTTTTTTAAAAACATGTGTCTTCAAATTGATGGGGATTATAGTCAACAATAGTTATACACCTTTCCCATATTTGGGAGCTACTCTTTTCCCTGATCCAGCTTTCTTGTCCTTTTTCCAGCCATGACATCATCTCCCTAGACAATAACTTGGATCCACCTGCATATCAGATTTCAGGCTCAGGAGGAAAAAAAAAAACTAATATAGCCACAAGCCCTTTGGAATATAACTAAAATATGCCTACTAGCTATCTACAAAATGGAGACCCCCCCCCAACTCTTCATCTGCACTATTCCAGCCTTTAGGTCCATGATTGGTCAACAATTTGTTTGGCTCTGTATGTTAACTCTCTTTTCAACCACCAGGTTCCAGAGACTAGCATGATGCCAACCAGACTTCCCTGGACAGACAACCCCAACAATGTGTCCTGGAGCCCTATCTCCCCAGAACCCTTCCCCACTAGGGAGAGAGAGAGAGAGGTTGGGAGTATGGATGGACCTGACAATGCCCATGTTCAGTGGGTAAGCAATTACAGAAGCCAGACCTTCCACCTTCTGCATCCCACAATGACCCTGGGTCCATACTCCCAGATCCCTCTGAAGAATAGGAAAGAATAGGAAAGCTATCAGGGGAGGGGATGGGATACAGAGTTCTGGTGGTGAGAACTGTGTGGAGTTGTACCCCTCTTGTCCTTCGGTTTAGTCAATGTTTCCTTTTTATAAATAAAAAAATTAAAAACAAGAAAACATGTATCTTTAATTACAGCCTTCCTGTCCCTCTAAAGAAATATGTCAAGCAGACAGGAAAACCAGGAATTAGATTGACAATTTTAAGGGGGTCAGGGGGGCTCAGCTCTTCAAGCCTCTGAACCATGGCTCATCAAATTTCTCCTAGAACAAAGCCTATAATGTTAACTGCTTCTCTCTCTCTCTCTCTCTCTCTTTCTCTGTCTCCCTTCTTTGTCTTTCTTATTTGAAGGGGCAGGGTAAGCAAGAGCAAGAGGGGGTTAATTTTCCTTTACTTGTCCTTTTGTTTTGCAAATTCAAATTCAGTTTGCTTTGGGAGAATTGAATTCAACCCAATTTATCAGGTCAGTCCCTGCCTCCAGGCCATATCAGACAGCTGGGTTCCTTTGTGGGTCTAATTGTACTTGATGGTCTAGGGGAGTCTCCTTACCCTGTATCCTCAGACTGAAATCAAATCCAAAGTACACACCCCCTCTACAGAGTAACTCAGACACAGAGAACAACAGGACTGAATCTCTCTCTGAGTATAAACAAACACAACTTGAACTAGGACATTTTATACAGAGGCTCTGTCATCAGTAAGTCGTCAGTAAGTAAGTATTTGAATGCATGTGAGCAAATTGGATTTGATTTTCAGCTCTACATTAACTGGAAAGGCTTTCCTGTTGGCAAGGAAAATAAGGGTAACAGCTTATCCTGCGTAAAGCTAACCATTCTGAGGCTTTGCCCTTCTCATAACTTTTTTTTTTTTCGTTTGCATTTCTCCAGCTTGGTTGCAAGCACCTTCAGTAGAGAGCCTTGCACTTGCATTGACTTCATGTTTCTACCACTGAATCCACATACCAATGGTTATAAATATATAAATCAGAGAGATAGAGGTCCTGCTTTTCCATGCACTCTGTCCAGCCTCAAGCCACACATGGAAGATAAAAAGGTACTGAAAGAGTTTTCAGTGGTATGGCCCTCCGTATCTGAATGAAATAGTGGCCCTGAGAGGTAAAATCTTGCGTGCCCAAGACTAGAGTGCTTCAAAATAAACAAATAAATGTTACAAGTGTTTCTTGCCTCCCTTTGTTTCTCCTAGCAAAACTTCAGACACTCAGGAGGTAGCTACAGTTTTAACATTGCATTTTTTCTTTATCCTAGCATTGTAAATTTTAAAATAAACTCCCATGTTTATGGCTACCTTAGGAAGTGTTTAAAAAGAATGGGAGAGAAGGGAGTCTGGTGGGAGCACAGCCAGTTAAGCACAGGTGGCACAAAGCACAAGGACCAGAGGAAGCATCCTGGTTGGAGCCCCTGGCTCCCCACCTGCACGGGAGTCACTTCACAGGCAGTGAAGCAGGTGTGCAGGTGTCTATCTTTCTCTCCCCTCTCTGTCTTCCCCTCCTCTCTCCATTTCTCTCTGTCCTGTCCAGCAACGACGACATCAATAACAACAATGATAACTACAACAATAAAAAACAAGGGCAACAAAAGGGGAATAAATAAATATTGAGGAAAAAAAAGAATGCTAGAGAAAAGATTGTTCAGAATACATAAAGGAAGATGTTAATTCACCAGTTCATGGGCATTGTCTTTTTTAAATTTTTTAAAAATTTTTATTGTTGTTGATGTCCTCCTTGTTGGATAGGACAGAGAGAAATGGAGAGAGGCGGGGAAGACAGAGAGGGGGAGAGAAAGATAGACACCTGCAGACCTGCTTCACAGCCTGTGAAGCGACTCCCCTGCAGGTGGGGAGCCGGGGGCTCCAACAGGATTCCTTAAGCTGGTCCTTGTGCTTTGTGCTATGTGCGCTTAACCTGCTGTGCGACCGCCCAACTCCCGCACTGTGGATTTATGATCTTCATCTGGGGCACTGTTATACTTCCTGGGGCTTCAGAAAGATAGGAAGAGAGGAATCATGGGGCAGCAGGGTCATCAGAAGCTGAAGCTCCCTTACTGTCTTAGCACTTCCATGGGGGTGGGAGGCAGGTGACAGGGTTGGAGCATGCTGGCCAACATGTCACAATGCCAGAGACTTCCAGGTGAACCATCTCACCCATCCCCTACTTAATTTTATTGAATTATTACCAATTATATTACTATTATTATTATTATTTGCCTCCAGGGTTATCCCTGGGGCTCAGTGCCAGCTGCACTACAAATCCACTGCTCCTGGTGGCCATTTTTTTCCATTTTATTGGGTGGGACAGAGAGATATTGAGAGAGGAAGAAAGATAGAGAGGGAGAGAGACAGAGAGATACCTGCAGCCCTGCTTTATAACTTGTGAAGCTACCCCCCATACTCACAGGTGGAAAGATGGGGCTCCAACTCTGATCCTTGTGTGGGCCTTGTGCTTATGTGTCCACCCCTATTTTACTTTCTGTAACTCAGTGTATATATATGTACACACACACATACACACACACACACACACACACACACACACACACCTAAAAAATCAAGAAGCAAGAGCCAATGTAACTTCAAAGTAAAATCATAGTTTTCTTTTTTTCCTGTCATCTCTGTGTCACTGAGCAATGGATTAAATGCTTTCTGACCACCTAACAGCTGCATGCAAATCACTGTTAGGAGTGAATTTGCATGCCTTACACCAGAGACTTTAGCTGTCCCCTTATGTTGTTAAATTGAAAGGGCAATTTTAATTGGCAGGAATTTATTTATGAAAATGCTTTATTACACGTTTTTTCCTAAAGTCGTCTCCTTTCTATGATAGGTACAAAATTGGCAAAAAGAAAGTTGTTGTCTTTTTAATTCCCATAGGATCAGTAAGTAAGGTGTAGTAGTCACATCTGGAATCCAGGACAAATTGCATAGCCTTATGGAACATTTTATCCTAGATGCACTAATAGATGTAACTACCAAAACCACATATAAGGTGACTTAAAGATAACAAGTTTGGGGCAAGAAAAGAAGTCAGAAAGTCAACTTTAGTTCAATGCAGTAAAATATGTGTACTGTAATATAGTCAGGAATTTAAAATATACTGAGAGTCAACATTGATTTCCGGCTTTTGTCTTCATAGAATTTTCGTCATTTATCCTCGTATACTGTTTAAAGGTCTGCCTCTTTAGCAAAAGCTAGGTTTGTCAACTTCTCTTCCCATTTGATTGACACCATACTACACTTAGCATTGTCCAGAGAAATTCTATCTATATAATAGCAGAGCAAGATCAATAATGTTGCAGGCAGATGTGTAATCAATTATGCGGATATTAGAAATCTATTTAAGAATACTTAACAGCATGAGAATTTTTTTAATGGTGCAGAAGATCAAAATCAGGTTAGATACTTTATGTAATCATAAAAACAATTTTAATTTCTAGAAAAGCCTAAGTGTAAAAATGCAAAGCTATTTTCCATATACCAAAGTTTTTGGGGAACTGTGTGATTAGCAACATCAATTTTAATTACACATTTCTAACAGCAAATGAGTGGTTGAGTAAGCTGTGATCTATATATTCAGTGGCGTACTACTCAGCTATATAAAATGATGAATTTATCCTCTTCAGCTCATCTTGGGTGGAGTTTGAAGGAGTCCTGTGAAGTGAGAGCAGCTAGAAAAAGAAGGATGGATATGAGATGATCACACTCATAGATGTTGAGAAATAAGAACAGAAGGGAAAACAAAGCAGAACTTGGACTGGAGTTGGTGTATTGCACCAAAGTAAAGGACTCTGGGGTCGGGGGAGGGTTCAGATCCTGGAACATGATGGCAGAGGAGGATACAGTAGGTGGTAGAAAGAAGAAAAAAAAAAAACACCAGTTTATTTTCCATACGCTAAAGTTGTTGGCAACTATGAAATTAGTAGTGTCAATTTGCATTACCCATTTCTGTATATACTCTCCAGGGAATGATTAATAATGAAACAATTAGTGTTATAGTCAATATGGGTTTAGTGATGTGTTTGCTCTTATTAAAATGCAATGGTATGTGTTTAAAACTAACAAGTACCGTTTATAATTTTTGAATGTCAACCCTTTTTCTTCATTAATATCTAGTATGATGCTAGACCCAGATGATAATGTGCTCTTCATTACTCTCTCAACAGTGGAAATATAGCTGAGTTCCCTATTTATCTTTACAAGTTGAGGAATAATGAATTCCTCCATCTGCTCTTAATTATATCTCCAATCTGAAAATATAACAGGGACTAGAGAAAAACAATGTGGATAAGATAAACTCTAGCCTATCAAATTCAGAATATTTCTTTCTTTTTTTAAAAAAAAAATTACTTATTATTGGATAAGATTGTGGGAAATAATGCAAAATGCACTATTTGTTTTTATTTATTTATTTATTTTTTTGTATTTCCACTTCATTTATTCTTCCAAAACAAGTCACTTCATACAGCATTCTGGCATTTCAGCCTCACACCTCATAAACAAACCAGTGCTTCCTACTGGCAATGGCCAGAGCACCAAGTCGACAGAATCACAGTAGTCTGGCCCCAATGGAAGCAGCAGTGCATTGACTGGGGGGGGAAGGGGAGCATTTGTAGAAGGTGACATTGTTCACTTCCACTAAGACGATTCACTTACACAAGGACAGCTTTTTTGTTCCCTATTTTTTTTTCAAGTCATATTCCAAGACTCTCAGTTTTCCTGTCTCTGGTTTCCATCTTCTTTAGGGATCTCCACTCTGCCACACTGATCTAGCAGTACTGGCATGATCCCTTCTGACAGGCTGTACAGTTATCCTACGTTCTAAGCTGAATTCAGTATTTCTTTAAAGGGGAAAACAAACTCTCTCTGCTAAGGAGAGTCTAGTTCCTGTAAACAGCTTGAATCCTGAATGGCACCAAGGCAAACATGAAAACTGCAGAGAAAGGTATGTTGGTCCTTTCAGATGATGGACAGGCAACAACTAACTACATAGCTTCACCAGTTAAGAAGTCAGGCTCATGTAATCTTCGCAGACAGCCTAAGCATTTCTTAGGTTAACCTGTTTATCTATACCTTGGCCAAACTCTGCCAAACTCTATCTTCATACATTTCTAAATGAGGGCTTAGATTTTTAAGAACTAGTATCAAAAAGCAGCTTGGTAAAAGACTTGTTTTGGTGACAAGCTTTCACTTACAGTGCTGCAACATTCTACAGACAGGCAGGGTGGCTGAGCTGACGGGAAGGCATTGCTGGAAAATGTCCACAAAGCCTTAGGCACCAGGGCTTTGTCGAAGTGGTACATTCCCCCCTCCCCTGCCACCGGTGTGAAACAGCGTGGGAAGGGTGCCCACCCTTCTTCACATACTCTTGAACCAAGGCCTAGTTCAGCACCCCACAATACAGTGCAATAACCTCTTCAACATGCTCAAAGCACTGTAAATAAAAGGGGTTAATTTTTGGAGGAGGATAAGATCCTTCCCACACAGAGAAGTTTTGTATTAAGTTGGGTAGAATGTACCAGCATTCTCAGTAAGAAAATGCCTAAGCCAGCCAGAAAATGCACTATTTCTATGCCTTAAAACAAGGACTGATAGGTTGTCAGACGGTAGCACAGGGGTTAAGCGCATGTGGCACAAAGCACAAGGACCTGCGGAAGGATCCCGGTTCAAGCCCTGGTTCCCCACTTGCAGGGGAGTCGCTTCACAGGCAGTGAAGCAGGTCTACAGTTGTCTATCTTTCTCTCCCCCTCTGTCTTCCCCTCCTCTCTCCGTTTCTCTGTCCTATCCAACAGTGATGACAACAATAATAACTATAACAATAAAACAACAAGGGCAACAAAAGGGAATAAATAAATAAAATAAATATTAAAAAAAAAAAACAGGGACTGAGAACTTAGAGTCATGAGCAAAGAAAGGGTATAAACCAGCGAGCACACCAAAGACAATCTTCAGAGCCTTTTTATACATTACTGGACATGGGAACAACCTGTCCTCTTCTTTGGTGAGAGGGAATTGGCTCACAATCTAACCACATTCAGGAGAAGGGGGTGGGGGCGACATTAGGAGGGACTATAGTGGAAAGGAAGTGCAAGGAAGGGGGTTTTGGCCAGGACAACGTGGCTATACTGGGAAAGACAGATTGAGGAAGGGGCTTCTGGCCAGGAAGTCTGAGTTTACAATGTGGCTATAATGGGAATGGGAGATTTAGGAAGGGGCTGGGAAGTCTAAGCTAATTTTGAAAAAAAACAAGGCATGTTTGTAGTCACATAGACAAGTAAAAGTCAGGGGTCTGTAGTCAGACTGGATTGATAGACATCAATGAAAATACTACAACCAACTGGGCTATTTCTCACAGAGACAGAGAGAGACTGATGGAGGTAAGGGAGATACAGAGGGAGAGAAGCAGAGAGATACCTGCAACCCTGCTTCACCACTCCTGAAGCTTTCCCCTTGGAGGTGGGGACCAGGGGCTTGAACCCGTGTCCTTGTGCATTGTATTGTGTGTGCTTAACCAAGTGTGCCACAGCCTGGCCTCAGAATATTTCAGTATGGATGTTAACAGAAATTTTATCTTGGGAGTTGCTGGTTTACAGCTCTGCAGCAATCAAAGTTTAAGTACATTTGATAGAACATGAGGCAGAATATCATTTTGATTCTGTCTTTTAACCTTTAGTATGGGTTTTAGTCGGCACACAAAACTTTTTCAATTTATATATATATATATTTTTCCTTGCAGAAAGTAATAAATGTTGAAGGGTTCTGTAAAGTACAAGTGCAGCTTGATGCATTGATAAAACAAAGGTAGAAAGGACATATGTTGCACAGACAAGACTGAATTGAGCACAGGTTGTAACTGTAATCTTAGCTGATGCTTCTCTGACATTTTCTCCCACTTTGTCATTACACTAGTACAGGTACAACTTTGAGTGGCCCATAAATCAGAGCTTCTCTAATTCTGTTTGGAAAAGCAGGGCTGATTTATTCAAATTAATCTGCAATCCCAAGGCCCTTAGTGAGTACATTATTAAATAGAGATGTATGGATCTCTTTGAGGTAACAGACATTCTACTGTGGTCTATAAACATTTCCATGCTAAGTCAGAACAGAGAACATTGGGGGAAAAAAAAGAACAATAAAACTACCATCACAAAAAAAACTTCACTTTTAAAAATTATTTTTTATTTATAAAATAAAAAATATCAAAAAGACTAGAATAAGAGGGGTACAATTCCACATAATTCCCACCACCAGAACTCCATATCCCATCCCCTCCCTTGAAAGCTTCCCTATATTTATCCCTCTGGGAATATGGACCAACATTCTTTATGGGGAGCAGAATGTGGGAGTTCTGGCTTCTGTAATTGTTTCTTTTCTGGACATGGGTGTTGGCAGGTTGATCCACACCCCCAGCCTCTTTCTATCTTTCCCTAGTGGGTCAGGGCTCTGGGGAGGGGAGGTTGCAGGACATATTGGTGAGGTCATCTGCCCAGGGAAGTCATGTTGGTGTCATGGTAGCATCTACAACTTGGTGGCTGAAAGAGCATTAAGATATAAAGCAGAACAAATAGTTTAATAGTCAGAAACATAAAGGCAAGAATATAGCTGATGAAGTTTTGGCAATCCCCATTTTGGAAAAAGCTACTGACAAGTTTCAACCTGTCCTATTTATTCATGCAGAATTGCTCTTCAACTGACCTTGAGGAGCTTTCTGAGTGAATGCAGACTGTTTTCCACCCAGGAATCCTTCCCAAGACGTTTAATGAGGTTTTATCTTCTAGGGACTTAGGCATCCTAAATCAGGAGTTGTATTTTCCACTGCAGCTATGGATTGGTGTCAAACTCCTCTCTCCCAATTTATATCTTTTATTTTGTTGTCAGCATGCATATATATATATATATATATATATATATATATATATATATATATGAGCTGACATGCACACCAAGATAAAATTACTGTTGTCAGACCCCCCCCTCCATCCTCCATTGCTGATACTATGGTCTATTTACATAATTATTGTTTTGCCTGGGACCTGCCCTGCCTGCAGGGTATTAATTAATCCCACCAGTTAAAATCTTCACAACAGTTGCTGTGGAAACTTTCTGCCTTCCCACTCTTTTCTTTTCTCCACCCTCTTTCCTAGCCATTTCCTTTTCCAACTTGCCACTTGCGTTTCAATATAATATGAAAGCATTGTCTCTGATCAATAAAGATGCATTGCATTCCCACTCTGCTATGAGTTCCTGGTCTGTCTTCCTCGTCGCTGAGTAAGCAGCAGCCCAGGTTGGCTCCGGTCGAGTTCTCTCCAACCCAGAGAGCAAGTGCCCAGGAAGAAACACCCTCACGCTAGCCCGGCATACTGTTATTCATGATTTATATTTATAATCACTAAGTATTTGATTTGCGACTTAGGTGTCCAAAATAAGCTAGGGATAACCAAACCAATTTTATCTTAAGATGCCATGGAGGAATCAGAGATGGAACAACTATCTGCTTTTATGTTTTTGTCACTTCTTTGATTCACAGATATGCCCCTATTTGGAATTTTGATCCAAATTTAAAATATTGAGTTACATGAGATATTACGTAGTGAGTAATTGCAGGGATTCTTCAATTCTTTTCATGCATCAAGCAAAACTTAATAGCTTCAGACTGTCTAGAAAGCATTTTTTCTATTATCGCATTCAAATTGGACTTTAAAAATTCAGTTTATACCCAGTACTACATGCATATTCCACAGTGCCCAAGAACCAAAGTTGAAGCCTTGCAGGGAGAAGCTTCACAAGAGGTGAAGCAGGACTGCAGGTATCTCTTTCTCACAACTTCTTTCTCCCCTTTCGCTCTCAATTATTTTCTGTCTCTATACAAAAATAAATTTTTAAAAAATTCAGTTCATACCTTATTCTTTAGGGAAAAAAAAATGCAAGTTAGGGCAGGTGGAGAAGGGGATAAAAATGGTGATGCAAAGAGACACTCACGCCTGAGGTTCCAAAGTTCCAGGCTCAATCTCAGTACCACTATTAGCCAGCCAGAGCTGAGCAGTGCTCTGGTTAAAAAAAAAGGGGGGGGGGGGCACGTACAAACGATTGTATTTACTGTCGACTATAAAACATTAATCCCCCAATAAAAGTAAAAAAAATGTTAAAAAAAGAAAAGAAAAAGAAAGTGCACAAAGACTCAGGTTTGAGCTCCTGGTCCCCACCTGCAGAGGGGGAAGCTCTGTCTCTTACCCTCTCTACCTCTCTCTCCTTTCTCAATTTCTCTCTGTCTCTATTCAATAAGTAAATAATAAAATAAAAATAATAATAACTAAAAAAATACAAGTTAAAACTCACTTGCCAAGAATCTCCATTACAGCAAATCAGTTGGCTACTAAGCACCTTTTGGGGGGCCGGGCACTAGTATAGTGGGTTAAGCAAACATGGCAGGAAGCCCAAGGACCAGCTTCTAGTTCGAGCCCCAGGCTCTCCACTTGTGTGTGTGTAGGGGGGTGTGTGTGAAGGATTTGTTTCACAAGTGGTGAAGCAGGTCTGCAGGTGTCTGTCTGTCTTTCCCTCCTCTCTCATCTTCTGTCCTATCTCCTATCAAATAAAATGGATTTGTAGAGCCCCAGCAATAACCTTGGAGACAAAAAAAAAAGGATATTTTTTTCTTAAATTATAAAATAATAAAAAGATGTCATGAAATTATAGAATTGATAAGAGGAACTTTATGGTGGATTTTTTAAAAGATATTAGTCATTTATTTATTTGTGGAAAAGATAGGAACAGAGAACAAAAGAACCAGGCGGCACATGTGTTGCCAGCGATTGAACTCTGGACTTCATGCTTGAGAGTTCAGTGCTTTATCCACTGCACCACACCTCGCAGACCATGTGAACTTCTTTATTAAAATACATAAGCCCCAGGGAGTCAGGGGATAGCACAGCACACATGGTTAAGCACACATGGCACGAAGCACAAGGATCTGTGTAAAAGTCCCGGTTCGAGCCCCCAGCTCCCCACCTTCAGGGGAGTCGCTTCCTACAGTGAAGCAGGTCTGCAAGCGTCTGTCTTTCTCTCCCCCTCTCTGTATTCCCCTCCTCTCTCCATTTCTCTCTGTCCTATCCAACAACGACGACATCAATAACTACAAAAATAAAAAAAAAACAAGGGCAACAAAAAAGGGGAACAAACAAATAAATAAATAAAATTTCTAAAAAAAAAAAAAGTTCAGTTCGGGGCCTGGGCGGTAGTGCAGCGGGCTAAGCGCACATGGCACAAAGCACAAGGACCACCTTAAGGATCCTGGTTTGAGCCCCTGGCTCCCCACCTACAGGGGAGTAGCTTTCAGGTGGTGAAGCAGGTCTGCAGGTGTCTGTCCTTCTCTCCCCCTCTCTGTCTTTCTCTTCTGTCTCCATTTCTTTCTGTCTTATCCAACAACAACAGCAGTAATAACTACAACAATAATAACAACAAGAAAACAAGAGCAACAAAAGGGAATAAATAAATATAAATAAATAATCCCCAAGAACTTTTTTTAAAAAAAACAGTTGCAACAGCACATTGCAGGAATAGTGTGTTAGAAGGTCTTCATGTCTTCAGGGCATCAGAGTACCTCTCATATGTTGCTTCCCACCAGGAAGTTGATAATGACTAACAGACAGCTCTCACTAGTGGAAAAGTGGCACACAAGGCCTCTAAACTTCTGTTTTGTACCCTCTGGTGTCTTGTGTCAGGGTTATCCGGGAGAGTCTGGAAACACTATTATCATGGGCCTCCCTGTGCTGCAGAATGACTCAGAAGAGGACTGTTGGGACTAAGCTCTTGTTTCCCTCTGCCATCACCTTGGGGAAAACATTGTCTAACAGTGGCAACAGTTTAGTGCTGGTCAGAAAGAGCTGGAGCCTTGTGCATATCAGAATCCCCTAAATACAGGGAAAGATAACAAAATGGAGGCCATTGCTGAACTGGTGGGAATCTTAGTTGGATCTTTTCTGGCTGTTTTCAGACAGGGGAAGAAGAGAAAGGTTTTATTTGTGTCTTTTTCTGATTCCCTGAGTAAATTATGCTGATGAATCTTCAAAATGGAAACTTTCATAGCCTTAACACATTGCCTACCAGAGTGTTAATATGTTCAGGGGCAAAAGAGTTCACTGGGTAATATAAACAAGAAAGAAAGACTCTCGCCAGAAACCCTGTGATAACACTCCTGATCCCTGACTGCAGGAAGAAGCTTTGTGAGTGGTGAAGCAGGGCTGCAGGTGTCTCTGTCTCTCTTTCTCTTAATCTTCTCTTCTGCTCTCAATTCCTAAAGATATTAAAGCACTCATTGCCTTATTTTACTGCATTAAGTTAAAGTTGATTTTATATGTTCTTTTTAAAAAATATTTATTTATTTATTCCTTTTTGTTGCCCTTGTTTTTTTATTATTGTAGTTATTATTGTTGTTGTTACTGATGTCCTCATTGTTGAATAGGACAGAGAAGAAATGGAGAGAGGAGGGGAAGACAGAGGGGGCAAGAAAGACAGATACCTGCAGACCTGCTTCACCACTTGTGAAGCGACTCCCCTGCTGGTGGGGAGCTGGAGGCATGAACCAGGATCCTTACTCAGATCCTTGGGCTTTGTGCCATGTGTGCTTAACCCGCTGCGTTACTGCCCGACTCCCTATATGTTCTTTTTATGCCCTCTCCTCTCAATTTCTCTGGCTCTCTCAAAAAAAAAAAAGAAAGAAAAAAAAGAAAAAGAAAAGAAAGGAAAGGAAAGGAAAAGAAAAGAGAAGAAAAAGAAAAGAGCCTCTTCCAAGGGAGAGGGTAGATAGCATAATGGTTATGCAAACAGACTGTCATTCATGCCTGATGCTCCGAAGTCCCAGGTTCAATCCCTTGCACCACCATAAGCCAGAGCTGATCAGTGTTCTGGTAAGAAAGAAAGGAAGAAAGAAAGAAAGAAAGAGAGAAAGAAAGAAAGAAAGAAAGAAAACACCTCTCCCAACACTTGAATAAATCAACCAAACTCTTCTTTTCTATCTACATCATAATTGGTTAATTAAAAGAAAGTTTATTTCATTTTAGTGGAGAAAGAGATAAAGAGAAACAAGGAGGCAGAGATTGACCAAAGAGCTACTGCTCGTCTCTTGCCTGTGGTGGTGCATTGAAACTGGGACCGTAGCACCTCAGCAAAGAAATCATTTTTCAGACCCACTGTACTGTCTCCCCTCCCAAAGTAACTTCTTGGGTCAGAAAATTTTTGTCAAGTTTGTCAGCAACAATAATAAAAACGCATCATCCATTAAAAACTATGAGAAGGAGGGGCCAGGCAGTGGCGCGTCAGGTTAAGCACACATAGTGCGAAGCTCAAGGATCCCAGTTCGAGCCCCCAGCTCCCCACCTGAAGGGGGGTTGGTTGTTTCACAAGCAGTGAAGCAGAACTGCAGGTATCCATCTTCCTCTCCCCCTCTTTGTTTTCCCCTCCTCTCTTGATTTCGCTCTGTCCTACCCAACAACAACAGTACAATGACAACTACAACAATAAGAAAATGGAAAAGAGACAACCAGGAGCAGTGGATTCATAGTGCAGGCACAGAGTCCCAGCAATAACCCTAGAGGCAAAACAAAAGAAGGGAAGACATATAAAAGTCAAAACTTTTCAGGTAAAGAAACTTTAAAAACACTTTTAAAACACTTTATAGTAAGCACTGGAACAATGATGTGCAACATCTGTCTAAATGAAACCTTAAGTAATTGTTGGAGGTGAGATATACCACAGTGAGTCAACTGTGACTATAAAAGCAGGAGGCACAAAAGTATCATTTAAAGAAAGTTTGAACTTGCCTGCTTGAAGCAATTTGATTGCTAACACAGCATATGCCAGAGTGGCTGGTCCTCTAGCTTCTTGCCTTGTTCCCTCTAGCACGAATCTTTATCTGCCATGAAATGAATAAAATCGATAAAAATAGTTTATATTAAAATATATATTTAGTGGACACAATCCAACACATTGCAGCCCTGGAGGTGGCACAGCTGATATAAGTGTTGGACTGGGGAGTTGGCCAGGTTAAGCACAGATGGCGCAAAGCGCAAGGACCGGCTTAAGGAGCCCGGTTCGAGCCCCCCGCTCCCCACCTGCAGGGGAGTCGCATCACAGGCGGTGAAGCAGGTCTGCAGGTGTCCGTCTTTCTCTCCCCCTCTCTGTCTTCCCCTCTTCTCTCCATTTCTCTCTGTCCTATCCAACAACAATAATAACTACAATAATAAAAAACAACAAGGAAGGGCAACAAAAGAAAATAAAGGGAGTCGGGCTGTAGCGCAGCGGGTTAAGCGCAGGTGGCGCAAAGCACAAGGACCGGCATAAGGATCCGGGTTCGAATCACGGCTCCCCACCTGCAGGGGAGTTGCTTCATAGGTGGTGAAGCAGGTCTGCAGGTGTCTGTCTTTCCTCCTCTCTGTCTTCCCCTCCTCTCTCCATTTCTCTGTGTCCTATCCAACAACGACAACAACAATAATAACTACAACAATAAAAAAACAACAAGGGCAACAAAAGGGAATAAATAAATAAAATAAACATTTAAAAAAAAAGAAAAGTCTTTAAAAAAATTCAAAAAAAAGAAAATAAATAAATAAATATTAAAAATAAATAGATAGATAAAATTTTTGGACTATAAGGCATGAGGTCCTGAGTTCAATAAGTGGCATCATATGCGCCAGGGTAGTGTTCTGGTTCTCCTTCTAATATATATATATATATATATATATATTTCTCCCCTTTTGCCTCCAGGAATATCGCTGGGGCTTGGTGCTGGCACTACAAATCCACTGCTCCCAGTGGCCATTTTTTCTCCTTTATTGGATAAGACAGAGAGAAACTGAGAGGGGGAAAGGGGAGATAGAAAGGGAGAGATAAAGACAGACACCTGCAGACCTGCTTTACTGCTTGTGAAGTGTCCCCTCTGTGGGGAGCTGGGGAGCTCAATCCCTGGTCCTTGCACAGGTCCTTGCGCTTAGTACTATGTGTGTTTAACGGGGTGTGTCACTGCCAGGCCCCCAATAAAAACTTTTTTTTTTAAAAAAGGAACTATATATACAATTGTAATCAACTGTCTTAAAAACAAAACAATACACCATAGCTAAATCTTTTTACTCTCCCTGAAATAAAATCAGACTTGAACTCCAAATTGAGATGGTGTGTGTGTGTGTGTATGTGTGTGTGTGTGTGTGTGTGTGTGTGTGTGTATCATTATGCCTAGAAAAAAAAATCAACTTGAAAGATTCATGTAAAAAAATGTCAAAACAAAATTAATAGAAATACCATGTTTTGGCTGGGGAGACAGTATAATGGTTATACTACTTTGCAAACTACTTTCATGCTTGAGGCTCCTGTGGCCCCAGGTTCAATCCCCAGCACCACTTTAAGCCTGAGCTGAGCAGTGCTCTTGTCTCTCTCTCTCTGTATCTTTCTCTCTGTGCCACTCATTAAAAACAATAAAATAAAATATATTAAAAAGAAAGGAAAGGGGATTCAAGTGGTAGTACAGCAGGTTAAGCACACGTGGCATGAAGGCAAGGACTGGTGTAAGAACCATGTTTCAAGACCCAAACTAATGTCACTTATGAAAGGAATCAGTTTGAATACCTCTACTTAAACACACACACACACGCACACACACACACACTCTTATGGTGGTTTGTTCATCTATAGAGCTGCAACTTCATGAAAGGTGAAGCAGGACTACTAGTGTCTCTTGTTCTCTCTACAATCCATCGCCTTCTCCCCTCTTAAGAGTTCTCTGTCACAAAGAAAGGGAAAGAAGAGAAAAGAAAAAGAGTGGCGGTCAGGAACAATGGATTCATTTTGCAGGCACTGACCTCCCCCCCCCCCCAGCATTAGCCCTGGTGAACAGAAAAGTTATGGAAACACTAGTTTATAATATTATACCGGTATCAGGCATTCCACATTATGAATCAGTGGCAGCATATATGACCTTATGCATGCCTACATAACTAGGCTCCATCACTACCAAACCAGTGACCGCTATTAACCAGTTAACCTGTGTCTTTCTAACTCCTGATTTGATCTGATAATCTAGTAGTTATTGATTGATTGATTGATTGATTTTTAGTCCATTTGAAGCATTTATTTTGTTTATGTGAAATCACATGGAGCTTGCCTTTCTTTGCTATTAAAGGTAGCTTAATGCCCTCTAAGTCTCTCCATGGTATTGCTGAGTGTTACAACATTGGAATTTATTATAGATGAGCATTATTCTATTGTGTAAAAAATATCACATCTCCTTTAGCTGATATCTGCCACTAGGCACTATTTCATTGTTGTTTTTGCCGGGCTATGTTGTTTTCGCCGGTCTGGCTTCAAGGGCGGGTAACAGACGACCAGGGACTCATGGTTGAGCTGTAGGCAGTATCTCTTTATTCATGCAGGATGCAGCACAATCTAAGCTGAGCTAAGCTAAACTAAACTAAAGTACCCTAAAACTCACAATGCTGTCTTTATATATACTTGCCAAGTAGGGTGGAAACAGGATGTGACATAGAGAGGGTGGAGAGAAAAGGGACTGGTGAAAATCAGAGTGTGACAAGGAGAGGATCAGGGTGTGACAAGGAGAGGGGGTGGAGCAGGTGAGAATTCTATCACTGAACCACTAATGCCCTGGAGGGAGGGTGGTACTTGTTAACAGCGGTTATATAAATAGAATGAAGTGGTTATGTAAATAGAATAGTGTTAAGCAGGGGGGATTTAAACCAAATGAAACAGAAGGGGTCTCATGCATACCAACATTTCATGATTCATTGTTATTGTATTTCAGATAGAGACAGAGAATAAAAGAGAACATAGCATAAAAGCTTCCTTCAGTGTGGTAGGGGCCGACCTCAAAAGGAGGTTGTACACATGGCCAAGGAGAATGCTAAGTGAGCTGTTATTCTGCTGACTCTGGGCACCTTTTAGTTTGTAGCTAGATGAACATAACGGTGTATATCTCTTTGTATTCTCAGGGGAAAGAAAATCAGCTAAAATATGTATCAGCTAAAATCTGTGGAGGTCAGTGTGTTACTCATTCAATTTTTCAATCACTCTGATTACAAAACCAGAATCACGATTCTGTCTTATTCTTAATACGTTGAAAATGTAACTAAAGATCATTTATCATTAGACATTCATTGGCAATTTCATGAACACTGACAAGGACCAATTTCAAGCTATCTTCATAGACTTCCAGTGACATTGCTTATCTACTCATATGACTTTAAAGGGCTGCGTGGTAGCGCATGTGTTTGAGCACACATGTTACAGTGCACAAGGACTCAGGTTTAAGCCTCTATTCCCCACCTGTAGGGGGAAAGCTTCAGAAATGGTGAAACAAAGGTGGTAGATGTCTTTCTGGCTCTGTCCCTATCTTCCCCTTCCCTCTCAATTTCCATCTATCTCTATCCAAAAAATAAAGATAATAGAGAGAGAGAGAGAGAGAGAGAGAGAGAGAGAGGACCTCAAAATGTTTTAGTTAAACATGGAATAGTGAAGATATTGGGGAATGGGTGGTAGGTAGGGCAGCGGGTCAAGCGCAGGTGGTGCAAAGCACAAGGCCCAGTGTTAAGGATCCCAGTTTAAGCCCCCAGCTCTCCACCTGCAGGGGAGTCCCTTCACAAGTGATGAAGCAGGTCTGCAGGTGTCTGTCTTTCTCTCCTCCTCTCTGTCTTCCCCTCCTCTCTCGATTTCTCTCTGTCCTATGAAACAACAATGACATCAACAACAACAATAATAACCACAACAAAGCTAAAACAACAAGGACAACAAAAGGGGAAAAAATAGCCCCCAGGAGCAGTGGATTCATGATGCAGGCACTGAGCCTCAGCAACAATCCTGGAGGAAAAAAAAGAATAGTAAAGATATCTATAAAGAACTATATAGAAAAAATAATGATGGAAAATCAAAAATGTGTTCTCTGATTACTTACCAGATCGAGATATGAATTCTGACATCTTGAGAGCTGTTCTCTGCATAGTTACTGGGAAATCATAGATCAGCTAGGCCCTTCTAGTCATTTCATTTCTTTTTTTTTTTTTTAGATTTATTTATTTATTCCCTTTTGTTGCCCTTGTTGTTTTATTGTTGTAGTTATTATTATTGTTGTTATTGATGTCGTCGTTGTTGGATAGGACAGAGAGAAATGGAGAGAGATGGGGAAGACAGAGAGGGGGAGAGTAAGACAGACACCTGCAGACCTGCTTCGCCACCTGTGAAGCGACTCCCCTGCAGGTGGGGAGCCTGGGCTCCAACCGGAATCCTTCTGCCAGTCATTGCGCTTTGCGCCAAGTGCACTTAACCCGCTATGCTACCGCCCAACTCCCTCTTCTAGACATTTCTATTCAACAGTCAGAGTAGGAAAGGGCACACAGCACATAGCACTGCCTCTTAGAACTCAATAACACCTTCCCATGTACAAGGAGAGCAAGTTTTCTTTGGTGAAAATGACTCTGTAATACATATTGTTGTTGGAAGACTGTTAACTGAAATAACTAAGTTTCTATAGCTTAAGGTTCACTTTATCCTCAGATGGGGAGGAAGTGAGGGTCATCACACCTAGACTGTAAACTCTCTTTCTTTCTCATATTTTAAAGAACTAATCATAAATAGATCATTAAATTTCCTGCAATTCCATATTGAGACATCTTGTGACTAATCTCTAAGCTTAGCAAAAGCTCAAAAAAATATATTCCAGTTACAATTTTGACAGTTCCTAAGGAGCTGAGCAAGACTGAAATGTACAAGAATCCTACCAAGTTAAAAAAAAAAAAAAGCGAAGAATTCTTTCTGGTGTGAACATTCAGTTTCACATGTATGATTATTTCTTATCAGTTATGTTACTCTCTTTTCTAGAAATTATAGAGGAAGTCAGTCACTATTTTGCAGGCTAATTGCTTTTAGTCACACTTTTAAATCCATCACCATTGTAGCTGATATGAATGTTCCCGGAACACTGTAGGTATTTAGTAAAGTGTGCCAAGTGTAATACAATGACATTTATCTGTCGTAGGATGAGTTTGTGTCAAAAAATGTCTTTTACCCTATACGCCATTTCCAGGAATTAGTGAAAAAAGCAAACACAAATGAAGTATAGCTAAGAAAAAGCTTCTTTTAAAAACTCATAAATGGGGAGTCAGGCCATAGTGCAGCGGGTTAAGCGCACGTAGCGCAAAGCACAAGGACCAGCATAAGGATCCCGGTTCGAGCCCCCGCTCCCCACCTGAAGGGGAGTTGCTTCACAGGTGGTGAAGCAGGTCTGCAGGTGTCTGTCTTTCTTTCCCTCTCTCTGTCTTCCCCTCCTCTCTCCATTTCTCTCTGTCCTATCCAACAACGAAATCAATAACAACAACAATAATAACTATAACAATAAAATAACAAGGTCAACAAAAGGAAATAAATAAAAATTTTAAAAAATCTTTAAAATAAAAAAAATTATAAATGTTGGGCCAGGTGGTGGCACACCTGGTTGAGCACATATGTTGCAGTGCACAAGGTCCCAGGTTTGAACCCCCAGTAACCCCCTGCAGGGGGAGATGCTTCACAAGTGGTGAAGCAAGGTTGCAGGTGTCTCTCTGTCTCTCTCCCTCTCTGTCTTCCCCTTCACTCTCGGTTTCTGGCTTTCTCTATCCAATACATAACTAAAGATAAGTAAAAAAAAAAAAAACAGCTCATAAATGCTATACACTTTGACTTTTTTTTCTTCAGAGTGTGTTACAAATAACATTTGGGTTGATCTCATAATTAAATTAACTCTAGAAAAAAATCTAAGAAAAAATGTAATTCTACAGCTGGGACTGGTGTATGCATACTTATTATGCAGTTCAAATGAAAGAGACCGCTTTTCCATTATCTCTTACAATAAGAATTGATATCCTGGAAGGTTTTCCTCAGGGAAAGAGCTGGGACAGAGATGGAATATGTAAATGTGAGAGGATTTAGATTATGTGGTGGCAGCAGAAAGCTTGCGAACACTATGGCATGCTTCACACATCGGATCATTCCACGTCTTTTGAAAAACTTTTTTAAAAATTATCTTTATTTATTTCTTGAATAGACACAGCCATAAATCGAAAGCAAAGGGGATGACAGAGAGGGAGAGATAGACAAAGAGACACCTGCAACCCTCCTTCAACACTTGTGAAGCTTCCCCCTGCAGGTGGGGGGACCAGGGCTTGAACCCAGGTCCTTGGACATTGTAAGGTGTGAGTTCAACCAGATAGGTATATCACAGCCTGAGCCCTTTCATAACCTTTTAAAATTTTTTTCTAGTATCTTTATTTTTTATTGAATAGAGACAGCCAAAAATTGAGAGGGAAGGGAAAGAGAGAGAGAGAGAGAGAGAGAGACCTACAGCTCTGCTTCACCACTGGCAAAGCTTCCCCCTGCTGGTGGGGACCGGGGACTCAGACTTAGGTTCTTGCATATCATAACATGTGCTCTCAACCAGGTGTGTCACCACCCAGCCCAGAACCTTTCACATCTTGAAAAAAATCTAACATCTCACTCCCCCACCAACTTAAAGGGAAGTTTTTTTTTTTTTTTTTTTGCATATTTCCTTGAAAAGTAGAAAAAAATCTTAGTTACATTCTGGCTTGTGCAGTCAAATTTTCTTCACACATTTGTACAGATTACTTGTGGTCTTTGACCATGTACGTATCCAGCATTTTTGGTAATAGGAAAGAAATCTTTATGGGTAACTGAATGCTAGAAAAGAAATGAAGCCTAGTTCCTGTTCTTATGCAATGCATGACACCTCCCACTTCAAATAAAATAACCACTTTGGGTGTGGGGATGGCAGTAGCGCAGCGGGTTAAGCGCACGTGGCGTGAAGCGCAAGGACCCACATAAGGATCCTGGTTAGAACCCCCAGCTCCTCACCTGCAGGGGAGTTGCTTCACTGGTGGTGAAGCAGGTCTGTGGGTGTCCTTCTCTCCCCCTTTCTGTCTTCCCCTCTTTCTCGATTTCTTTCTGTCCTATCCAATTGTGGTGATGCTATATGCCCTGACACAGTGCTGACAGTGTGCAGTGATCTGCAGGCGCATGGTAGACTGTAGGTGGATCTAGACTGTGCTGGTGTTCAAAGCATTGTGGGTAGGCTGAATAGACTTAAAAGGACAGTAGCTGGAACTCTCTGGCTCTTGGGCTGTGGCTTCTCCTGGTCAGATGCATCTCGGTGGAGGTGTTCCAGGCATCCATCGCCATGGCTACTTCTCCTGGGAACTGAACCTGTGTGACTCTGCTAGCTGGTAAACTTTTAGACCCCTCTATAGCCATGAGCAACCTTTACCAGAGCTGATAATTGTTTATCTTATGGGACTAAACTTTGATAACCATATTCAGACTTTATAGACCTAGTGTACTCTTAACCCTTGATGATAAGTGCTTATTTTGCCTTTTACCTGTTTCAGCCTAATAAACCGTGTATTGATTAAACCAGTTCCCAGCTGTCGCTGTGAATTCTTCTATGCGCAGCAGCAGCCCCCAACCTAACCCCATTTTGTTTTAAGTTAATTTACAACATTCAGTAACACCAGTAGCAGCAAGGAGGGCAACAAAATGGAAAAGGTGACCTCCAGGAGAAGTGGATTCATGGTGCAGACACTGAACACCAGCAATAAACCTGGAGGCAGAAAAAAAAAAAAAAAGAAAAAAAAAACACCACATTGCAGTATTGGCCTGAGTAAAATGAGTAAAAATCAAACATTCATAGGTTACTGAAAAGGAAAATGTTAGAAAGTTTAAAATTTGGGAGTTGGGCGGTAGCACAGTGGGTTAAGCACAGGTGGCACAAAGCTCAAGGACCAGCCTAAGGACCCCGGTTCGAGCCCCCGGCTCCCCACCTGCAGGGGAGTCGCTTCACAGGCGGTGAAGCAGGTCTGCAGGTGTCTGTCTTTCTCTCCCCCTCTCTGCCTTCCCCTCCTCTCTCCATTTCTCTTTGTCCTACCCAACAATGACGACAACAATAATAACTACAATAAAACAACAAGAGCAACAAAAGAGAATAAATAAATAAATTTTTTTTTAAAAAAAGAAAGTTTAAAATTCAAAGCAGGCTTTGCTTTGAAGTCCAGTCCCCCTTTAGTGAGGAAATGTTCATTTATTTACATGATTGCTGTTGTCATGAGTACCTACAGGGTTCCCCGAGTGACTTAACTAAATCCTCCTCCTGCTCCTCCACCATGGGCGCCTTGAGAATCCCCCATCCCCTTCCTGCGGAGAACCACCATTCACCCTTCGGCAGTGTGAGTGTTGAGGCCTGCTGTGGTGGACCACAGTCTGCTGAGGCTTGACCCTAGGTTCTCTCCACCCTCCCCTTTTATTTCTTTTAGTTCCCGCATGTGAGTGAGATCATCTAAATCATCTTTCTCATCTGGACTTATATTCACTCACCATGAATCTCTCCAGTTCTATCCAAGCTGCAGCAAAATAGAAAGACTTCATCATCTCTGACACTTGAGTGGCATTCCATTTCGTATTTGATCTGTACCGGAAGTTCCTTAGCCGATGCTCTCTTGTTGGACAGTTGGGTTAGTCCCTCATTATGGTTATTACAGACAGCCCTGTCACAAACATAGGTAGTCATAGATCTCTTCAGATAAGTGTTTTTGTTTTGTTTTGTTTGTTTTCTGGACAGAAGACTAGAAGAGGAATTGCTGGTTCTGTAGAGGTCCATTTAAAAAAAATTATTAGTGATTTAATAATAATTCTTCTAGCGTTTGCCCTTCTTCCGTAGCCAGTCAACAGCGTCAGGTTGAGCCTGATGTAAAGTTTCGAGACCTCCTTTGAATCTGGAGAGGTGGCAGTCGCTGACTATGTGGGTCATAGTATGTCTGGAGCCGCAGGGGCAGTTCAGGTCGTCTCTGGCTCCCCAGCGATGGAACATAGCAGCGCACCGGCCATGGCCAGTTCGATAGCGATTGAGGAGGGCCCAATCATAACGTGCTAGGTCAAAGCCGGGTTGACAAGATTATAAGATAACAGGGTTGTAGTTCCACACAGTTCCCACCACCAAAGTTCCAATGTCCCACCCCCTCCATTGGAAGCTTCTCTATTCTTTATCCCTTTGGGAGGATGGACCCAAATTCTTTTTGAGGTGCAGAAGGTGGGAGGTCTGGCTTCTGTAATTGCTTCTCTGCTGGACATGGGCATTGGCAGGTGAATCCATACCCCCAGACTGTTTAACCAGGTGGAAACGGCAGCTCCATGCCTTGCCTCCCGCCCGCTGGCTCTTCCCGCTGGCTGTTCTGAGTCCGCCCGAGCGAGTAGAAACCACAGAGTGGTCCAGAGATAAATGTTCCAGAAACAGCAAAACAGTCTCGTGAAGAAAGAGCAGAGGCCTTTGGAGATCTCTTCACAAGCAGACGAGAAGGCCATCGTGCATAGGTAGCCAAATTGTCTTTACTTATCTGAGAGATGCGCAGGTCAGGTCCACGTGGGCGCCATTTTTATTTATTTATTATTTTATTTATAAAAAGGAAATACTGACAAAAAACATAGGATAAGAGGGGTACAACTCCACACAATTCCCACCACCAGAACTCTGTATCCTATCCCCTCCCAGTGGGGCAGGGTTCTGAGGAGGTGGGGGGTTTTCATGAATCTTCAAACTGTTTTCCTTAGGGGCTGGACCTATTTACATTTCCCTATAAGCAGTTACACAGTTCTTTCTCTCCACATTTTCTTCAACACTTGCTTTTTCTGTCTTTTTTTTTTTTAATGTACGGCAGTCTCACAAGTATCAAGTGGTACCTCGTCATCTTCATTGACATTTTTCTGATAATAGGTGACTTTGATCGGGTTATCTGACCATCTAAATGTCTTGTCTAGTGAGGAGTCTATTCAAATGTTCCATTTCATTTATTCACTGTTGATTGTGAAGTCCTGTCAACAAAATTCTGGTTGAACATTTGGAAGGCTGTAGAGTAAGCAGCTCTACAGTTTGGATTTAACATTTAGTAGAAGTTTCTTTTATGTATCAGTTGCTTTTCATTTTGATAGTTGATAAATCTATGACTAGTAAGTGATGTTTATCACTGATGCTTGTATAATTATGTAGAAGGATACAAAAAAATTATTATAATGGCTCAAGAGAATGTCTGTCTTCTAGAAGTAACATACTAAATTCTAGCCACCTCATACCTTATAACTACAAGGCCCTTTAAGTCAGAATTTTTTTTAGATTTTTTTATTTGTTATTGGATAGAGACAGAGAGAAATTAAGAGAGAAGGGGGAGATAGAGAGGAAGAGAGACAGAGAGACACCTGCAGACCTGCTTCACCACCTGTGAAGCAACTCCCCTGCAGGTGGGCTCGAACCAGGATCCTAACAAGTCCTTCAGCTTTGTGCCATGTGTGCTTAACCTGCTGTGCTACCACCTGACTCCCTAAGTCAGAATTTTTAAACAGAAGAATAATCAAAGTACAGTAAGCCTCACCTGTTACTTGGAGTGACATTGTCTTATTAATTGTGCGAGTTGAATCATTTCTAGAGACCCTGGAGCTCGGTATTTTACAAAAAACAGCTGTGACAATTCACTTCCATGTTTCTAGGACAGTAAAATATGAGTAGGATACAGAGACAGAAACTCTTCTTATTAAGATTTTTGCTTTGTTTTCTTTTCTGCTTTTAGAAAAGCTATGCCTATATTTTCATGTGACCAAGCTTGGTCTGATTTATTATTATGTCTTTTACTCATTATAATTTTTGTGGCTTCTCCTTTCCCTGTAAACAGAGACTATTAATAAAGTTAAGGCAGTTGTTGTTATGCAAGGTTTGTCTGAAGGGTCAGTGCAGTCTTGTCTGTAAAAATACATTTGCAAGTATGAGCTAACTTATGCAAATTTTATGTAAATCTTATGCATTGTTATTATTATTGTTATTGTTATCATCACTATTCTGTAGATCCTGCTGCTGAATTCTGTTGTCTAAATCTATTTAAAATGAGGCTTGTCCCTTTGTTAGAAGTCTGGTAAGATTGCTAAGCAGGGACCTTTGACTAGCAAGTACTATTGGGAATAAAATACAGAGATGCTGTGGATATGATTTATTATTAACTTTTGCTTAGTCATAGTATAACTTCTCTCCCGTAATGGATGGAGACAGTCTGGAATTTGCCAGCTTGAGGTAAATGGTAAACTGGGATTACTTTGTTTTGCCACATGATGATCCTGTCTGACAGATGTCCAAGAGACACTTTTGTTTCTTCTGTTTCTTTTTCTTTCTTTATTGCCACCAGAGTATGGCTGGGGTTCAGTGCCTGTACAATGAATCCACTGCTTCAGGTGATCAGGCAGTGTTTTGTTGCCTTGTCTCACGGGAAGATTGTTTGTGTGTGTGTGTGTGTGTGTGTGTGTGTGTGTGTCCACCTTCTACCATATTTACCCTGGACGCCAGAACCAGAACTCTAGAGATTAAAAGAAGAAAAAGGAGAAGGAAAAGGAGGAGAAGGAGGAGGTGGAGGAGGAGGAGGAGGAGGAGGAGGAGGAGGAGGAGGAGGAGAAAGAGAAGGAGTTTTGACACATCTGCTATAATACATAGCTATTAGTAATTAAGAAAAATGGTTCAGCAGAGAAATAACAAACATTTTAATTCAGAAGTCTATCAAGAAATCAAAGTTTCTCCAACAGGAAACAAAGGTGGTGGTGGTGGTGTGTGTGTAGGGGGATGCTCCTGGTTGAACACATGTTACAGTGCACAAGGACCCAGATTCAAGTCCCAGTCCCCATCTGCAGGGGGAAGGCTTTGAAAGTGCTGAAGCAGGGATACAGGTCTCTCTCTCTCTCTCTCCCTCTCCCTTCCTCCCTCCTTCTCTCCCCTTCTCCCTCTCTCCCTCTCCCTCTCTATCACCCCCTCCCCTCTTGATTTCTGGCTGTCTCTATCCAACAGATAAATAAAATGAGATAGATAGATAGATAGATACCTACAGTCCTGCTTTACCTTTCTGGAGGCTTCACCCCCTGCAGGTAGGAAACAGGGTTTTCAATCAAGTGAGCCACAGCTGGCCCCAGTTATTTTTTTCCCCCAAGAACTTTCTAGCTTAGAGCACTCAGACTTTGAAAGTGCCAACTGCCAGGCAGAGACCTGAAAGCAACCTTGGAAGATGTATGTATGGTATGGATTTTGCTTGTAGCAATATGTGAAATGGCCTCAGCAGAGTCTCTTCAAATCAGCTGTCTCCAAACAAGGCACAGGATTAAGATGATTTTAATACCTGTGCACCACACATCTTCAATAGCATAGCGGAGAGGAAAGAACTAAAATTTTTATTGCTTATGACATTTTTTTCTGTTAGTAATCTCACCCACAGTCTAGAAATATTTGCAAGGTGGTTATAAAATGAAGAAGAATGTATCAGGGCCAAGTGGTGGCACACTTGGTGAAGCGCTCGCATTACAATGTTCAAGCCCCAGTTCCCCATCTGCAGGGGGAAAGCTTCACAAGTGGAGAAGCCCTCTGTCTCCTCTATCCTTCTCAAGTTCTCTCTGTCTCTATCCAGTAAGAAATTTAAAAAAGAAGAATGTATCAATGAGAAAAAAACACCTGGTTAGGCAACATATTATAGTGCCTAAGGACCTGAGTTCAAGCCCCCCGCCCCACCTGCAAGAGGGAAACTTCATGAGCAGTGAAACATTATTGAAACTCTCTCTCACCCTCTCCATCCTTCTCCTTCCTCACTCCTTGTTGATGCCCTCCTTCCCTCTCAATTTCTGTCTCTATGCCCCCTCAAATATCAATCAATTGAAAAATTAAAGAAAAATATAACTTTATATAATAAGCTTGTCTTTGAAGTCTGCCAATTGTACATTTTCCTAGCCCCACCAATAAGGAGAGACTATAACTTATAATCATATTATTTGTTTACCCAAGAGAACAGAAAGATCTAAACATATGGTTCAAAATCAAAATTAGATGATTGCTTGCAGTAAGCTCAGTAACACATGATTCTTCTAGCGTTTGATAATTTGATAAAGCTGACATTTGGCTAAACCTGTGACAAGGGAAAAAAAATCTTTCTTTGGAAAAATAAGTGAATAATCCTCTGGCATTTTGAAAACAGGGCGAAATTGAAAGTACAGGCTAAACCTTAAGACTTTCTGACTGAAAAATCAGTCCATAAATTGTCTATAACTCTTCTGCCTCCAGGTTTTCAGCAAGCCCATAATCTGCTATAGTTCCTGAGATCCCTTTCTTCTGGCTCTATATGCCCTTGCTTCTTTTTGCTTCAAAACTCCCCAGGTACTGCAGACATTTTTCTTAACAGGTGATTTTTCAATGAAATGTCATTTTGGCTTTGTGAGTCTTTTTAGTGGCATGTACCGAATGACTCATTTCATTTGGGACCAGAGCCAAATTCAAATTTAATTTTCCAGAGGGGACAGCTAATACATAACCTATTGTGCCACCTGGCATCTTAAATTTCCTCAACTGTTTCACTGAGAACAGCATTATGTATATATATATATACACACACACACACATATATATATACATAAATATAATTTTTAACTGACAGCTGTGATTTCACTCACTTTCATAGCTATATCATTAATACTCTTGTTAGAGTTGAAAAATGGCCATTATCCAGGATTCTTAATATTGAAAATAACAACTAGGTCATTTACTTCTATGGGTCTATAATGGTTCAAACTGCAAACATCAGAGAAACACTAAAATCTCTTACTAGAACTTCTATTTTATATATATCTAGCTAGCTATAGATATTGAGATACAAAAATAAAGTCATGGAGTGAAGTAATCATATGGAATTCAAGCCTAGATCAATTTCATTTCAAAATCCAGGCTCTTTGCATTACATGATAATAGGTAGGGTTAAAGGCAGTTTTTCTTTTTTTTTTTTATGGGCGTATAAATATCATAAAGATAAATGTTGAAAGAAGAAATTTCAGACCATTCCAAAGTGAGTTTTAAATTTCAGGCAAACGTTATATTCTCAAATTCAATATTATATACATAAATGACAAAAAAAGAAGTGAGACTTTATAAAACACTGTATATATTCAAATTTGAGTTATTAAGGTCAGATTATTCTGGCATATTGCTAAAATGAAGTACAAGTTTCCTATAACTTAAAACATGTAAATGTAGATGACTTTTGTTCATTTATGTTCAAATATTATTGGACTATTCTATATGCTTAACTAAATTCCAAGGGAGTCCACTGTCATTGTAAATAATACATTTTACTCTTCTTTGTTTTTTTAAAAGACTACAACTGAATGAAATATAGTGTCATCTTTATTCTACTTTAAGAGAATTATCCCCTTCCTTATTTACTCATTTTTTTAAAAATATGTTTACTTATTTATTATTTGATAGAGAACTTGAGGAAAGGGGAGACAGACAGGGAGAGAGGCAGAGAGACACCTGCAGCCCTGCTTCAAGACTCGTGAAGCTTTCCCCCTACGGGTGGGGACCGGGGGCTTGAATCCAGGTCCTTGCATGTTTGTGGTTGTAGTGCGTACACTTAACCGTTTGCCCCCCCTCCCATCTTATTCTTAGTGATCTCAGTCTATAGAATCTGACCCAAATAAAACTTTAGATTCCAGGTTTCCTCTCTGGGGCTAGGTAACCTTGAGAAGTAATCTAACCTTTGTAGTCTTGCTCTAAACAATAAAGATAATGATGATGACAGGGAGCCCTTTAGATAATTATGAACTATTTCATTTATGGGAAGATCTTTAGATAATACCCAAATGTTGTGCTGAAAATAACTATCTGTTATTATTCTTCAAGTCTCCATGCCCTAGCAAGAATTGGTTGCAGCTATCATTTGATTGCTACTTATTACTCTTCTTCTTTTGTTTCCTTTTATCTTCACACAAATGATAAGTAGTCTTTTCAAGATGCTTCCACATAGAAAGGTGTACCTGATGTCTCTGTTTAAGCATGTACACTAGAAATATTCTGAGGATCCAGGCAACGGTACACCCAGGTGAGTGCACAGATCACTATGCTTAAGTACCCCACTCTCTCCCTCTCAATCTCCCCCTTCCCTCTCTATTTCTGGCTGTCTCTATCCAATAGATAAATAAAGATTAATTTTACAAAGTATATTAAAGAAAACCTACTTTAACTTCAGGTCCCCACCTGCAAGAGGGAAGCTTCAGGAGTGGTAAAGCAGTGCTGCTTTCTCTTCTTTTCTCTTCTTTCTCCCTCTCTATCTCTGACCTCTCCTTCCTTTCTCAGTACTCTCTGTCCTATCATATCAAATGAAAGAAGAAAATAAAGACAGAAAAAAGCATTGAATTCCTCATGCTGGCACCTGGCCCCAGTGATAACCTTCATGACAAAAATAAACCAATAGTTTAATGTATTTATTTTCAGTCTGTTTCCCCACAGACTGTTAATGTTAAAATACACAATATGAATCGTACATATAATTCTAGGAATTGCCTCATTTACATAAAATTGCATAAACATCTCATATAAATGAATATTTTAATGAACTAAGTTATATGTTTGGTTATTCAACAGCTTCCATACTGAGGATTATTTATGTTTTTGTCATTAGAGTTAATGTAATAATTCATGTATATCTTATTCTATATTTGCATTCTGACTTTAAATCCCATTTGTCCCTAGCGAATTTTTTTTTAAATATTTATTTTATTTATTTATTCCCTTTTGTTGCCCTTGTTTTATTGTTGTAGTTATTATTGTTGTCATTGTTGGACAGGACAGAGAGAAATGGAGAGAGGAGGGGAAGACAGAGAGGAGGAGAGAAAGACAGACACCTGCAGACCTGCTTCACCGCCTGTGAAGCGACTCCCCTGCAGGTGGGGAGCCAGGGTTCGAACCGGGATCCTTATGCCGGTCCTTGTGCTTTGCGCCACCTGCGCTTAACCCGCTGCGCTACAGCCCGACTCCCTCTTTTTTTTTTTTTTATTGTGTGAGTGGTGAAGCAGGGCTGCTGCAGTTGTCTCTCTGTCTCTCTATCTTCCCCTACCCATTTCTCTCTATCTCTATCCAATAATATAAAAATAAATCAGTAAAAGTGAAAGTCTAAATTGCACTGCAGTATTATTTCGATGTTTCTTCAGTATTTACTAATAGTGAGAACACGTTGTAAATGAGTGTAGGAAACAAATGAGAGCCAATAGTTTTAACACATTTTTACCCTGAAGATTCAGTTTTATTCATTCATAATGCCATAGGTTGTTTTTTATTTGTAATTAATACATCATTTGAGTTTTATTTACTTCTTAATGATAGCAACCGATGCTTGTGTTATAATTCTCTTCCATTAATATAGTGGAAGCTATCCAATGGCAAGCTACTAGATGTTCCCAGTTAAATCAGCATGATGGACTTTTAATGCATCTTTTAATAACCATGATGATGATTGAGAACACTTTCAAATCAAAATCACTCCCAGTGACATTTCTGACTTTGTGTAGTAACAGTTTGAGCTGTTGATCCTGGCCCTCTGAGACAAAACTCAAAACACATTATTAATTTCTTCACTGTTCACAAGAAAGAGAAAATGACCCAGCGACTACAGACTAGGTCACATTTAACAAGAAATTTTAAATAAGCTATTTTACTTAGCTAATCTGAAGTTTTCATTTCAGTTCATTGTAATGATCTAACTTTATGATGTCTTCTGATGAAATAGAAACAGATAGAAGAGGTGACATTTCATTTGAAATTGAAAGAGTCTAAAACATGGGCTCTCTTTTGTATTGGCGAACTTTCTATTATTAGGGTTATGTGTACAGATCAACTTAAAAAAGGCAGATCTTGATTTTAATTTAACCCAGTTTCAAAATGGCATTCCCTGTGCAATGGACAGCTGTTTCTCTCTGCTCTGTGAAGCCTACAAGCCAATCCCATGAATCAGTGAAAACACGAGAACCTTGGTAATACAATTTGGCTAGTGTCTTTGAAAAAACCACCAAACTGTATGCTGATGTTCTCTCAGGATGTATTTTAAGGAAATGCTTGCCTGTGGTTAAGATGTCTTTGCGCAGCTGTGGCAAAGGTGTGAAAATGTTTACTCTCAGGAAGCTGACTGTATCATTCCTCAATTTTCTGGGCACTACTTAGGATTTAGTTTACATTGCAACCAGGGTAGAAAGACTCACAGATATGTTTCTAAAGCAGGCACCATCATGGCCTACAAATATGCATGCAAGAAGGTTGTATCATATTTTTATTTTTAGCTTTCATTATATATTATGACCTCTGTAGTACAATGTGACTGAATAAAGCACAGAATATACATGTAAAGACAAGGCATTTACAAAAGACTTTCTTGAAATCCAGTAATTAATGTTTGCTTAATATTTTAATAGAAAACTTTAGATATGTTGATAAAAACCCATGCGTTTTTTTTAAAGATTTTTAAATATTTATTTTATTTATTTATTCCCTTTTGTTCTTGTTGTTTCATTGTTGTAGTTATTGATGTCCATTAGTTGTTCAGGATAGTGTTGCTTACGTTTCAAATATTCATGTGTTTTCCACTTCTAATTGACTTCTAGATGAATCTCGTTAGTGGTTGGAAAATCAATTTAAGATGATTTAACTATTCTTGGGAGTCAGGCGGTAGCACAGCCGGTTAAGAGCAAGTGGTGCAAAGCACAAGGACCGGCATGAGGATCCTGGTTCAAGTCCCCGGCTCCCCACCTGCAGGGGAGTCGCTTCACAGGCGGTGAAGCAGGTCTGCAGGTGTCTGTCTTTCTCTCCTCCTCTCTGTCTTCCCCTCCTCTCTCCATTTCTCTCTGTTCTATCCAACAACGATGACATCAACAACAATAATAACTATAACAAAAAAAAAAGGGCAACAAAAAGGAAATAAGTATTTTTTTTTAATTTTAAAAAAAGATGATTTAACTATTCTTCTATATTATGGACGTTTAATTTAACTTCCTGTCTTTATAATTCCAGATAATTGTAGAAAAGCACTTTTCTAAATTGTGGCTTTTTTTTCCCTATTTACTTCTTGAAACAATTATCAAACCCTGTTTTTAAAAAGTCACAGCAGTGGAGTTCAGAATTTTATTCCCAGAGTATTCTCTAATCTCCAGTTGAAATTTCAGTTTCTTTTGGGATCACCTTAATTACCAGAATATCTGGGATCATCTATCCTAATGACCAAAATAAATCTATTTTTTATTATCATCATCTTATACATATGAAAAAGCTGTGACTTTATGAAGAAGTGTTTTTTTAAAAATATTCCCTTTTGTTGTCCTTGTTGTATTATTGTTGTTGTTATTGATGTTATCATTGTTGGATAAGACAGAGAGAAATGGAGAGAGGAGGGGAAGACAGAGAGGGGTGAAAAAGATAGACACCTTGCAGACCTGCTTCACCACCTGTGAAGCGACTCCCCTGCAGGTGGGGAGCCGGGGGCTCAAACCAGAATCCTTCCTCAGATCCTTGCACTTTGTGCCATGTGCACTTAACCCACTGTGCTACCTTCCGACTCCCTGAATAACTGTTTTTTTTTCTAAAAAATTTATTATTATCTTTATTTATTTATTGGATAGAGACAGCCAGAAATCGAGAGGGAACAGGAGATAGAGAGGGTGAAAGATAGAGAAACACCTGCAGCCCTGCTTCACCACTTGTGAAGCTTTCCCCATGCAGGTGGGGACCTTGTGCATTGTAATGTGTGAGCTCAGCTAGGTGTACCACTTGGCCACTGAGCCCCATGAATAAGTGTTTTGTGTGGTGATCTAAGTAATTAAATGACTAAAGTGGTTTACATGGCTTTGTCTAAGTATTTAGGAAAATGTCTGAGAAAATTTTGTTATTTAAATTGCTTTGTTATTTAAACTCCTTTTCACATCCATTTTTTGTTACTTAAATTTTTAGAGTAAAATACATTCTAAATTATAATATTTCTGTGGCCCGGGTGATAGTGCACCAGGTTAAATACATATAGTATTAAGTGCAGGGACCCACGCAAAGATCCCGGCTCGAGTCCCTGGCTTCCTACCTGCAGGGCGGTCACGTCATGAAGAGTAAAGTAGGTTTGCAAGTGTCTATCTGTCCCTCTCACTCTCTATCTCCCCTTCTCTTCTCAATTTCTCTCTGTCCTATTCAATAAAATAGGGGGGAAAATGGCTTCCAGGAGCAGTGGATTCAAAGTGTTTGCACCAAGCCCCAGAGATAACCATGGAGGCAATTTATATACATGTACATGTATATGTATATATTTACATATATATATATATATAATATTTCTGTTTGATTAAAAAAGTTCCTCCATTAGAATTTTTCCTGAAAATACTATTTTCACTTTACCCAACAAAGCTTTACACTTTCAGTTTCCTTTACCATATTTTCCATAAAATTTAACCATGAACTTTCCCTTATCTTAATCTAAATAGAGTCATGTATTGACTATAAATGTAGACAAGTAAATAGACGTCCTTAAATCAGTCAAAGAAAATGTTACTGAAGAAATCACTGAGCATTTCTGTGTCTCAGTTTTCTCAAATATACCAGTGACTTCCTGACACCCGAAACTAGTTTTCCATCCCTGTAAACAATAAAATACTAATTCAGATTTCTCTTTCTATTCTCATCTCCACAATATTTAGAGTCCACCTGCATGTTAGCTATCAAGCTTAAGCAAAAAATACTAAAGTCATGGGCTCTTAAGAACATACCTCAAAGAGAATTTCTTGATTCTTTCCACCCTAAGATCCCTCATCTCACCCATTCTATTCCCACCTTTTGGCTCCTGTTCATTAAACAATTTGTCCTGCTTTATGCCTTACTGCTTTTTTAGCCACCAAGTTGCAGGTGTTATTATGATTCCATCCTGACTTCCCTGGGCAGATGGTGTCACCAATGTGTCCTGGAACCTCCCCTCCCCAGAACCCACTAGGGAAAGATAGAGACAGACTGGGGGTGTGGATCCACCTGCCAACACCCGTATCCAGCAGAGAAGCAGTTACAGAAGCCAGAACTCCCACCTTCTGCTCCCCATAAAGAGTTTTGGTCCATCCTCCCAGAGGGTGAAAATATTAAGGGAAGTTGACCAGAGATCTCTGAACTCCAACTCCATCAGGACCTGGAGAAAGAAGAGGAAAAAAGAAGGACATTTGGAAGTAGTAATAGGTGTAGGTGTGATATAGAAAGAAAGAGAAGGCAAGACCATAGGAAAAAGTGAACAAATCCATATAAATAGAGATAGATCGTAATAGAAACACTAGTCAACCCTATCTGTGAGCTTGGGTGAACTACTGCAGTTTCCAGTGGAAGGAATGGGGACACAGAACTCTGGTAGTAGGTATAATTCAATGTAAAATTATACCCCTATTATCTTATAACTTTGTAAACCAATATTAAATCTCTAAAAAAGAAAAGATAGAGGAAGCCACACATAACAGGCAAGAGTGGTTCCTGTTCTTGCATGCATCATAGGATGTGTCTAGAACCAAGAAGACCAAGCCAACCACTCAGGTCCTGTTACCTTTGTCAAATGTCTTGATGCCCAAATGGGAAGCAAACCCAGGTTCATGATTTTATTCTGGGGTTGGAGATAGAAAAGGTTGTGTCCTTCTTTTCTTCCTCTTTTCAATGGTCAATAAATAAATTTCTTTCCATGAAGCGTTTACCAGTTTGTGATGCCTAAGTCAATCTTAGGGCAGTTGGTTACAAGTGGGCCAACCCTTAATTATTGGAATAAGCCCATACAATCTACTCTGCAGAAAGGGCCATTTTAACAATATTCTAGAGTGATCCAGACCTAGGCCTTGCTCAGAACATGGAGAAACCTCTCAGGATCTGTTTGGAAATAGTGATTTGAGTGTCATGCCTCTTTGTCAATTCACATTATGAAAACATTTTAGTTTATCAAAAGCACTAAATAGCCACAAAACCTACCCACTTTACATTAACCAACTCTGTAGCTTTTGATAGAAGAATTAATAACTTTTATCTTATTTTTCAAAGATTTAATAGTTTCTTTTCCTTTAGTGGGGGATTAATGGTTTACAGTCAACCATAAATTACAATAGTTGGTACCTGTGTCACATTTATTAGTCTTCCAAATCACACTCTAAGCAACCCCCCAACTGCATCTTCCACAGCCATCATGTTCCAGGACCTGAACGCTCCCCGCACCACTGAGTCCTTTACTTTGCTGCAATACACCCACTCCAGTCCAAGTTCTGCTGTGTGTTTCCCTTCTGTTACTATTATTTTTTTCCAATTTCTATCTATGTGTGAGATCATCCCATATCCATCCTTCTCTTTCTGACATCTCTCACTTCACATGAACTAGTAACTCTTTTTCCCCAAGTTGAATGAGGTAGCTAAATGAAACTGCACATTCAACTAGATAGAAAGATAGGCTTCCTCTAATTTTAAAGGAAATGGAAATGAAAATAAGGTTCTTTTCCTTAGTGTACTTGTCTTTACCTCAATGAATTCCTTGTGTGACAGAGCATTTGCAAGGTGTATCATTTCTTTTCTTTTCAAGATTGTTGGCTCACATTGGCTCAAACCATTTTTACTTTGCCTTGGGGATAGAGTCTCCTAAGAAAATTATTTCTCTTGCTATCCTCAACCAGCTGACATAGTCTTTCTTTCTTTCTTTCTTTTTTAGAGTTCCCATCTTTCATTTTTAAAAAATATTTATTTTTATTATTTATTCCCTTTTGTTGCTCTTGTTTTATTGTTGTAGTTATTACCAATGTCACTGTTGTTGGATAGGACAGAGAGAAATGGAGAGAGGAAGGGAAGACAGAGAGAGGGAGAGAAAGATAGACACCTGCAGACCTGCTTCACCACTCCTGGAGCTTTCCCACTGCAGGTGGGGGCCGGGGACTTGACTCTTTGATTTCTAATAGTTTCTTTGCCATAACTTGAAGGAAAATCTTTGGTACAGACACACTGAATACTGCCAGCTCCTTGTTTCCTTCTCCCTGGAAACTGTAAAGTATCTCAGTTCAATTATTGGGCTCTTCCTCTCTGCCCCAGAGACTTGACACCCATCTGTTCTCATTGTCTCTGTGACTTTTTCAGCTCTACACCCTCTTTATTTAACGCCGCGGGTGTCCAGTTTAAAACACTATGTGGTTAGTTTTTCTTCATCTCATTCTAATAGAGAAACCCTGATTTTCTTTCTTTTTTTCTTTTTTTTTTTTTTTCTTTTTAGGAGCAGGCACCAATAACTTTATTTTAAAAAATTTGGCAAGTTTGTGATGAGCAAAATTAAAAAGAAATAACAGTCCTCGGCTCCTCATCTGTAGGGGGGGTCACTTAGCAAGCGGTGAAGCAGGTCTGCAGGTGTCGATCTTTCGCTCCCCCTCTCTGTTTTCCCCTCCTCTCTCAACATCTCTCTGTCCTATCCAACAACAGCAGCAGCAACAACAGCAAAACAACAATGGAATTTTTTTTATTTTTTATTTATTTTATTTTATTTATTTTTTTATTTTAATGAGTGAGAGAGATCTAGAGAGAAATACCTTTCTTTTTCTTTCCCAGTTAGCTATAAAATCATTAGGGAAACAAACAAGCTCAATGAACTTGAGAGAAACAAGTGGAAAGGGAACCAAAATGGATGCTTCCATTCTCTTTGCAACCAGAGAGTGGCTTCTCTTCTTTTTTTCAGTGTTAGGGGAGGAAAACATTATCGTTCATGGACTGAGATCCTTGGATGTCAGTAGTCAAAGGGAATATGCCCTAGCTCAGTCATCATGGCTTTTTAAGAGTGTTATGTTTATTTATTTATTCCCTTTTTGTTGTCCTTGTTGTTTTATTGTTGTAGTTATTATTGGTGTCGTCGTTGTTGGATAGGACAGAGAGAAATGACAGAGAGGAGGGGAAGACAGAGAGGGGGAGAGAAAGATAGACACCTGCTGACCAATTCTTCACCACCTGTGAAGGGATTCCCCGTAGCTGGGGAGCCAGGGTCTCAAACCAGGTTTCTTACGTTGGTCCTTGCGCTTTGCGCCACGTGCGCTTAACCCGCTGCGCTACCGCCTGACTCCCAGCATGGCTTGTTCTAAAGAGGCTATTAAATCTGTGATGAATGTTTGCTTGTCCAGAGACAAAGTCTTTGCATAACTTTGGATAAGAGCCAAATCAAACCTTAATGTAAAAGAAATGGCATTCAGAAATACCTTCAGTTTTATTTTTTTAATATTTATTTATTCGCTTTTGTTGCCCTTGTTGTTTTATTGTTGTTGTAGTTATTACTGTTCTTGTTATTGACGTCTTTGTTGTTGGATAGGACAGAGAGAAATGGAGAGAGGAGGGGAAGACAGAGGGGGGGAGAGAAAGACGACACCTGCAGACCTGCTTCACAGCTTGTGAAGTGTCTCCCTTGCAGGTGGGGAGCCGGGGGTTTGAACCGGGGTCCTTACCCTGGTCTCTGCACTTTGCACCACCTGGGCTTAACCCACTGCGCTACCTGCCCGACTCCCTAATTTTATTTTTATTTCTTAATCCCAGACCACAAGATAGTTAGAACAATGGAAGAGGATAGAGGGTTACATATTAATATTTAACAGTACTTAAAACATACATTTTCTAAAATTAATTAAATTCCAAGAAAATTATTCTCTGAGACCAATACATGAACAACCCATACTTATTTTGTGTATAAACATTCTACTATTATTATTAATTTTATTAGAGTCAGAGAGAAATTGAGCAATGAGGGGGAGATAGAGAGGGAGAGACACAGAGAGACACCTGCAGCCCTGCTACACCACATATGAAATTTTCCCTCTAAAAGTGGGGACAGGGGCTTGAACCCTGGTCCTTATGCACTGTAATATGTGTGATTAACCAGGTGTACCACCACCTGGCCCATAAACAGATTCTTAATGTTGATTAAATCTCTTTTGACTTCAGTGTTTACAGTTCAAGGATGTTCTCCCTATTGGCATCAATGATCTGTGGCCAGAAATCCAGTCTAGAAATTTAAAACTTTAGTAGTAGCAATGCCAATAGTAACATGTCGGTAATGGGGAATTATTAAGCTTTGCTTTGTGCCTATAGCCCATCATTTAAGTGATGTCTAATAGTTTGTCCTCATAAAAATATCCAAGAATTCATGTTATCACTTTATACACATATTCTAGATGAGAGAATTAAGGTTTGCAGGGGAAATATATTTTCTTTTCCTTTCCTTTTCTTTCTCCTGTTTTATTATTATTGTGAATTTTTAAGATAGCACAGTGGTGGAATTGGAATTTTTTTTAAATTCTCAGCCCAGAAAAAAGTGTTCTGTCTTTTATAGAAAGACAAAAAGAGGGGCTATAGGATATTAAGGCATTCTCATCTCAAGAGGCATGACAGAAAACAGAAAGTAATAGAGTAAAAGAGTGGTAAGCTGTGCATGTATGGGCAACTCTAGAAAAGCTGTTTATCTTTTCATAATCTTGTATGATGACACTAATGAACAATTTTGTTATCTTTTTGGTGAAGTAATAATGATTAATGAGATTGTAGGATATCAGGGGTACATGTCCATATTATTCCCAACACCAGAGTTCCCATGTTTCACCCCCTCCATTGGAAGCTTCCTTGTGCTTTATCCTTCTGGAAGTATGGACCAAAATTCTTTTTGGGGTGCAGCAGGTGGTACTTCTGGCTTCTGTAATTGCTTCTCTGCTGGACATGGGTGTCCGCAGGTGGATCCACAGCCCCAGCCTGTTTCTGTCTTTCCCTGGTGGGGAAGGGCTCTGGGGAGGGGGGGTTTCCCAGGACACATTGGTGAGGTCATCTTCCCAAGAAAGTCAGGATGGCATCATAGTAACATCTGCAACTTGGTGGCCAAAGAGCAGGAAGATCTAAAGCAGGACAAATTGTTCAATAATCAGGAACCTAAAGGTAGGAGTAGAGTAGATGGAACTAAAGGTTGTGAACATATATTTTAAAAATATTTTATTTATTTATTCCCTTTTGTTGCCCCTGTTGTTTTATTGTTGTAATTATTATTGTTGTTGTTATTGATGCCATTGTTGTTGGATAGGACAGAGAGAAATGGAGGAGGGGAAGACAGAGAGGGGGAGAGAAAGACAGACACCTGCAGACCTGCTTCACCTCTTGTGAAGTGACCTGGGCCTCCCCCCCCCCCCCCCGGCAGGTGGGGTGAACATATTTTTAACCAAACCTCTACTGTGACTATTACAGACACAAAATTTTGTCAAGTCTGAAAATCTTGGCTAAGTGCACCACCACTGGTCAACAAGGATATATATATATATATATATTTATTTTTTGTTTTCTTTCCCCAAAACTCGCCTTACTGGAAGAAATTATTTACAAGATAGTTGTTGTTACATAGGTACAGTTTTTGTTTTTTGTTTTAAGTTTTTGTTAATATTTATTTATTTTTGTTGCTCTTGTTGTTTTATTGTTGTTATTAATGTCATTGTTGTTGTATAGGACACAGAGAAATGGAGAGGGGAAGACAGAGAGGGGGAGAGAAAGACAGACACCTGCAAACCTGCTTCACCACTTATGAAGCATCCCCCCTGCAGGTGGGGAACCAGGGGCTCGAACCAGGATCCTTGTGCTTTGCGCCACGTGCGCTTAACCCGCTGTGCTACATATAATTTTTTTTATTATCTTTATGTATTGGATAAAGACAGCCAGAAATTAAAAGGGAAGTGTGACAGAGAAGAGGGAGAGAGGGAGAGAGAGAGAGAGACCTGCAGCACTGCTTCATCACTCACAAAGCTTTCCCCTTGCAGGTAGGGAGGGGGAGCTCAAACAAACATCCTTGCACACTGCAACATGTGCATACAACTAGGTGCACCACAACCCAGCCCCAACAAAGATTATATATATATATATATATATATATATATATATACACACACACACACACACACACACACACACACATATATATATATAATTTTTCACCAAGTGGAGAATTGTCTTGATATCTCTGTCCTGTAAGAATCACTTTTTGTGATCTACAGAAAACCTGGGCTAAGTTTGCACTTAATGAATTTCTAGTTTAAAGACTCTAATTCCCACTCTTGCCATAAGACACACTTTTCTCCTCAGTGCCCCAATCCAATTTAGTTTCTATTCTGATCACTAGCTTAAAATAGACTGAGAAAGGGAACATTAAAGTAGAAAATAGATGAATCCATTGAAAAAGAAATAGAAAAGGTGATCACAGGGAAATCTCAGTCAGAGCAAAAGTATGAAGGAAAAAAATCATAGAAGTGTATATTAAAAATGTTTTTCTTTTTTTGCAAAATAAAAATAAAGAGGGAGAAAAATCATGAAAGAAAATAGTACAAATATCTGAATGTAACTTTTTTTTAATGCCATCCAACCAGGGAATGAGTTAAGTCTTAGTAGCATAAGACACAGAGATTCTAAATTTGGAAGTATTTGAGGATTAGTATCAAGAGCAAGAAAAATAATAATAATAAAAAATATAAAGGACAGTTGAATCTGAGCTTCTGTGGAGATAGACTGATTAAAGATAAAAAAAGATGATGCACACTTTCTGATACAGAACAGTATGATATGCTAAGAGTAAGAGGATAGCAATCTCAGATTAGTGGAAACTAGGGCTGTCAGTGTGCAAGTACTGACATTAATGTGCTACTCCTGGGAATCTGGCAGTAGTACGGAGGGTTAAGCGCACTTGGCACAAAGCACAAGGACAGGCGGAAGGATCCTCAAGGACAGGCGGAAGGATACCTGTTTGAGCCCCTTGTCTGGCTCCCTACCTGCAGGGGAGTCGCTTCACAAATGGTGAAGCAGGTCTGCAGGTGTCAGTCTTTCTCTCCTCCTCTCTGTCTTCCCCTCCTCTCTCCATTTCTCTCTGTCCTATCCAACAATGACAACAATAATAACTACAACAATAAAACAACTAAGGGTAACAAAAGGGAATAAATAAACAAATATTTAAAATAAGTTATATATATAACATGCTACTCCTTCAAAAGTTCATCACAATCTAGATGCAAAACCTATGCCTTCCTGAGGTAGCAGTCTCTCTCAAGAAGCATGGGGATACATACACAGCTAGGATCAGCCATGTTGCCCATTATTCTGACCACTGAGAGTAATTGCTGACTAGACTGTGAAAGAACTGGGGACCAGGCAATTGGTGCACCCAGTTAAGTGCTCACATTATAGTGCTCAAGGACCCGGGTTCAAACCCCTGGTTCCCACCTTCTGGGGTAAAAGCTTCAGGAGTGGTGAAACAGCTGCAGGTGTCTCTCTGTCTCTCTCCCTCCCCTTCCTCTCTCAATTACTCTCTGTCTCTATATAAGTTAATACTAAAAAAAAAAAGAACTTGAAACAGGCGAGAACGATTTGCTAATATCTTCATATTAGGGTGTTAGTCAGGAACAGAGATAACTTCATTTGATCCATGTTCTACTTATTTAATTTGTTCTGAAATAAGTGTGTTTCTACATGCAGCTACTGAATGTAGTTATTAAAACAGGTAGTAATGTTAATCATGGGGGATCTACATAAGATACTAGAATTATTATTATTATTCTAGGAAAAAAGATCACTCTTAGATGCATATTGTACTAAGTATCTCATGCAAAGACATTTATAAATGTCTTAATGATAAATGCTTTGCCTTTTTATCCTCTTCCTGTCTTCTTTTACTTCATCAAATGTATCACATCAGTTTTGTTTTATTGTTATCACTGTTATTTGCAGAGACACACATAGGATTTAGCAAATCCCAGGTACCTTTTTTTCCCCCCATTCAGATGGGTAGACTGAGGCAGTGAGAGACATTACAGCCACCACTTCCTCTGGTGCCTTGCTTCTCCATTGTGGTACAGGGATTTAAATAGTGGCCTCAGGCATATATGGCAAGGCACACACCCTATCTCTCCAGCTAATAGACAATCTCTAAACCTCTATTATCTTTCAACATATGTGGAGCCACTCTGAATTATATTTGAAGAACATTTTTGGAAATGGAAGATAAAAATATCACGTTGTCATCTGGGAGTACACCATTTAAAAGTATTAGAGATCACCAACATCTTCCTCCTCCACCCCCTCCCCCTCCTCCTCTTCTTCTTCTTCTTCCTCCTCTTCTTCTTCTCCTCCTCCTCCTTCTCCTCCTCCTTCTTCTCCTCCTTCTCCTCCTCCTTCTTCTCCTCCTCCTCCTCCTCCTTCTCCTTCTCCTCCTCCTCCTTCTTCTCCTTCTCCTCCTCCTCCTTCTTCTCCTTCTCCTCCTCCTCCTTTTCTTCTTCTCCTCCTTCTTCTCTATCTTCTTTTTTGCCTAACTTATATTAGGGATCTTAATCTTAAACATCACATAAATAGGAGAGATTTAATTAAAGCTTGAAAAAAATGTGTTACTGTTAATTGAATTCTTACCATAGTTACCTTTGCAAGCCAAAGTTAATGAAACTCCAGTTCAAAGTGGATGGGTTTGGGGAATTGAGGTAGCTATTTATTTCTTTATCTGAACACTATGGGAGAGCTTCTCAGTAAAATACAGAGTTCAATTAGAAGAGTTTTTATTTGTAGCTATCGATCTCGGTCCACACTGCTCAACTGCTAGGATTTTAAAAGCAGAAGGAGTTAGAGGTTCAAAGGCCATTAAACAAGGTCAATAGTGTGAGCAAAGGAGAGACCACTTTGCATTTTGAAAGCCTGTGGAGTACAGGATGGATTTAACTCCATCTTGCTAGACGCCAGCAAAAGCCCCAGGCCCCTCACCTAGCTCTTGCTTCTTTGCCCCACCCCTGAACCTCTCCTTAGTCTCTCTCTCTCTCTCTCTATCCCCCCCCCCCCCATGTCTCGGCATTACCAAGCTATAAATGGCCCGAGAGCTTAGAGACAAATCAGGTCAGCTGGCTCTCACCAGGGAAAAGCTTCTTACTTCCTAGCAGAACCGTGCAGTGGAAGGAGGGAGGGAGCCCAAGCTTCAGTCTTTGCTGTGCGGGCTCTAGGGGTGGAGAGGGGGGTGGGGGGTGGAGAGAGAAAGAGATGGGGGAGGGGGAGCTTGCACACCCAACACCGTCGCACTAGACCCAAGTCTACAAACTTATTGGTCGCTGCAATGGAAACTCCCAGGCAGTGCTGCTGCTACTGGGTGGAGTCGCGCTCTCCGGCCCCACCTATGGGACCTAGCTTCCCCTGCAACCCTGCTCCACCCTCCTGCACCCTCCAGGGAGAGTCTTCCAGCGTCTCTCCAGGCTCGGGCTAGTCTGTCCCAGCTCCTTGAGCCCTCTAGTCCAGGTTAAAAATAAATAAATAAATAAATAAATAAATAGCCTTCCATAGCCTAAAGGGCCATCTCTCTGTGGCTTAGTTGGAGGACACTTGTGCAGAGAACCCTTTTCACATCCCCGCCCGGATCCCTGGGTCAAATGGCAGTATATAAACTTCTGCCCTAACCTAGTCAGCACCTTACAGCCAGGGAACCCAGACACCTCGGAACTCCGTTGATTGAACTCTGTTGCATCTGGGCATGCTCAGTATCAGGGCAGGTTTTGATTGAAAGTTAGAGAAAGAGAGAATAGCTTTGTGTATTATGCTGGTTCCATCTCCTATGCATATGGCTTGCTGAACAGGTTGTGGGCGGTGTGTGTGTGGGTGTGTGTGTGCGTGTGTGTGCATCTCTGACCTCCCTCTTCTCTCAAAGGTTTAGGGGGTGCCTGAGATTGCATCTTTTTTTTTGGTGGGAGGTGGGGGCAGTCCTCTCTAATGTCCTCCAGCCCCCCAGGGTCCCCCTCCTTGGGTTCCCGTCCCCTCAGCCTGGGCTGGAGAAGACTGTACGGAACTGGGCTGGGCTCCGCTGGCTGAGGGATCCACCTAGGATTGCTGCGCGCCGATTGGCTGTCGGCCACAGGGAGCCCGCACCGCAGCCAATCAGGAGGCCGGGGCTGGGAGCTGCTGGGCGGGCACCGCCTCCTCCTCCTCGCGGCTGGAGGGATTCCTGGAGCAGCTGCAGTGTAGGGGATGCTCTGACTACCCCCGTGCCTCTCCCTGCAGCCTTGCAAGCCACAACTTGGGGCTGCAGCCCGCCCAAGCCTCCGGCACCCCCTTTCCAAGGCGGTGCACAGCAGAGAGGAGAGGTGGGGGTGATCCGGCAACTCCCGAAGGGGTGTGTATCAGGTGGGGGCGACCAGCTGTGTTGGGGGGGCACCCTCACACCCACACACCCACACCTCTTTTGTGTTGCAGGCTGCCCCTCTGAGAACGAGAGCGAGCGCACGGAGGCAGCAGCAAGAGGAGTGCTCCACGCCCGGGTCCTCCAGAGGGGACCCGCGACTGGCACCCCCCTCCATCTCCACCACCAGCAGCAAGGTTCTCCCAGCAGGTAAGGCGGCGGGACGGACCCGGACAGCCCACCCAGGTGCCGCCTGGCTGCTCAAACCCGCCCTGGAGCTGCTCTCATGCTTGGTACTCTGGGGGTTCCGGCTACCGTGGGAGGTTGGGGACCAAGGGAGGGAGCCCCGGGTGGCCTATTGTGAGAAATCTGATGAACCCACAGGAACAGCTTCTGTCACAGCACTTTGCACAGTGATTTCCAGCCCAGAGTTGCTGCTGGTCTCCCCCTACCCCATCTTCTGGCTTGCTCCTTCCTTCTTGCCTTCCTTCTCTCTTCTCCCATGCACCCCCCACCCACTCTCTCCATCTCTAGCTCTCACCTTCCCCCACTCCTTTTTTTTTTTTTCCATCTTTCATTCTCCTTCCACCCTGAGCACTCCAGGGATTCTTTTCCTCCTGAAGAGAATTGCTTTTTTTTTTTTTTTTTTAATTTCCCCCTCTAAGGGAAAGGGAGGAGTTTAGGGGATGTTGTAAAGGAAGGAGAAAAAGATCTTCTTCCCAGGGAAAAGGGAAGAAACCAAGACAGAATGCCAGCACTGCTTTGAAAATGAGAGTACAGAAAAGCGATTAAGCCTGAAAGAGAGGAGTAAACAAGCCAGCCAGCCGGGACTGTCAGAGAGGTGGAAAACATCAAGTTTGTCCTGCCCTCCTCCTTGACACAGGCAGTGTCTCTCACTTGATTCCTTCAGAGGGAACCAGAATAAACCAACATTCCAAACACTTGCCATGGCTACTTAACTGCTGCTGCCTTTCAGTGCCAACTATCTGACTGTTCCTGTTCTCTTCTGTCCTGTGGGACTGACTGCCTGTTTGGGATTACCCATCAGTGGGAATGTTTGAACTTTTAAAAATGTCTCTTATTAATAAAGAGGGAAAAAAGGGGGGGATAATAGGAAAGAGGAGTGCTTCCTGGAGCTCTCTGGAATGGTTTTTTAATAGGGAGGGGGGATAAAAATGTGAAGTCTAAAAAATATTTGCAAAGTGACATCTAGGTATTATCAGGAGACTTGGGTTTCTACTTAGAGAAAGTCAAGCTTCTAGTTAGCTTTCTGTACTTCCTCAGATATTCATCCTTTGGGGGCGTCAAAGCAGTCATTTAAGTTTTTGTCTTCAAGGCACATTTGCAGTGAATTATGACTGTATTTTGCTTTTCCGACTGCCTGCATGCATCCATCTTTCCATTATCAAATCCATGCCTCACCTTGCCTTCTCTTCTATTAATGAGACTGCCCACTAAATATAAACAGGGTGTTTATTACAATCTCAGTATAAACACCATTTGGAAGATCAGTTGGCAAGAATCTTCTTCCCCTTGCACAAAGTTTAGAAAGTAGTGGTAGGCTGTTGGACTCTGATTTTCAGTATTTTAAAGGGAAAGCCTTTTTTTTTTCTTTCTTTTTTCTTTTTTTTTGGTTACTGTTGTTTTCATGTAGAGTTGGCTGGCATCTTCTGCATTTGCCAATCCCATCATCAGTGCTAGCAGCTTTCACTCCCTATTATTCACCAGAGAGGAAATGAGGAGAAGTGCCTGGTTCAGTGTAAGAGGAAATAGTGTCTGTGAGTCCTGTGGGCATTCAGGGGAACCAGGGAATGGAAAGGTTCAGCTAAAATCCTTTCCTTGGATTTTTCTATCAGGGGGTATCTTTTCCTGCATGCCCACTTGGAGTAAGAAAAAGCACTCTTCTTCTCAACTCTGCCTGACCTTCAACACTGATCTGTGCCTGTCAGGAAGTATCTTTTCACCAGATGCCTCCGTATATTCAGCTTACAGGCAACTTAGAGAAACACTGGCTTAATTTCCTATCAATCTGTTATTTTTTTCCTAAACCATTTTTCACTTGAAGCTATTCCCTTTCCTATGTAAGTAGGATGACCCTAGTGTCAGGCAAAGAAAAAAGAGCTTTCTCCTGGGGCTTTGGCATTTACATGCTTCGTTTGAATGTACTTGAAATCTCTGTGGAAAGATAACTAATTTTTTTTAGAGGTGCCACCTTTTGGTTACAAGGACAAAAGGACAATCTCTTAATTGCCTCTTGTGTATACAATAGATTTAACAAGTTTGGACAAGAAAAGACGTATAAGAAAAGCAAAATAAGTTTTTGTTGGCTTATTTCTCCAGTGTCTCAGGGAAAGAGAAAAGTTTGCACTTGTGACATTGTTTTTCTTGATTTGTTACAAATATTCATTGCAGCAGTGACCGATGAAAGATAAATATGAGTATTTGACTTTTAAGCACTTCTGAAAACAAGCCCTTATGTACTGTAATTCAGAACCACTTCTGATATGTGTTGTGCAAAAGGAGAGCAGACTTTGAATGCATTATAGGGAATCACTAAACCATCGTGCCACACAAAAATATTGAATATAGCCAGTAGCCGTCTCACGCAGTCTTTATCTCTTCTCATTTTAAAAGACTTTTTCTTTTTAGTAAATCTTATTACCATTTCAGAGAAAATATGTTAATTAACCTTTTAAAAAACAACAACAACAAAAAACTAAACATTACTGCTATGCAGACAGCAAGACAGCATTCTAAAATATGAAGTGCCCCAAATACCACATATTAGTTCTTACATGGTAGGTAGGTTTTTCACTTCATTTTATAATGGAAAATTTTAGTTGCTTCCTTGGCCAAGTAATTAGATTCTTCCAATCAGGAACTATAAAAATGCCTAACAGTATTTACTAGATGCTAGACTTCACATATATGAGTCTCTGCATATTAGACTTGGTTCTAACTGAAAATATAGTTGCTTTTCTTCATTGCATTTGTAAAATGAACTTAAACATTAAGAAATAAAATAAAGTATGTACCGAGCATCTGAAAGTTAATGTGAACTTCCTGTGTGCCTGATAATATGATGAATATAATATCAGCTCATTTATTTTGAGGTCAGCATATTAAGTCAGTTAAGCATGAATTCCTAAAACATGTTGAGAGTCCTCTAATCTTGGGAGTCGGGCTGTAGCGCAGAGGGTTAAGCGCAGGTGGCGCAAAGCACAAGGACCCGCATAAGGATCCCGGTTGGAACCCCGGCTCCCCACCTGCAGGGGAGTTGCTTCACAGGTGGTGAAGCAGGTCTGCAGGTGTCTATCTTTCTCTCCTCCTCTCTGTCTTCCCCTCCTCTCTCCATTTCTCTCTGTCCTATTCAACAATGACAACAACAATAATAACTACAACAATAAAACAACAAGGGCAACAAAAAGGGAATAAATAAATAAAATAAAATATTAAAAAAAAAGAGTCCTCTAATCTTAACAAACCCACATATACATACAGAGACAATTGTATGAGTCTAAAATAATTGGGATTTTCATTTTCTGCAACAAACAAGAAGAGGTATCTTTAATTCAGAATGGGAGTGATTACATGATGGTTGGGGAGGGAAGGCAAAAATAAGACAGCTTGGTTGCATAATGGAACAAACTTGATGGGATATTATAGAAAGCCAAGATCAAAGTTAGCTTTGTTGTTATAGAATTATGTGGATATGGGCTCTCTATGTGTTTTTGCTAAATGATAATACTAATAACAATAACAACAATAATAATGCTTTTTAGAATTAACTTACACATTTATGATTTCAGTATTTTAAAGTCTCCCTAAATGGATCTGTAATCTCTGATAAACTAGAGATACTTTCTGAATGAATTGCTTTCCATTGAAATTAGCCAAAGGTATTTCAAAAGGAATACAGTATATGGTAGATACTTTCAATTTCAGAACGTGTGTGTCTGTGTGTGCGTGTCTATCTCTGTGTGTTTGTGTTTGCATAGCCATATTCTCAGAATTTATACCCTTTTCTGAAAGTATTAGAAACTAATGACAATAGCATATAGTCTGCTGAAAACCACCATTTAAAAAAAAATTACAGCATCTTGAGGATGTTTGTAATAGCTCTTTGCTTGAGAGACTAGGAATACCGGAAATAAACTCAATGAACCTCTCCATCACTCTTTACAGTCTCTTTTATAGCTTTTGGAAGATATATAGGAATTGTGGATTCAAAGAAAATTTGCAATTTAGGAACATGCTGTTTTGTATGCAGGTGATATGACAGCCATATTTTCAGATTATTTACACAGAAGAGGGTAATAAAGTTATTGACTTCTAGAGGTGTTTTTTTTTCTCCTCCTAATATTTACTGAAAGATAAACTTGCTCTTATTTATTTATTTATTTATTTTTACAGACGTGCATGGCATGTTTTTCACTGACTTTCTCAAGTGCAATAGTTGTGTGAGCAACCCCTCTAGAAATTTTCGGGACTTTTTATGAAATCAAGAAATCGAATTCACATCTGTCTATTACTTGTGCTATTTCTTCCTAAGCAGGCATCTACTCTTCTAGTTGAAAGGAAATAGCTTCTCTGTCATTTTGAGAATGTTCTTGAAAAATCAAATTTATATTGACTTTTAAGATAAACCCTGGTAGCAGCATATATGAACATCATTTTACTCATGCATTAGTAGTGGGAAAATAAATGTATTTTCAACGTTATTCCAAATAAATTTGTTATGTCTATCACAGTGAGAAAGTTGCCCTCCCATATATGTGGGGGGAAACATCTCTCATCACTGCTATTTTTTTTTTTATTAAAAGGATGAAGGTTTTTCTTTAAAGTGTGCATGACAAATAGCGCTATGTTATAGAAATAGCAAGAACCAGAATTGGTCTTTGTTCAATATTAAGTGTATACTTTTAGGAAGCCAAGTGTAAGGCAATATCTCTTAGAATATCTTTCTCCTTAATTTGAAAACAATTTGAAAGCTCTAAAGAAAGTAAAAACTGAATTTAGTGTAAACTTAGCACACTTTTGGTAATGTTAAAATTGCATTTTCTTTTTATTTATTTATTTAATTTTTTAATTTTTAATTTTTTCCCTTTTGTTGCCCGTGTTTATCGTTGTTGTTATTGTTATTATTGCTGTCGTTGTTGTTGGATAGAACAGAGAGAAATGGAGAGAGGAAGGGAAGACAGAAAGGGGGAGAGAAAGACACCTGCAGACCTGCTTCACTGCCTGTGAAGCGACTCCCCTGCAGATGGGGAGCCGGGGGCTCGAACCGGGATCATTAAGAAGATCCTTGCGCTTAGCGCCATGTGCGCTTAACACACCTGCGTCACCGCCCGGCTCCCAAAATTGCATTTTCTTTTACATCTTTGAAATATTCAGCACAGATGTTTTCAAAACGATCTTTTTAATGTCCGTATTTTCCATATTTAGTTAAACCACAGCGTATAATTATTTAGAGCTAGTTCTGATGCTTCTGTGGTTTCATTTGTCACCAGTATTGCAAGCTTTTTTATTTTTCTTTTTATATTTATTTACTTTCCCTTTTTGTTGCCCTTGTTGTTTTTCATTGTTGTTGTAGTTGTTGTTGTTGATGTCGTTGTTGGATAGGACAGAGAGAAATGGAGAGAGGAAGGGAAGACAGCGAGGGGGAGAGAAAGACAGACACCTGCAGACCTGCTTCACCGCCTGTGAAGCGACTCCCCTGCAGGTGGGGAACCCGGAGGCTCTAACCAGGATTCTTATGCCTTTCCTTGCGCTTTGTGCCGGACTCCCTACTGCAAGCTTTAAAGGCTCATGTCACACTTGATCGTCCTAATTTGCCAATGAGAGAAATGAGAGAGGTGAAACTTTATTTTCTGGCTAGTGCAATGGAAACACAAAGAAAAACCACTGGGCACTTGTACATTGGCCTCACATAAGGATGTCCAGCTGGAGATTATACTTCAAGAGAGTGATTTTCTTTTACAGAGGGACTTTAGAAAACTATAAGCAAATTACAAGAATAAATGCCTCCTGTTTTTGATCTGTCTATATGAAATGAGGATGAGAATGGCCTTTTTAAGCTAGTGTAAGAACCTAGGAATTTATTTCATTTCTGGAATCCCTAACTTTCCTGTGGAGCAACATTCTATCACATTTAGCTGATGACAACCATGGTATACCAACCACAAATACTGTACCTACAACATTTACTGAGGAGGCTCAGTCAGGAATCCATGTTTTTTTTTTTTTTTTTTTTTTTTAGTGGGGCACCTGGTTAAGCATACACACTACAGTGCACAAGGACCAGGGTTCGAGCCCCTGGTCCCCACCTAGAGGGGGAAAAGCTTCACGTGTGGTGAAGCAGGGCTATAGGTGTCTCTATGTCTTTCTCCCTCTCTATCTCTCCCTCCCCTTTCCATTTCTCTGTCTCTATCGAATCATAAATCAATAATTAAAAAATAAAGGAATTCATGTTTTGCAGAATAAGCAATTAATCCAAATCAAATTATAGCACTGCCCCCTTACCCTTATCTTAGTGAACCTTCTTTTCTATTTGTGTAAGATGTCTTTGTTTATTATTTAAAGTGCTTAGAGTCTATATAGTAATAATTGTTATTATTATGGTAAAAGGGTAGCATGAAAGTAAAAAGATTTTTCCATATCCATCCATGCTGTAGTAACCTTTTAAAAATTGTATACATTTTATTTATTTTCATTTTTTAATTTTTGTATTTTATTTTTTAAAATATTTTATTTATTTTTATTTTTGAGAGAGATGCAGAGGGAGAGAGAGGGAAACACCAGAGCACTGGCCAGCTCTGACTTCTGTTGGTGTGGGGGATTGAACCTGAGACTTCAGTCTTAGGCATGAGATTCTCTTTATGCTATCTCCATTACCATTATGCTATCTCCCGCCTTTTTTTTTTTATTAGTGGTTTAATAATGATCAACAAGATTGTAAGATAACAGGGGTATAATTCCACACAGTTCCCACCACCAGAGAGTTTCCCATACCCTCCATCGGAAGCTTCCCTATTCTTTATCCCTTTGGGAGGATGGACCAAAATTCTTTATGGGGAGCAGAAGGTGGGAGGTCTGGCTTCTATAATTATTTCTCTGCTGGACATGGATGTTGGCAGCTGTCTCTACACCCCCAGCCTGTTTCTGTCTTTCCCTAGTGGGGCAGAGCTCTGGGGAGGGGAGGTTCCAGGACACACTGGTGAGGTCGTCTGCTCAGGGAAGTCAGGATGGTGTCATGGTAGCATCTACAACTTGGTGGCTGAAAAGCATTAAGATATAAAGCAGGAAAAACTGCTTAATAATCAGGAACCAAAAGGTAAGAGTATAGCAGATGAGATTTGGGGTCTTCATGTTGGAATAAGCTAGGAAGTCTATTTTATTTTATTTATAAAAATATTTATTTATTTATTACTGGATAGACACAGAGTAATTGAGAGGAGAGGGAGAGAGACAGACATCTTCAAGCCAGCTTTACCACTACTGAAGCTTTGCCTGGTTAGGTGGGGACCAGGGCTTCAACCTGGGTCCTTGTGCACTTTCATGTGTGCTTAACCAGATGTACCACTTAGCCTTATTTATTTATTTGTTTATTGCCTCCACGTTTATTGCTGGGGCTTGGTGCCTGCACTATGAATCCACTGCACCTGGAGGCCATTTGTGGTTGCCCTTGTTGTCATTATTGTTATTGTTGCCATTGCTGTTGTTGTTGGATAGAACAGAGAGAAATGGAGGGAGGAGGGGAGGACAGAGAGGGGGAGAGAAAGACAGACACCTGCAGACCCGCTTGACCACCTGTGAAGTGAATCCCCTGCAGGTGGGGAGCTGGAGGCTCGAACCGGGATCCTTACGCAGGTCCTTGTGTTTTGCACCATGTGCACTTAACCTGCTGCTCTACAGCCTGACTCCTTTTTTTTTTTTTTATTGAGGTTGTTAAAAACTTTATAGCTCAGTCATTGTCACATGCATATAATGTCATTATGTACCTGGCCTGCACTGCAGGTGGGGGTGTAAATCAGTCCAACCCTTAGGGCAGGTAGTCTGGAGACTGACACCCTTCTTTCAGTCACAAAGTCAGCAAACCCACCTCCAGTTCTGTGATGCTCCCTGGGTGTGACCTAGGTACCTAGGGGGCCACTTCCTTTGTGGCCCAGTCTGTGTGCCTATCACCTCAAGCTTCCTCTGGCCTCCAAGCAGATTAATTGGATCTACTAATTGCTTCCTTGAGATCTGCTGAGGTATTTTCATCAGCATGATGCCTAAGGCTCATGAAAATACTCAGCCCAAATACACACAGCTATGCCAAGCTTAGTTTTTTAATACTTTTAAAAGGAGATGTTGACTCTTGCACGAGTTCTAGGTTGACTGATGAAATGGCTCTTATTATGTTTTTAAATATTTTTCATTTCATGTATTACTCGGTAGAGAAAGAGAAATTGGGCTGGGAGCAGATAGAGAGGGACAGAGACAGAGACACCTGCAGCCCTGCTTCACCACTCTGGAAGCTTTCTTCTAGCAAGTGGGCGCCAGCAGCTTGAACCTGTGTCCTTGCACTCTGTAGTGTGTGCTTAACCGGGTGCACCACCATATGACCCCAGAATAGTTTTGATTGGGAGTTTCTTTTGGTTACTAACAAGTGATCCCAACAAAAGGTGAAGTTGTCAAACCAGGAACCAATGTGTTTTTTTTTTCTTTTACTTTTTGACTTCAGTGGACAAACCTGAACTAATTACTAAAAGGAGTTTCACCTGCTTGAACTAACTGTCATCTTTTCAGTATCCTCCTGTGTCTTGTTCTGAAAAACCTTCCATGTCGGGTCCGGGTGGTGGCGCACCTGGTTGAACACACATGTTACAGCCCACAAAGACCCGGGTTCAAGCCCCTGGTCCCCACCTGTAGGAGGAAAGTTTGCAAGTGGTGAAGCAGGGCTGCAGGTGTCTCTGTCTCTCTTCCTCTCTATCTGCCTCTTTCCTCTCTCAATTTCTGGCTATCTTTATCCAGGAAAGAAAGAAAGGAAGGGAGGGAGGGAGGGAGGGAGGAAGGAAGGAAGGAAGGAAGGAAGGAAGGAAGGAAGAGAAGAAAGAAAGAAAGAAAGAAAGAAAGAAAGAAAGAAAGAAAGAAAGAAAGAAAGAGGGAGTCGGGCGGTAGTACAGTGGGTTAAGCGCACAGGTAGCGCAAAGTGCAAGGACATGCATAAGGATCCCAGTTTGAGCCCTCGGCTCCCCACCTGCAGGGGAGTCGCTTCACAGACGGAGAAGCAGGTCGGCAGGTGTCTATCTTTCCTTCCCCCTCTCTGTCTTCCCCTCCCTCTCTCCCTGTCTCTTGGTCCTATCCGACAATGATGGCATCAATAACAACAATAACTACAACAATAAAACAACACAGGCAACAAAAAGGGGAATAAATAAATATTTAAAAAAGGAAACAAAGAAAGAAGGAAGGAGAAGGGAAGAAAGGAAGGAAGAAAGAAAGAAAGAAAGGAAGAAAGAAAGAAAGGAAAAAAGAAAGGGGGAGGGAGGGAGGAAGGAAGGAGGGAGGGAAACCTTACATGTCCACATAGTACCTCCTCCTCATAAGAGATAACTGAGAAGTGGTTTCATTCTAATGACTCCACGGGTAGCACTGTAGACTTTTATAGAAAAGTGCCTTTCTGTTAACTACAAATCTAGTGTCAGTCATCTTTTGATGAAAGCTACTGTAAGTAGAAATAATACTACGATCCCAGCAGGCCATGCTCTAGATGTCCTGTTAATATAAACAGGGTGGAGACCCTCCTCACCATTTACTGAACTGGGTTGGCTTGGATCGTGTGTTGTTTGTGAGCGACCAAGCTGAGCCCATCCTCCACCACACTGAAGGAAGCTTTTGGAGCTATGGCTCTTTCTCTCTCTGTTTCTCTCTCTATATATATTTGATAAGAGACAACCAGAAACCCAGAGGAATGGGGAGATAGAGAGGGAGAGAGACACCTGCAGCCCTGCTTCACCACTAGTGAAGCTTTCCGCATGCAGGTGGGGACCAGGGGCTTGAACCTGGGTCCTTGTACATTGTAACATGTGTGTTCAACCAGGTGTGCCCCCACCTGGCCCCTATTTCTCCCTCTTCCTCTCCTTTTTCCTCTTCCTTCGTTTCTGTCTCCTATCTCTGTCTTTATCTAAAAAGAAAATGAAGAAAGTGCCCAATAGTTTTATTTATTTTTAATTTCTTTGTTTGGAGTTCGGAGGACTAATGTTTTACAGTTGACAGGAAATACAATAGCTTGTACAAGAATAACATTTCCCGGTTTCCCACATAACAATACAACCCCACTAGGTCCTCTGCCATCACATTCCAGGACCTGAGCCCCCCCCCCCCCCCAGGGAGTCTTTTACTTTGGTGCAATACACCAGCCTATTTCTATTTTTGTGGGGAAAAATCAACAAGTAGTATTTAGACAAGAAGACTCATTGGCTTTTGAAAGAAGGGCAAGTTGTATAGTGTAGCCTATAAAGACCTAACCAACTCTGGTCATTTTATTTTTATTTATTTATTTATTTTTTCCTCCTCCAGGGTTATTGCTGTGCTTGGTGCCTGCACCATGAATCCACCGCTCCTGGAGGCCATTTTTCCCCCCTTTTGTTGCCCTTGTTGTAGCTTCGTTGTGGTTATTATTATTGCCCTTGTTGACGCAATTCGTTGTTGGATAGGACAGAGAGAAATGGAGAGAGGAGGGGAAGACAGAGGGGGAAGAGAAAGATAGACACCTGCTGACCTGCTTCACCGCCTGTGAAGTGACTCCCCTGCAGGGGGGGAGCCGAGGGCTCGAACTGGGATCCTTAAGCCAGTCCTTGGGCTTTGCGCCATGTGCGCTTAACCCGCTGCGTTACCTCCCGACTCTCGGTCATTGTATTTTTAACTCGCAAGGTTATTTAAAAAAAAAAAAAAGGAGACCTAGTTTTGCAGGAGAAAGACAAGGTTGTAAAGCCTTGAATCTGTTTATGGCTAGGAGTGTCTGCCAGGTCCTGGTGTGGAGACTGGCTCTCTGTCTCATCCCTGGCATTTTCATCTGATTGGAGAAATGACTAAAGTGAGCCTTTGGGTACTGCATCATACATGTGGAACACCAGAACCTCTTGTACAAATAGAATAACATCAGCATCCGATTTCAACCAGTATCCAGATTTCAAGGCTATTGGCTTTCTGCTTTTTAAAATTTATTTTCTCTTTTGTTACCCTTGTCTTTTTTTTTATTGTTGTTGTAGTTATTACTGTTGTTATTGATGTCATTGTTGGATAGGACAGAGAGAAATAGAGAGAGGAGGAGAAGACAGAGAGGGAAAGAGAAAGATAGACACCTACAGACCTGTTTCATAGCCTGTGAAGTGAATCCCCTGCAGGTGAGGAGCTGGGGGCTAGAACCTGGATCCCTAGGCCGGTCCTTGCGCTTTGTGCGACGTGCACCTAAGGTGCTGCGCTACCGCCCGACTACTGGCTTTATGTTTTAATATATGTACATTATCCCACAATATGACAGTGCTTAAAAGTGTTTTGCGTGTTCTCTGTCTGTGGTGCAAGAAATTCCTGTAAGGGCTGAGTTAATGACATGACATTACAAGCTGTTTGACTCTTTTTACTGTTTTCATGAAATTATAAAGTTATGTCTTAAAAGCCTAGTCACCAACTTGAGCTAAAAATGACATTTACATAAAAGCCAATGTAGTCTTAAACTGACCAAATGCTACCGTGCTTTTTAAATTTAGTTGTTTTTTTAAAACAGTTGACATACAAGTTTCCAGTCCCCCCACACACACATACCCCCACACCCCCTAGGAGAATCATAGACTTTCTGGGCCATTCCTAGCCACAACAGAATGAATACTGTTGACAGGTATAGGCAGGCTTCTTCAGGAAAAAGAAAACACATTTTTATATGCCTTGGAGAATCTGTTTTATGATTTATGCATTGAACACATGGCAACAATTTGATTTCTTTTGACTTTGCAACCTACAAGCATTGGAGCAAGAATAGATCTGTTCAACTCTTCCAGTGAAAAGACTATAACAGTTCTCTCCTATTGCCTTCCTCCATCCCTCCCTTCCTTCCTTTCTTCCTCCCTTCCTCTCTCTCTCCCTCCCTTCCCCTCTCTCTCTTTCTTTCTTTCTTTCTTTCTTTCTTTCTTTCTTTCTTTCTTTCTTTCTTTCTTTCTTTCTTTCTTTCCTGGATAAAGACAGCCAGAAATTGAGAGAAGAGAGAGGAAGAGAGAGAGGGAGAGAGATAGAGAGACACCTGTAACCCTGCTTCACCACTTGCAAACTTTCCTCCCTCTCTCTCTTTCTGGTCTGTTCTAATTGTACCCTTTCTTTATCCTTTCTTTCAGCCTCCCTTCTTCCCTTTCACTTTATTTTCCATACCTTGATGAGTGGGTTTTCAGTAGAATCGCCATCATCTTTGTACTCCTGGCCCCAATCTAATCTGCACTAGCTGGATTCATTCTTTACTAATAACCAGGAAAATTGGTTTTTAGTGTGTGAGGATTCTGGGTTAGCTTCACAAAACATGCCTAAGTACACCAGGGAGCAACTTTTCTATATGTTTATGTAATTGGAATACAAAATGGAATGGGGTATGATTTTGAATGTTTTTTTTATTAGTGATTTAATAGTGATTAACAAGATTATAAGGCAATAGCAGTACAATTCTACACAGTTTCCAACACTAGAGTTCCATGTTCTATCCCCTCCATTGGAAACTTCCCTATTCTTTATCTCTCTGGGAGGAAGGACCACAATTCTTTATGGGGAGCAGAAAGTGGGAGTTCTGGCTTCTGTAATTGCTTCTCTGGTGGACATGAGTGTTGGCAGGTGGATCCACACCCCCAGCCTGTGTCTATCTTTCCCTAGTGGGGCAGAGCTCTGGGGAGGTGAGGTTCCAGGACACACTGGAGACACCATCTGCCCAGGGAAGTCAGGTTGGCATCATGGTAGCATCTGCAATTTGGTGGCTGGAAGGTGGAAGGTAGAACAAATTGTTTAATAAAAAGGAATCCAAAATTAGGAATTTAGCCAATGAAATTAGGGATCTTTGTGTGAGGAAAAAACTAGGAAGTCTGTTTTGGGTATGTTCCCTGTGGCCCATGACTTTGGTAATTTTTGCCTGAGCCTAATAACTAACATGCAGGTGGACTATAAGTATTGTCTGGGAAGATGGGGTCAGCATTGAGAATAGGGCTAGAAAGCTGAATCAGGGCAGAGAGTAGCATCCAAACTTGAAGGCAATCTATGAATAAAATTATCTGTCTACCTCACCCACCTGACCGAGGGTCCATATATATTCCTATTTAGCACAGGAGCCTGCATGACCTGAGTCCCTGTCAGTCTGAGCTCCAACAACGTGACCTCAGTCTCAAGGCTCTAGAAAGGGTATCTATTAATTTGCTTAGTACATGACAACTAGCATGCTACCAGGTGAAAAATAAAAGTCTAACCTCACTGAATATCGGCATTGCAATATTTGTTCTAATAGAAAGAATAAGGCCATGTTTTAAAGATTTATTTGTTAACGAGAGAGGAAAGAGAGAAACTAACCTGAATACCACTGAGGCACACAAGTTGGTCTCTCTCTCCCTCTCGCCCTCTTTTCTCAGTGTCTCCTATCAAATTAAAAACAAAAGATACATAAGTAAATAAATAATTAACTTAGGATATCAAGTTTGAAAGTCTAATGTCACCTCCCCAGACCATCAGATAAAAAAAAAGTTAATATACTGAATCTCTGTAAGTCTAACAATGAGTAAGTGTTGTTTTAAAATAATTTGAGAGTTTCCTCATCTATAAGAGAGGCTACTAATTCTGCATCACTAGACATAGGCTTTCAGTCCTTGCTGTATTAACACAGTTAATGTGATATGCCAGTCCAGTTTATTTCCTTCCTTGTCAACCACATAGCTCTCAGTCATCCATCTCAAGTGCATGGCGATGATTTAAATAGTAAGAGTTGTAGCTTTACTGCAAGCACTCTTTCACAGCATTTCTTCACAAAGAAATACACAAATACACAAAATTTCTCATAGTTTCCTGAGCCAACACTAGTGATGCTTGTCTTCTTGTATTCCAAAGAAGAGATATCTAAACTCTGCTTTAAAATGCAGACCCAGAAGGCTGGGAAGTGGCCTCCCTGGTAGAGGGTACAGGCCACTCTGCATAAGAACCTGGATCAAAGGAGTAATCTCCACTTGTGGGGGAACCTTCATGGGCTATGAAGCAGTGTTCTCTTCAAGTTCTCTTGCTGTCTCTTTGCTATCTCTTGTCATCTCCCTCTCTGTTTCCTCCTTGCCTCTCAATTTCCTTTAGTCTCTATCAAGAAAAAGAAAGAGAGATAAAGAGAAGAAAAAAAAAAAGAAAGGAAAATGTATAGTATTTTGCAGCCAAATACTATACATTTCAAACTTGTGTGATCCCTAGCTGAAAAGTATATATCATTTTAGAATAATATATTTCTTTGGGTAAGTACCTTGAAGTTGTTATAATGTGCACAGTTTTGGATGCTGGGAAGGAAGGAAGGAAGGAAAGAAGGAAGGAAAGAAGGAAGGAAGGAAGGAAGGAAGGAAGAAAGAAAGAAAGAAAGAAAGAAAGAAAGAAAGAAAGAAAGAAAGAGGAAGGAAGGAAAGGGAGGGAGGAGAATGGGAGAGAAAATGGCTGCCTAGAGGTGCCAACCCCAGAATTAACCCCGGTGGTAATTAATTGGAACAGAAGAGAAAAGAATAAAGAAACAGGTCTTAGCCCCAATTATTAAAATCTTACTTTGAAGTCCATCAGTTAAAAGCAATTTGGCATTAGGGATTAGACACAGTTGTCTACGTTAAGATGTTGAAAAATAGTATTGATTGTATAGTTGATCTATTAAAAAGAAACAAAGAGTTAGAATTGGGAAAGGCCTATAGAAAGATTATAACATTTATTGGATTGTGGTGGGTATTGATTGGAGGCTGGGGGTTGGGGTAACAGGCTATAATCATGTTTTTGTTTCTTTGTTTTGCTTTTAACCAGAACACAGTTAAACTATGATGGTAATAGGGTTTGAACCCAGGACCTTTGCTCCCTCGGTCATGAAGGTCTTTCTGCCTAACCACTATGCTATTTAGCCATCTAATCATATTTAATTTTTTAATCACATGTTAAATTTTTTTTCCATATACTCCATTTACTTTTCTCATTAGGCTGAGAATCATATTAATCTCACTACAATTTTTAAATGGGAGAATTGTTAAAGGAAGTGACTTTCCAGTGCCCTGCAAGCATTATGTCCAGGAACAGGGTTTCCTATGCCAAGCAGTTGGTTTGTGAAGTCAGTTCTCAGCCATAAGCACTTATCTAATCATCAGATCCCTTAGGGAAAGAAGGATAGTGACAATGAAATGAAGATAACCAAAAGATGTTGAAGATGACTTCCATTCAAAAGATGCAATTTCCATCTACTTAATTCAATAATTTGTCCAAGGCATGGCGGTGTGATAAAAACATGAAACTTAGAGTATATATCCTTGAAACCTGGATATAAAAACCTCTTTTGCGTGCAAACATCAATAAGATATCTGACTACTAAAATTGCATTTCCCTAGAAATGAGAACATAATAAAGCTTCCACATTGTTCATTACTGTACTCATAAATACAAAAAGAAAAAAGCACACCCTCTCACCTTTTTTATCTTAGACATTATCTCACCTAACTAAAATGCTTACTGAAGAAAGGATTTTAGACTTAAGCAGAGAATCAAGACGCCTTTTGAATTTATTTGTGTCTAGAAATGGAAAATAAAATTACAAGATTGATGCCAAGGTTATGCATCCTAGTTTGTTGAGCTCTACTTTATTTAGAGTCGGGTTCTTTATAGTGGTAGTCATAATGATTATTAGCTTAAATAAAAACTCCATCTAGGGGGTTGGGTGGTAGCACAGTGGGTTAAGTACACATGGCACCAAGGGCAAAGACCAGCGTAAAGATCCTGGTTGGAACCCCCGGCTCCCCACCTGCAGGGGAGTTCTTCACAGGCGGTGAAGCAGGTGAAGCAGGTCTGCAGGTTTCTCTCTGTCTTCCCCTTCTCTCTCGATCTCTCTCTGTCCTATCCAGCAACAAAATGGGAAGAATGGCCGCCAGGAGCAGTGGATTCACTGAGCCTGAGCAATAACTCTGGAGGCCAAAACAAAACAAAACAAAAACAACAACAGCTACAAAAGCCCCATGTTAAGAGAATGTTTTACTCCCAAAGAATTTTCCAGAATAAGCTTGATTAAAAAGTACGACGTATTATTATCTTTGCTGGCTTTGCATATTCTTGAAGTTGAGTGTTTTCCGTAGGTGTAGCATGCCTCAATTGCATAGAATAAGAGTTCCATTATAGAAAAAAAAATAGACTTGATCAAAAGTTGGCAGATGCAATCATTTTATGGTTCATAAGGTATGAACATTTGTTAAAGGGGAAAGGGGGAACAGGAAGGCAGACATTTGCTTCCCCCCATTCTGAAGGTCCGTCACGCGAATCTCAACAATGAATTGAAAAGAGCATGATTATCCAGGTAAATTAAACTTTTATTGAAAACATGTTAGGGCATGAAAGAGAGAGAGAGAGAGATAGGGAAAGAGATAGAGAGGAAAGGACTCACTTACTTTCTTGTTGGTCACATGGTAGTCCCAGAAAGACAGCGAGAGAGAGGGAAAAGGGACTTTTTTTTTTTTTTTTTTTTTGCTGTCAGGGTCAAAGAGCCTGAAGGATTTTGGGCTCTGGCTTTTAAACCCCAAATGAGCCCTGCCTACACCTTCTAAGCCACACCTGTAACCACTCCTGTTTCTGGACAGTAACTTTACCCCTCAATACACTATCTATTCACAAAGATGGGTGCTGACCACCATGGCAAAATCCCCCTCTCAGGAGGACCCTTACTGTTAAAGCCACCAGCGTCCTGGCTGATGGGTGAGGAGGGGACTTCTGGAGTTACAGGAGGAAATTCATTGAAGTTGAGTTTGCAGAGAGGATTTGGCCCCCAGTGTCTGATATAATCGTATTTATTATTATGCATGGAAACTCCCTATCAGTAAGACATGTTGGGTCTTTGCTTTACTACTGTCTTGGCTTCTTGCTTTATTTCTTTCTTTATTTTATTTTTTCATTCAGTGTTGAGATTGTTGGACTTGAGGATTCTTTAAAAAAATTTTTTTTTACATTTATTTTTCCTTTTGTTGCCCTTTTTAAAAAATTGTTGTGGTTATTATTGTTGTTGATGTCGTTGTTGTTGGATAGGACAGAGAGAAATGGAGAGGGGAGGGGAAGGCAGAGGGGGAGAGAAAGACATCTACAGACCTGCTTCACTGCCTGTGAAGTGACTCCCCTGCAGCTGGGGCTCCAACTGGTCCTTGAACTTCGCAGGTCCTTGAACTTCGCACCATGTGCACTTAACCCGCTGTGCTACCGCCCTAGACTTGAGGATTCTTAGAGATCTGCATACAGCCAGCCAAAGACATGTGAAGTGCAGACACATGGGGTTTTTATTGTCTTTATGGTGTGGAGGTTATTTCAAAGTTGATTTTATACTATGTGCATTTAACCTGATGTGCCACCGCCTGGCCCCCTAGTTGATTTTATAATTGACTTAATCATAGTATGAATCTCTGTAAACATTTGCAGCAAGATACTATACATTTCAAACTTGTGTGATCCCTAGCTGAAAAGTATATATCATTTCAAAATAATATATTTCTTTAGGTAAGTACCTTGAAGTTGTTGTTATAATGTGCACAGTTTGGGATGCTGGGAATGAAGTCAACAGAGCAAACAAACAAGGCTAAGGGAGGGTACAACAACAGCAGCCACAACAACAACAAAACAGTGCTGAGGGATAGTTTTAAATTGTGAGAAGTAATGCATAATAATACAACAGGCTAGTGGATAAAAACAAAGCCACTCAGGGAATCCAGTCAAGGAGCATATGTAAGCTGAGTCACAGGAAGGAAGGAACCAACAGTGTAAATATCTGGAAGCAGCAGTGTAGACAGAGGAAGCAGCCCCTACAGAGACTATGCAGACAGAGTGAGCTGTTTACTTACCGAGAGATTAACGGCAAAGATAGATAAATTGCACTTATTCTCAGTTCATACAGTGAACTCAGATTGAGCATTTTACTTATTTTATTTTTTAAAGAATTTATTTATTCATGAGAAAGATAGGAGGAGAGAAAGAACCAGATATCAGTCCAGTACATGTGCTACCAGGGATCGAACTCAGGATTCTCATGCTTGAGAATCCAATGCTTTATCCACTGTATCACCTCCCGGACCCACTACTTTAGCATTTTATTAAAAAGAATCAACCAACATTACGGAGCTTTTCCAAAGCACTAGAATCACACATAACCTCAGCTTTGTTTCAATATCTTTACTCATTTTTTAAAACATGTTTAAACTTTTATTTATTTATTTACTTACTGGATAGAGACAGCTAGAAATCGAGAGGGAAGGGGTGATGGAGAGGGAAAGAGTCAGAGAGACACCTGCAGCCCTGCATCACCACTGATAAAGCTATTCCCCTGCAGGTGGGGAGCAGGGGCTTGAACCTGGGTCCTTGTGCACTGTGGTTCCTGTGCTCAACCAGGTGTGCCAGGTGTGCCCGGCTCTACTCATTTTTCGTACTGGGTTTCCAGTCAGAGTTTATGTGCTAACATTTTCTATGATGACGATGATGGCATAGTTCCTACCCTGACTTTCAGAATTTACTCTCAGAATTCTTTTTTTTAAAGGGTTTGTTTTCTTTTGTTTAGCTTATTTAAATTTATGAGGGAAGTAGAGATAAAGGAAGGGGGAGAGACATAGAGAGAGGGAGGAAAAACCCTGCTCAGCTCTTGGTGGTGCTGGGTTCTGACACTGGGACCTCAGAACTTCCAGAATCAGAATGTGTTGTATAAACATTAAACTGTTTCACCAACCCTATTCTCAGAATTCTTCTAGGGTGTGCTGTTTTTATCCTGGGTTGTTTATATTGAGAAGCACAACTCTTTTTCTTTTTTTAAAATTTTTATTTATTAATTATTGGATAGAGACAGGAGAAATTGAGAGGGAAGGGGGAGATAGAAAGGGACAGACACAGAGAGAGACACCTGCAGCCCTGCTTCCCCACTTGCAAAGCTTTCCCCCTGCAGGTGGGGACCAGGGACTTGAACCTGGGTGCTTGTGCACTATCATGTGATCATTTAGCCAGGTGTGCCACAGCTTGGCCTCATAGCAATTCCTTTTCCTTTATAGCATATACAACTAATATACTTTAGAGAAAGCTTTTGTTAAATCTCCATAGACTTCTAACTTTTTGCTCCTCTTTCTAAGGGCCTAACCCCAATTTCACTTACTTTGGAATTTAAGTGAAAACCTTGATCATTTTTTCTTTTTTCTTTTCTTATCAGAGTAATGACTCCCCCACCCCCCATGTAATTTCCTTTTGACTATAGATTTGATTATATTCCACAAAAGTCTCATTTAGAATTTGAAAGAAAAGTAAATAAACACTGGAAATCTAATGAAACAAATCATTCTGTGTTGATGATCATTCAGACAACAGGGATCCCAGAGTCTTGGCCGGAAATTATTTTTCCTCTATCTAGTTTCATATCCTGGTTTCAAGAACTCAATAATTTAAGTCTACCTAGGTCCACTAGTGGACAGGGTGCTTTTTGAAGGCATACTAACCTAGGGGAGACTGCCACAGGAGCAGTTAAAGCATCAATCCGAAATGGCTGTCTTTTCACCACGAAGACTCTTGGAGACATGACACACTGATAGCATCATGCCTAGCAAATGGAGTTACCTGTGCAGCATTCATACAAAAATCACCCACAGGGGGGTCAGGCGGTGGTGCACCAGGTTAAGGGCACATGGTACTAAGTGCAAGTACCTGCACAAGGATCTTGAGTTGAGCTCCCGGCTCCCCACCTGCAGGGGGAAAGCTTCATAAGCTATGAAGCAGATCTGCAGGTGCCTCTCTTTCTCTCTCCCTCTCTATCTCCCCCTCTTCTCTCAGTCCTATCCAGTAAAACAAACAAAAAATGGTTGCAGGAGCAGTGGACTTGTAGTATAGTCACTGAGACCGAGTGATAACCCCGAAGGCAAAATAAATAAATAAATAAATAAATAAATAAATAAGCAAGTAAGTGAGTAAATATCACTCACATGTGAATGGTGTTTGAACATTGTCATAGACTATCTTGGCCATCAATGGTCTGCTCTGTGATTACCTCAGGAACCCAGGCTGTTCTATAATGTAACCATATTCTGTCTCCAAGTGTATGTTTACATTGACCTGTCTTTTGGTTTTTGAAAATGTATCTGACCACTAAAATGATTTTTTTATAGAATTAAAAAAAATATTTATTTATTTTCCCTTTTTGTTGCCCTTGTTGTTTTAATGTTATGGTTATTGATGTTGTTGTTGGATAGGACAGAGAGAAATGGAGAGAGGAGGGGAAGACAGAGAGGAGGAGAGAAAGACAGACACCTGCAGACCTGCTTCAATGCCTGTGAAGCGACTCCCCTGCAGGTGGGAAGCCGGGGCTCGAACCGGGATCCATAAGCAGGTCCTTGCACTTTGCGCCACATGCACTTAACCCACTGAGCAACCACTTGACTCCCCACTAAAATGATTTTTTTCATCTGACTCCTCAGTGCCTGACAGGCAGTAGGAAGACTTTATTTTTTTTTTAAAAAATGTTGTTAGTGATTTAATAATGATGAATGAGACTGTAAGATCACTAGGGTACAATTCCACATAGTTCCCTCCACCAGAGTGCCCTGTCCCATCCCCTCCATTGGAAGCTTCCCTATTCTTTATCCCTCTGGGAGCATGGACCAGAATTCTGAGCTTTCCTTAGCTCTGGTTTATGGTGGGACATGGGATTAAACTTGGAATTTTGGAGCCTTGGGTATGAAAAAAAATTTTTTGGTATACCTCATAAAGCTTAAGACCCTCTAGGCTCAGGCCTCTGTTGACAATGGCTGGGTGGTATATGTTTTGGTTTTTTTAAAAAATTTTTAAATATTTATTTTATTTATTTATTCCCTTTGTTGCCCTTGTTGTTTTATTGTTGTAGTTATTATTGTTGTTATTGATGTCATCATGGAGAGAGGAGGGGAAGACAGAGTGGAGGAGAGAAAGATAGACACCTGTAGACCTGCTTCACCGCCTGTGAAGCGACTCCCTGCAGGTGGGGAGCCGGGGATTGAACCGGCATCCTTATGCTGGTCCTTGTGCTTTGCACCACCTGCGCTTAACCCGCTGTGCTGCAGCCCGACTCCCTGCGGGTGTATGTTTTTAGCTGAATATTATTCCACTGTGTATATGTATGACCTCTTTGCTCTTCATTTGTCAGCAATGGATGCTTGAAAAATCTTTTTTTAAATTTATTATTGGAGAGAGACAGAGAAATTGAGGAGAGGGGGTAGATAGAGAGGAAAAGAGACAGAGAGACACCTGCAGTCTTGCGTCAGCACTCCTGAAGCTTTCCACCTGCAGGTGGGGACCAGGGGCTTTCACTCAGGTCCTTAGGCACTGTAACATGTGTGTTCAACAAGGTGTGCCACCACCTGGCCCCAGCATTAGGCACTTTGGTTTTGTCTCTTTCTTTTTTCTTTTCGCCTCCAGGGTTATTGCTGGGGCTCGGTGCTTGCACCACGAATCCACTGCTCCTGAAGACCATTTCCCCCCTTTTATTGCCCTTTTTTTTAAAAATCATTGTTGTGGTTATTATTATTGTTGTTGTTGTTGCTGTCATTGGATAGGGCAGAGAGAAATGGAGAGAGGAGGGAAGACAGAGAGGGGGAGAGAAAGACAGACACCTGCAGACCTGCTTCACCTCCTGTGAAGGGACTCTCCTGCAGGTGAGCAGCCAGGGGCTCGAACTAGGATCTTGTGCTTTCCGTCACATGCGCTTAACTGGTTGTATCTCTGTCTTAACTGTTGTAACTGATGTGGCAATATGCACATGGCTTATATACAAGGGAGTGGATATGTTTCTTTAAATTTCATGCTTTGAGATAGATACCCAGAGTAGAATTATTTGCCTTGTAGAATTTCTGTTTTCATTTTCTTCTCTTTTTTATTTTTATTATTATTGTTTTCTGAAGCCTCTCCATGCTTCTTTCTGTAGTGGCTGCACCAACCTACAGTTTCATGGAAGATGCATGACTCCTTTTTCTCTCCCACCCTGTATAATTCGATGATGCCTGACAGCCATAACAGTCATCCTCACAGACGTGAAGCAGTGTTGTTTCTACTGGCTTAACTCATATGTCTAATAACAAGACATGGCAAATAAACATCTTGTATGCATTGGCCGCTTGTTGGTCTTCATTGGCCATGTGTTTTTATTCAGACTCTTTGTCCATTATTTTTAGTGAGATCGCCTGGTTTTCGTTGTTGAGTTTCCTTAGTTTTTTGCATTCAGGATATTAGGCCTTTGTTGTTAACGAGAATGATGTGAAATATCTTCTTCCATTCCTTATCATGTCTTTTCATTTTGATCAAAGTTTATTTTTGTCCTGTGTAGAACCTTTTTTTTTGCTTTTGCTTTTGCTGCCTTTATCACTGACGTAGACACATTTCTAAGGCTGGTGAATATTTTCTTTTCTCTGTTTTATGATTTTGGGTCTTATGTCCAATTTGTTAATGCAGTTTGATGATTTTTGTGTATGATGTTAGTCTAGCTTCTTTTTCCCCATCTAGTTTTTTTAACATCATTTCTGGAAGGAAATTTCAAAGTATTTTAGAAAAGCCTAATAGTAAAGAATGACTGCATATTTTAGCTGCGTGACATCCATCTTAAACAGAGAGAATACAGAACTTGTTGATAAGAATATGAAGTTCTAGGAATCTTATTAAGCGATTCCATTTTACAGAGCGAGAGAGAGATACAGAGAGAGACCAGAGACCTACTCAGCTCTGGTTTATGGTAGTGCTGGGGATTAAGCCTGGGACCTCAGAGCCTCAGGCATGAAAAGTCTTTTGCAGAACCATGATGCTATCTACCCAGTCCAGAATCTTTACAATGCTTGGAAAATGGGAACTCCTTGGTGGCATGCTGGAAATGATGGTAGTGTTATAAAGGCACCTATCTATAGTGATAGAGGTTACCTTGGTGGACAAGGCAGGGCAGGGTATATTTAAGGATTACTTACATGTAGTGAGCTTATTGCATGCTAGATAGTGTTCTAAATATTTTTCTGCTTTAATCACTTAATCCTCCTTAAGCCCTCTGTGAGGTTTGCAGTATTATTACACCTACTTTAAAGATCAGAGAACTGATGATTAGAAACGGTACCCTTGGGGCCAGGTAGGGGGCACACTCAGCTGAGTGCAGATGTTACCTTGTGTAAAGACCTGGGTTCAGTGGGAAGGGCGGTGTCGCATAGGGTTAAGTGCACATAATACTAAGCACAAGGACACATTGCAAGGATCTGGGTTCCAGCTCCCGCTCCTTACCTACAGGGGAGACTCTTCATAAATGGTGAAGCAGGTCTGTAAGTGTTTCTCTTTCTCTCCCTCTCCTATCTTCCCCTCCCTGTTCAATTTCTCTCTGTCTTATCCAATAAAAAATGGGGGAAAAAAAAAGTCTGCCAGGAGCAGTGAATTTGTAGTGCAGGTACCAAGTCCCAAAGATAACCCTGGAGGCAAAACAAAACAAAAAACAAACAAAACCTGGGTTCAATCCCTGGTCCCCACCTGCAGGAGGGAAACTTCATGAGTGGTAAAGTAGGGCTGCAGTTGCTTTTCTTTTTCCTTTCTCTCCCCCCCATCTCAGTTTCTCTGTCTCAGTCTACTAAATAAATAAATAATGTTAAAGACAAAAATCACACAAAAAAAGAAATAATTCTCTTTGCTAAGATTCCCCTAGCCAGTAAGTGTTATAGCTAACATCTGAGAGTTGGGCTTTGCCATTACAGCCTTCAGGATCTTGACAATGTATTTTTTTTTGCATCAATTCACAAATCTGCATCGATTAACATAATTCAGTGTTGATTGCCCACAGTTTTCAGAGAACTTTTTTTGTTGGGGGACAGAAAAGAAGTAGAAGACAGCGAGGAAAGGAAATAAGAGTAGAGAGAGAGAGAGTAAAAGAGAGAGATAAGAAAGCAGGAGGAATGATGCTGGTGATTTCCTGACAGCTTTATGGCAAAATGATGATGATGATGATGATGATGATGATGATGATGATGATGATACCGCCATTCAGGAAATGATGCAGCAATGCAGAATTAAAAAACTTGGTGATGGTGAAAGTCATGTTGGAGCATGAATTAAAAAAACAATAACATGAAACTCGAGCTCTGCTAAGAAGTAGAGCCATGCCTAGATTTGCGTGTTTGCTTCAGAATAAACTGCAGGGGACAAAAACACACTTTATTAAGGTTCAGGCCCTGGATCATGATGGCAGAGGACCTAGAGGGGGTTGAATTGTTCTGTAAAAAACTGAGAAATGTTACCCATGTACAAACTACTGTATTTTCCTGTTGACTGTAAACCATTGATCCTCCCAATAGAGGAACACACACACACACACACACACACACACACACACACACACCACTTTATTTATTACTGGACAGAGACAGACACTGAGAGGGGAGGAGGAGCTAGAGAGGGAGAGAGGAGGAGGAGGATAAAAAGGAGGAGAGAGAGAGAGAGAGAGAGAGAGAGAGAGAGAGAGAGATCAAACAGACTGCCTTATGGTGGAGTCAGGGACTGAATTTGGGACCTCAGTGCCTCAGGCTTGAGAGTCTTTTTGCATAACCATTATGCAGTTTTTAGATTAAAGCAGTCTTCTGGAAAGAGTAGTGCAGGCTGAGGCAGTGCCAAAAGTGGACTGCAGAGAGGTAACTGGGGGTAGGTGTCTTATCCTGAATGAGATGGGGACCACGGAAGAATTTTGAACAACAGCCTAATGTGTTCCACTCATTTTTTTCAATTATTTCGTTAGGGAAATGGTCCACTTAGATGTTATAAAGGCTCGTCTTAAACATTATTACCAGAATACTCTGGGTGGAGCAAGGGCCGAATCAAGGAGACATTTGTGTGTGGTTTCTGATTGGAGACAGAATCCAAGATCTCCCCCTTATTTTGTCTTCCTGTTGGCTAGATTTTGTGGTTCTTAACTACATTAAGAGAGTCTTGGCAAGCCCAGGAATATGCTACCAAAGAACATTAATTTTTTTCAATATGTTTGACATTTATCTTCGAGTAGAACACCCCGGTTTTCATTTTGAACATGCATTTTACCTCTACCCTGCTGGCAGATCTATTGTTTTGGGCCAAGTGGATAAAAGCTAGGCTAACTTCAAGGCAGCTGGTAAAGTGAGAAATCTCTCTACCTCTTTTTTGTTTGCTAGCTTTCTTTTTTCATTTTTCTGTGTTTGAAAGACTTCCTAATGCACTCTGCAATGTCAGAGGAAGAAAAGCATTAATGCTTCATGAATAAAGCCCGAGTGTGGTTGGTTCTAAGAGGCATTGTCCGTAAACTACCTGGACGGCACTGCTTTTCAAGAAAAATATTTTAAGAGCCAAGCGGTGGCACACCTGGTTAAGCACTCATGTTACAGTGCACAAGAACCTGGGTTCAAGCCCCTGGCCCCCACCTGCAGGGGGGAAGCTTCAAGAGTGGTGAGGTAGGGCTACAGGTGTCTCTCTGTCTCTCTCCCTCTCTATCTCCCTCATCTCAATTTCTCTTTGCCTATATCCAATAATATATAAAGCAAGAAAGACAAATATTTTTAGACAAAATGTGTTTGCTCTTCAATATTGTACATTTAATTCCATTCTAAACAACAACAACAATGTATCAGGATCAACATTCCAGATAATACCTTCTGTTGAAGGCTCATCTTTGAAAACTGGAAATTTTTATTTAATTTTCTAAACTTAGCCATCCTATAAATATTCCTTAGTCAATATACATAGTAACAACTTCAGAATTAAAAAGTACTGACGTCCTTATGCCTGTTATAATCTATATTCTAGTCAGTGCATACACCTGAAGTTTTAGGTACATAGCCAGCAGAAACATTTCTCTTAATTTTCTTTATCCACTTCATTGGAAAATATTGGTTTGTGGAATTATTGTTATCCGTAAGATACAGTTCTTTTTTAAAATTTTATTTTATTAATGATATAATAATGATTGCCAAGATTGGGGGATAAGAGGGGTACTATTCCATATAATTCCCACCACCAGGGGCTGGTGGTGATGTGCCTGGTTGAGTGCACATGTTACAATGTGCAAGGACCCAGGTTCAAGCCCCTGGTCCCTACCTGCAGGAGGAAAACTTCAAATGTAGTGACATCATACTGCAGGTGTCTCTCTTTCTCTCACCCCCTCTTCTTCCCTCCCATTCCTATCAATTTATCTCTGTCTAGTCAATAAGTAAATACAATCTTAAAATAAGAAAATTTAATAATCCCCACCTGAAGGGGGAAATCTTCAAAAGTGGTGAAGCAGGGCTGCAGGTGTTTATCTTGTCCCTCTCCCTCTCTGTCTCCAGCCCCCTCCTCAACTTCTATCTGTCTCTATACAATAATAAATAGATAAATAAACATTAAAAAGATAGATATTTAAATAAGACAGGCATATGTAGATACATGCTACTTAAGGTTAACTCAGCAAGATTTCAAATACTGTTTTGTCTTGTTATCTGAGACTCTTACAGGTCAGTAAAATTGAGAAGATAATGATCTCCCTTCACAGTTGAACTTTCTTTCTTTAAATTTATTATTATTATTATTATTGCTGGGGCTTGGTGCTGCACAACAGATCCACTGCTCTTGGTGGCCATTTTTCATTTTTATTGGACAGGACAGAGAGAAGTTGAGATAGAGAAGGAGAGAGACAGAGAGACACCTGCAGACTTGCTCCACCACTTGGGAAATGTCCCCCAAGCAGGTGGGGAGCCGTGGGCTCGAACCAGGATTCTTGTGTAGAACCTTGCACTTTGTTTCAACTGTGTGTGCTTAATCCAGTGCACCACTGCCTGACCCCCCTCTCCACAGTTGAACTTTTTTTTGGTATAATATAGCTGTGTGTATATATTATCTACTTTCCCTATTACAATAAACATCCTTGAGAGGGAGGAGGGCATCGTAGCCATCCTTAAATCCCAAACATGATTATGCATAGTCAGTAGCCAATCGAATTAGCTGACCGATTAACATGCGTGTGTCCCCTTCAATGCTAAAACGCTTCAATATCTAAGCTTCCATTTTGGGGAAAAAAAATAAACTATTGGTGCTTCATTGAGAGCACAGCTTATGTTTCTCATATGTAATATTCTTGCTTTACAGGAAGAAATGTCACCTTTCTAAGAAGTATTTGACTTTTATAAGAAAAGTATTTAAGACTAACTAAGCCAGTCGGGCAGTGGCACAGCGAGTTAAGCGCACATGGCGCAAAGTGCTAAAACCCGCGGTAGGATCCTGGTTCAAGCCCCCGGCTCCCCACCTGCAGGGGCGTTGCTTCACAAGCGGTGAAGCAGGACTGCAGGTGTCTATCTTTCTCTCCCTCTCTCTGTCTTCCCCTCTTCTCTCCATTTCTCTCTGTCTTATCCAACAACGACATCAATAACCACAACAATGTCAAACAACAAGGGCAACAAAAAGGAAAATAAATAAATATAAAAAAATTTTTAAAAAGACTAACTAAATTTTTATTTCCAAAAAGTTTTGCATCCCCAACTAGTAGGATATCTAATCTATGATGAGAACATAGTAATTAAATTGAGAGCATGAAAAGGGGGAATGTCAATTATTAGTATTGGCTACTATTAGAGAGATATTAATACTTTGGTAAGGGCATTGTGAGATAGCATACATTTAAAGGGATGCAATGAAATCTACTTATGTAGAAACATTTTTAAAATATAAATTAGCAGAATAGCACATATAAAAGTATTTGAATCATTTAAAAGAGAGTTTTTTCAATTTTTAATTGATTTAATAAAGATTTAATAAGGACTGTAATTTAAGAGGGGGTACAACTCCACACAGTTCCCACCACCAGAGTTCCCTGTCCCATCCCCTCCATCGGAAGCTTCCTTGTTCTCTATCCCTCTGGGAGGATGGACCAACATTCCTTATGAGGTGCAGAAGGTGGGAGTTCCACCTTCTGTAATCGCTTCTCTGCTGGACATGGGTGTTGGCAGGTGGATCCACACCTCCAGCCTGTTTCTATTTTTCCCTAGTGGGGCAGGGCTCTGGAGAGGTGAGGTTCCAGGACATATTGGTAAGGTCGTCTGCCCAGGGAGGTCAGGATGGTGTCATAGTAGCATCTGCAACTTTGTGGCTGAAAAAGCATTAAGATATAAAGCAGGACAAACTGTTTAATAATCAGGAACCTATAGGTAAGAATATAGAAGGGTAGTAGGGCGGTAGCACAGCGGGTTAGGGGTATGTGGTGAAAAGCGCAAGGATCGGCATAAGGATCCCGGTTCAAGCCCCCGACTCCCCACCTGCAGGGGAGTCGCTTCACAGGTGGTGAAGCAGGTCTGCAGGTGTCTGTCTTTCTCTCCCCCTCTCTGTCTTCCCCTCCTCTCTCCATTTCTCTCTGCCCTATCCAATAACGACGACAATAACAACAACAATAATAACTACAACAAGAATAAAAACAAGGGCAACAAAAAGGAAATGAATAAATATTTTTAAAAGAATCTTTAAAACAAAAGAATATAGCAGATGACATTTGGAGTCTTCATGTTGGAAGAAGCTAGGAAGTCTATTTTAGGTATATTCCAAGGAGCCTATGACTTTACTAATTTTTGAGCCCGACAGCTAACATGAAGATAGATTAAAGGTATTGTCTGAGGAGATGGTGTCAGAGAATAGGCCAAGAAAGCTGTATCAAGGCACAGATGGGGAAAAGCTGTATCAAGGCACATATATGGAAAAAGTATATAAATACCATTATCTATACACCCCGTCGATCTGATCTGGGGCCCATATTGAGCATAGCAGCCCGTGTAATCTCTGCATCCCTGTAGGTCTGAGCTCACATTCTGTGGTCGTAGCTGGGGACATTCTAGGTTGCACTCAATTCAGGACCCGTCTTCCACAAGTGACAGAGTATGTTGACCCAGCCTCTGTTTGGAGAGGTGGGGCAGTCCCTACTACTGTTGTTTCACCTTGAGAGCAAGGTTCTGTAGAGGCCCACAAAAGGGTCCACGGTGCTGTTCCTCATTACTGAAGATGAATCATTATATTTGTACTTAGGACTCTCTATCTTTGACCATCTAAAGTAGGCATTTGTAAACTGCTCCTACTTATTCTTTTTGTAGTTTTCCTGTTGGGTAATAGTTTACAATGCAGTTGTTGACATGTGAGTGCAATTTCTCATCTTCCCAAGACAGGTGTCTGCAGAACATTCTCACTCTTAAGGTAGGTCCTTTTCCACCATCATTTTCTCCGCCCCTTCCTCCTCTTTCCCCAGAATCCTTTGCTTTGGTGCAGTGCCTTTTCATTTTTCCCTTTCCTGAGTATGTATATGCCTACAATCTCCCAAGTAGATGGACAAACCCATCTCTCTCTCTCTCTTTTTTTTTGTTTTGTTTTTGCTTTCAGGGTTATTGCTGGGGCTCAGTGCCTGCACCATGAATCCACTGCTCCTGGAGGCCATTTCCCCCCCTTTTGTTGCCCTTGCTGTGGTTATTATTGTTGTTATTATTGTTGTTGTTGTTGATGTCATTTGTTGTTGGATAGGACAGAGAGAAATCCAGAGAGGGGGAGAGAAAGACAGACATCTGCAGACCTGCTTCATTGCCTGTGAAATGATTCCCCTGCAGGTGCGGAGCTGGGGGGCTCCAACCGGATCCTTGCGCTTTGCTCCACTGCCACTTAATAGGCTATGCTACCGCTCGACCCCTCCCCCTCTCTTTGTTTTAAACCTCAATGATATGTGTTGAAGCTACTGAAATAATAGCGCAGATTCCCACTATTGAGAGAGAACGCACTTAAGTGATTAATAGGATGCAGGACACAGAAACATGTTCAATAAATGATAGTTAGATCCATACTCGCTATGACTGTTCCAGCTCTCTTGTTCGAAGTGTTCTCATTCTAGAGCTGCTTTACTTACTACTTATTCCGGCTAACTTCTAAAAGCTTTACTTTCCATGGCTCAGCAGACATCTGCCTCTGATTGGCTAATATCTTTGGCATCTTCTGAGTCAGGTTTCATCAGGAAACCAAGGGTGTGAATTCCCTTCCAGCATCATCTCCTCCTCCTCCTCCTCCTCCTCCTCCCTCCTGCTAACTTGTCACTTCTATTTTTACTTTGGAGCACAAGGTTCTTTAAGGCATCTTAAATCCTCAGGCTTCTCACATCCACAGACAGACTACCTGCTTCTCTAGAAAAAAGAAAAAAATAAGTGTGCTTGGTAACACATCCTTTCTAGAAAAAGACAGTGGTAGCTAGATTAATACCTAAGGCCAAAGCTTTTCTTTTTCTCTAAAATCCTTCACTCTTTCTCCTCTTTCAACTATTATCCATTTTCTGCCCTAGTTCACTCCAAGTGCCTGGTCTAGATAATTACTGTATGTTAGACCACTCAGAATGATTGTAGTTCCTATAGCTGATCTTATTGACAGACATGTTAACTTTCTACATGACGATTTGCTAAGCACCAAATCTGGATATTTTATTCTATCATCCATGTTCTCTCCGGATTCAAAGCTTCTTTTTTTTTTAATAATTATATGCACAATGTCATGTATCAGGTTTTTTTTTTTTTTTTGAAAATGAGCTCAAAGTTAAACATATGATAGAGATTAGTATTCATCTACTTGGAAGGGTTAGAAATAGGCACCAGATGGTGGTGTACCTGGTTGAGTGCATATGTTACGATGCACAGGGACCCAGGTTCGAGCCCTCAGTCCCCACTTTCATGGAGAAAGCTTTGCAAGTGGTGAAGCAATGCTGTAGTTGTCTCTCTGTCTCTCTTAGACTCCATCACCCTGTTCTCTTTTGATTTCTGACTGACCCTATCTAATGAATAAAAAGTTGAGTAGTATTGGATTAAAAACATATAAGCCATATTATTCTTTCTGACTGAGACACCTCCAATATTAGTGAAATTGGTTGTACTAGACTATAGCAGGGTAATGTGACATACAGCCCTTCAGTAAGAAAAGAAAAACCACTTAGTAATAGATTAGAGGGGAGATTTAAGATTTGATTTATATTAGGAGTCAGGCAGTAGTGCAGTGGGATAAATGCACATGGCACAAAGCGCAAGGTCGGTGTAAAGATCCCGGTTCCAGCCCCGGCTCCCCACCTTCAGGGGCGTCGCTTCACAAGCGGTAAAGCAGGTCTGCAAGTGTCTGTCTTTCTCTCCCCCTCTCTGTCTTCCCTTCCCCTCTCCATTTCTCTCTGTCCTATCCAACAACAACAACAATAACTACAAGAACAATAAAACAACAAGGGCAACAAAAGGGAATAAATAAATATAATTTTTTCCCAAAAAAAACATTTAAAAAAGATTTGATTTATATTAAGCAAAAAGTTACCTACTAAAGTTTCATCCTATAGAACTAACTTTGAAATTAGTATTGATTAAAGTGGACAGATAAGGAAGAAACTGTTGTTGTTTTTTTTTTTTTAGTTAAGTCATTTTATTTATTTATCCCTTTTTGTTGCCCTTGTTGTTTTATTGTTGTAGTTATTATTGATGTTGTTGTTGGCTAACACAGAGAGAAATGGAGAGAGGCAGGGAAGACAGAGAGAGGGAGAGAAAGAGAGACACCTGCAGACCTGCTTCACCACTTGCGAAGCGACTCCCCTGCAGGTGGAGTCTGGGGCTTGGACCAGGATCCTTATGCAGGTTCTTGCGCTTTGTGCCACGTGCACTTAACCTGCTGCGCTACCGTCTGACTCCCAGAAACTGTTTTAAATGGAATTAGTTTACAATAAAAAAAAATCACTGAGTATATGAGACTAATAATTCTGTGAAACTTAAATGTGCAGTGGTATAAATATTTGTGGTCGATTAGCTTGTTGTTAAGCAAGCGTAGATTTAGAAAACATCTGTGTTTGGAAAACCTTAAAGACTCCTATAGAATTTTTTTTAATTGGAATTTAGTACCTGATTGTGTGCTGTGTCATTCAGAAACGTACTGGTCCATTTTACAAAGCCAGTAACTATAGTTCATCAGTAGCAGCATTATATTATAGCAGTTTATTTATGATGGCCTGTACTAAATATGTATGTGTTCATTTTCTTTAATCCAGTGCATTTTGTTTCTGGAATCCTGTTTTATTCAGTTAGAAGAGAAAAATAAAAGTTCAGATTGTGTGATGTGAGAGGGTAATTATCGTCACTTGAATAAAGAACATATTGTTATCTCCAAGTAGAACCTAAACTGGAGTTGGTGTATTGCACCAAAATAAAAGACTCTGGGGTGGGTGTGCATGTCGGGGGAGAGTACAGGTCCAAAAAGGATGACAGAGGACCTAGTTTTTTGTTTTGTTATATGGAAAACTGGGAAATGTTATGCATATACAAACTATTGTATTTACTGTTGAATATAAAACATTAATTCCCTAATAAAGAAATTTTAAAAAGAACATAGTGCTATCTCAAAATTAACATTCTTAAACTGATCCCAACTCTCTTACTTGTATTTTATATCATATACTATTTCCTTTTTTAAAAAGTGTTATTTATCTATTTACTTATTTAATTATTATTGGATGAAGACAGAGAGAAATTGAAAGGGGGGTAGAGAGAGAGAGACAGACACCTGCAGCCCTGCTTCACCATTCACAAAGCTTTCCCCCCTGCACGTAGGGACCAGGGACTTGAACCCAGGTCTTTGTGCACTGTAATGTGTGCAACACTTGGTCCTATACATACTTTTTCTTTTCCTCCTTCTCAACCTTCTACCAAGAGTGATCCATTTTTCATCCTTGCTGAATTGGTTCCATATTGGAAAACTCACCATTTTCTCATATGCTTTGACTTTTATTACCCACTCTGCTTTTATTCCCATTACCTCTGATGTCATATTGGGAATCAAACTCATTTTTCCTCTTCACAAGGTTAACTGTGTCCCCACCTTCAAGGCTTAGCTGAGAAATCATTAGTTGGGGCAATTTTTTTCTTTTTTAAATTTTTATTTATGAAAAAGGTAACACTGACAAAACCATAGGATAAGAGGGGTACAACTCCACACAGTTCCCACCACCAGAACTCTTTATCCCATCCCATCCCCTGAAAGATTTCCTATTCTTTAACCCTCTGGGAGTATAGACCCAGGGTTATTATGGGATGCAGAAGGTGGAAAGTCTGGCTTGTGTAATTGCTTCCGCTGGGGCATTTCTAAGCAAGATCTATGTAATAAAGATCACATCCTTCACATGAATACTAACAGACTTTATATAAAGTGGCATCTATTTAATACTTTTTTTTGCTTATGGTTTTTTTCTTTAATATTTAGTTCTGGTGATTTTTTTAAATGTATATACACATTACTAGTCCCACCGGAAATATAGACCTTTTCCTGGTAAGATCAAATCTATTGTTGTTGGATTTTTGTTTCTTTTTCATGTTCTAGTAGCATTACATAATTATATTCTTCAGTCTGTAGATAAGGAAATAGACAGGCCTGAGCAGGAAACTGAGAGGTATAATAGACTGAGTACTTCTATGTCATACTCAGTTTTCCATGTCACCATAGCTACTACCTTCTAAGACTGTACTCAGACAAGGACGTGAAAGACTGTCTATAGTTCCTAATGTCTTTTTGATCAAAGAGAAATGGATCTGGAATAAGTTTGTGAAGATAGCTAGCAAAACTTCTAGGTGTTACTAAATTTGAAAGCCTCCACGACCATATGCCTGTGAATTATAATGTGTCCGTGGCTGTGAGTGTGGGTAAGAGTGATTTTCAGTAACCTTCTACGATGTAACACTGAGAGATAACTCCTCGGAACATATAGGACCAAAGGAAATCCTGTCAGAAATGTCCATAGCAATCTGTGACAATTTGAACTTGACTCAGAAGTAAGGCCACTTACTCCTGCATTACTCCTGCATTAGTGATCTCTTTTAAGCAGTCTTTTTTCTCCCTTTAAAAGCTAAATAGTGGGTACGAAAATAAACCAGCCTCAGACTGAGGTGCCTGTCATCTCATGCATGTTTCCTTAGAATCGCAAAGTCAACACCAATGCAGTGAAGCTGAACATCGTTCAAATAAATACTCCTATGTGTGCTAAGCAGTCAAGATAAGAGATGCAAGTGGTCCGGGAGGTGGCGCAGTGGATAAAGCACTGTATTCTCAACCATGAGGTCCTGAGTTCAGTCTCTGGCAGTACATGTAGCAGAGTGATGTCTCGCTATCTTTCTCATAAATAAATAAATTCTTTTTAACAAAAATATAGATGTATAGTGTTACTGTTACTCTTTTTAAATTTTATTTATTATTGGATAGAGACCGAGAGAAATTGAGAGGGGAGAGGAAGACAGAGAGGGAGAGAGACAGAGAGACACCTGCTGCTTCACCACTCACAAAGCTTTCCCCCTGCAGGTGGGTACAAGGGGCTTAAACCTGGGTCTCTGTAGTGTGAGTGCTTTGCTGGGTGTGCCACTGCCTGGCCCGGTGTAACTCTCTACATTGGCAATTTTATGTTCTGTTTCTCTGATGTATGCAATTTTTACCTCAGTGCTTATGAATCTAAAGATCTAGGCCTAGCTGGTTTCTTTTATTTATTTATTTTTTATTTAAGAAAGGATAAATTAACAAAACCATAGGGTAGGAGGGGTACAACTCCACACAATTCCCACCACCCAATCTCCATATCCCATCCCCTCCCCTGATAGCTTTCCCATTCTCTATCCCTCTGGGAGCATGGACCCAGGGTCATTGTGGGTTGCAGAAGGTAGAAGGTCTGGCTTCTGTAATTGCTTCCCCGCTGAACATGGATGTTGACTGGTTGATCCATACTCCCAGCCTGCCTCTCTCTTTTCCTAGTAGGGTGGACACATTGGTAGGGTCTTCAGTCCAGGGAAGCCTGGCCGGCATCCTGATGGCATCTTACTATATCTCCTGGGATCTTCTTGAACTCTAGACTTGGTGAATCCTAGTTATGTGACACTAAACTGGTCACTTACTTCCTCTCTCTAACTTTTTTTTTTTATTATTATCAAATAGACACCTAGCACGTCAAAACTCACAGTGTAATTTCTTTAGGTTTCCACAGACTCCTATAAAATACCTTGAAAATAAGTATATGCTGAAATGGAATAGTCATTAAAAACTGATACTTTAGGAAGGCTTCCTCAAAAAACTGATGTATAAAATTTAAAATTATAGGGTTAAGTAATTAGCATATTAAATAAAACAAAAAAGCTCTCTCGTATGTTTATTCTGTTAAATGCTAAGTGTAGAATGATATTTGTTTTACCAATTTCTAAAGAGTTGGCATTTATATTCTTCCCACAGCAAATAGTCTTAAAAAAGCATATTTGGTGACTTGAACTATGGCATTTTCATTTAAAATGTAATATATATATTTTTTTATTGTTGTGGTTATTACTGTCGTTGTTGGATAGGACAGAGAGAAATGGAGAGAGGAGGGAAGACAGAGAGTGGGAGAGAAATATAGACACCTGCAGACCCACTTCACCGCCAGTAAAGCGACTCCTCTGCAGGTGGGGAGCCGGGGGCTCAAACTGGGATCCTTGAGCCAGTCTTTGCGCTGTGCGCCACGTGTGCTTAACCCGCTTCGCTACCACCCAACTCCTTAAAATGTAAAATATTTTATAGAAACATTTTCATGTCTCTGTGGTTAAGACTAATATAAAAATATTTTCAAAGATAATATCTACACACTATTCTATTTTTGATTTATGTTTTTCCTAAATTCAAATTGTTTAAAGTAAAAGCATGTATTTGAAGTCATAGGACACAACAGTAAATAAATGTCTTATGTACAAAATAGCAGAATGAGAGAAAACTTGGTATGTACCATAAAAGATAGGATAGTAGTAATAGTATCAGTCCTTTCTTGATTTTTATTCCATTTTTTTCTTTTGTAGCCTAAACTGAAATTTATTTATTTATTTTTTGCCAGTTGAAATTCTGATCCATAGAAATTAGACCTCTCACTCTACTGGAGCCCTTACAAGAAATTTTATGGTGGTCAAAGGAGATAGCTTAATATTTATGCAAACAGATATCCATGTTTGAGGCTCCAAGTTTCAGGTTCAGTCTCCTGTGTTGCCATAGATGGTACTGAGAAATACTCTGGTATCTCTCATTTAAATAAAATATATTTCAGAAAGATAATTTAATAGAGTAGGCAAAATAAAACAGACATAGAAGCATTACGCAGGAGGTGAACCTAGCTAGTTTCCTTGCCTTGAGTTTTATTTAAACGACTGAAAAAAAATATGATCAATACTAAGAGACCCAAATTCATATAATAAAAGATATTTGTTTCAGATTGCTTCACTTCTTCTTTAGGAAGTAAAAAAGAAACAAAGGACTTTTACATTTACCTTGTATATCAAATTGAAAAGTTGCTTCTCATCAAAAGATATGTGCATGAGAATAAAAAGGCAACCTAGCAATTGGAACAAAACATTTGCACATCACATGTCTAACAGGGGACTGAGGCTGAAAATATATATATAAAAAAATCATATAGCTCCAAGAACAAACAAACACAATAAAACAAAGAACAACAACAAACCATGCACTCCAATGAAAAAGGAGACCGAAGAACTGACTAGGTGGTCTTCCAAAGAAGACATACAAATAGCCCACAGATACATAGAAAAAATCTTCCACATCCCAGTGCAAATTAAAATCACAAATAGATACCAAGCACCTATGAGAATAACCACTGTCAACTTTTGGAAACAAATGTTAAGGCTGTAGGGAAAAAAAAAAAAGAGAGACTCTAAGGTAATGTTAATTCAAGCGGACTTAGAGTCTCTGGAAAACTGTGGAGAGTTCTTAAAGAAGCAATAGTGGAAATAGCCTATGACTCAAAAATGCTCTGCTAGACATATATTCATGGGCACACTAATTTAAAAGGATATATGCACTGTTTTTATTTGCCATTACACTAGTCATAATAGCCCAAATAAGGAATCACCCGTGTGCATGCTGACAGATGATTACATACGGAAGTCATGGGATAGATATTGAATGGAGTAACACAGTTATTTAAAAGGGTGAGATTGTGTTGTTTGAACAAAATAATGGAATTGAGGATATTATGCTGTTGTAAAACAAAGATTCGATAGTTTTTCATATATAGAAAAAAAAAGACCATGTAGTCAACTAGTGTTTCCATAATGATAAAACTAGAATTTACTATAGAGTAGCATTTATACTTAAAAAAAGAATGTTCTAAAATATCAAGACTACTTAATTTTCACAAAGAGAAATAGGATAGTATTTGTGATTTCTGGTTTTGAGAAAAAAAAACTTTTTTTCTCTGTAACTCAGTGGAATCAATATTTAAATATTACTGAATATACTGTTCTTTTTTTCCCTAAGTTTTGCTTTTTAAAAAATATTTTTAAAATCTTTATTTTATTTTATTTTGGATAGAGACAGATAAACATTGAAAGGGAAAGGGGAGGGAGTCGGGCGGTAGCGCAGCGGGTTAAGTGCAGGTGGCTCCAAACTAAAGGACCAGCAAAAGGATCCTGGCTTGAGCCCTGGCTCCCCACCTGCAGGGGAGTCTCTTCTCAGGCGGTGAAGCAGGTCTGCAGGTGTCTATCTTTCTCTCCTCTTCTCTGTCTTCCCCTCCTCTCTCCATTTCTCTCTGTCCTATCCAACAACAATGACATTGATAATAACTACAACAATAAAACAACAAGGGCAACAAAAGGGAATAAATAAATAAATAAAAAGGTGGAAGGGAGTATTCCTGTGTCTTCCATCTAAAAAAAAAAGGGAAAGGGGTGAAATAGATAGAGAACAACTGGAACACTGCTTTATCTTTCCTTAACCCCCCCCCCCAAGTGGGAACCGTGGACTTTAACCATGCATGGTCCTTGGGCATTAGTAACATGTGCATTCTACTGTCTGCACCACCACCTGACCCTAATAAAATATATATATTTTTAATTTTTTATTTAAGAAAGGATTAGTGAACAAAAACATAAGGTAGGAGGGGTACAACTCCACACAATTCCCACCACCCAATCTCCATAATCCACCCCCTCCCCTGATAGCTTTCCCATTCTGTATCTCTCTGGGAGCATGGACCCAGGGTCATTGAGGGTTGCAGAAGGTAGAGGGTCTGGCTTCTGTAATTGCTTCCCCACTGAACATGGGCGTTAACTGGTTGGTCCATACTCCCAGTCTGCCTCTCTCTTTCCCTAGTAGGGTGTGTCTCTGGGGAAGCTGAGCTCCAGGACACATTGGTGGGGTCTTCAATCCAGGGAAGCCTGGCCAGCATCCTGGTGGCATCTGGAACCTGGTGATTGAAAAGAGAGTTAACATACGAAGCCAAACAATTTGTTGAGCAATCATGGATCCCAAGCTTGGAATAGTGGAGAGGAAGTGTTAGGGAGGTACTCACTGCAAACTCTAGTGTACTTCTGCTTTCAGGTATATATTTTGCAGTATTTTATGGATACGTATGCACATAAGCTCTCTCTCACAGAAACTGGTGTATATCTAGATTATGGGACTTAGTTAGAAAGTGAACTACCTGAGATGAAATTAGAGTGTACTATAAAAGGAAAGGTCTCACCCGAGTAATGAAGTTGAAGGGTTGTCATTCCACACGTGAAGTCTCTGGATACAGTCTGAGGTGAAGCATGTTGAGGTGGCAATCGTTGCTTTGGTTAGGTTGTGATCGGCGGATGCAATATTATTTGGTTTGGATTGGGAGATGCACACGGGAAAGTGGGCCCTATCCAAGGGTTCCAGGACTGGGGGAAGTAGGGGCTCTATAGTGGAGATGTGAGGTTCCTGCTGTCTTAGGGTTCAAAAAGACAATCGATAGTTAATATTATCATCACATTATTTGTTACTTGGGTTAACTTTGAAAAGTCCCTTTGTTAGGGTTTGCTGTACAGTACCCAGTATCTTGTGTATAGCTGTGCTATTGGATGCTTCTAATCTACTTGGTCTAGGCTTTTGAGAGAGTCCGCATATCAAATACATAGCCTATATATTAAAAAGATTCAGTTTGTCTTTTGAGAAACTTTGAGACATACAATTGATCCCCCTCTCATATTAATTAACTACTGATTTATATGTCTACATTTTGCTAGGAGTGTACATAAACACCATTCCCACCACCAAAGGACTGTGACCCATCCCTCCCGCCCACAAAAATATTTTTTAAAAGTTTTTTTAACATTTTATTTTATTCCCTTTTGTTGCCCTTTTTTTTTTTTAATTGTAGTTATTATTGTTGTTACTGATGTCGTCATTGTTGGATAGGACAGAGAGAAATGGAGAGTGGAGGGGAAGACAGAGAGGGGAGAGAAAGACACCTGCAGACCTGCTTCTCGGCCTGTGAAGCGACTTCCCTGCAGGTGGGGAGCTAGGGCTCGAACCTCGATCCTTAAGCCGGTCTTTGCACTTTGCGCCACGTGTGCTTAACCCGCTGTGCTACCGCCTGATCCACCCTAATAAACTTTTTTTTTTGCCTCCAGGCTTATCGCTGGGGCTCGCGCCTGCACTAGGAATCCACTGCTCCTAAAGGCCATTTTTCCCATTTTGTTGCCCTTGTAGTTGTTATTGTTGTCATTGCTGTTGTTGTTGGATAGGACAGAGAGAAACGGAGAGAGGAAGGGAAGACAGGGGGAGAGAAAGACACCTGCAGACCTGCTTCACCGCTTATGAAGCAACCTTCCTGTAGGTGGGTAGGGGGGCGGGGCGCACTCGGACTGAGATCCTTGTGCTTAGCTCTATGTGCGTTTAAGCAGCTAGGCTATGACCCAGCTCCCCCTAATATACTATTTTTATGGACTTCAGCTAAGGCGTCATTTAAGGTGCCTTTTATTAGGCCAGGGCTTGGATACCGTCCAAATCCTGAAGTCAAATCATAACTGTATAGAAACTGTAAACCTGAAAAATAACATGACATGATTGTGGCGTAGAGACATACATAGCAGCTCTTTTTAATTTTTTTTCAGTATTTTAATTATTAGATAGAGACAGAGGGGTGACATGAGGAGCGGCAAGTGAGAGGCAGACACCTGCAGCACTGCTTCACCACTCATGAACCTTTCCCCTTGCAAATGGAGGCAGAGAGCTTGAACTCAGTTCCTTGTACACTGAAATATGTACTCTCTCTTTTTAAATATTTTTATTAACAATTTAATACTGACTTACAAAGTTACAAGATAACAGGGGTACAATTACACACCATTCCCACTGCCAAAGTTCTGACCTCCAATTCCTCCATGGTAAGCTAAAACAGTTATTTATTTATTTATTTATTTATTTATTTATTTATTTATTCCCTTTTGTTGCCCTTGTTTTATTGTTGTAGTTATTATTGTTGGCTAGAACAGAGAGAAATGGAGAGAGGAGGGGAGGCAGAGAGGAGGAAAAAAATACACCTGCAGACCTGCTTCACTGCTTGTGAAGCTACTTCCCTGCAGGTGGGAAGCCAGGGGCTCGAACCGGGATCCTTATGCTGGTCCTTGTGCTTTGCACCATCTATGCTTAACCCACTGGGCTACCTCCTGATTCCCAGTTTTGTTTTTTTTAAGGTTTTAGTTATGAGTCAACTATTATTTCTACTCTCTCTGTCTATGTTGGTATATATTCGCCCACTTTCCACCTATGGTCCAATCTTCCTTTCCAAGTCATACCTACACCTATTACAATATCCAGGTGTCCCTCCCTTTTTCCTCTTCTCTGCCCAGGTCCTGATGGAGTTGGAGTTCAGAGCTCTCTGGTCATCTTCTCCCTAACATTTCTCTCCCACTGGGAGTATGGACCAGTGATCATTATGGGGCGCAAAAAGTGGCATTTCTGGAATTGCTTCTCCATAGGACATAGACATCGGCAGGATCCATATCCCCACCTATTTCTGTCTTTTCCTAGTGGGACAGTGCTCTGGAGAGGTGGGTCTCTAGGGCACATGAAACATGTGCTCTTTACTAGGTGTGTGGCCACCTGGCCTCTCATCTTGAGTCTTGCTGTGATGAGGTCTGGTCCCTTCTGAGTTCTCATTGGCTGGTTCCCTATACACACTGGTGAGTGTCTGTAGAGTTCATTAAGCATCACAGGGCAGGCAGACACTCTGCCTGGACATTCTATCACTTCACAAAAATTATAGTTTATCTAATGATGATTGTGTACTGGAAATTCAAAGTCTTAATGGGAGGGGGTATTTCCTTCCCAGTGGTTTGTTTGTTTATTGTAGTGCCATGATTTGACACATGCATGATTTCACTACCATTATTATTATTATTTTATTTATAAAATGGAAACATTGACAAGACCGTAGGGTAAGAGGGGGTACATTTCCACATATTGCCCACCCCCCAGAGCTCCATATCCGATGCCCTCTCTTGTTAGCTTCCCTATTCTTTATCCCTCTGGGAGTATGGACCCAGGATCATTGTGGAGTGCAGAAGATGGAAAGTCTGGCCTCTGTAATTGCTTCTCCGCTCAACATGGGTATTGGCAGGTGGATCCATACCCCCAGCCTGTCTCTCTTTTTCCCTAGTGGGGCAGGAATCTGAGGAGGCAGGGCTCCAGGACACAAGGAAGTTGGGTTGGCATCATGGTAGCATTGGCAGCCTGGTGGCAGAAAAAGAGTTAAGATATAATGAAGAACAAATTGTTGACTGATCATGAACCTAAATGCATGAATATTGCAGACAGAGAAACACAGAGAGGGGTTGGGCAGTGGCACACCTAGTAAAAGTATAGTATGAAGTGCAAGGACCCACATTAAGCTGGCTTCAAGTTCCCAGCTCCCTACTTGCAGAGGGAATCACTTCACAAGCAGTGAGGCAGGTCTGCAGTGCAGGTATCTTATCTTTCTCTCCCTCTCTGTCTCCCACTTCCCTCTCAGTAAAGCAGAAGAAAAAAAATGGCTGCCAGGAAAAGTGAATTTGTAGTGCAAGCAAAATAACCCTAGCAATAACCCTGGAGGCAAAGAGAAAGAGAGAGAGGGAGAGAGAGAGAGAGAGAGAGAGAGAGAGAGACCAAAGCACCTTGAATTCCTTCAATTGCTGTGACCCACCCAGGTAGTATTAGAGGCTCAAGCCTGGGCCACTTGCTAAGTAGATGCTCTGTCAGGTGAGTAGATCTTACAGCCCTTTAAGAATATTTATTTACTGACACTAGGGTTATCTCCTGGTGACTATCTCCTTCCTTCCTTCCTTCCTTCCTTCCTTCCTTCCTTCCTTCCTTCCTTCCTTCCTTCCTTCTTCCCTCCCTCCTTCTCTTCCTATTTGGAATAGAGACAAAGATATTGAAAGGAAAGGAAAAGGGAGGAAGAGATACATCTGTAGCACAGATTTTCTGCACATGAATAACCCCCCCCCCTTTTGGAGATGGAGACTGGGGGCTTGAATGTGTGTGCTTTCCCAGGAGTGCTACCACGCGGTCCCAGAAGTCCCAGTGAGTTTGAGATACTTTTGTTGGCTAGGGAATAAATGCCTGCCCCTCTGGTGTTCTTTTTGGCTTTTAAATTTAGAGAGGTCATCCTTGAAAGACTTCTCTGCCTAGAGTTCGTACAAGATGAAATCAAGTATAAAGGTCTCTTCAGGCCTTGTGCTTAAGAAGCCTCCCCATACTTCACTCCCCAAAGGAGTGGGATCATAGTCTGAGCAGTCCTGCTAGTCAGATCTCCCAGACTTAATAACTGCAAGTCTCTTAGGACTTCCTAAGTGTTTGAATACTAAAAAACCCTATTTTCTTTTTTAAAAATCTTTTCCCTTTAAGTGAATGAAAAGATGTAATCTAGAGTCAGTCTTATGGCAACATTGTATCTAATAACTGTACAACCTTGAGCAGACTATTTAACCTTGCTGTCATAAATGGTTTTACCTGGATAATAAAAAGGAGAATACCTCTACCTCTTGGATTTGTTGAGAGAATTTAAGTGACGGGAAAAGCCAGTGTTCTTGCAGCATCATCTAGGAAAAGACACCAATACATGTGAATTATCATTATTAAAATATTTTTTTTCTAATTTTATATCACACTCTAGTTTGTCTGTCTGTGTAATGCAAAGACAATGTAGTCAACTTAAGGGAGAAGGATATTAGTCAACATAATGACTTGGTGCCGACACGTTTACTTTCAGTGTCTTGACTCCCTCATTGTGTCAGAGAATAACAAACAACATCATCATCTCTCTTCTCAAGACAGCTTTCTGATCTTCCCAGAGTCACTGAGAAGTAGGATTTGAATGGCTTTCATCTAGTTTGTCTTAGTAATAGACCTACGGTCTATCAAGAAACAAATGCCATTCAAAGGCCCTAGTTAAACAGAATTCATGACTGTTTTTTCCCCAAGGACTGCATTGCAACCGCAGATGAGAATGGCAGGCTGCCAGCGGGCCCTGCCAGCTGGCTCTGCACTGCGCTCTGGGCTTCAGAGCAGAAGAGCACAGATATTTTTGATTCAGCAGGCCAATTCAGGCACAATTTACGGGGAGGAAGGAAAATTTCAGCAGCAACTTCATATGTAGCAAAGTTGATTTTTAGCATAAAGATAGACGTGACACCATTCCATAGGCCCTTCTTAAGAGGGAGAGTGACAACTTGCCAAGCCACTGGACACTTTGCAAAGCATATCTTTTCCAACTGTGTATTGGCAAACCTAGCAAAGACAGAAGTGGTTCCATTAAGCGCAGGTGGCGCAAAGCGCAAGGACCAGCAAAAGGATCCTGGTTCAAACCCTGGTTCTCCCCACCTACAGGGGAGTCGCTTCACAGGTGGTGAAGCAGGTCTGCGGGTGTCTATATTTCTCTCCACCTCTCTGTCTTCCCATCCTCTCTCCATTTCTCTCTGTCTTATCCAACAATGATGACATCAGTAATAACTACAACAATAAAACAAGAGCAGCAAAAGGGAAATAATAATAATAATAATAATAATAATAATAGACAGAATGGTTTGATGGATGACACTGGCAACACATTCTTTCCTTGACTTCTCCCATACAGGACACCTACAAGATGCTTAGCTGAGGTACTGTAGTGTACCACATCTAGCCAGCTTATTCTTTATTTTAATATTTATTTATTTATTCCCTTTTGTTGTCCATGTTGTTTTATTGTTGTAGTTGTTGATGTTGTCGTTGCTGGATAAGACAGAGAGAAATGGAGAGAGGAGAGGAAGATAGAGAGGGGGAGAGAAAGACAGACACCTGCAGACCTGCTTCACCACCTGTGAAGACTCTCCCTTGCAGGTGGGGAGCCTGGGGCTTGAACTGGGATCCTTACGCTGGTCCTTTTGCTTTGAGTCACGTGCGCTTAACCTGCTGTGCTACCGCCTGGCTCCCTAGCCAGCTTATTCTTGATGGCAAGGAACTGGCAGATTTGGATTTGATTATTATTTCTAGTAATGTAAAAAATATTGCTCTCCAGATACTGCCACTTCCAGATAATTTAAAAAAATTAAGATTCAAGTGTCTATTTCACTCCATAATCATGAGTGATCCCTCTTAGCAAGTGTCTCCATTGTATTCCTGGAGTCAGGGAAATTCCTGGCACAAGATAAAAACTTTTAATGCAGAATAAAAATGAAAATCTCAGTATCATAGAGTTTAAAATAGAGGGGTGAAACTGATGAAAAGCTGAAAACCCTGGAGGAAAAAAAAAGTGTTCCTTTCAAAAATATACACGAGGGAGTCGGGTGGTAGTGCATTGGGTTAAGTTCACGTGGCGCCAAGTGCAAGGACAGGCCTAAAGATCTCCCCGGCTCCCCACCTACAGGGGAGTCGCTTCACAGGCGGTGAAGCAGGTCTGCAGGTGTCTGTCTTTCTCTCCTCCTCCTTGTCTTCCCCTCCTCTCTCCATTTCTCTGGCCTATCCACCAACAACTACATCAACAACAATAATGACTACAAAAACAAAACAACAGGGGCAACACAAATGGAAAATAAATAAATATTTTAATTAAAAAATATACATGAAATCCTCCTGCTACACTTTTATTGAATACACATTTAATATCTATTTAAGTGGAGTGGCTGCTTCACTTTGTGCATGCAGTGCAGGGTATTTCATATCACTTAGAAGTTTTCTTGGGGGCCAGGCGGTAGCACAGCAGGTTAAGCGCAGATTGCACGAGGCGCAAGGACCGGTGTAAGGATCCCAGTTGGAGCCCCCGGCTCCCCACCTGCAAGGGAGTCACTTCACAGGTGGTGAAGCTGGCTTGCAGGTGTCTATCTTTCTCTCCTCCTCTGTCTTCCTCTCCTGTCTCAATTCTCTCTGTCCTATCCAACAACAACGACAGCAGTACTAGTAACGACAACACCGATAAACAACAAGGGCAACAAAAGGGAAAAAAATGGCCTCCAGGAGCAGTGGATTCATAGTGCAGGCACCGAGCCCCAGCAATAACCCTGGAGGCAAAAAAAAAAAGTTTTCTTTCTTCCTTTTCTTTCTTTCTTTCTTTTTTTTCTTTTCTTCTTCTTTTTTTTTTAATATTAACACTTTTTCTCAAAAAGGGTTTATGATTTTTATTCTTTCTAGTGAAGGACGTTCTCTTCAAAGTTAATGCTGGTCTTAAAAATGTTCTTTTCTGTTTAATCTGGAAACTTAATTTAATTGAATTTTTGAGCCTGCCTTAAAAAAAAACTCTGTGAAAAATTTCCCCTAATTTACCTAGTTCAATATACTTTTGGTGCTATAACAATGCATTTTAATGTATCTACAAAATAATTGGATAGCAGATGAGTGTTTATAGATGCAGAACGTTATTCTCCCCATATGAAAGCCTTTTGAAGGAAATCATTCATTTTTTTTTTTTATAGAATGGAATCTAGGTCCTAGATGCTTTTTAAAATTTTCCCACCTAAGTTGCTTTTAGAAATATTAAATAAGAAAATATTGCTGACTGTAAGTTGCTAATACATTATTGATTATGTAAAAAACAATGGGTAAAGAAAAATATTTTAGGGGGGCCAGTGGGTGGCGCTCCTGGTTAAGCACACACATACAGTACAGTACCCAAGAACCCAGGTTCAAGTCCTTGTTCCCCACCTGCAGGGGGAGAGTTTCACAAGGGGTGAAGCAGAGCTGCAGGTGTCTTTCTCTCTCTCTCTCTCTCTCTCTCTCTGTTTCTCTCTCCCTTCCCTCTATTTCTGACTGTCTGTATCCAGTAAGTAAATAAAGATAATAATGATAAAAAAGATTCTCTGACTAGAAAGAACAGTAGTGAATCATATTTTTCAGTTCAACTGTTAAACCAGTAGCATTTTTTCATAATGATAAAATTACACCCTTTTCCAGAAACAGAAATTTTAAAACACATTTATAACTCTCAAAATATTTTCCCCTAAAAAGATGGTCTCCTTTGAATGATAAAGATTAGAGCTGGTTACTGAGTTTGTTTTTTAATCTTGATACAGTATTTTTCCTTCTCTTTATTTTCCAGACATGAACGTCTGCCAAGCAAACACTCTATTTAAGCCTCTGGAAAGTTTAAAAGGGATTAGAGACAGCAAAGATAGTTCTTTTACCTTTCAGTATCCCCTATAATTAACATTTCTGTCTATCATTGATAAAACTAAGCCTCTCCCTGCTCTTATTTTTCATTTTAGTGGTTGAGGACATTATTACTGGTGTGAAAGGGCAATCTAGTTATTAAAAGTAACACAAGTATATACTGGAGGGTAATTGGAGAGAGAGAATTTGTGATGAAAACATGTTGGGGGCCGGGTGATGGAGCACACACATTGTGAAGTACAAGCACCAGCGTAAAGATCCTGGTTAGAGCCCCCAGTTCCCCATCTGCAGGCGGGGGCGTCACTTGACAGGTGGTGAAGCAGGTCTTCAGGTGTCTGTCTTTCTCTTCTCCTCTCTGTCTCCCCTCCTCTCTGGATTTTTCTCTGTCCTATCCAGCAATAACAACAATAACTGTAACGCCAACAAAATGGAAAGTATGGCAGCCTGGAGCTGTGGATTCATAGTGCAGGCACCAAACCCCAGTGATAACCCTGGAGGCAAACAAACAAACAAACAAACAAACAATCAAATAAAAATATTAACCCCCCCCAATAAGAAAAAAAAAAACGTTTAAATATTGTTCTTTGAGCTGTGGAAGGAATGGCAACCTCCAAGACAAGCCAGTTCTTCTCAGGGATCTGTGTTTTTTTCTTCATCTTTATTTATTGACTAAAGACAGCCAGAAATTGAGAGGAAGGGGGAGGTATAGAGGGAAACAGATAGAGAGACACCTGCAGCCCTGCTTCACCACTCATGAATTCTTCCTCCTACAGGTGGGGGCCAGAGGCTTGAACCTGGGTCCTTGCACACTGTAACATGTGTGTTCTTACAGGTGTGCCACCACTGGCTCCCACCTGTGGGTTTTTGTTGCAAGTTTGGGTCTCGCAATACTTGTGTGGTCACATCCCACCACACGTACTGGAGATGACATCTCTATGTGGAAAGTACTCTTAATGGCAGAAATAGTGGGGACTGCTTCTTAACATCTACATCTTCAAAAAGTATTCCAGGGGAGAGAGACAGTTGTATTGGTAGAAGCAGACTTTGATGACTGAGGCATTGAAAACCCCAAGTTTAATCCCTAGAAACCACTTGAAGCGGGAGCTGAGAAGTGCCCTGTTGGTGGTCATTATCTTCTTCTTGCTTCCTACTCTTCTCCTTCTTCTTCTCCTTCTCCTTCTCCTCCTCCTCCTCCTACTCCTTCGTCTTCTTCTCCTTCTTCTCTTTCTCCTCCTCCTTCTCTTTCTTCTTCTACTCCTCCTCATTGTCCTTCTCCTCCTCCTCCTTGTCCTTGCTGTCTTCTTACTCTTCCTTCTCCTCTTTCTTCTTCTACTTCTTCTCTTCCTCTTCCTTTTTTTTCTCCTCCTCTTTCTCCTTCTCCTTCTCTTCCTCTTCCCTTTTGTTCTCTTTCTCTTCTCCTTTTATCCTTCTCTCCCTCCTCCCTTTTTTCTCCTTCTTCTCCTCTTCCTCTTTCTCCTCCTTCATTTTCTTCTCCTTCTTTTTAAATAAGTATTCCAACTATATGCAATCACACATTTGTTCTAATATAAGATGCTTAATTAAATTAGTTAATGATTCTGCCAGAATGGGGCATGATGCATGCATAATTTTACCACCCTGTGCCACTGTGTTCATCCAGATGGATAGCATGAAATCTTCCTCTACTGCCATGGTCCCTGCCCCGTGCTGCTGGGGCTTGAACCCAGATCTTAGGCATGGTAATACAGGCATGCTAGCATGTGAGCTTACTGTCCAGTTTCCAATATGTTTAATTTTAACATTATATACCTGTCCATGCTTCTTGATTCTGGGAATGTGAAAATATAATTTACTAGATGGGATTTTATTTATTTTTTGACTGATGACCAGCTCTGGCTTATAGTGGTGCTGGGGGATTAGCTGGGGTCTCAGAGCCTCAGACATAAAAGACATTCACATAACCATTATGCTATTTTCCCAGCCCACCCTAGATGGATTTTTTTTTATTGGTTTAATTATGATCAACAAGACCATAGGATAATAGGGGTATAAATTCACACAATTCATTTGCCCAGGGCCCTCAGGCTGGCATCATGCAACTTCATGGCCAAAAAAGCGTTAAGATATAAAGCAGAATAAACTGTTTAATAATCAGGAACCTAAATGCAAGAATATAGCAAATGAGATTTGGGGTCTCCATTTGGGAAAAAAAGATAGTAGTAGGTCTTTTAGGTATATTCCAAGGGGCCCATTGTTGTTATAATTCGGAGGTCTCTTGCTGGCAGGGCTAGCTTCACGGGCAGGTAACAGAGATGACCAGAGACGTACGGCTGGGCAGGGAAGCTGTATTTCTTTATTCAGGAACAACGATTCATAAACTAAGACAAACTAATCACCAAACAGAACTCTGCTGTCTCTTTGCGGCGGCGCAAGCACTCTCTCTTTCTCCGTAACTCTGGAACTCAGGAATTCTAACTTTCCAACTCTGGAACTCTGGCGGGTTTTCCTTCGAGGCGGGGCCAAGCAGGCCCGCGAAACCAACTGGACTGATCCAATTCTCTTGGCGGGGGAGAACTACCCAATGTAAAGCATACAACAGCCCATGACTTTACTAATTTTTGCCTGAGCTCCACTGCTAACATATAGGTGGACCAAAGGTATTGTCTGGGGAGATGGTGTCAGAGTTGGAAACTGGACTAGGAAATTGGGTCATGACAGAGAGTAGCTCCCAAATATGGAAAAAGTATACAAATACTGTTCACTGTCAACCCCATTGATTTGATCAGGGGCCCATAGTCACCACAGGAGCCTGTGTAACCTCTGCATCCCTGTAGGTCTTAGCTCACATTCTGTGGTCACAGCTAGGAATATTCTAGGCTGCACCCAGTTCAGGACCCGTCTTCTTCAAGTGGCAGAGTATGTTGACCCAGTCTCCCTTTGGAGAATAGGACAGTCCCTGCCATTATTGATCCACATTGAGGACAAGGTCCTGTAGAGGCCCACACGAGGGTCCACAATGTTGTTCCTGATAGAGATGACCAGTGACAGTGGAGAGAGAAGGATCTGTTAGAGGTCTAGTCCTGCCATGTCTGTGTGGGAATCCCAGGACTCCCTGACTAGGGCCCCAGGTGATGGGATGGCTTGCTAGTAAGTAAAGAGCCATTGTTAAAGTATGCCAGTATCTTGCCCTTATTCAGCTTTGCTAGTCCTTACTTTGTCTGACATGATTAGCTTTGGAGTGATTGAGGGAAGTGGAATAGAAGTAGGTGAGGAGGGCATCTAGGTCTAGGTAGAACTATTTGATTAAATACTTTATGGTGTCTTTTTTTTAGGTTTTTTTTTTTTTTTTTTTTTTTTTTTTTTTTTTTTTTTTTTTACCAGAGCTCTACTCAGCTCTGGCTTATGGTGGTATAGGGGACTGAACCTAGGATTTAGGTGCCTCAGGCATGAGAGTCTGTTTGCATAACCATTATGCTATCTATACTATGCTCCCCCTTTTTTTTTAGGTCTTTCTATTTGCTTTCTGCAACTAAATGGAATTTTAAAGGCACATTTGGAAAGCAGCTTGACATGTAACAGTAGCCAAACACATAGCGTACTTTGGGGAAAGTTCTTTACATTTGACATCAGGTACATAATTTGCAAACCTTTCTGTTTCGCTATGTGCCCATGTGTTATTTATTCTAAAGCTATAAAACAAGATGACTTAAGTCATATAAACTGGCAGACAAAGGAAAATTATGAACGAGTAAAAAATTCATTAATAACAGCTTTAACTTCCTCAAAGCAGCACTGGTAATAAATGTTGGCACTACTATGTTTATTCTAGGGAATTCTGTTTTTCTAGATGAAGACCAAATCAATAGTCCAATAAATACCATTAGAAATGTACCCAGATGCATAATAGATGAAGTAAAGGCATATATACCTTGATCACTAGGCAAAAAAAAAAAAAATATATATATATATATATATATATATATATATTTCTCACTTGATCATCAGCCTTTAGGGAGATAATAGCCTCAGGTTGTCATGAACTATGTATTCTTCTCTGACAGAACCTTTTTTTTTCTTTAATATTTTTTTAATTTACTTATCTTCACTTATTGGGTAGAGATAGCCAGATATTGAGAGCGAATGGCGAGATAGAGAGGGAGAGAGGCAGAGAGACACCTGCAGCCCTGCTTCACCACTTGTGAAGCTTTCCCCGTGCATATGGGGAGTAGGGACTTGAACCTGGGTCCTTTCTCATTGTAACATGTGCGCTCAACCAGGTATGCCACCACCTGGTCCCTGAAAGACTCTTATTACACAACATTATTGACAAAGGGAAGTTTCAAATTGAGACAGGATGAATCTAGTTACACTATTTGATTTCCCCCTAGTATCTGAAAGTGTAGTGTTTCTATTTGAAATGACGTTTGAGTTCATTAGGAAACCTAGAAAAACTAGAAGCATATTCCATATGAATTAGTAGTAACGGTATTCTCAGGCCCCCACTGTAAGCTCCCAAATTTTTTCACATAAGCATCTGTTGCTTTTAATTGTTGGGTAACTCAAAAAGTAGAGGGAAATAAGTATTAGTGGTGCAAGGACCCATATGCAAGCTCATGGGTATGTCTGTAGCAGGGGCATTTCACAAGCTATGGGACAGTGCTGCAGTGTCCCTTCTGTCATTGTATTTCTCTCTCTTTCTCTGTCTTTCACTACTTATCTAGAGGTCATTAAAAAAAAATGACCTGAGAGTCATATAGCCACTGAGACTTAGTGATAACCCTTGTGGCAAAAAGAGAAGAAAAGAAAAAGGAATTAGATATTACTTGCACAGGTTAGACATATCATTATGTTGATTCTAATGACATTGAATTACTTCTTTTAGCTTTTTACTTCATTGACAATCTTAAGCCTTAGTTTATGTTAAACAGGAACTCAAGTTTTCTTTTTCTTTATTATTTATTTTCCCTTTTGTTGTTTTTTTGTTGTGGTGGTGGTTATTATTGTTGTTGATACCATTGTTGTTGGATAGGACAGAGAGAAATGGAGAGAGGAAGGGAAGACAGAGAGGGGGAGAGAAAGATAGACACCTGCAGACCTGCTTCACTGCCTGTGAAGCGACTTCCATGCAGGTGGGGAGCCAGGGGCTGGAACCAGAATCCTTATGCAGGTCCTTCTGTTTCACACCACGTGTGCTTAACCTGCTATACTGCCGCCTGACTCCCAACACAACTTTTCTTACTCTTCTGAAATTACAGATAGGCATGTAACTTCTGGGGAATTAGAGTCCCCTGCTTCTGGGCTCCCTGCCTTTGACTCTTCTTACTTAACCACAAGTCCAATTTAACTTGATAAAGATAAGAGTTTTAGTACTGTGAGTTTCTTACCTTGGAATATTTTATAGGTAAGTCATTCTGATGAGGTGATGAGGTGACAAACTCTTTTTATTTATTGGAAAGACACAGAATAATCAAGAGGGATGTGAAAGATAGCAAGGGAGAGAGACAAAGGGACACTTGCAGCCCTGCTTCGCTATTTGCAAAGTTTTCCCCCTGCAGGTGGGGACCTGGGTCCTGAATCCTGGTCCTTGTGCATTGTAACATGTGCTCATAACCGGTGCCACCACCACCAGCCCTGAGATGACTCATGGAGGGCCACTGGAAACCTTCTCAGAAGATCAGCTTTTAGCAACAAGAATTTTTTGAAAGTTTGCTTAATTGACATTATAATTGCTACAAAGTAAATTATGGTTGTATCAGTAAATGATGGTCAGATCATTCAATTGTTAATGTAACTAAAGACCTGCTGTATGTTTAAAGTGTGTGTGTGTGTGTGTGTGTGTGTCTGGATTTATAGGATCATTTTGTATGCGATTTGTTTACTATACATACTTGCTTTCCAAAGTGGAATTTTTTTTTCTGTAAAATTTTTTAGTATTTATTTATTTTCCCTTTTTGTTGCCTTTGTTGTTTTTCATTGTTGTTGTAGTTATTATTGTTGTTGCTATTGATGTCGTCTTTATTAGATAGGACAGAGAGAGAAATGGAGAGAGGAGGGGAAGACAGAAAGGGGGAGAGAAAGATTGACACCTGCAGACCTGCTCCCCTGCAGGTGGGGAGCTGGGGACTCGAACTGGGATACTTGCACCGCTGAACCTGCTGCGCTACCGCCCGACTCCCATCCAAAGTGGAATTGTTAATTGGCAGGACTGTAGGTAAATACAATGGAATTGAACCTGCTCACTAACTTTTGCAGAGTCTGAGCTGTGGTTTCACTCAGAAGCCATTTGATTTAAAAAGCAAATCCTATGAGTTAGCATCCTGCTGCAACAGATGCTTTTGCCAGGAGGAGGATAAAAGGGATACAGTCCACCCAGTTCCCACCACCAGAGTTCTGTGCCTCATCCATCCCTCTCTGTCGGAAGCTTCCCTATTCTTTATCCCTCTGGGAGCAACGACCAGAAGTCTTTATGGGGAGCAGAAGGTGGGAGTTCTGGCTTCTGTAATTGCATCTCCGCTGGACATGGGTGTTGGCAGGTAGATCCACACCCCCAGCCTGTTTCCGTCTTTCCCTAATGGGGCAGGACTCTGGGGAGGCGAGGTTCTGGGACTGGAGTTAATGCTTGACTACAGAACTGACAGAAATACTGATAGATATAGTAAATCGAATCTATAGCATAAATTGGAACAATTAAAGAACACAGCACAGTGCACTGCCAGTCATACTCTTGACAATGCAAGATACTCAGTAATCAAATGTGTAGCTAATGCTTCTAAGCTTTGTTATGTAGCATCAAGAAAATCTTCATCCCTCTCCACCCAGCATGCTCCACACAATTTGTAAATATTGATGAGTCTTTTCTTCTTCAAGGTAAAATATAAATATTTGTAATTTAAAAGTACTTCTCTTTACGATGTAGTCTAAGAGATTTGACAGAATCGGTGCCCTATTTTTAGCATCCTCTCAATCAAGTCAGTAAACAAAGATAGGAAAAACATAAATTTGTGTATTCAAAAAATACAATTATAGAAGATGTTTCTTTTAATAAAAGAAGAGAATGTATTTAACTACCAGTAAGATTGAATCTATCAAAATCTAGACCAAAAACAAACACACATACTATACATATATATATGTATAGTGTGTGTGTGTGTATATATATATATATCAATATCATGTGAAGTGCTGATGACTGATTTTATTCTAAGCGATTAACTAAGGTATTCTAAAGGATAGGAAGAAGCTTCAACTGTACAATTCTCTTTCCTCATAAGTTGGTGTCCATTCAAACACTCAACAAAAAGCTATGAGTCCAGGCCAGAACTATTAAAAGTATGAGGAGGGGCCAGGTGGTGGCACACCTGGCTGAGTGCACATGTTGTAGTATACAAGGACCCAAGTTCAAGCCCTTGTCCCCAGCTGCAGAAGAAAACTTCACGAGTGCTGGAGCAGGGCTGCAAGTCTCTCTCTGTCTCTCTCCCTCTCTATCACCCCTTTCCCTCTCAATTTCTGGATGTGTCTATGCAATAAATAAATAAAGATAATATATATTTTATATATAAAAAGCAAGGAGACCATAGTAGACATAACAGATAAATATGGCCGCCCTCATGGAGTCTGTGTCTTTCTGGAAGAGGCAGACAGTCATAGCAAAGGTCCACTTTTTTTTCTTCTGTTTTAAATTTTGTTATCATTACCAAGACTTCACAACTCCAGAAAGATCTTTTTCATATATTACATAAAGCAGTAGAGAGAAAGAGGCAGAGAGGATGAGAGAGGGCAAGAAAGTGAGAGCGAGAGAAAGAGAGAGAGAGAGAGAGAGAGAGAGAGAGAGACAACAGGAGAGAGAAAGAGGCTACATCACAGAATGTTTCTGCACTGCAGTGGGGGGAAGGCTGGAAGCAAAGCCGAATGAGCAGGGTACCATCTAAGTGATTTTTTTCTTTATTATCTTTTATATTTTTTTATTTATAAAAATGAAGCATTGACAAAACCATAGGATACAAGGGTACAACTCCACACAATTCCCACCACTAGAACTCCATGTCCCCTTCTCTCCCCTGATAGCTTTCCTATTCTTTATCCCTCTGGGAGCACGGACCCAGGGTCGTTGTGGGATGCAGAAGGTGGAAGGTCTGGCTTCTGTAATTTCTTCCCCGCTGAACATGGGCGTTGACAGGTGTATCCATACTCCCAGCCTGTCTCTCTCTTTCCATAGTAGGGTGGGGCTCTGGGGAAGTGGAGCTTCAGGACACATTGGTGGGGTCATCTGTCCAGGGAAGTATGGTTGGCATCATGCTAGCATCTGGAACCTGGTGGCTAAAAAGAGAGTTAACATACAAAGTCAAACAAATTGTTGAACTTAAAGGCTGGAATAGTGCAGATGATACATTGGGGGGGGGGTCCTCCATTTTGTAGATAGCTAGTAGACATATTTTAGTTATATTCCAAAGGGCCTGTAGCTATACTAGTTTTTTGGTTTTTTTTTTTCCCCTGAACCCGACATCTGATATGCAGGTGGATCCAAGTTATTATCTGGGGAGATGATATAATGGGTGGAAAAGGACCAGAATGCTGGATCAGGGAAGAGAGTAGCTCCCTAATATGGGAAATATGGGTATAAATATTGTTGACTATAAACCCCATCCATTTGATTTGGTCTGGGGCCCATATTCAGCTTAGGAGCCTATGTGAAGGGGTCCATTTCTACATACCAGGTACTGAATGTGCTATAGAGAAAGAAGGAAAGAAAGAAAGAAAGAAAGAAAGAAAGAAAGAAAGAAAGAAAGAAAGAAAAAAAAAAAGAAAGAAAGACCTACCAGGTGTGGAAGTGGCCGAAGTATGCCTTGTCTCTGGACCACTTGCTTTTACGGTAGGTGGCATTTTAGAGGAATGACTTGGGAGTGAATTCAAGCCAACAGAGAATTAGCTCTGTCCATATGCATGCAGGTAGTGACCAGGCTGAGTGTCTTGACAGAGGCTTTAAGGAGAGCCCTGCAAGCAGATGCTCTGGGCTCCATATTCACCTGCAAAAGTTCAGTTTCCTAAAGCATATTGGGCATTCTGTCATTTTATCTCAGCACCACAGTGTTGATTGTTAGCACCTCCTATGCCCGGCGGGAGGTCAGGACTTGTGAATGCAAACACCATCAAGATTTCATGATTATACATGAAAAGCTGAGACTTGAGCGCCATCCCACCCACATAGTGGTTTAGCCCTTTGGTGTGAAGTATTTGAAGATTACATTCGCATGATTTCATCTCTAAAAATTATCAGGTATTCAGCATTTATGGGAACTATAGCTTATGCAGGTTCTGGGTTAGTTACTGTATGTCAGTTCATAAAATGAATATGATGTTCTGAAGAATTTGGTGTGTATCTCACCCTTTTATTTTAAAGCCTTTATTTATTTATTTCTTTTGTTGCCCTTGTTTTATTGTTATTGATGTCATTGTTGTTGGATAGGACAGAGAGAGATGGAGAGAGGAGGGGAAGAAAGAGAGGGGGAGAGAAAGACGGACACCTGCAGACCTACTTTCACCGCCTGTGAAGCGAGTCCCCTGCAGATGGGGAGGCGGGGACTCGAACCGGGATCCTTCCGTGGCTTTTTGCGCTTTGCGCCACGTGCGCTTCTGTGCTGCTGCACTACAGCCCGACTCCCGGTTTGTATCCGTTTATCAGGGCAATAATGGCATTCAAGATAGCTGTTGACACATGGATGCAGTTTCTCCTCTGCTAGGAATAGATGTCTGCGCACCTTTCCAACTGGCAACATGACTCCCTCTTCACCACTGTGCATTTGAAACCATATGCGGCCCCCCTCCCCTTCTCCCCTTAGTCTTGAGTCCTTTGCTTTGGTCTACTACACCCCACCCAGTCCAAGCTTCTGTCTGTGTCCTTTTTCCTCGTTTCTCAAGTACTTCGTTTAAGTGAGATCAGCCAGCATTTGTCCTTCTGGCTTTGCTCAGTTAACATGATTCCTTCAAGTTCCCTCCGAGACATGGACAGTGAGAATGTCCCATCATTTTGTATACCTGTGTAGTATTCCAAGGTGTATATTATACTACATGGAGTTTGGTTTATAATTGCCATTTTTAAAAAAATATTTTATTTATTTTCCCTTTTGTTGCCCTCATTTTTTTAATTGTTGTAGCTATTATTGTTGTTGTTAATGATGTCGTTGTTGTTAGATAGGACAGAGAGAAATGTAGAGAGGAGGGGAAGACAGAGAGGGGGAGAGAAAGACAGACACCTCAGACCTGCTTCACTGCTTGTGAAGCAGCTCCCCTGCAGGTGGGGAGTGGGGAGCTTGAACCCGGATCCTTACGCTGGGCCTTGCGCTTCGTGCCACATGTGCTTAACCTGCTGCGCTACTGCCGACTCCCTATAAGTCCCATTTTATGATTAGAAAGGAAAAACTATTTTCATGGAGCAAGCAAGGAGCGAAGTAGGTAGTGGAATCCAAAAAAAAATTTTTTTCCTGTCAAAATATGTACAAAAGACTGTTCTATGAAGGAGTTTCGTTTCACTGTAACAGCATCGTCATTCATATACAATATGGGGAAAATTAAACTGTGAAAATATACCCAAAGAGCACAGAAATGCAGGCAATAAAGATAGACATCTACTATATCCCATGGCAGCGTGATTGATTGATAATGACTTCTCTGCATGTCTTAAATGAAGGGCCAAGAAATTGACTTCCTCTAAACTGGGGGGGTGGGATGGTGGTGTGACAGTTAAGTGATGATGCTTAGGAATCTGCACCCAGGAAGCTGTTTTTCCTTTGCAGATGTTGTGTACTTATTTGACCCTTAAATACCACATTCTCCCTCTGTGCCCTGATGGAGTCTCCCTCGGCAAGCTGTCCAAGGCCAAGATGCAAAATGCCACATACATTTTGGTCAGACACTTTGATCTGCCTGCCCAGCTATTACTGTCACAAAGTTACTTTTTATTTTGTCAAATGAACAAGAACAACAACAACAACAAAAAATGTGAGTGTGTCCATGCCTTATAACCGGAAAAACATCCTCAGAGACTACAAATTCTTGAGACTACAGAAGCAAATTGATCTTGATGTCTACATGTACTAAGTATGGGTTAAACTCTCAGCCTTGTCTTTTCAGGAAGAATTAGACATTTTAATTACCTCTGAGGGGTGTGTGTGTGTGTGTGTGTGTGTGTGTGTGTGTGTGTGTATGTGTGTTGTGTGTTTTCTCTATCATTTGCTCAAATTCTGATCCAACATCTCAGTAGATAGAATTACCTCACCAACTATTTGTTTTTTTTTCCATTGCATGGAAAGTAGGCAAGTTGCATTTTTATGTCTGAAAGAAGAAAATAAATGAGTACATTAAAATAGGAAAAAAATTGAGATCATACTACAAGCTTCTGATCTCTTTTTAAAAATACAATTTATTTGTTTTTATCTTAATGAGAGAGAGGGAGAAGGAGAGGGAGAGGGAGGGAGGGAGGGAGGGAGAGAGGGAGAGAGAGAGAGAGAGAGAGAGAGAGACCAAATCATACTCAGCTCTGGCTGATGGTGGTGCTGGGGATGGAAGCTGGGACCCCCAGGTCCTCAGGCGTGAGAGTCTTTCTGCATAATCACCATGCTACCTCCCATACCCCTTTCTGTTTGCTTCACCTCCATGTATCTCCATGTCCTTTGTGCGGGGACAAGTGGTACTGTCCTGAGAGGAGGAACTAGAGCTGGGGGTAGGGAGGGCTTGTGCCAGAGACACAGCAGCTTTATTCAGGATAATACATGTATAAATACTTCACATCATCAGTTCAACAATAGGCAAGCGGTTACCTAAGTTCAAGCAGCACCTGGTGTTTATGAACTCATACTATATATACTACAACTTGGGTTTATTCAGCAGCTAGCAAAGCCAAGGCCAGGTCAGAATGTTCTGCTAATGTTTGCAGACATAACTGGGGAAGTTGTGGGTTCAATTAAAGGCCATGGGGTCTTTTCCCATGCTTTATCGTCCAGCAGCCTTGATTATCAAGGGCCTAATGAAGACCTGCCTTTTGATGGTCACCTACACATGTATACATAAGACAGACATATTTTTAGAAAAATGAAATTATTAAAGGGAAAAGGAGGGGACAGCCTCTGTCCTCCATTCTGAGAATTCGCCAGGCCTTTTCCCAGCAAAGAATTGATAAGAGTACATGATTATCCAGGTAACTTTAAACTTTACTGGAAATAAAAAAAAAAAGCATGTTAGGAGATGGGGGGAGAGAAGGGGAGAACCTGGGGGGGGAGAGAGAGAAGGGGGCCCACTTACAGGCTTGATGGTCATCGTGGTCCCAGGAAAGAAAGTGTACCCTCAAAGGTCAAGTCTTTTTAAAGCCAAAGGCCTCACCTGCACCTGCATTTCTGGGTGGTCCTTCTCTCCCAAAACAAAATCATTGGTGCCCCAGGCACATGATAGAAGGATGGAGTTTCAGAAATGTAAAGAAGACAGTCTGGGCAAGCCAATGAATCTTTGCTAACTGGCAAAGATTCACTGAGCCTGGGGCCAATCACCGCTCAGTTTCTTCCTGTGCCCAATCTCCAAATTCTGTAAGAAAAAAATTAAAAAATTGGCACATTAAGTTAAATATCATGAACTTTGTAATTCCCAGGCATAGAAGATCTTTCTTCTTTGATTATGATACTTACTGCATTTGAACTTGAAGAGCCTGAGGAATGATTTTTTATATAAATATTTATTTATTTTCCCTTTTGTTGCCCGTGTTGTTTTTCATTGTTGTTATAGTTATTATTGTTGTTATTGATGTTGTTGTTGTTGATAGGACAGAGAAAAATGAAGAGAGGAGGAGAAGACAGAGGGGGAGAGAAAGACAGACACCTGCAGACCCGCTTCAGTGCCTGTGAAGTGACTCCCCTGCAGATGGGGAGCCGGCGGCTTGAACCTGGATCCTTAAGTTTCACGTCACGTGCGCTTAACTCACTGCACTACTACCGGATTCCTAGGATGATTTTTTTAAAGCTCAGCTTCTGCTATTTCTAAATATGAACTTACCTTATTGATACATAGTACAACCAAACGATACCAGAAACATTGACCACAGTCTGCCAATTTTGATAACTGTCTCAGTAATCTAATATTGAACAGAACACAATAGTTTGCTCTTAGATTAGGTATCTGTGTGTCCATCTTTCTTGCTCAGCTCTGCTGTATCGTGGTGTGGGGGATTGAATTTGGGACTTTGGAGCCTCAGGCATGAGCGTCTCTGCATATCCGCCCCTCTCCTCAATCTTTCTATTGTGTCAATCAGAATTTAACAAGCAAGATTTAATTTTCATCTTTAAAAGACAGTTAATTGTGTCATAAACTATCTCATAATCTTTCTGGCTTGCCCTATGTTGTTGCACTATTTTATTTTTATTTATTATCATTTTCTTTGGTAGAACCAAGGTCTTACACGTGCATAGTTTTTCCACTCCAGAGGAACTTTTACATTTAGATGGAGAGAGAGAGAGGTGGGGTGGAGGGGAAATGGTGAAGAGGAGAAAGGAGAGAGAAAGAGAGAGAGAGAGAGAGATGAGGGGGAGAGGGAGAGGGAGAGAGGAGCGAGAAAGGAAGGATAGCACAGCACAGCACCAGAGCTCCCCTTAGTTTCTTTGCTTGGGACTTGAAACCATAGAAAGACATGAGCCCAACCTATTGAGCAAAATTTTTCAATTCCCAGGTTGAAATTCTTATTTAACATTTCCAGAAACTCAGCGTCTTTTCTTTCTTTTGTAAATCATTTCATTGGGGGATTAAGGGTTTGCTCATAGGTACAGTTTCTCATCTCCTCATGATAGGGGCCTGCACACAACTCTCACCCTCCAACTCAGGTCCATTTCCACCACTATGAACCTGGATGCTAAGGCCCTCTCCACCCCCTCCTTTTCTCCTCCTTCCCAGAATCCTTTGCTTTGCTGTAATACAACACACCCAGTCCAAGTTTTACTTTGTGGTTTCTCTTTCTGTAGGTGTTTACTAACTGCAAGCAAGATCACCAGGTGTTTATTTGTCCCTTGTTTTCTTTTGGCTTATCTCACTTAACAGGAAAAATGTTGATGTATTTACTTGGATTGAGGTGTTCTGGAACATTGATCTGTATTAAGTTTTCACAAAGAGCCAACTTAAACTCAGAAAATAATCCATTCATATGTATGAAGGCCATTTCAGCCAACCAAAAGATCTAGAATGTCAAGGACAAAGACGTGCATTTTATGACATAGTCCCAATTCGTCCACCATAGGGATGGCAGAGTGATTTTGACTGTCCAGAAATGCTTATCTTACTGATCCAGTAGCCACCAAATGAAGAGCAGGTCTGGTCTTTCTTGCCTCTGTACATATTCCATGTTCACATTCATAAGTTCATGAACTCACTGTGAATGTTTTCAAACTGAACAATAAGTCATTTTATAGGCGTGCGTGACTCACTTAGTGACTGACTGCATGGGACTAGAGGTTGTCAATAGTTCTTAGCAGTCACTGCTTCCAAAACATTCTCAGCCTGAGCTGCTTCTAAATTGTTTCACTCCATCTGTTTGCAACCTTACTTTTCAAGTAGAAAGATGATTATTTTTTTCTGATCTTGTCTCTAAGGTTTTTTTCGGGAGATATATAATTGCTTTCTACTGTGACGATTCCAATTAAACTCCAGTGGCAACAGAATTGCAAATGCAAGTTTATACTTTAAACATAGGGAGACAAAAAAATCTAGGATGTAGGAGCCCATTCTGAACCCCTTATGGTTTATTTGTTTATTTACCATTCTGAAACCCTTAAGGTTTATTTGTTAGAGAGACAGAATGAGAAGTAGAACACTCCTGTGGTGCATGCAGTTCTGGGAATCAAATTCAGAATCTCATGCTTGGGAATTCAACATTGTCTCTACAAAGTCAATTCCAACTCCAGCCCTTAACACTTGTTGACTCAACCTGTGCTCTAAAGGATGAACAACAGCACATCTGCTTAAACTTTTTTAGTTTTTGGCATGAAAGTCTAATGTTGAAGCCTGATGCTCAGAAAAAAAAGGATATATATATATATATGTCTGGGTTTTTGGTTTACAACAAACTCTTAATGGAGATATACAAGGAGGTAAATGTTTTCTTGACTGCTAATTCAACATCCTTACTTCAGGAATCATTTCAGCACTCCACTCTTTCTTGAAAAACACATCATTTCAGGACCAGGAAAGTGGTTCAGTGATGGCAGGCCTGCCTTGCATGGGGGAGAACTTCTTATCAGCACTTAAAATGATGGAGCAGTTGTCTGATTATTCTCGATGAGAAAGATTTCAGGAAAGGAAAATAGTTTTTTTTTTGTTTGTTTTATCAGAGTATTGTTCAGTTCTGGCTTAGGGTGGTGTAGGGGTAGAACCTGGGACTTTGGAGCCATAGGCATGAGAGTCTCTTTTTATAACCATCATGCTATCTTCCCCTCTTCTCAGAAAAGAAAAAGAAATAGACCTTGTAAGGCTATAATTCTCATAAGTAATGATTCCTATGATTGATCTTAGCGAAGTAAGCCAAAACTCTTCTATCAAGGAATCAAAGATTTGTCATTCTCAATGTCCTTAGGGACTTTTGTTGGGGATATAGCTCACCAGATAGGAACATGGTTTCCAGTGTTGAGAGCCCAAGTGGAGGCATTAGTATCTTATTTATTTATTTATTTATTTTAATTATCTTTTTTTCCCCTTTTGTTGCCCTTGTTGTGTTTTATTGTTGTAGTTATTATTGTTGTTGTTATTGATGTTGTCTGATGTTATTATTGCTGTTGGATAGGACAGAGAGAAGTGGAGAGAGGAGGGGAAGACAGAGTGGTGGAGAGAAAGACAGACACCTGCACACCTACTTCACCACTGATAAAGAGAACCCCCCACCCCCGCAGGTGAGGAGCCAGGGGCTTGAACCGGGGTCCTTACACTGATTCTTGCACTTCGTGCCACGTGCGCCTACCCCACTGTGCTACTACCAGACCCCAGGCATTTCTATCTTATGAGAGTTCTACTATACTGGGAAATCTTCTAGTGCTGTGGTGTCTTCCCCCCCTTTTCTCTCTCTGTCCTTATGAATGAAAATGTTGGCTTAGACTGGGAGTAGTGAAATCGTGCATTCACCTTTTTGTCTTGACCAGGCCTTGCAAAAAACATCAATGGGCCAGACTAACCAACACATTCCTTTAAGAGAGGGGAAAACTCTAGTTGAGTTGAGCCTTCCAACATAGTCTTACTAGTACAGGCAGAATTCAATTACAACATTTATTTCTTCATTTTAATTTTTAAACACTTATTATTTATTTACATTTATTATTGGAGAGAGACAGAAATTGAGAGGACACAGGGAGAGAGATAGGGAGACACCTGCAGCCCTGTTTCATCACTCGTGAAGCCTTCCTGCCTGCAGGTGGGGACCAAGGACTTGAACCTGGGACCTTGCACAGTGTAATGTGTGTGCTTAACCAGGTGTACCACCATAAGACCACCTTATAACACTTATTTAAACATGCAAAAGTTCACATTCACTTTATTTATTTATTCCTTTTTGTTGCCCTTGTTGTTTTATTGTTGTAGTTATTGTTGTCATCGTTGGTGGATAGGACATGGAGAGAGGAGGGAAGACAGACAGGGGGAGAGAAAGAAAGATACCTGCAGACCTGCTTCACTGCTTGTGAAGCGACTCCCCTGCAGGTGGGGAGCTGGGGGCTCGAACCGGGATCTAGGCCGGTCCTTGAGTTTTGCGCCACATGCACTTAACCCACTGCACTACAGCCCAACTCCCCTACATTCACTTTTAATAAACAATAAAAATATTAGGACATCTACTTTTGACCATTTACCATTCTAAAGCCGTAGGACACAGTTAGAAAATAGTTTAAGAATCGGGAGTAGGTCGGTAGGTAGTTCAGTGGATTAAGCGCACGTGACGTAAAGCATAAGGACCAGGGTAAGGATCCCTGCTCCCCACCTACAGGAGAGTCGCTTCACAGGCAGTGAAGCAGGTCTGCAGCTGTCTATCTTTCTCTCGCTTCCTCTCTCCATTTCTCTCTGCCCTAACCAACAATAACGACATCAATAAAAATAATAACTGCAACAACAATTTAAAAAAGGCAACAAAAGGGGGGGGAGTTAAGAATTATATATGGGTAAATACACAGACATTTAAGCCTTTGACTTTGACCTTCCTGGTGCTTGCTGGTTCCTTTATCACATATCTGGGCTCTCAGTTCCTACTGAGTCTCTTAAGCCTAGATAAACTTTCTCAGACTCAATGTTTCTAACAGTAAAAATTCTTACAGCTTTTTTTTGTTGTTGTTCCACCACTAATCCCAGTTTAAGTCTTTGGATATTTACTCTTCCACAGTTAAGACAACAAGGATTCATTTGTTTATTCGTTCAGCTGGTTTACATTGATTTCCTCTTATGTGCTAGGATTTCAGGATAGGAGAGGGAGAAAAGCAAGCCTACTCTTCATGACAACTACAGTTTTAAAAATGAGGGCAAGAGTAATGAGTGATTGCTAAAATTGTAAACTTTTTTTCATTTATTTTATTTTATTTTATTTCCCTTTTGTTGCCCTTGTTGTTTAACATTGTTGTAGTTATTGATGTCATTGTTGTTGGATAGGACAGAGAGAAATGGAGAGAGGAGGGGAAGACAGAGAGGAGGAGAGAAAGATAGACACCTGCAGACCTGCTTCACCGCCTGTGAAGTGACTCCCCTGCAGGTGGGGAGCCTGGGGCTTGAACCAGGATCCTTGCTCCGGTCCTTACGCTTTGAACCACGTGCGCTTAACCCGCTGCACCACCGCCCAACTCCCAATTGTAAACTTTTGTTTGTGACAGGTGCTACAAAGAGAGTTAAGTGAAGAGGTTCCGGCACACTGGTTGAGTGCACATGCCCCAGTGCTCTAAGGACCTGGGTTCAAGCCTCTGGCCCCTACCTGCAGGAGGAAAGCTTCATGAATGGTGAAGAAGGGCTGCAGGTGTCTCTGTCTCTCTTCCTCTCCATTTCTCCCTCCCCTCTTGGTATCTGGATTTATCTATCAAATAAATAAAGATAATAAAAAAGAGATAAATCGAATATAGTTAATGTAAAATAAATTTAAAAGCTAATGTTCTGAGAGCTCAGAGTAAGGGAAGTTTACCTTCAAGGGAAGTTACTCATATCAGGGCGGGTGGGGTGGTGGTGGTGGCACACCTGGTTGAGTGCATATGTTACAATGTGTAGGACCCCAGTTTGAGCCCCTAGTCCCCACCTGCAGGGGATAAACTTTGCAAGTGGTGAAGCAGGACTGCAGGTGTCTCTCCGTGTCTTTCTACCACCCCTCCCCTCTTGATTTCTGTGTGTCTCTATCCAATAAATAAATATCATTTTTTAAAAAGCTATTATCTAAAGGACATGCTAGAAGTAAAATAGGGAATGAATATGGGAGAATGAGAATTCAGGCACTTTAAAAAGAAGTGTTTATTGATATTTAATTTAAAATTACACTCACAGAGTACGTCACAACTGTGGTATACTCGGTATTAGGGATCGAACCTGGCACTTTATGCATTCAAGTACTGTTGCTCTGCTGCTGATTTCCCTTGGCCTATGAGGGGCACTGGTGACGTCCTTTGTGCAGGTAGATGACTAGCAGTTCTCTTGGTTCTATGAATTTCTGTATTCTGCTTGTCCCCTCCTCTGACTTGGTAAATTCTCTGCTACTACTTCTTAAACTCTCTAGCCTGTCCTAAGGAGTTAGAGTTAGTCTGTGTTCAAGCAAAGGGACAAAGAGGCTTAAGCCGTCTTTAAGCTGATCTCTTAATACCTACTATTAAACAAATACATAGACAAAAATAAGGCAGTTTCCAAAGAGAACAGATAAGGGCCAGAAAGCCTATTAAAACAGAGAGAGAGAGAAAGGGTGAGAGAGAGAGAGAGAGATAATGAAGGGAAGTGTGCTTGATGGAAGGAAAAGATGAAATAAATAATCAGATCACGTTGCACCTTTGAGGCCATGCTGTGATTTCTCCAAGAGGGACAACAGGCCATTGGAAGATTAAACTGGGAAATGAAGACAGTTTTCCTTTTTTTTAAAAAAACATTTTTTAAAAATTATATTTATAAAATGGAAATATTGACAAGACCACAGGATAAGAGGGATATAATTCCTCACAATTCCCACCACCAGAATGCCATATCCCATCCCCTCCCCTGATAGCTTTCCTATTCTTTATCCCTCTGGGAGTATGGACCCAAGGTCATTGTGGGATGCAGAAGGTGGAAGGTCTGGCTTCTGTAATTGCTTCCCCACTGAACATGGGTGTTGACAGGTCGATCCATACCCCCAGCCTGTCTCTCTCTTTCCCTAGTGGGGCAGTTTGCTTTTAAATGATTTCCCAAGATTCAGTGCTGTGAGGCAACTGAAGAGTCACCAAGGTGCATGTTGACAGATGAAGTTTGTCGCCAAGATGTGTTTGCTGGCCTGTCCAACAAGGTGGACACAGGCTGTGCTATTCATCTATATAGAAAGGCCATTGGAGAGTGTGGGGTGATCCTGAATTTGATTTTGGAAATGAATGTGCATTTGGAAATCAATCCTTTGAAGAGAGGTCTTACAGGAAATTGAGTCTGCTGGCTTGGCTTTCGGGAGAAGTAATTAGTATGTGAGTAATAACTCAAGCTGAGGATGTGACGGTAGAGACTGAGAGCCGATGTAGGAGGCTTTGGTTGCACCACCATTGAGTGTCTACATACATAAGATGGAGATTTCCTGTAACAGAGTTGGCAGAGATTAAACAGTGAAACATGTCCGATATTGTGTGAGTAGTGACCGGCTGGAGTACATTTTGAGAGGGTGAGAAATGAGTGTGTCAGAAACAGCGGTGGCATCAGCTGAAACCTGAGAGGTGGTTATGAGATTTCACAATGGAGGGTGTGGTGTGGAACTGTAAGATTACATAGTAATCTAGGAACAGGCTGGGTTCATAAATCCACCTGCCAACACCCATGTCCAGCTGAGAAGCAATTACAGAAGCCAGACCTCCCATCTTCTGCTCCCCATAAAAAATTTTGGTCCATCCTCCCAGAGGGATAAAGAATAGGGAAACTTCCAGTGGAAAGGAGGGGACAAGAACTCTGATGGTGGGAACTGTGTGGAATTGTACCCTTATTATCCCACAATCTTATTGATCATTATTAAATCACTAATAAGGAAATTAAAAAAAATTAGAGTATAGTCTTATCATCTTGTAATAAATTATTCATTATGAATTAAAAAAATCAGGGAGGGATAGATTTTTCATAGCATGGTGTTCACTGAGATTATTAGCTTTAGTTGTTGCAATGAGCCCAGAAGACCAGAGTCAGAAGGAAGCAGGAGGAGTGAGAAGACACTCAAAAAAGAAAGAAAGAAAGAAACCCAGATAAATTTAGACAACTCTAGACTATCTCAGGCTTCAGGATGATGTTGATGATTCACTAGAAAGGTAAGCTGACTTAATTTTTGGAGAACCAGGCAGGGGAGACAGCATATGCTTGTGAGGCTTCCAAGTCCCAGGTTCAATCCCCTGTCCCACCATTAAGCAGAGCTGAGCAGTGCTTTGCTTTTTTTTTTTTTTTTTTAAATTGTGGTAAACCCTTTTGTCACTGTCTTGCTCCTGTTCACTCTGTATCCCAAGTAAGTAGATGATAAGAGTCCTAGTGGGTCATCCAGTAGCACAAATCACTTTGCTAAAACACTAAATGTGACTGTGACGAATACTTGTCCACTTATGATTCATTGAACCACAAGGTCTTGTCATAAAGGCTTAAGATAGGAAATAAGTGATAGTATGCAACCAAAATCTTATTTCCATGACTTCTGGGGGCATATTTCTATGATATATATTTTTATTTTATGATTTTTTAATTTGTAATTAATAGTTGGTTACAAGATTATAAGATGACAGTGTCTAGTTCTACACCACACTACCACCAGAGTTCTGTATTCTTCCCACCTCCCAAAGATCACCACCAGTGTTTCACAAGTCTTACAAAGAGTTTGCTTGCTTCTGTTTTGTTTGGATTTTTTTTTGTCAAGTTCATATAAGTCATTCCATATATGAGTGGAAGCATCTGGAGACAGGGAAGAGGTGAGGGGGCTTCTAGTAGCTGAGTCAGCAGACTAACCGGTTTGAGAACAAGGAAGTGAACCTTTGTGCTTAGAGAATGTGGGGCCCTTGAGGGGTGGAGGAGACTGACAGGGGGGTGCTGATCCTGGAAAGCCAAGGCCCTTCCCTGCTTGACCAGAGGTGGGGGAGATTGATAAAGTGGCTTTAATTCCAGGCACCCATTTTCCATAGGTGGTTCACACCATGCTCAACCTCAGTCTCACAGTTCCCCACATCAAGCTAATAAAATATCTTATTTACTTGAGGCACAATGATGTGTGTGTGTGATAATTAAACTCCCAGTAATTCAAGTCTAATTATTAACCAGATCTAATGGATCAGTAGTAAACAAATTACTCTTCTACATAACTAGTCAAATATGTGTTGTCTGGAAGGGTATGATGGTGTTTTCCTATGTCCATTCTTGATTGTGTCTCTGTAAGCCGCAGAGACACAATCAAGATATTAATCAAAGATATTTTTTCAAATATCTTTGAAAAAATTAGGCATGTTGGAAAGGGCAGTGAAGTGGAGTTACTGGGAAAATCCGGTTAATGTTATTTGGCTTCAGATTTTCAAATTGCAAATACAGACAATCTTTTCTTCCTCTCACAGAGTTTTCTGAATATTTGAAACCACAATGTTGCTATACATTTTCTTTTGTTATTTCAGTCACCTACCAAACAAATCACTTCTTTCATTTCTTTTTTTCCTTATTTCACAGGATAAATAGAAATTGAGAGAGGAAGGAGGAGACAAGAGAGGGAGAGAGACAGAGACACACCTGCAGCCATGCTTCACCACTCCTGAAGCTTCTTCCCCCCCCCCCCCACAAGTGGCGGACTAGGGACTTTGAACCTTGCACATGCTAATGTGTGCAAACAAGTTAACTTTCAAAGAAATTTTAGGAAAATGCTCATGGGTCTTAGTTTGGAGAAAGAGGGTGAAGGGCTAAGGTGAAGAAGATTCCATAGAAAACTTTGGTGTGGATGTGGCCGTGAGAAGGAGTTTGTTGTAATGTTGCTGGGTTACCTGCACACTTGGAGAATAGAAACACTGTGCAAAGACACTGTTCTTTCTTAGTGTTGTCCCTGGGATCTTCTCTGATCATACCTGTGACCTTCTTTTACCAAACAGTTGCGTATGCCATAGTCACCAAGAGGTTTAATGAGTTCAGCCTACACTAACAGCAACAAATTACCGAGTAATTTGTTTTCTTTTATTGATGCACATAATATATATATATATATATATATATATATATATATATATATATATGCGCACTTCTACTTTAATGTCCTCATTTACATATATTTAAATAGACCTGTGAATTATAACTCCCTGACTGTTCTGCAGTCATTTATAGGTCCCTATACCTTCTGATGTCTGCGTTAAGGTACGTGCAAACCAAGTCTCACAAAAGAATCTTTCCTTTCTTTACCTGTAAAGAATTAACTGAAACCTGCAGCATGGATGCACTACTATTTTCCTTTGTTGTCATAGATCATAGAACTGAACATTTACCTAGGAAACTTTGTTGAAATACCTTTGGTGCACATTCGACAAGCTTACATTGACAGCCTTGTTTCAAGGCATTTTTGTGAGGGGTATGTGGAGTATGTGGACTCTGATCATGTGTTTACTGTGCTTACTCTGTTTTGGTTTTTCTTTTTATCATTTTATTAAGGGATGAGTAACGGCATACGATATAGTTGTTGACACATTGGTACACTTCTTTCTCATTTCCTCAGGGTCTTCTAAACCCTCTCACATATGACTTCAGACCTTTGCAATTTCATATTCAAAATTAAACACATATTGAAAAAAAATGATTATTGTAGGTGCCACAAAAATAATATAGAATGTGTGGGGCTTCTAGATAAAGAGTGATAACATTTTTCTTTTTCATTGACTCTTTTTTTAAAAAAAATATATATTTATTTTCCCTTTTGTTGCCCTTGTGTTTTTTTTTATTGTTGTTGTAGTTATTATTGTTGTTGGTATTGATGTCATCATTGTTGGATAGGACAGAGAGAAATGGAGAGGAGAGGAAGACAGAGAGGGGGAGAGAAAGACAGACACATGCAGACCTGTTTCATCGCCTGTGAAGGGACTCCTCTGCAGTTGGGGAGCCAGGGGTTCGAACTGGGATCCTTCCACGGGGCCTTGCTCTTTGCGCCACATGCGCTTAACCTGCTGCGCTACCACCTGACTCCCAGTATGGTTGTTTTCAATTGGGCACATCAACAGCTCAGGACCTTGTTCACACCCTTCCAGCTCCTTCCTCCGTAAAGTCTTTTGCTTTGTTGCAGTATGACCTTCCCGGTCCAAAGTTTGCATTGTGTTGTTCTTTTCTGGCTTATTTCTTAACTTATACTTCTAAGGGAGATAATCTGCTATTGGCCATTCTCTCTCTCTCCCTCCCTCTCTCTCTCTCTCTTTTTTTTACTTAGCTCACTTAACACAGTGCCTTCAAGTTCCACCGAGGATGAAGCAAAGGAAGTGGCTTCTTAATTTTAAAAAAAAATACTTTCTTTTTTCTCTTTTTAATTGTCTTTATTTATTTATTGGATAGACACAGCCAGAAATCGAGAAGGAAAGGGAGATAGAGAGGGAGTGAGATGGAGAGACACCTGCAGCCCTGCTTCACCACTCATGAAGCTTTCCCCTTGCTGGTGGGGAACAGGGGCTTGAACCCTGGTCCTTGTGCTCTGTAACATGTGTGCTTCAGCCAGGTGCACCGCTGCCCCGCCCCTGGCTTCTTAATTTTTAGCTAAGTAGTATTCCACTGGGTATACATGACCATGACTTTCTTTTTTCTTAGATTTCTTTTATTTTTTTCTTCATTTTTAAAAAATTTTTTTTTATTAAAGAAAGGATTAATTAACAAAACCATAGGGTAGGAGGGGTACAACTCCACACAATTCCCACCGCCCAATCTCCATATCCCACCCCCTCCCCCGATAGCTTTCCCATTCTCTATCCCTCTGGGAGCATGGACCCAGGGTAATTGAGGGTTGCAGAAGGTAGAAGGTCTGGCTTCTGTAATTGCTTCCTCGCTGAACATGGGCGTTGACTGGTCGGTCCATACTCCCAGTCTGCCTCTCTCTTTCCCTAGTAGGATGGGTCTCTGGGGAAGCTGAGCTCCAGGACACATTGGTGGTGTCTTCAATCCAGGGAAGTCTGGCCGGCATCCTGATGACACCTGGAACCTGGTGACTGAAAAGAGAGTTAACATACAAAGCCAAACAAATTGTTGAGCAATCATGGACCCAAAGCTTGGAAAAGTGGAGAGGAAGTATTAGGGAGGTACTCACTGCAAACTCTAGTATACTTCTGCTTTCTTACTTTGGTGCCATACTCCAAACTCAGTCAATTTCTGCTTTGCGTTTCTACTTCTTTTTTTTTTTTACATGCATAACATTCCCCAGATTCCCATTTAGCAATACATTTAGCAATAGATTTCTATTTTTTATATTTTCCCTTTTGTTGCCCTTGTTTTTCATTGTTGTTGTTGTTAATGTCATTGTTGTTGGATAGGACAGCTAATGCAGCTTATGCTCACAGGAGTGAAGTGTAACCTCTTTGTTATCTTTATTTGCTTTTCTCTGACAACCAGAGGCTTGGAGCGTTTTTTTTTCTCCATGTCAGTTGGCTTCTAGGGTCTCTTCTTTGGTGAAGATTCTGTCTATATATCCTTTCCCCATTTTTGAACAAAGTTACTTGTTGTTTTTTTGTTGTTGTTGTTGCTGCTGAGTTTGTTGAGTTCTTTTCTAGAAGTCAGCCAGCCCTTTGATGTGTGATAGGTCTTTTTTTTTTTGGTCACGCTTCCTTTTGCTGTGGGGAAGCTCTTCATCTTGATGTGGTCCCATTGATTCATTTTGGCTTTTGTTTTCCTTGAGATTAGAATTTAGGTCATCGAAGATGTTTTTGAAAGTTTATGTCAAAAAAAAAAAAGTTCTGTCAGTGTTTTCCTCTAGGTATTTGATGACTTTAAAAAATCCATTTGGAGCTTACTTTTGTGTGAGATGAGATGTAGAGATCCCGTTTCATTCTTCTGCATGTTTCAATCCATTCAGTCTATAAGATACTCTCCTCACTCTATTTAACGATCGATCGACTCTCTTTGTAAACAATTAGGTGCAGGTAGGAGTGGGGGCTTCTTTCTACTCTCTCAGTTTTATTCAACTGGTCTGTGTGTCTATTTCTGTTTTCATACCAACCAGTTTTGATTATACCAGCCCGGTGATAATGGTTTGAGGTTTGGAAGTGGGATGCCTCCATCCTTGTGAATTTTTTTTTTTTTTGGTCTAGATATTGTATGAGTAATCCTGGACATTTTATAAGCTTGTGCCAGAGTACTATCCCGGTTCTCTCTTCTTCCCACTCTACCTGATAAACAAATCTGGGGGTAAAGGTGACTTGCAGTTACTGAAAGACAGACTGGAGATCAATTCTGGGCTACTGAATGTTATAGAATAGGAAGGTGATATTTCTAGAAAGGCAGTTTAAGAAGATTGAATTGGGGAGCTGGGTTGTGGCACACCTCGATAAGAGCACACATTTCAGTGCTCAGTGACCTGGGTTCAAGCCGCCTAGTCTGCACCTGCAGGAGGAAAGCTTCAGGAGTGGTGGAGCAGGCTTGCGGGTGCCTCTCTGCTTCTCTGTTTCTCCCTTCTCTCTCAATTTCTCTCTGTCTCTAATCCTAAATAAATAAAATTTAAAAAAAGAACTTGTAAAGTCTTCGTTGGTTGCAATTGGTGGCTTGAGTCAGACTGATTAGCAAACGGGATGATTCTCCAGATGAAAACACTACTGGGATGCCACTGTAATGACAGGTCGACCACAGCTCTCAAGCACTGAGCTTCCTGCTACACAAGCTTTCTGGTCCTTTTTCCAGCTATGACATCATCTCCCCAGACAATAACTTGGATCCACCTGCATATCAGATTTCAGGCCCAGGGGAAAAAAAAAACTAGTATAGCCACAGGCCCTTTGGAATATAACTAAAATATGCCTCCTAGCTATCGACAAAATAGAGGACCCCCCAACTCCTGAGAAGTAATACTGAAAACTTCCACCAGAACATGGCCAGTCATCGTCTAAGGTTGTAGTAACTATAGCCAAGTGAATACAGGTCAGAATAATGAAGCTTCTGCACTTATTAGTTAAGAATCTGGGATTAGAGACAGTGGGTTCAAAGAAAAGGGAAGAAGTGCAGGATTGAAATATAAGTGTTTTCATTGGTATTATGCCAGGCTAGCTTCACGGGCGGGAGAGAGAGACGACCAGGCACTCGTGGCTGAGTGGTATGCAGTTCAGTCTTTATTCATGTGGAACGCAGCGCAATCTAAGATATCTCTAATCTCAAAATGAGCCCTTTTTTTGTTTAACTATTACTTACATTTTGTCAATTGCTTTTATGTTTTTCGACCTTCCTGCCACATTTTTCAGTCTATTTAAAGTCTACCTTACTGCTCTTTTTCTCATATTGATAACACAAAGGTCTCAAAGTGGTTTCTTCCCTCTGTTTCCAGCAGCTGTAAGTCTAAAGTGACTTTCGATGATCTCACATCCTTTTACAATTGCACTGAATATGTAAAATCATTTGCTACCATAAATATTTTTAAGAAAGCTAAAACTGGGAGTCGGGCGGTAGTGCAGCGGGTTAAGTGCACATGACACAAAGCACAAGGACTGGTGTAAGGACCCAAGTTCAAGCCTCCGGCTCTCCACCTGCAGGGGAGTTGCTTCACAAGTGGTGAAGCTGGTGTCTGCAGGTGTCTGTCTTTTTCTCCCCCTCTCTCTCTCTTCCCCTCCTCACTCCATTTCTCTGTGTCCTATCTAACAACAACAATAATAACTACAACAATAAAACAACAAGGGCAACAAAAGGGAATAAATAATTTTTTTTTCCTCCAGGGTTATTGCTGGGCTTGGTGCCTGCACCATGAATCCACAGCTCCTGGAGGCCATTTTTCCCCCTTTTTGTTGCCCTAGTTGTTGCAGCCTCGTTGCGGTTATTATTGCCATTGTTGACGTTGCTTTGTTGTTGGATAGGACAGAGAGAAATGGAGAGAGGAGGGGAAGACAGAGAGAGAGGGGAGAGAAAGATAGACACCTGCAGACTTGCTTCACCTCCCGTGAAGCGACTCCCCTGCAGGTGGGGAGCCGGGGGCTCGAACCGGGATCCTTACACCGGTCCCTGCGCTTTGCTCCACGTGCGCTTAACCCACTGCGCCACCGCCCGACTCCCGGGAATAAATAATTTTTTTTAAAAAAAAGAAAGCTAAAACTAGCATATTAAGAAAGAAAGCTATTGTTGGGGGTGGATAGCATATTGGTGATACAAAGAGACTCTCCTGCCTGAGGCTCTAAAGTCCCAGGTTTGATCTCTGCACCACCATAAGCCAAAGCTAAGCAGTGCTCTGAGAAAGAAGGAAAGACAGAAGGAAAGGATGAAAGAAAGATAGGAAGAAACACATGGCGTGAAGTGCAAGGACTGGCGTAAGTATCCGGGTTCGAGCCCCTGGCTCCCCCACCTGCAGGGGAGATGCTTCACAAGTGGTGAAGTCGGTCTGCAGATGTCTGTCTTTCTCTCCCCCTCTGTGTCTTCCCCTCCTCTCTTCATTTCTCTCTGTCCTATCCAACAATGATGACAACAACAGCAGTAATAACTACAACAATAAAAAACAACAAGGGCAACAAAAGGGAAAATAAAAAATAAATATAAAAAATAAAATAAAATAAAAAGAGAGAAAGAAGGGAGAGAGAGAGAGAGAGAGAGAGAGAGAAAGAAGGAAAACAAGCAAGCTATTATTTAAATCACTTTTTGTTCCCCAGCTGAATTTCTATGTATTTTTATTAAGACTTCCAAGTGCCTTAGACACTTGTTTCTAAGTACAGTGAACATATTTGTACTTAATTATGCTGTATTTATAGGACTATCTTATTGTAGGATTTCATGGCATGTGTCTAAATGAGATCCAGTCTAATTTTAAGTAAAGGGTAAGTCATTCTGAAAGCGATGACAAAAAGTGACGAGAATCCCAGCAGAAGACACAGGTTTCATTTGCTGATTCATTTCCTCCCTAGCTGAGCCTGTCAGACAAGATCTGAAATCATCGTTAGGACCCATCTGTTGAGCCAGGTTGTTCTCAGATTTATTAGGACTGGAATATCTGAATACTTACTTGGCCAAATGTATGGCAATTCCAAAAATATGATTATGGCCAATGAAGCCGCTCGGTTAAATACTCAGCTGTTTTGTCACGTGCGTAACCCGAGATCTGAGCCTACTCCAGCCCCACCCCCAAATGAAAGGACATTTTTATACTATGGTCTTTTTCTTTTTAAAACATTCTTTATTTTTTTTTAAATCTTTATTAGATAGAGACAGGCTGAAATTGAGAGGGAAGGGGATGAAACAGACAGAGTGAGAAACAGAGAAACACCTGCAGCCCTGCTTCACCACTCACAAAGCTCTTCCCCTGCAGGTGGGGGCCCGGGGGCTCAAACCCTGGACTTTGCGCATTGCAACATATGCTCTCAACCAGGTCTGCTACCACTTGGCCCAGCTGTGGTCTCTTTTACTCTGTCTCTGTTCTCTGCTTTTCTGTCTAAAAATAAAAGAATGAAAATATTAGAATTGTGGCAAAATCGGAATTCTTATTTTTTAAAGTATTTTATTTATTTTATTTTTGAGAGAGATGCAGAGAGAGAAAGACAGAGAGAAACACCAGAACACTGCTCAGCTCTGGCTTATAGTGATGTGAGGGACTGAACCTGGGACTTTGGAACCTCAGACATGAGAGTCTCTTTGAATAACATTATGCTATCTACCCCCACCCCAGAATTCTTATAAGGAGGGTATAAGAATTCTTATAAGAGGGTATAAGATCCGGAGTTGGGTGGTAGCGCAGCAGGTTAAGCCCACGTGGCACAATGTGCAAGGACCTGCAGAAGATTCCCGGTTCAAGCCCCGGCTCCCCGCCTGCAGGGGCGTTGCTTCTCAGGAGGTGAAGCAGGTCTGCAGGTGTCTGTCTTTCTCTCCCCCTCTCTGTATTCCCCTCCTCTCTCCATTTCTCTCTGTCCTATCCAACAACGAATTGCGTCAACAAGGGCAATAATAATAACCACAACGAAGCTACAACAAGGGCAACAATAGGGGGGAAAAATGGCCTCCAGGAGCGGTGGATTCATGGTGCAGGCACCGAGCCCAGCAATAACCCTGGAGGAGGAAAAAAAAAAAAAAGGCAACGAAAGGGAAAATATTTTTTTTTTAAAAGGGTATGATCACAAGATGATTGCAAATAAGTTCTCGAACAACTTCTTTTCTATTAAAGAATATCTGTGGAGGGTCTCTGTTTACTTAATGAAGTCAAGATTCCCTCAGCATGTCTCTCTTTTTTTTTAATTAAAAGACAAATTTTCATGTTAATGTTTACACTGACTGAGCCTATTTATTTCCAGTCTACCCTGCAGTTTGATATACTTCCAAATAAATATGGATCAGTTTAGATTAAAATATGGATATATATATATCCATATTTTAATCTATATTAATCTATATATTATATATCTAATATATATTTAATCTATATATTATATATATAATATATAAGGATATAAGAGGGTATATATATATATAGGGATATATATTATATATCTAATATATATTTAATCTATATATTATATATCTAATATATAATATTATATATCTAATATATAAGGTAAGGAGATATATATATCTCCTTACCTTCCTAGCTGCACTATTTATTCACAAGAGAAACACTGTGAAGTAATCTAAATGACCATTGACTGATGACTTAGTAAAGTAGCTTTGTTGTATATCTTCAATGGAATACTATTCTATAGGTTATATATATATATATATATATATATATATATATATATATATATATATATATATATATATAAAAAGATGTCCTGGTTCTAGCCCCGGCCTCTCACCTGCAGGGGAGTCGCTTCACAGGCGGTGAAGCAGGTCTGCAGGTGTCTGTCTTTCTCTCCTCCTCTCTGTCTTCCCCTTCCCCTCCTCTCTCCATTTCTCTCTGTCCTATCCAACAACGACGACATCATCAACAACAATAATAATAACTACAGCAAGAAAACAACAAGATCCACAAAAGGGAATAAAAAAATAAATATAAAAAATTAAAAAAAATAAAAAAGATAAAGTGTGAGGGTCGGGTGCTGACACACCTGGATGAGCACACATGTTACCAGTGTGAGGATTTCAGGTTCAAGCCCCTGGTTCCTACCTGCAAGGGGAAAGCTTCATGAGCAGTAAGGCAGTGCTGCCCCTGTCTTTTTCGCCTTCCTCTTTCTCTCCTGCTCTTCTCAATATCTCTCTGCCCCTATGCCACAAAATAAAAATACATGTTTTTAAACGATGATGCTGTCAGTAGATGGGACTGGAGGTGATTATGGTAACCGCAGTTAGTAAAGAAGGAAAAACAGGGGCCAGGTGGTGGCTCACCTGGTTAAGCACAGCCATGACAGTGCACAAAGATCTGGGTTCAAGCCCCAGTCCCCACCTCCAGGGGGAAAGCTTTTGCGAATGGTGAATCACGGCTGCAGCTGTCTCTCTGTCTTTCTCCCTTTCTCTCTCCTCCCTCTTCTCCATTTCTGTCTGTCTCTATCCAATAAATAGATAAAGATAATAAAGGAAAAATTTTTTAAAAATTAGCTGAATAAGGCTGCTAGATAGTGTCAAACTTTCTGGAGTATCTAGAACTACATCAAACTTTGGAATAAAATAATTAGCAAATTGTTGTTCAGGCTTCTTGTGAATTTTTATTTATTTATTTATTTATTTAGCTTCCTGAGAATTATGATGGTAGAGGAAGGAAATAGGACTTTGGTGAGAGGTGTGGTCATTCATGACAGCTAATGAGATTATTAAATTTGGAGCCGAGTGGTGGCTCACCTGGTTGAGCACACGTGTTATAATGTGCAAGGACCCAGGTTCCAACCCCTGACCCCCACCTGCAGGGGGAAAGCTTCACAAGTGGTGAAGCAGGGCTGCAGGTGTCTCTCTGTCTCTCTCCCTCTCTGTCACCCTTTTTCCTCTCAGTTTTTGAATATCTCTATCTAATAAATAAATAAAGATAATAATAAAAAAGAAAAAGCAACTAATTAAGATTAACCAACTCACCTTCTTGCCTGTTTACTGATGTCCACTTGAAATACAGATTTTTATTTATGGACTTACCAAATGAGCAAAATATGTTTGGTTTTCCAGTAGCTTTGACTGTCTAGACTCATTAAAACTATGAGAACCTTACATTACCTGTATATATCTAGTCTCTTCCCAGATCTCTACTTATTATTTATGAAACTATCCTGTTTAATCACTGTATTTGCTACCTCATTTCTCTCTACCAACTATAAACCTGGGCGCCTTTCTTTTCAGTCACGGTAGAAATTCTAGAAGCAGTTCCTTCTGGCCTTGTGGTTTATTAGAAAGTTTTTACCTATATTGAGCTGCTGTGTTTTCTTATATTTCTACTTATAGCTCCATCCCTTGTGGCTGTACAGAACCAACCTCATTTCACACAACAGCCTTTCAAGCATTTGAAGATGGTTCTACACCATCTCTGCTCTAGGCAGTTTTCAGGAGTCATGACTTTGATTTCTCTGCCATTCTGTCTTCTGAAGGGATCCTCAATTAGACTGTGTCCCCTGAATTGACAGCGGGCGCTGATATTATTCTGAGCATCTGAGAAGAAAGCCCAAACTCGTAAGGTCTGTTCTGGAGGAGATATTTCTAAATATTCATTTATGAATGAGAGAGAACCAGAGCATCAATCGGACGTGCACCATGCTAGGGATTGAACTTGAGACCTCATGTGGACTAGTCCATCAAGTCAACTGCAGCTTCACCTTTCTGGCTCTGACTTGTATTAACTCTGAAAGAAACTAAACTCTGCTTCTGAGATTAAAAGTCCAAGCATCATTTGTTAGCTAGACAATAAATAGTTCATTGAATCTTTTAAAAATCTTTTTACAGGTTTTCCTTAAAACAACATCTACGACTAGAGGGAGACAGAAAGAAATTGAAAGCGAAGGGGGAGAAAAGGAAAGAAGAGAGAGACACCTGCATTACTGTTCCAGTACTCATGAATCTTCCCCCCTTCAGGTAGGGACTAGGGCACGAACCTGGTCCTTGAACTTTGTAACACATGCAGCCAAATTGCTTGCAGCACTGCCCAGCCCTAATTAGTTAAATCGTAAGAGCTCATGTTAAATTCAACACATAATTCAGTAATTTTTTTAAATCATTTTATTTATGTATTTCTAGGCAGAGACAGTCAGAAATTGAGAGGGGAAGGTGAGATAAAGAGTAAGAGACACTTGCAGCCCTGCTTCACCACTCATGAAACTGTCCCCCTGCAGGTGGGGACCAGAGGCTCAAACCTGGGTCCCTGTGCACCATAACATGTGAGCTCAGCTGAGCCACCACCCAGCCCCTACTTAAGGACTTCTTTTCTTCTTTTCTCTTTTTTTTTCTTTTCTTTTTCCCCCTTCTATTTTATTTTATTTTTATTTACAAAAAGGAAACACTGAGAAAACCATAGGATAAGAGGGGTACTAGGGAGTCGGGCCATAATGCAGCAGGTTAAGCGCATGTGGCACAAAGCTCAAGGACCAACATAAGGATCCCAGCTCAAGCCCCCGGCTCCCCACCTGCAGGAGAGTCGCTTCACAGGCGGTGAAGCAGGTCTGCAGGTGTCTGTCTTTCTCTCTCCTTCTCTCTGTCTTCCCTTCCTCTCTCCATTTCTCTCTGTCCTATCCAACAAGTACTGCATCAATAACAACAACAATAACGTTAACAAAAGGGCAACAAAAGGGAATAAATAAATAAATATTTTAAAAAAACAGATAAGAGGGGTACAACACACAATTATCACCACCAGAACTCCATATCCCATCCCCTCCCTTGATAGCTTTCCTATTCTTTAACCCTCTGGGAGTATGGACCCAGGGTCATTATGGGGTGTAGAAGATGCCCATATCGTCATGTAGTGTTTTAAGTCTATGTAAGGTTTTTTAGCTCCTCTTACAGCAGACCCTATATAAACTCACATTTTAATGCTAGCAGTAACAGCATCCCAGCTGAGTTGGCAGGACCCCATTCAGTGAAGAGTTTTACTCTCACTATTCTGTTTCAAGCAGATCACCTGCAGAAGCCTCTTTGTATCTGCAAAACCACCAGTAACAGACCCTGCAGCAGGTGTGTGTAATCTGTTTTGGGCAGGAAAACACTATCCAAACATAACTGACCAACTGACTTAGAGAGTTGGAAGCTAGACCCTGGGACAAGAGGGGCTCCCTGGGTGTAGGGCAGTAGCACAGTGGGTTAAATGCATGTGGCATGAAGCAAAGCGCAGGACCAGCTTAAGCATCCTGGTTCAAGCCTCCGCCTTTGGCTCCCCACCTGCACCGGAGTTGCTTCACAGGCGGTGAAGCAGGCCTGCAGATGTGCTATCTTTCTTTCCCCCTCTCTATCTTCCTCTCCTTTATTTCCCTCTGTCCTATCTAACAAAGCCGACATCAATAATAACAATAATAGCTACAATAACAATAAAACAACAAGGGCAACAAAAGGGAATATATATGCCTTTCCCTGTGCCCATCTCAGCTGGCTACAGTTTGGTTATCTTTCAAGCTAGGAAGACCTCTTGGAAAGTATGAGAAAGGCTTGTTTCACCTAGGCTGATAGGTGGCTCATTGCAGTTGTGTTATCTATCTGCTATAAGCCATTACAAGTATTACCTAGACAGAAACAAACGAACAAGAAAAAGTGCAAGAGAGAGCAAGGGATTGAGATCAATTTTTACATAGGGGATACTAATTACTGAATTTGTTTTAATGATAAGGGAATGGATACCCCATACTTATAGAATTACTTCTAAGACTGTCTACCTATGTTCATAGCAACACAGTGTATAGGAGCTGAAACCAGGATGCAACTCAGGTGTCCAACAACAGATGAGTGGCTGAGCAAGTTTTGGTCTAGATACACAATGGAATACTACTCAGCTACTAAAAATGGTGCATCCACCTTCTTCACCTCATCTTGAGTGGAGCTTGAAGGAATCATGTTGAGATCAGCCAGAAAGAGAAGGATGAATATGGGATGGTCCCTTTTATGTGGTCCATTAGCTTGTATGGTAGTTTTCCATCCTTTCACTTTGAGTCTGTGTTTGTCTTGTTGAGTTAGATGGGGTTCCTGCAGACAACATACACTTTTCTCAAACTGGCTATTTGAAGTCTTCTTGGTCACTATTTTTTTTCCATGCAGGTGTATCACAAGTGATCACAAAATATCAAAATATTGCTTTTCTCTGAATAGTCACCTCCCTCTTTTGTCATCTCCGGATACTGCACATGGGAGAGGTATAGTGTTATAATAGTGTACCTTGTATACACTCTAGGTTCCTAAAAGGCTGTTCTACTCATTCATTCATTCATTCATTCATTCATTCATTCATTCATTCTGGTTTACATTAGTAACAAGGATTAAACTTGGGACCTCCAGGGGTTGTGTTTTCTGATCCATCTTAATTCAGGCCATTGACACTTATTAATAATATAGACTGAAGCAATTTTAATGCCATTATTCTAAAATTTTAAAGTGTTCTGATATATGGCATATTTATGATAATGTGATTGTTTATAAAAGACCTTTCAGAACTTCTTGCAGGGAAAAGTTTTAAGCTATAACCATAGTTATAATAGTGTACCTTGTATACACTCTAGATCTGTAAAAGACTGTTCTACACATTCATTCATTTATTCATTCTGGTTTACAGTAGTAACAAGGATTAAACCTGGGACCTCCAGTGATATAGATATAAGATTCTACTGTGTAGGGAGTTGGGCTGTAGCGCAGCGGGTTAAGCGCAGGTGGCGCAAAGCACAAGGACCGGCATAAGGATCCCGGTTCGAACCCCGGCTCCCCACCTGCAGGGGAGTCACTTCACAGGAGGTGAAGCAGGTCTGCAGGTGTCTGTCTTTCTCTCCTCCTCTCTGTCTTCCCCTCCTCTCTCCATTTCTCTCTGTCCTATCCAACAACGACGACAACAACAATAACTACAACAATAAAACAACAAGGGCAACAAAAGGGAATAAATAAATAAGTAAAATAAATATTAAAAAAAAAGATTCTACTGTGTAAACGACTGTGCTATTTCCCCAGCCTTTAATAGTAATATTTTTATTAGTGATTTAATAGTAATCAATAAGATTGTGGGGTAACAGGGGTACAGTTCCACACAGTTCGCACCACCAGAGTCCCATGCTCCATCCTCATCCTTTGGAAGCGTCCCTTTTCTTTATCCCTCTGGGAGTATGGACCAAAATCATTTATGGGGTGCAGAACTTGGGACTGTGTTCAAACTTCATATCTTCCGTCCCAGGCTGTGAAATCAAATTGACATGCAAAAATCTGAACGCTTTTCTCAAACTGGCTATTTGAAAGTCTTCTTGGTCACTTTTTTTTTCTATGCATGTGTATCACAAGTGATCATAAATTATTGCTTTTCTCTGAAGAGGCACCTCCCTCTTTTTTTTTTTCCTCCAGGGTTATTGCTGGGCTCGGTGCCTGCACCATGAATCCACCGCTCCTGGAGGCCATTTTTCCCCCTTTTTGTTGCTCTAGTTGTTGCAGCCTCGTTGTGGTTATTATTGCCATTGTTGACGTTGCTTTGTTGTTGGATAGGACAGAGAGAAATGGAGAGAGGAGGGGAAGACAGAGAGAGAGGGGAAAGAAAGATAGACATCTGCAGACCTGCTTCACCGCCCGTGAAGCGACTCCCCTGCAGGTGGGGGCTCGAACCGGGATCCTCACGCCGGTCCCTGCGCTTTGCGCCACATGCGCTTAACCCACTGCGCCACCGCCTGACTCCCCACCTCCCTCTGTTGTATCTTACAATGTCATCTCCGGATACTGCACAGGGGAGAGATACAGCTTTGCAGTCAGGGTGCTGAAAACACACCAGAGCTGACCTCATTCCAGTGGTCCCTTAAGTGTGAAGAAAATAGCTATAATTCTGCATGAAGTTTATAAGCATTAGATTGGTGTGATAAACAGCAACAACAAAAAAGACCTGAGGCATGACTGCAGAAATTATGTGCTTAACCAACTCTGAGTGATAAGGTTTCTAGCTTAGGTCACAAAGAGGAGTGGAGGGGGGAGGATAGAGGAACAATGTGTCATTAGTATCATAAATGCAATGAATTTTCCTTAAATTAAAAAAATTCATTAGTGATTTAATAATGATTAATAAGACTGTGGGATAAGAGGGGTGCAATTTCAAGTAATTCCCACCACCAGAGTTCCCTATCCCATCCCTTCCATTGGAAGTTTCCCTATTCTTTATCCCTCTGGGAGAACTGAACAAAATTCTTCATGAGGTGCAGAAGGTGGGAGCTCTGGCTTCTGGAATTGCTTCTCTGCTGGACAGAGAATAGAGCAGATGGAACTAAGGGTCTCTGTGTGGAAAGAAGCTAGGAAGTCTATTTTTAAGTATGTTTCATGTAGCCCATGACTTTAGTAGTTTTTACCTGAGCTCAATAGCTTACATGCAGGTAAACTAAAAGTATTAATTGTCTAGGAAGATGGTGTCAGAGTTGAGAATAGGACTAGAGAGCAGGATCAGAGCAGAGAGTAGCTCTGAAATATGAGGAAAGTATATAAATGCCATTAACTGTGAACCCCATTGATCTGAGCCAGGGCCCATGTCTATTCATATATAACACAGGCGTCTGCATAACCTCCGAGTCCCTGTCAGTCTGAGCTCACAGTCCATGGTCACAGCTGGGAACATTCTAGGCTTCTCTCATGTCAGGACCTGTCTTCCTCGAGGGGCAGAGTATGTTTACCTAGTCTCCGTTTAGAGAGTGGAGGAGTCCCTACTATTATTATCTTTATTTTATTTATTGGATAGTGGAGGAGTCCCTACTATTATTATCTTTATTTTATTTATTGGATAGAGACAATCAGAAATTGAGAGGGAAAGGGGAGATAGAGAGGAAGAGAGACAGATACCTGTAGCCCAGCTTCACCACTTGTGAAACTTTCACCCTGCAGGTGAAGGCACCCAGGTCCTTGCGGATTGTAACAGGTGTGCTCAGCCAGGGGAACCACCACTTGGCTCTTTATTCAATCCATGTCTAAGAGAAGTCTTCCCTTTTAGAAATGCCTAACACTGTTCTATTTTTCTCTCTTTCTTTCTGTCTTTCTTTCTTTCTGTCTTTCTTTCTTTTTTTCCTTTTTTGCCTCCAGGGTTATTGCTGGGGCTTGTTGGTGCCTGCACTGGAATCCACTGCTCCTGGAAGCTATTTTTCCTCATTTTTGTTGCCTTTATTGTAGTTGTTATTGTTGGATAAGACAGAGAGAAATGGAGAGAGGAGGGGAAGACAGAGAGGGGGAGAGAAAGATAGACACCTGCAGACCTGCTTCACCACCTGTGAAGCGACCCCCCTTGTAGGTGGGGAGCAGGGGGCTCAAAACTGTTCTATTTTTCATATAGAGTCTCCTGCTCAAAGTAAATTGTTGATTCAAACAAATTAACTTTGATAGTCCTTCAATATATGTCAGCAGATTGTCATGGTTAAATGTTAGCAATAATAAGTCTGGATACATTTGAGTTATTTTTTCCACAGGGAAGAAATATAAATCATTAATGAAAAGACTTCATATTTATTTTTATGATTAAGTATAAGATGTGTCTATTATGTGAAAATTTAAAAACATTTTGTTTTACAGTGATCTCATTACTAAGTGATAGAAGAGAGAAAATGAGAGTGTATATTTCTAGAGAACTCATAACTGACAAACATAACTGAATCTTAAACATTAGTGAAAAGCAAACAGAGATGATATATGGAGATAAAAGTGTAATAAACATGTGTATCAGCAATATAAGAGTCTCTGTCAGATGGTTATTTTAAAATATGCCCTCCTTCACTCTTGACAGCATAGTAGAAAATTTTTCTCATCCACATTGCAGTAGAAGGATGAATTTAGTTGTTGAGTTACAAAGTGCACACAGTTGAAGTGCTGATTCCAGCATTTTATTTTTAAATGTCCTATCTCAATTTGAAGAGAAAAATGATTGTGATTCTGCAGCCCTGATAGGCTAGAAAATGCTGATCTATATATTCTGAGTCTCATCTTCTCAAGAAGCCAGCCACTGCCCAGTGACACATCAGAATCCACATCTGCTCTATGCCCTAGCTGTGGCTTCTAAATGTACCTTTTCCCCTTGCATTTCTACTCCTGCCTCAAGACTTCCTTCTTTTCTGACTACTCATGAGTTTTCTTTTCTTTCTTTCTTTTTTTATTAGTGATTTAATAATGATCGACAAGGTTGTGGCATAAGAGGGTAAAATTCCACACAGTTCCCACCACCAGAGTTCCGTTTCCCATCCCCTCCATTGGAAGCTTCCCTATTCTTTATCCCTCTGGGAGGATGGACCATAATTCTTTATGGGGAGCAGAAAAGTGGGAGGTCTGGCTTCTGTAATTGCTTCTCCGCTGGACATGAATATTGGCAGGTGGATCCACGCTCCCAGACTGTTTCTCTCTTTCCCTTGTGGGGCAGGACTCTGGGGAGGGGAGCGTAATGGTAACATTGGTGAGGTCATTTGCCCAAGAAGTCAGGTTGGCGTCATGGTATCATTTTCAACTTGTCAGCTGAAAAACATTATGATATAAAACGGAACATTTTTTTTGTATTTCTTTATTGGGGAATTAATGTTTTATGTCGCGTCCAGCGCGACAGTGATGGCAAGACGGGAGAAGGGCGTCGGGATTGATTAACAGAACAGCAGAGTCAGTTAATGGAGCAAGCAAGCAAGCCTTTATTTTACTCTTGTCCCAGCTACTTATACTGTTTCAGGGCATGGGAATGCGGAACTTGCGGTTGGCTCTGTGGAACTTGCGGTTGGCTCTGCGGAACTTGCGGTTGGCTCTGCCAGGAAGTGTGGGCCTCCGAGAGGTCAGGCTGTTCTCAGCAAGCCTCTGTACTTTGTGCACTTCCTCTTGGCCTCCCACAGCAGGCAGCTCTACCTAAAGCCCCAGGGCGGGAGTGTGAGGCCAGGGACCCTTTGTCCCGACATCTCCCCCCTCTCTTAAAATTATGCCGAAGGGAGCTCCTGTCTTAGGTCGTCCCGGTCGGGCAGATCCTTACCGGTCTTTGGGAGGCCTCTAACCCTGTCTTAGGTGGTCTGTCCTGACTGGGAAGTTGCCCGTCTTTGGGGCACCCTCAGCGTTCCTGCAGCATATTTAGCCATACCTGAGGAACTTATCCTCTAGGATGGCGGGCAAGGCTGAGCATTACCTGCGTGGTGGCCCTCTGGTGATGCCTCTGGGAACGATACAACCTTTTGAGTCCCCAACAGGCTGTAACAGTAACTCCTGTTCCTATGATTGCCAGGGCCAGGGAGCCCGCCCATCGTTGTACCCAACCTCCCAGCAGAGCCATATTATTCCACCATGTTTCCCCACTTATGGGGGGGGTACTCTGGTCTCATTAATTCTCATAATCTGATTAGCAAGTTGATTGGTGAAATTTACAAATGTCACATTCCATGGACCCCTAAGGCAAGTATTCAGCACCTGGAGCTGTTCGGAGGCATTTTGCACCTGTAGGGGGGTGACACAGGTGGCACGGAAAAACTGTGAGCATGTGGCATCATGCATTTTCCACAATGCATCTACCTGCTCTTGGAGCAGGGCAGTCTGTTGGTTTAAGTTCAGAATGCCCATGTGTATCTGAGCATTAAGAGTGTTCTGCATTTGCAAGCCCTCGCTGACTTGCTCAGACAGCTGATCAATGGTGCTGATTGAGATAGGGTGAGTCCGACCACTGTGGCTGCTGTGGCACAGGCTGCAATGATGGCCACCACTGCTGCCATGATTCCAAAGTCCCTTTTCTGCCTGTAGAGCACCAATTCTTCTCTGTTCTTAATAACCGTCAGCAGAATGGGCAGGAAAGTTGGGATCCGCACTGTCATTGCGGAGTCTTCTTCTTCTCTCCAGCAATTGCTAAGGAGACAAGAGCTGGAAGAGCAATTAAGCAACCCCCCCCCCCCAAAGTCACCCATATGGTTCCACAGTATGAAAAAGAAAGGGCTCAAGAGACAGGCCCTGTTCTTTATGGGCACTTGTGTCTTATGTGTTATATTTTTCAAACCCTTTGGTCTCATTTCACGTAGCTGTGCCATTGAATACTGACCCCCGCGGTAAGAGCATTGGTGCCATGTCCATGCAGGCATAGCCGTGTTAACGTCTCCAAAAATCTTCCCTGCCAATTGTATTAGGCAATCCACAAAATCTGCAAAGGGCTCGGAGGGGCCTTGAAGTACTTTACTTTAGACAAATGTTCCCCAGCCGCTTTATTTGGAAGGGCTTTCCAAGCCCCGGTGGCTGCACTAGCAATTTGGGCATATACTCCAGGATCATATGCAATTTGTGCCTGCAAGGTATTATAGGCACCAGTGCCCTGTAGCATATCCAAATTCCTGTGGGCTTGTCCAGCATTAGCATTAAGCCGGGCTATGCGGAGACATTCTTCATAATATTCTCCTTTCCATAATAAGTAGTCTCCCCCCCCCCCCCAAGCACTGCCCGGCACAGTTGTTGCCAGTCACTGGGCGTCAAATTTAATGCCACAAAACTTTCAAACATGGTTAGTGTGAACAGTGCCTGGGGGCCATAGGAGCACACTGCTTCCTTCATTGCCTTAATCTCCTTAAAGGGCAAAGCCTGATGTTGCCTGATAACCTGTCCGGAATTATTTGGATCTGGGACTTCCATGACTGGCATGACTAAGGGGCGAAACCTTACTCCCCCCGTTGGACCCATGCCCTCTGCTGCCTCCTCTGGGGCTGGAATATGTCCTTCCAAGGCCGCATACGCCTGAGGTTGTAGCGGAGGAGCGGATGGCACCACCGGTGGGGCCACATTCTCCGCGGTTTCCAGTTCTTTAATGCGGCGGCGGAGGTCTTTTATCTCTTGTCTCAATATGCCTTCCTCGTCCTCACTCTCTTCCTCACTATCTGGAATCGGCCCTCCCCCGTCCTTCTCCCAATCCTCAGGAGGTAAAGGCGAGGGGCGATCTAAAAGTGGACCTTCGCTCAGAGAGCGATGAGTCTCCTCCTCCTGTACCTCCTGCCACACTCCCCGGGCTGCTCCTAATGCAGCTTTTATTCTAACTTTTTCACTCCACAGTGCATCATTTACTAGCCTCCACAACGAAAATGTCGCTATAGGGAAGGCGTCGGGGCCTTGCTTACGGAGTTCTTTTTGCAGGTCCCTCTTTACCTGGTCCCAATCGGGAATGTTCAGACCTCCTCCCGAAAGGAACCAGGGGCTAGCTGTATTATGTCCAAGAACTGCTGTGCGGTGCTAGACTTAATGGCAGTGCCTTGTTGTTCAGGCAGCCGCCTGAGCTGATGCTGTAGTTCTGTTCTGCTTCCACTGTTACCCATTTTTGTTTTCTGTTTCTGAACTCCCAATACACCACCTGCCGGCCAGGAGGTGACCCTGTCCGCTTACCCCTCGTTTCCGGTATCGGTGGGACCTCCACTTGTCACGTCCAGCACGACGGTGACGGCCAGACGGGAGAAGGGCGTCGGGATTGATTAACAGATCAGCAGAGTCAGTTAATGGAGCAAGCAAGCAAGCCTTTATTTTACTCTTGTCCCAGCTACTTATACTGTTTCAGGGCATGGGAATGCGGAGCTTGCGGTTGGCTCTGCGGAACTTGTGGTTGGCTCTGCCAGGAAGCGTGGGCCTCCAAGAGGTCAGGCTGTTCTCAGCAAGCCTCTGTATTTTGTGTACTTCCTCTTGGCCTCCCACAGCAGGCAGCTCTACCTAAAGCCCCAGGGCGGGAGTATGAGGCCAGGGACCCTTTGTCCGGACAGTTTTATATTTCACAGTAAATACAATAGCTTGTACATGCATAATATTTCTCAGTTTTCCAGATAACAATTCAACCCCCACTAGGTCCTCTGTCATCCCTTTTGGACCTGTGTTCTCTCCCCACCCACGCACCCACTCCAGAGTCTTTTACTTTGGTGCAATACGCCAATTCCAGTTCAGGTTCTACTTGTGTTTTCTTTTCTGATCTTGTTTTTCAACTTCTGCCTGAGAGTGAGATCATCCCATATTCATCCTTCTGTTTCTGACTTACCTCACTTAATATGAATTTTTCAAGGTCTATCCAAGATCTGCTGAAAATGCTGAAGTCACCATTTTTAAACTTCTTCTTCTAGCGTTTGCCCTTCTTCCGTAGCCAGTTAACAGCGTCAGGTTAAGCCTGATGTAAAGTTTCAAGACCTCCTTTGAATCTGGAGAGGTGGCAGTCGTTGACTATGTGGGTCATAGTCTGTCTGTAGCCGCAGGGGCAGTTCGGGTCGTCTCTGGCTCCCCAGCGATGGAACATAGCGGCGCACCGGCCATGGCCTGTTCGATAGCGATTGAGGAGGGCCCAATCATAACGTGCTAGGTCAAAGCCGGGTTGACGCTTGCAGGGGTCTGTGATGAGGTCTTTGTTCTTTACCTCAGCTGACTGCCAACTCTGTTTCCAAGAGACTGGAACAGAGAAGTTCAGTGTAGGCGTAGGGGACCAGATTGGGTGACGAGATGTCAAGCGTTGAACAGGGTGGGCGAAGATATCCGCGTATATTGGCAGGTCCGGTCGAGCGTAGACGTGGGAAATGAACTTAGATGATGCCGCATCCCAACGAATATCTGGCGGGGCGATGTTGCTAAGAACTGGCAGCCATGGAACCGGGGTGGAACGGATGGTTCCAGAAATTATCCTCATGGAGGAATATAATTTGGAATCGACCAAGTGGACATGGGGGCTACGGAACCATACTGGGGCACAGTATTCTGCAGTGGAATAGCATAATGCCAGAGATGATGATCGTAGTGTGGAAGCGCTCACGCCCCATGAGGAGCTGGCCAGTCTTGCAATGATGTTATTCCTCGCGCCCACCTTTGCTGCAGTTTTTATGAGATGTTCGTGAAATGACAGAGTGCGATCGAGAGTAACGCCAAGATAGACTGGCTGGGCTTCATGCCGGATTCTCGTGTCATCAAGCTGCACATTAAGCTCACGCGAGGCCAAGGCATGGTGTAGATGGAAAACAGATGATGCCATTTTTTGCAGTTCTAGGGAATAGTCGCCATTTTTTACAGTAATCATATATCAGAGACATGTCTTTCGTGAGTGTTTCCTCGAGGATGTCGAACTTGGATGCCTGAGTTGCATTTTTAATAACTGAGTAATATTCCATTGTGTACAGCCATAGCACCATGAACACGCCTGATTTTGTCTGATCTCAGAAGCTAAGCTGGGTTGGGTCTGGTTAGTACTTGGATGGGAGAACATTTAAAAAAAAAATAATAATCAGGAACCTCATGGTAAAAATATAGCAAAATGAGATTTGTGGTCTTCGTGTTGGATGAAGCTAGGAAGACTCTTTTAGGTATATTCCAAGGGACCCATGACTTTACTAATTTTTTTCCTGACAGCTAACATGCAAATGGGCTAAAAGTATTCTCATGAATTTTCTTTACATCCAGCTCCCCTCTGGCTATGGGACAGGGAAGTAGAATTTGTAGAGAGACAGATTGAAGCTCAGATTCAGAGCTGTTACACCCCCGATTTAGTAATCTTGTGCTGAGAACTGATATCCTCTGAGCCTGTTTTTTTTTGGGGGGGTGGGGGTTTCCATCTGTCCGTAGAATTGAGGACTTGAATCCACAGGCTGAAAATTCAGATCAGTAACTAGAAGTGGGTATGCCATCCCCTTATTTTTTTCTCTCAGATGTGACTTGAATGAACAATATCCATTTGAGAACTGAAGAAGATTCTTCTGCTGTTCTCCACTCAGCTGCTTGTACCTGTGTGTCTCTGATGGCCTTTTCTTTCCTTCAATGGACATGGCCCAGATTATTTGATATAATTTGTGCAGTGGAAAGTGAGGCCCTTGGGTAGAAAGTATGTCTGCCATGTAAACAATTTTTTTTTTTCATCTGGGGAATGAGGACTGAGCAGCCAGGAGAGATGGCAGGCTTGGCATAGCACACCTGTCTCCTCTTCTCACCTCTCCTATCACTTGGGAACAGCTAACACAAAAGCCTCTTTATAACTGAGTTTCTAGAATTGGATATGACTTGACAAGGTGGATTCTCATAGACCTAATCATTATCTAGGATTGTGTGTGGTTGGATCCATCCATCTCTTTTGGAAAGCTTCTTTTCCTCAGTGTAAGCTCTGTTTCCTGTTTATTCTTCCTGGTAACTGGGTTAGAGAAACCTGTCCTGATTTTTAAAGTTGGGAACAGTGAGATGTAATTCTTCCTCTCAATGTGAAATAGCTTCAGAAGACAATCTGAATATCCAGATAGGAGTCTTGTTTCTGCTCTCTGTGTCTACTAATCTCTGTAATGATTTTCTTAATGACAGAGTCATTAGAGTTTGCACACTGGCTTGAACATTGCGACTAGGGACCAGTGCATTCTACTTTTGAGCCCCCCCCCTCTTGAATTGTATTATTGGGTAGAGACAGAGAGAAATTGAGAGAGGAGGGGGAGAGAGAAAGGGACCTGATTGGGCAGTGCACATGTTACAGTGCTCAAGTACCTGGGTTCAAGCCCCCAGCCCTCACCTTCAGGAGGAAAAGCTTCAAGAGGGGTGACACAGGGCTGCAGGTGTCACTCTATCTCTTCCTCTCTGTCTTTTGGTTCCCTCTCAATTTCTGACAGTCTCTGTCCAATAAATAGAAAGATTAAAAAAATAAAAGTAAAAGAAAGGGAATGAGACAGAGACACCTACAGCCCTGCTTCACCACTCGTGAAGCTTTCCCCCTGCAGCTGGGGACCAGGGGCTTGAACCCTGCAGTGTGTGCACTTACCAGGTGTACCACCATCTGGCCTGCTTTTGAGCTCTAGCTCAGCTTCCTCAAATATAAAATGTATATGTAGAAGTCACATCACTTTTTTTTTTTTTTAGTCTGGTGGGATCAGGTTGCATGTCAATTATGTTTGTTTTAAAACAGCTACAAAGTAATTTGTGCCTCTAAAATTGATCTTACAGAAACACTAATTTTAAAAGGATCCCTCTGGTAAGGTGATTCATAGTTAAGCTGGCAGGTTTTAGTGTTTCTTTTCAGCTTTACTGAAAACACAAATTCACTTCAAGTTCAATTTGATCCATGCATTTAAAATGATGTAAATATAAGATAACATAGCAATCACATTTTGTTCAGTGTGATAGCCATGACTTTTTTTAAAGGTCTGAATGTCCCTATAATTTTCTTTTTTTGATGCCTCTAGGGGAAAATATGAGAACTCTTCTAGGGCTAATTCAATTTCTGTCAATTCTTACCAATAAAAATCAAGGATTATCCAGAATTACATAAACATGTAACTCCCTTGAATAAGAGACAATCCATCCAATTTTGCTAAATAGGTTCTTACATTAAAACTATTATTCATTTTTATTTCATCACTCTCAATTACAGGCTAATAAACTCTCACAGCCTTCTGAAAGATAAAACTCAGCAAATTTAGCTCACATAAAAATTAGTCTGAAAAGTTCTGCATAAAGCAATTGTCTATATTACTAAGATATCCAAAATTATAAAGGTCACCAGGCATCTCTTTGGGGATGTTTATGAAGTATCTGATTTTAAAGAACACCTCTTAGCAGTCCCGTTGAGTAATATTTTTATCTGCATGTTCTCATCTTCAAGGGGTGTGCCTGTGAAGAAGTATCTAGGTCACAGATAATGAACTCATCTCTCTTCTACCATGTTGTTTAGTACTCTGTGGGTTGGGAAGCATATGGTTGCATGGATTTGCGTGACTAATACTGGAGTGATCTTTCTAAAAAGATTTTTTTCTTGTTGTTGTTAGAATACTCTTGACCCTAGTGTATCAACTTCTTTGAGTCTGAGGACACCCAGAAGATTTGGTTGCTGAGAAGTCAAATTAAATGCGCATCCACACACACACCAAACCAAAAAAAAAAAAAAAAAGAAAACAAAACTTACCTGTGACTTGCTAAAAATGTTGCCCCATACCTTATAAAAAGTAGCACAAGAAAACTACTATTTTTTTTTTTGCAAGATCTATGCTCTTGAATTTCAGCCAACAAAAATAAATTTTTAGATTGGATTTAAATTTTATGTTCCCTCTCCAGCCCTGATTTTTGAAGTCCTATTTATTTTCAGCCTAACTGCTTTTCCAGTTAAGATCATGCAAAGAAATTAAATCTATTCCATCTGAGACAGTAGAGATATAGAGTCAACGCCTACAGCCTTATGTCTTGAAGTTCCTTGCATATTTTAATAGTTTTCATATATCAGGTTTGACTTGTAGAAGACAGAAAATGAAAGAGACACAGAGAAAGGAAGGACAGGGAGAGACAGAGTGGGATTCAAGTGCTTCAAGCATCTCTTTCCTGCTTGCTATTTCTCTCCCCTAATTTCTCTTTGTCTCTATTAAGAGAGAGAGAGAGAGAGAGAGAGAGAGAGGAAGAAAGAAAGAGAGAGAGAGAAAGAAAGAAAGGAAGGAAGGAAGGAAGGAAGGAAGGAAGGAAGAAAGAAAGAAAGAAAGAAAGAAAGAAAGAAAGAAAGAAAGAAAGAAAGGAAGAAAGACATGGCCACAAGAACTACTGAAATCACTATGTAGGTCCCAACCCAAGCTCCAGTGATAACCTTGGTCAGAACAAAATAAATATTCCAAGTATAAAGAGTCAATATCTGGGGCCAGGTGGGGTACCTGGGGGGCCAGGTGGGGATGCACCTGGTTGAGTGCACATTACAGTGCACAAGGACCCGGGTTTGAGCCCCATGGTCCCCACTTACGGGGGAAATCTTTGTGAGTGTTGAATCAGGGCTGCAGGCTTCTGTCTCTTTCCTTCTCTATCACTCCCTTGCCCCTCAATTTCTGGCTGTCTCTACCCAATAAGTAAAGATTATACCAATAGTTCAAAAAAACTGAGATTGGGGCATGTTCTCCCTTGATGACCCCTTTTCAAAGAAATAACTTCCAAGTTTTTAAAAGACTCACTTCTTGGTTGTACACCTGGTAAGAAGCTATAAAAAATTATCATTGAGAAGGGAATAAAGATCCTTTCTTTTTTTAATATTTATTTATTCCCTTTTGTTGCCCTTTTTTATTGTTGTAGTTATTGATGGCGTTGTTGTTGGATAGGACAGACAGAAATGGAGAGAGGAGGGGAAGACAGAGAGGGGGAGAGAAAGACAGACACCTGCAGACCTGCTTCACCGCCTGTGAGGCTACTCCCCTGCAGGTGGGGAGCCAGGGGCTCAAACCGGGATCATTACGTTGGTCCTTGAGCTTTGCACCACCTGCGCTTAACCCGCTGTGCTATCACCCGACTCCCTTAAAAATCCTTTCAATTACATGTTTACTTAACTAAAAGTTCTAAAAAGAGAGAGATCAAGGACTTAGAGTTTGGAATGAGACTGTCTAAAAGGCAGACTGAGGAATTATTTTTTTATTAGGAGAATAAATGCTTTACAGTCAATAGTAAAATACAGTACAGATGTAACATGTCTCAGTTTTCCACATAACACTCTAATCCTCCATCTATGTCCTCCTCCGCCATTATCTTCCAGGACCTGAACACTGTCTCCCTCCACTGAGTCTTCTGCTTTGATGTCTGGCATGCACCAAATGGGGCATTCTAGCCAACCGATGTTTTGACTATTGAATGGATGATATACTTTGGGACTTTTAGGAGGTTCTTCAACAGCAATACTCTCAGTGTGACCCATTCAAGTTCCAACAAAAGAGGAAGGAACGATATAGCAAGTCTATTCAGACCCTTCGCCCTCTGTTACCTACTAATTGTGTCTTGAGAAGCTGCTTCTGTTATCTTGAAATTATATATAAATTGTTAAGAAATTAGATAGTTATCCAAGTATGCATAATGAATCATATCTGCCATTATTGGAATCACGCAGATGAGAATTATCCTAGAAACAACAATTAGCTGTTGTATTTTTAGAACTTTTACTGCACACCACCATCCTGATTCACAGAAAAGGGAAGTGGTTGTATTATACAGAGAAGTAAATTAAGGTAAGTCAAGCTGAAAATTTCAAAAGAATAGCCATATTTTTACATGAGCAGCTTCATTGCTTCAAGCTAGAATTAACGAAAGAGAGTTTTTGTGTCACCTGGTTAAGGAGACAGCACTAATTATAAATCTCCCATTCTCCTTCAGAATATTTTTAGGCAAAAAGTTTAAACTTTCTGGGAAATTATGTAGCTTGAGTGTGGAAGCATTGTCCTATTTATTCATTTTATTGGGCAGGACAGAGAGAAATTGAGAGGGGAAAAGAAGGGAGAAAGGAAGAGAGAGAGAGATACCTGCATCCTTGCTTCATCACTTATGATGCTTTCCCCCTGCAAGTGGGGACTGGGGGTTTGAACCCAGGTTCTTGCGCACTGTAATGTGTGCTTAACCACGTGTGCCACTGCCTGGCACCCCCTAGGAGGCATTATTCTGAGTCAGGTTAGCTCATAAAGACTTTAAGAGCTTTCTAGGTAATTCTGAGTTCTCTACAAGCGAGAGCTCTCTGACATCTATTTTTTTTTTTGGGGGGGGGGTTTGACTTAGGGTAATGAGGTAAGATTTTCCAGTGGCCTGAGGGAAGAGCTGGGGTGGCTGGTGTTCCTAAGATCATCATTTTTGTGGTGTTAATGGGATCTTTTTCCATACAAAGGAACATGAAGGTGAAACAGATGAGGTGGCTATAAAGATTGGCAACTGGGGATCTTTGAACTGAGAAAAAAAAATAATAATAGCAAAGGCTCCAACTCATTTTCGTATTCCTGTTTCCTTTTGTCATTCCAGCACAGCTGACTTCTTTGTCATGTTTCTTCCCTTTGCAATTCTTTCCTGTAGTTTGCTGGGAGAATAGGGTCAGTGACAGAATATATAACTTCAAACGGCTGTCAGGGGTGAGTTCTGATCACACCAGCTCTCACTAAGCCTTGTCTGAAGATTCAGTTTTTTTTTTCTTCTTCTGGGTTTGATAGAATAAAGTGAGTGGTGGAATAGGAACCATGAAATGTGGCTTCACTGATAAGAAAACTTTGCCATAAAGTAAGAATTAGCAGTAGTTTTTTTTTCTTTTTAATACCAGATTCACTACTTTTTTCTTCTAGTGCTTAAAAAAAAAAACAAAAAGAATCCTTTGCCTTCTATGGACATATCAGTTCAAATAGCAACCTTTCATCTATTTGCACAGGTGCCAGAAGACAGAATGCTCTCACCTGTACAGACAGATATGGTCACATATGCAGGTTAGCAGATGAAGTTGGAGAAAAAAATAATTCATCTCTAAAGGAAATATGATCTACAGCATTCATGATCTACTCAGAACACAAATTTATTTATTTATTTATTTGTCTCCAGGGTTATTGCTGGGGCTCGGTGCCTGCACTACGAATCCACTGCTCTTGGAGGCCATTGTTTTTCCTTTTGTAGCCCTTGTTGTTGATTGGTGTTGTTGCTACTTTTATTGTTGTTGGGTAGGTTAGAGAGAAATGGAGAGAGGAGGGGAAGACGGGGAAAGATGGACACCTGCAGACCTGCTTCACCGCCTGTAAAGAGACTCCCCTGGAGGTGGGAAGCCGGGGGCTTGAACCGGGATCCTTCCACGGGTCCTTGAGCTTCATGCCATGTGCGCCTTACCCACCCCACTACCGCCCACCCCCCACCCCCAAGAACACAACTTTATAAGCCAAATAAAAATATTGAAGGCAGTAGACAGATTGAACCGCAAACATGGACTGAAGATGCCCAGGAAGTGGAAGGGGGCTCAGCTGCTGTCTTTGTAGAGCTCACACCTAGGTTGCTTCTGTAGACCTTGGTGAAGATAAACTGACTAGCAGATTGGAACCTGCCAAATATCAAGGATGCCTCCTTTGAGCATCCCCCAGACTGAGCCAGGTTTAGGCCACACCCTTCTCTGTTGAGCTACAGGTTTGCAGAATGAAACTGTTGCATGCAGGAATGATTGCTGCTTCAGGAGACCATCATGCAAGCAAAGAGAGACTGAGAGAGACAGACTGAGAGAGACTGAGACAGACTGAGAGAGTCTGAGACAGACTGAGAGAGTCTGAGACAGACTGAGAGAGACAGACAGACTGAGGGAGTCTGAGAGAGACAGACTGAGAGAGTCTGAGAGAGATAGACTGAGAGACAGACAGAGAGTCTGAGAGAGACAGACTGAGAGACTAAGAGAGACAGACTGAGAGAGTCTGAGAGAGACAGACAGAGAGTCTGAGAGAGACAGACTGAGAGACTAAGAGAGACAGACTGAGGGAGACTGACAGACTGAAAGAGACAGACTGAGACTGAGAGAGACAGATTGAGAGAGACTGAGAGACTGAAAGAGACCGAATGAGAGAGACAGACTGAGAATCTGAGAGAGACAGACTGAGAGAGACTGAGAGAGACAGATTGAGAGAGACTTAGAGAGACAGACTAAGAGAGACTGAGAGACTGAAAGAGATAGACTGAGAGAGACTGAGAGACAGAGTCTGAGAGAGACAGATGGAGGGAGACAGATTCAGAGAGACAGAGAGACAGACTGAGAAAGATTGAGAGACTGAAAGAGACAGAGAGTCTGAGAGAGACAAATTAAAAGAGACAGACTGAGAAAGACTGAGAGACAGAGTGACAGAGACTGAGAGGGAGAGACAGACTGAAAGAGAGAGACAGAGGGCAACAGAGAAACAGGTAGAGACATATGTCTCTCTTTTTCTTTCCCTCTTTATCTCTCCCTCCCCTCTCAATTTCTCTCTGTTCCATCAAGTGAAAGACAGAGAGAAAGAGAGAGAGAGGTTCTGTGTGTAGAATGTCTTCAGATCTGTGGTACTGTTGAATTTTCTACCTCAGATATAAACTTTTAATCAATTTTTTTCCCACTGGAAAAAAAAAAAGAAGAAAAGCCAGCCTCATAAAATGAACCGTTGAATAGTTTAATGTAAAAAGAAAGCATTTCAAAGGATATTTCATTTAAATGTAAATGCAGGCCGTGCATTATGAAAGCGGAGATGGCTTTTCATATTCTTGTTTTCCTAGACATCTGGGATCAAAGTCACCTTATGAACTTGCCCAGTCAGCTTTGGAACTACAGTCTTAACCGCGAAGGATTGAAGTGCTTGCTTGGTCTTCACTGTTCAAAGGCAAATGCTGCCTAAAGTCTTTCCCTTGCCTTTTCCTGTGGAGGTAGGGAACTGAATCACCAGAGGGAAGGGCAGGGCTCAGAAACATCTAGGTCATGACTTTGCAGTCAGACCTATCAGTAGTTTCATGCTTGGAGGATAATTAAAATCAATAGAAAATAATTACACACGGCTAGAAGGCTCTCCAGATACATAGTCTGGTCCCTTGACTCCAGGAGAAACTACCTCTAGTCTAAACTAACCTTCATATAGGTAGACAGGTCCTATGAGAGACCTGGGGACCTGAGCTTCCCTTATTGTACCCATAAAGAGCATTGTAGCTTAGTAACAGAAGATTCAAAGGACTTCACATTTTTCTTTTCTTTTTTCTTTTATTATTTATTTTCCCTTGTGTTGCCCTTGTTGTTTTACCGTTGTTGTAGTTATTATTGTTGTTGTTACTGATGTCGTCGTTGTTGGATAAGACAGAGAGAAATAGAGAGGAGGGGAAGACAAAGAGGGGCAGAGAAAGATAGACACCTGCAGACCTGCTTCGCCACCTGTGAAGCGAATCCCCTGCAGGTGGGGAGCCGGGGGCTTGAACCGGGATCCTTCCGGGGTCCTTGTGCTTTGTGCCACGTGTGCTTAACCAGCTGTGCTACCGCTGGACTCTCAGGACTTTACATTTTTCTAAGCATGATACAAGCCTCTTGGAAGGGTCTTCTAGGACCCCGAGATTAGCAGTGGATAACAAGAATGGCTAAGACAGAGCTCTCCACATTTTATTTTACTTGGACAGAGATTATAGGATCAGTGACAGAGTCCCATCTGCTAAAGAGTTTTGTCATTTTTAGTGTTTCTTGTTGTATCTGAAAAATCCATATTGAGGAGCCAGGTGGTGGAGCACCAGCTGAGCACATGTATCACAATATACAAGAACCCGGGTTCAAGTCCTTCCAGTCTCCCCCTGCAGGGGGAAGCTTCACTAGTGGTGAAGCAGTGCTACAAGTCTGTCTTTCTTCCCTTCTCAAGCTCCCCTTCCTCTGTCTCTATCAAAAGGAAAGAATGAATGGCTTCCAGGAGCTGTGTGTTTGTCCTGCAAGCATAGAGGCCCAGCAATAACACTGGCAGCTGAAAAAAATACGCATAAATTAGGAGTACTTCCTATATGAAAGGTTACTAATCTTAATTCCCACTGGAATTTTTTTTTTTTTAAATATTTTCCCTTTTGTTTCCCTTGTTTTTTTTTATTGTTGCTGTAGTTATTGTTGTTGTTGTTGTTGTTATTGATGTTGTCATTGTTGGATAGGACAGAGAGCAATGGAGAGAGGAGGGGAAGACAGAGAGGGGGAGAGAAAGATAGATACCTGCAGACCTGCTTCACTGCCTGTGAAGCAACTCCCCTGCAGGTGGTGAGCCTGGGGCTCGAACTGGTATCCTTCCACCGGTCCTTGCGCTTCTCACCACCTGTGCTTAACCTGCTGTGCTACCACCTGACTCCTGGGATTTTTTAGTAAGACCTGAGGCTACATACACAAGTTGGTAATGGCCACAGCCATATAAAAGCAACAGCCACCTGCAGGAGATGTCCTGAAATACTAGTATCCAGTGTCTAACACAATTCTTTCTACTTACTCATCACTCAACTGGCTCACATCCTATTTTAAATGTCTTTGAAACAAATTCGTTTTTTTGTTGTTGTTGTTTGTGACATAACGGGGAATGAGGACACTCACAGAAAGTGTTCAGATTCCTGGTTGATTTTAATTTTATCTTCCAACATTATGTTTCCTTTTATTACATTTTAAGGTTCTTTTTAAAAATTTTTTATCTCATAGAGGTCAAACACAGTAAGAACAAGGTAAAACAAATATGGCCAGGCTCCATCAGTGCTCCACATTCTTCAAGTAAAATTTAAAATGAAGGCAGGAGGACACAAAGTCAAAGGTTGGGATACATCGCAACAAAGCTTAAGACTCTGAGGAAAAAAAGAAAGGTGGGGGGTGGAGTGGGTCTTGGGGTGCTGGTGTGTGGTCATGGGAAAGGGTCTAGGCTGGGAGTGAGGATGTTGAGAGATCTTTCACAGGGAGGTGAGAGATTGTACCCGTGTGTCCACAACTGTATTGGAACTCATTAACTCCTCACCCCAATAAACATGATAAACAAATACACAGAACAATGACATTACTGTACAAGAAAGGATTCTCCCTTAGCATTCCATTGCTCCATTTAGATAATTTTCATAAAAAGAAGTCCTATGACTCTTTTAGTTCTTTATAAATCACTAGAATCTAAACACCAACAGTTAAACAAACAAAACAAAAAAAAAAAACCAAAGAACTAAACTACTATTTCAGCTTAAACAAATGAACTAATTCAAAGCTAACTGAAGATTTTCTGGGGGAAGTTAATGTATTACACTCATTATACAGTTCCTGAAAATAGAACACTTTGAATCAGTATTTTATATTCACCATGTGAACTAAATTCTATTCAGACCCGTAATATTTCCTTTAGTCTTCCACTTTTGACTAGTGTTTAAATTACAAGATATTTATCAAAGACATTTCCTGGGGGTCGGGAGGTAGAGCAGCTGTTTAAGCGCATGTGGCACAAAGCGTTAAGTACTGGCTTAAGGATCCCGGTTTGAGGCCCGGCTCCCCATCTGCCAAGGATCCCTTCATTGGCAGTGAAACAGGTCTACAGGTGTCTGTCTTTCTCTCCCTTTCTCTGTCTTCCCCTCCTCTCTAGATTTCTCTCTGTCCTATCCAACAACAATGGCATCAATAACAATAATAACTACAACAATCAAACAAAGGCAGCAAAAGGGAAAAAAATAAATATATAAAAATTTTTAAAAAGCCATTTCCTATTGTTTTTTCTTCATCCAACTGCCTTTGCAATGTCTTCTCATATTTTGTGACCTATATCTTAAGTTTTCTGAAAATATGCTCCTTTTTTCTTCAAATTTCTTTATTGGAGTATTAACGGTTTACAGTCAACAGTAAAATACACTAGTTTGTACATCTGTAACATTTCCCAGTTTTCCACGTAACAATTCAACCCCCACTAGGTCCTCCCGACAATCATGTTCCAGGACCTGAACACTCCATCCCACCACCCCAGAGTCTTTTACTTTGGTGCAATACACCAACTCCAGTCCATGTTCTGCTTTGTGTTTTCCCTTCTGATCTTGTTTTTCAACTTCTGTCTATGAGTGGGATCATCCCATCTTCATCCTTCTTTTTCTGGCTGATCTTATTTCACATGATTCCTTCAAGGTTCACCCAAGATGAGGTGAAGAATGTGAATTCACCATTTTTAATAGCTGAGTAATATTCCATTCCAATATACCACAACTTTCTCAGCCCCTCATCTGTTGTTGGACACCTGGGTGGTTTCTAGGCTTTGGCTGTTATAAACCTTGCTGCTATGAACATAAGTGCACACAAATCTTTTTGGGTGGGTGTGTTTGGTTCCTTATCTTATATCCTAGGTGAGTAATTGCAGGGTCATAGGGTAGGTTCACTTCTAGCTTTATGAGAGTTCTCCAGACTGCTCTCCATAAAGGTTGGACCCAATGACATTCCCACCAGCAGTGCAGGAGGGTTCCTTGGTCCCCACAGCCTCTCCAGCATTTGTTGCTGCTGCATTTTCTGATGTGTGACATTGTCACAATGAGAGTGGTATCTCATTGCTGTCTTTACTTGCATTTCTCTGACAAGCAATGACTTGGAGCATTGTGTGTGTGTGTGTGTGTGTGTGTGTGTGTGTGTGTGTGTGTGTGTGTGTGTGTGTGTGTGTTGGCCTTTTGGATCTCTTCTTTGGTGAATATTCTGTTCATCTTTCTCCTCATTTTTGGATGGGGTCATTTGTTTGGTTTTTGTTGTTGTTACTGCTGTTGCTGAGTTTGGTGAGCGCTTTACGTGTTTTGGTTATTAGCCTCTTGTCTGACTTATGTCCAACATGCTCCTTTTCTCAGTTAGCTACTAAACATCCTTCTTATTACCTCACAAGCGAGAGACACAGACTGCTCATGGTGAAGCCCTTCATTTCATCACAGCTACAAAAGATGGGAAGTAGGGACAAAAGAATAGGAGTAGAAAAGGCATTCCAAATTCTATTTGCCACTCAAGAAATTTAACTTGTCTCTCCTGGAAAACCCTTCCTCTGAACATGTATTTCTTCTTTAAAAAATTTTTTAAAAAATATTTATTTATTCTGTTTTGTTGCCCTTGTTGTTTTATTGTTATAGTTATTACTTTTGTCTTTATTGATGTTGTCCTTGTTGGATAGGACAGAGAGAAATGGAGAGAGGAGGGGAAGACAGAAAAGGGGAGAGAAAGATAGACACCTGCAGACCTGCTTCACCACCTGTGAAGCGACTCCCCTGCCGGAGGCTCGAATCAGGATCTTTATGCCAGTCCTTGCGCTTTGCGGCCACGTGCGGTAACCCGCTGTGCTACCGCCCGACTCCCTGAACATGTATTTCTATGCTATCTTCTAACCAGTGATGGCACTGGCTCATGTCTTTTCCTTTTGACTCTGAATTCAAGCATCCCATGGGTTCCTATCTCTTTCTTTCTGACTAACCTATCAATCTACTGCAACATCCTTCATCAGAATTCTACTCAACACACAGATCTCTTCATAAATCGGTAGCTATGATAGCTTCCTGTCGAAATGGTTTCTGGGAGTCACAGCTTTGCATAATTACATCGTTTCATCAAACTATAACTTACAAACATGGAAAGTCATGTGTTTTTAGAAACTCCATTTCTTTTTGCTTTTAGACATGTGTAGTATTCTTCAATGTAGTCTGAGTTTAAAGACTGTAGTATTTTAAATATCTACAAAGAGAAATCCATGCCAACAGATGATTAATTTTCAGTGTAGTTGAAATATACCATATGGTTAGAGGATTGTTTTTTCCAAAATATATATATTGAAATAACAATTATGTTAGCAAAAGTTCTCTCTCCCTCTACCCCACCTCTAATATGTATAACAGGAATTAAATTATTAATAATTTAGAAAGTCAGTAGAGTTTGTATTTGTCTTAGAGGTGAAAAACTGAACAAAAGGCAGAAACCTTTGATAAATAAGGTGCTAAAAGAAACACAGTTCCTTTTGAAAAAAAGAAAGGAGTCTAGTAACTCAGCCGTAGGACTTTCATTCTATTTGTGTGCCTCCTCCTATTGTTAGTGGACTTCACTGGAGACTTTTCTTTAAAATTTATTTAAGAAAAGAGACATTAACAAAACTGTAGGATAAGATGGGTACAACTCCACACAATTCCCACCACCCGATCTCCATATCCCATCCCCTCCCCTGATAGCTTTCCCATTCTCTATCCCTCTGGGAGTATGGACCCAGGGTTCTTGTGGGTTGCAGAAGGTAGAAGGTCTGGCTTCTGTAATTGCTTCCCCGCTGAACATGGGTGTTGACAGGCCGATCCATACTCCCAGCCTGTCTCTCTCTTTCCCTAGTGGGGTGGGTCTCTGGGGAAGTGGAGCTCCAGAACACATTGGTGGGGTCTTCAGTCCAGGGAAGTCTGGTCGGCATCATGTTGGCATCCGGATCCTGGTGGCTGAAAAGAGAGTTAATGTACAAAGCCAAACAAATCGTTGAACAGTTATTTCACTGGAGACTTTCTTTGGCACTACTATTTCAAATATAATGACAACATTCCTGCGATAACTTTAGTTCATTAAAATTCTCTTTAATATTGGTTTTCTTGGGGGCTGGGCTGTGGCACAACTGGTTAAATAAGTGCTCACATTACACTGTGCCAGGACCCTGGTTCCAGCCCCTAGTCCCCACCTGCAGGGGGAAAGCTTCATGAATGGTGAAGCAGGGCTGCAGCTCTCTCTCTTTCTCTCTCTCTCTCTCTTTCTGCCTCCCTCTCTATCCCCCCCTTACCTTTTTGTTTCTGGCTGTCTCCAATAAATAAATAAATAAATATAATAACTAAAAAATAATGTTTTTCTAGGGCAGGGAATGTCACAGAATCTTTATGTAGAGACTCATGTGTGAGGCTCCAAAGCCCCAGGCTCAGTCCTCCACATCACCAAAGGCCAGAGCTGAACAGAGCTCTGGTATAAAATAAATAAATAAACAGAATGGCTTCCTTCACTGCCATAAGTCAAATAAGTCTGCAATAAGCAAAGTAGAGCATGCTGTAATCAAAATTTGAGAGGAGTTTACCTGGTTAACTTGTTAACATTTGGCAAAGCACGTCAGTGAATCACCTGAAATCTCATTGCACAGCTATATGCAAAATATGGCATATACATCGCAATGGAAGCTCTTTGGTTAGGTGTAAGTTCATATGTAACACAGATATTAGTTGCACACTACATGAAACATTCTGTTATGTAAGCATTCTGTTATGGAAACACAAAGCAATCAGCTAGATGGTTGCATTATTTCTAAATTCCAGAAAGTCATTAAAAATGAATGTGATACACTGCTGTTGGGAATGTAAATTGGTCCCTCTGTGGAGAACAGTCTGGAGAACTCTCAGAAGGCTAGAAAGGGACCTACTCTATGATCCTGCAATTCCTCTCCTGGGGATATATCCTAAGGAACCCAACACACCCATCCAAAAAGATCTGTGTACACATATGTTCTTAGCAGCACAATTTGTAATAGCCAAACCCTGGAAGCAACCCAGGTGCCCAACAACAGATGAGTGGCTGAGCAAGTTGTGGTCTGTATACACAATGGAATACTACTTAGCTATAAAAAATGGCGACTTCAGTGTTTTCAGGCGATCTTGGATGGACCTTGAAAAATTTATGTTAAGTGAAATAAGTCAGTAACAGAAGGATGAATATGGGATGATCTCACTCTCAGGCAGAAGTTGAGTAACAAGATCAGAAGAGAAAACACAAGTAGAACCTGAACTGGAGTTGGTGTGTTGCACCAAAGTAAAAGAATCTGGGATGGGGGCAGGGAGCGGAGAATACTGGTCCTTCAGTAGGAACCACAGTGGTTATCTCTGGGAGGCTGGAGGGTGGGGATACAGGACTTTGGTGGTGAGTGTAGTATGGAATTTATACAGTGTAATAAAATAATCTTGTAACAAACTATTAATAAAAAATAAATTTATTTTTTAAAAAAGGAAAAAAATGAATGTGACAAACTCAAAATACAAACATCACAATATTTGCTTGTTCTTTATCAAAGCTCATCTTGAGTAAGTGGCATCTAGTCTTGCACTAAACTCTCACCTGGGCTCACATGCACATTCTTCACAGTGTCCCTTTCCAACTGGATAGCCAGCCGGCATCAAAGAATAAGTGACATTGAAATGAGATCACTTTGAAGGAAATGAATATTCAGCTTCAATTTGGGACATGATTCTGCATTTTAAACTTCTCAGAAAGGTGTTGCAAATGGTTCTCCCATTCGAAAGATCATGTTTTAATAATTCTCTCTGTTTTACTATTCTTGGAAGGATTGAAACTGCTTTCCTTTACCAGCCTACTTTTTCCCCTCCATTCTCTGATGTCCTAACTTCCTGGGAAATAGTAGCAATATCACAGGAATAAGAATGGGAGTGGGGAGAGGGGGAGGGCAGAATAGCACATGGTTATGCAAAAAAATATTTTCATGCCCTAGACTGCAAACTCCCAGGCTCAATATCAATACCCCAGTACCACCATAAACCAGAGCTGAGCAGTGCTCTGGCTGGTCCGTCACTCTTTCTTCCTTCCTTCCTTCCTTCCTTCCTTCCTTCCTTCCTTCCTTCCTTCCTTTCTTTTCTTCTTTCTTTCTTTCTTCCTTTCTTTCTTTCTTTCTTCCTTCCTTCTTTCCTTTCTTTCTTTCTTTCTTTCTTTCCTTCTTTCTCTCTCTCTCTCTCTCCCTCCCTCCCTTCCTTCCTTCCTTCCTTTGTATCTATATACCTATCTCTTTACCTACCTACCTTTATTATGCTAAATCTATCATTAAAAATAAAACAAGTAAAATACATCTTGCAAAAGAAATATAATTTGGGAGTTGGATGGTAATGCAGCAGTTTAAGCACAGGTGGCGCAAAGTGCAAGGACCAGCATAAGGATCCCAGTTCAAGTCCCCAGCTCCCCACCTGCAGGGGAGTCGTTTCACAAGTGGTGAAGCAGGTCTGCAGGTGTCTGTCTTTCTCTCCCCCTCTCTGTCTTCCCCTCATCTCTCCATTTCTCTCCGTCCTATCCAACAACAACATCAATCATAACTACAACAATAAAACAACGAGGGCAACAAAAGGGAATAAATAATAAATAAAAAATATTTTAAAAAAAGAAATATAACTTAGTGTTGAAAAAGTCCCCATTGAAGTTGTTGCCCTCAGGCTCAGCTCGCCTTCTAGCTTCCCCTGTGTTTCTCACAGTACACGGATTTGACAGGAGAGCACGGAGTCTAACAGACAGGGAGGAAGAAGGTAGGCATTTTAGCAACGGGAATTTCTCATTGGTGTGAGACTTTTTTTTTAAATTTTGAAATATACATCACTCATATATAGACTGGATTGCACAGCAGGGCCTGGAATTTGAAACCCAGTAGCTGAACTGGGACCTTCCTGAGAGAAGAGTCACATAATTGAAGTGAGAGTTCGGGACTCCTCACACAGACTATTGGATTGCACCAGATCAAACAGCGCCTGACAGTCTGAGCCTAGAATAAGGAAGAACTATGAGAATGTGCTGAGGGTGTGGGTGGTGGCGCACCTGGTTGAGCACACATATTACAGTGAGAAAGGACCAGGGTTCGAGCCCCTGGTCCCCACCTGCAGGGAGAAAGCTTCATGAGTGGTGAAGTAGGCCTGCAGGTATCTCTCTGTCTCTCTCTCCCCCCCCATTTCTCTTGATTTCTGGCTGTCTCTATCCAATAAATAAGTAAAGATGATTTAAAAAATATAAAAGAAAGAATAGTTGGTATTGTATGTATATTCTTTTTTTTTTTTTTTTGAGCTGTAGGCAGTATCTCTTTATTCATGCAGGACGCAGCACAATCTAAGACGAGCTAAGTTAAACTCAAAGTACAGTACAGTACTCTAAAACTCACAAAAATATTTATTCCCTTTTGTTACCATTGTTGTTTTATTGTTGTAGTTGTTATTATTGTTGTTGATGTTGTCATTGTTGGATAGGACAGAGAGAAATGGAGAGAGATGGGGAAGACAGAGAGGGGGAGAGAAAGACAGACACCTGCAGACTTGTTTCACTGCCTGTGAAGTGACTCCCCTGCAGGTGGGGAGCTGGGGGCTAGAACTGGGATCCTTATGGTTTTTGCCCTTTGCACCGTGTGCACTTAACCCACTGCGCTACCACCCTACTCCCTGGATGTATATTCTAAAGAGAATGTTTACATTTACATTTAAAATGACTGTTGTTGAGCTGGCTTGCTTTTTCAGAGCAATTTTAAGGTTGCATAACAGACTTTATGTGAACAATAGGTACACTCAGCTATCAGTAATGGCAGCAAAGGACACAAGTAAAATAAATACAGGGGAGGTTCTGCAGATTATTTGATCCATTGAATTATAAGAATAAATTTGCCCCTTTCTTAGATAATTTTTAAAGTCATGATTAGTATATCTCACTGTAGTAAAGGCTTTCAAAATGAGAGCATTAGTCATAGAGTAACGCTCTCCACAATTAATGACATATTTAATTTTCTTATTGAATCACACTGCTATCTTTACCCCTAATCAAAATATAATTTAGAGAATGTATTATTTCATCTAGAAATCAGCAGCTGGTTTGTATGAAGCACTTATGCCAGGTTAATGACTGCCATTTTTAATTTTATACTATACTGTGACAGAAAATTAATGATGCTAGCAGTATTTAGCATAGTCCATAACCCATATTTTAATGAAAGTGTACTTTTATTAATGGTGTACATTCCACACATATAACATAAAGGCCAGTCGCTGCTGGTCTTTTTACATCCATTCTGTATCATTTAGGAAACTTGAGCCAGATTCATTTTGTTTATTCACTTTGGCTTCACACAGTAAAAAAAAAAATTGTATTCATTATATTATTGCATAGATAGGATTTTATGAATTTAGTCAACCCAAGGCATGACATGTGGTATTTGATGGACAGCTTCTCAAGATTCTAATCTGGTCAAGAATTCATTTTCCTTTCATCTCCTTGAACAGAGATGAGGCATCTGAAATTAGTCTGCACATGTTAGCATTTTAAATACGACCCACACCCCCCATCCATCCTCACAGCACTGGAAGCAAGTTAACTAGATGCACCATGTCCACTGAGAGCTGCTTCCATAGCAAGTCCTGAAATTCAGTGAGTAGCATCTTGGTTCTGCACCCAAAGACCTGTGCTTCTTGCTCTGTCAAAGCTGAAATCCCTTTACTGTTGTTTTTTGTGTAATAAAAAGTAGGGGCCCTTCCATCTATTCTGGGACATCAAGGGCAGCTGTTAGATTCTCAAGTAGGATGACATTTTTCTCCACAATCAATTCAAAGGTTACCTTTATACCAGTAGATACTGATTAACTAAAGACCTTGGCTAATAATACACAGTACATTGTCTCTGGACTAGTAGGGAAACAGTTATACTTGTATCTAAAAGACTTACAAACACTAGAATGAATGTCTTAATAGTTCCCCAAAGTGGTGCACTTGTTTGCACGCACAGATTACACTGCACAAGGATCTAGGTTCAAGCCCCCAGTCCCTCCCTACCTGCAGGAGAGAAGTTTGGCTTTGTATTTTCCTTTTTTTTTTCTTTCTGTCCTTGGTATGTCTTTGTTTTCAATAGCAAGACCTCACATCTACTCTGAGACTTTTGATGAAACTCACCAGTCTCTGATAACATCTCATAGTCTGTGCTGTGCGAATCCTTGCAGTGAAGAAGTTCTCCTAATAGTTAGGGTCATGCTAAAAAACAAAAGAAGTAACCAGATCTTTGATTCACTGGAGTGAGTGTTTTCTTAAGGTCTGCTCAAAGATCTCTATGCAGGGCTTAGTAATGTGGCTTTGGGAACTCTTGCTAGGACTCCTGTGTAATTCAGGGAGTCTCTTGCCTGCCTCTGCACTTCTGTCTGTTCTAATGACTACACTCAGCAAGCACCAGCTTTCGAAGGGGATGCCACTGATTGATTAGCTCAGTCAATACAGCATCTGGTCACTAGTTGGTGGGACACACAGGTGTGCAAGATGGAGAAGTGAATTCTCAGGGAGTCAGGCTGTAGCGCAGCGGGTAAGCGCAGGTGCATAAGGATCCTGGTTTGAGCCCTGGCTCCACACCTGCAGGGGAGTCGCTTCACAGGTTGTGAAGCAGGTCTGCAGGTATCTATCTTTCTCTCCCCGTCTGTCTTCCCCTCCTTTCTCCATTTCTCTCTGTCCTATCCAACAATGATGACAACAATAATAATAACTACAGCAATAAGAAAACAACAAGGGCAACAAAAGGGAATAAATTAATACATAAATAAAATTTTTAAAAAACTTAAAAAAAAAGAAGTGAATTCTCCAAGCCTGGAAGATGCAATGAAATTCCACACCTCCAAACCACAAGAACCAGGCAGGAGAAGCTTGATCACTTGCAAAAAGCCTTGTCTCCGGCACTGCCTGCTGTTCAAACCAGAGCCAAAACACAGATGATGAGGATTACATAATACTCCCTACTTCGGTTTGTCATCAGTTTCCTAATGCCATAGAACTTACCATTTGTAAGCCCATCTGCACTTTTTCTTTCTTTCTTTCTTTCTTTCTTTCTTTCTTTCTTTCTTTCTTTCTTTCTTTCTTTCTTTCTTTTTTTTTTGCAACAGCAGACACTGTTGCAGGTGGTTTAAAAACAAAACGTTTCATCAGGCAGGGTTTTACTTAAACTCCCCATGATTCATCACGCAGCCCCTGCTCTTTGTTGATTGTGTCTCTTGAAGCTATTATTTATAGGATATTTAAAGAGCCTGGACTACATGTGCCTCTGTCTTGGGTCCTATTGTACTATAAATTACAGCTCCAATTTGTTTCAAATTCAACATAGGCTGTCAGGATGCCATGACTCATGCTCTGTTCAGATGAACACTATATTGTAGTTATACTGGAAAAAAAAAATACCATTGTCACTATTAATTTATTGTAAATTCTGGAACACTCTTAGACTACAGTTTTGTCAGCTTGTTTGCCCCATAAAATCATTCCACTCCTGTGTTTTCTTTTTCTCCTTTCCCTGAACGTTATGATTCACTTCAATTTAATGTTTTTGTAGAAAGTATAACATTTCTACAGCTCTAGTTAATATCTGAAGGCAAGTGGCTATTTACATACCAGCAATACAAACAATTGGATTTTGGTGTGTGTGTGTATGTGTGTGTGTGTGTGTGTGTGTGTGTGTGTGTGTTTAATGGCAAAATTCAATCCTTAACTTAGTGGTTCTGGCCAGCTGTGATGACCAGGGCTGTGTTTGCTCAGGGTGACCTAATTCTTTTTTAAAAAATTTATTGTTATTATTATATTTATTTGTTGGATAGAGACAGTCAGAAATGGAGAGTGAAGGAGATGGTAGAGAGGGAGAGAGACAGAGAGATACCTGCAGCCTTGCTTCAGCACTTGCAAAGTTTTCCCCCTGCAGGTGGGAACTGGGGGCTTGAACCAAGTTCCTTCTGCATTGTGACATGTATGCTCAACCAGGTGTACCACCACCCTACCCGGGGTGACCTAACCCTTTTATTTATTTATTTGTTTACTTATTTATCTATTTATTTCCTTTTTGTTGCCCTTGTTTTTATTGTTGTAGTTATTATTGTTGTTGTTACTGATGTCTTCATTGTTGGATAGGACAGAGAGAAAGGGAAAGAGGAAGGGAAGACAGAGAGGCAGAGAGAAAGATAGACACCTGCAGACCTGCTTCATTGCCTGAGAAGCGACTCCCCAGCAGGTGGGAATCCCTGGCCTTGAACCAGGATCAGGATCCTCACACTGGTCCTTGCACTTTGTGCCACATGCACTTAACTCACTGAGCTGCCTGCCAGACTCCCGATGACCTAACTCTTCATGGAACTTATCAGGAGAAAAGACTAGCAATTGTGATAATCCCTGAGGAAAAACTTATATAGGCTTCTTGAATCATATTTGATAGCCTGAGGCAGTTTTTCTTTTTTTACTTTTCTTTTCTTTCTTTCTTTTCCCTTTTGTTGTCCTTTTATTTTTTTTAATTGTTGTTGTAGTTATTATTGTTGCAGTTATTGATGTCATTGTTGTTAGATAGGACAGAGAGAAATGGAGAGGAGGGGAAGACTGAGAGGGTGAGAGGAAGACACCTGCAGACCTGCTTCGCTGCCTGTGAAGTGACTCCCCTGCAGGTGGGGAGCCCGGGGCTTGAACTGAGATCCTCATGTGGCTTCTTGAGCTTTGCACCACGTGCGCTTAACCCGCTGCTCTACTGCCCAACTCTTGGCATTTTTTTTTCTTATGTTGACTATTAAAAACAGAAAAATTGGGACTGGTTGAAAGAGTTATAGGCAGTGTGTTGCTTTCCATATGTGTGACAACATTCAAGGGAGCAATGGTGCTATGGTGTCTTCCATGCTTTTCTCTCTGCCCGGCTGCCTTCTCTGTCTCCATCTAAAATAGATAAGTAAATATAATAAATAAATAAATAAATAAATAAATAAATAAATAAATAAGCAAGTCAGTGGATCTAAAAGGTGGAAAAGTTAAACTGAAATGGAAGAAGCTCTGGATGAAGTGCTGACTTGCCCTGTGTACCCTCTAGTAACTGGAGTTCCACAGGTGTTTTATTTTCTTTGCCCTGTAGTATCTCTACCAGCTGAAAGGCCCATCTCACTTTGTCCCTTCAGTTTATGACAGGATAGTAGAAATACCATAGTGACCAGTGATCTTAAATGACTGAGTCTAGAATACAGTTTCTATGACTAGGTCGTCAAAAGACTAGAGAACTGTGGAAATTCTAGGGAAAAAACAAAAACAAAACAAACACACAAACAAACAAAAAAATAGAGACCAGGCAGTGGCACACCTGGTTAAGCTCTCACATTACAGTGCACAAGGATCCAGGTTCAAGCCCCTGGTCTCCACCTGCAGGGGGAGAACTTGATGAGTGTTGAAGCAGGGTTGCAGGTCTCTCTCTCTTGCTCTCTCTCTCTCTTCCATTTCAATTTCTCTCTGACCTTATTCATTAATTGAAAAATAAAAATAAAATATTTTTTTAAAAAACAAGGAAACATAAACAATATTTTAAAAGCTCTATTTCCTAATATGACCACACCAGCAGGTATTCAAAATAGGAAGGGAAGAGTTGGGTGATGAAGAGGCAGTGTGTGTTCTCAAAATGCACACACCCCCCCACCCCCCTCAGAACACACACGCTTCATGTGATGTTCTTGTCTGTCTGCAGGACCTTTCTTTTCTCTAGCCCCATTTATCTTTTCAGACTTCCGGCACAGAGTGTGGTATCTAAGTAAAGGCTCCACACGCATGGCTGGCATGAACCAGACCTGGCACAGTATATTACCATCATGAGAGTCTTGCCTGTTTGAAAAAGCTCTGAATTGCATGAAGAAGCTACACAGGTTGCCAAATCCCCCAGACAGTGTTCGACAGAATCTAGACCCCCCAGTAGAAACACAGTCAGTGGAGTCTGAAATCCCAGAAAGGAGAAGTCTTGAAAAAAAAAAAAAAAAACACAAATAGACTTTACTAGTGGAAACCTTGTTTCATTTTTCAGTTTTCTTTATTAATTGACATAAGGGGGGTTGGGTGGTGGCACATCTGGTAGAATGCGCATTTTAACAGTTCACAGGGACATGGGTTCAAGTCTCTGGTTTCCACTTATGAGGGGTGAGCTTTAATACCAGTGAAGCAGTGCTACAGGTCTTTCTCTCTCTCTGTCTCTCTCTTTCCTCTCTTTCGCTAAGAAAATAAACAAATAAAAATAAAATTGAGGGGAGTTGGGTTAAGCGCACGTGGTACAAAGCGCAAGGACCAGCTTAAGGATCCGCGTTTGAGCTCCTGGCTCCCCACCTGCAGGGGAGTCGCTTCACAGGCAGTGAAGCAGGTCTGCAGGTGTCTGTCTTTCTCTCCCCCTCTCTGTCTTCTCCTCCTCTCTCCATTTCTCTCTGTCCTATACACCAACAACGACAGCAATAAAACAACAAGGGCAACAAAAGGGAATAAATAAATATTTATTTATTAAAAAATTAAAATAAAATTGATGAAGGATAAGGTGGGAGGAATAGACAGGCTGATGGAAAAATGTGTAGGGAATATCTGAAGACTGAGAAGAAAAGTTGAAAACGGTATGTCAGCTTCTTCAGAGGATCTAGCCTGGTTTGCTTTAGGCCTCTAGCCAGCAATAATTTTGAATATTTTATTTATTTTAATTTAATCAGAGTCAGCCTCAGAGCCAGAAATAATTTTGAAACTCTTCAGAATTATATTTTAACGTCCACTAGTATTTTAGTGACTTTTTTAGGTTCAGCGAAATGAAAGAGAAATACGCAGGCTTACATGGCAGACAAAGGCATCTGAGAGAATTCTTGGACTGCTTAGAAAGAAAAAAAAAAATGAAGAGCTCCTTCTTGTAGCTCCTTTATTTGTGGCCTTAGAGAAATACAGAATTAATCTTCAATTAGATCATGCCATCTCTCAGGACATTTAGCTAAGGTGAAACATGTAATTAGACATTTTAAATTGCATGTCACCTCCACCCACAGGCTTGACACATGTTGTCTTAAGACTCTGGTTCAGTTCTGTAAAAGGATTCACTCAGGATATTCTGAAATCACCTTGACTATGAAAATAAAGGTGCTTCAAATTGCAGCTGAGAATTAACTCCAACGTTATCTTCCATTATGGGTGAACTCCCACTTGCTTGAGCGTGCATTCAATAAGATAAGTGTTTTATTTTTTCCCCATGTAAGGGACTTTATATTCAAGATTATAATTAGACTAGCAAACTAACTAGCAGAAAATGAATAGTGATTTAGAAATTCTCTTGTATGTATCTACGACATCTTTCATTGTGGCAGGAATATGTACTGAAAAAAAAACTATATATATATAACCATAGGCAGAAATGTGAAAAGATCTTACTCATATCAAGCCAAATTCAGTTTCATCAGCTTGCTGGGCATTTTATAATTACTCGAGAGCATTTCTTTTTCCAATAGTCATGATTTAAATAGATGTTTTTCACTTGGGATTATGTTAAATATGAGTATGTGAAGGGAGAAAATACAGTATTTAAGACCTATTTGCTCCAATGTGCTTAAATCCATGCAATATTGCCTGCATTGTCTTTCTCTCCCCTTACCACTATGCTAATCAAGAATCTAGATTCTATTTTTGAGCACACTAGCCCAAGTGCTGTGTGAGAAGGAAATGATGATGGAATTTTTATTTTAGTGTTAACAACAGTTTTCAAGGGAGCTAATTAAAATCTTTATCTGAACTGTGAATATGCACGGACTGAGTTCATAATCTTTGGAAATTTGCTTTTCCATTTTGTAAGTTTTTTTTTCTTTCTTTCTCATATAATAGGCATACTTCCTGCAATTACTAAAGACTGCTACAATTTAAGGGACAGTTACGTGGATTTTTAAAGATAGTTTGATATAGTCCAAAGAGTGGGAAACACAGCTAGTTAAATGTTTTGAACAATAATTTAAGAGTTCCAGTTAGTCTTCTCAGGTATACTATGTGTGTCATATAAAGGTGCCATCTATATAATCAGCTAGAGTAGAAGTCAGAAGGAAAGAAAGGGGGCTAGGTGGTGGCATGCCATGTTGAACACATGTTACTATGTGCAAGGGCCACGGTTCAAGTCCCTGGTTCGTGTGTGTGTGTGTGTGTGTGTGTGTGTGTGTGTGTGTGTTTATAAACAGTTTATAAACAGCACATCGCATAAATAGAAGAAGAAAAAAGAGAGAGAAGAAACATTTCTCTGCAGTGTTACTGGCTTTAGGGTCCTATTGCAGATCAGCTGCAGTGTTCCATGCCTTTTGAAATGGCAAGGTCAAGTTCTCAGTTTAGAACGAGTATTTTCCTGTTGCTGAAAATAAGTGAGTCAATCCATGTAATGTTATCTAGTGGGTGAATTCAGAGTATGAGGGTCTTATAAGGCATTGTGATAAAACAAAGTTGCTAGCTTCTGTAACAAGCTTACCTCTTATTTTTCCAGATGAAGCACAGTGTGTAGTGACTTGGGAGAGACAAGTTTAGATTTCAGACTTGTACAGTAATGGAATACTATTTTACAGTTTTACTATTGCCGGAGTGACTGCTGTGTTGGTTTAATAATTGCTTCACACAAGTAAAATACCACCTTGAGAAATATCTGGAACAATTTAACATAAATTATTATTATTATTTTTTTAAATATTTTTTATTTTATTTATTTATTCCCTTTTGTTGCCCTTGTTGTTTTATTGTTGTAGTTGTCGTTGTTGGATAGGACAGAGAGAAACGGAGAGAGGAGGGGAAGACAGAGGGGGGAGAGAAAGATAGACACCTGCAGACCTGCTTCACCGCCTGTGAAGCGACTCCCCTGCAGGTGGGGAGCCGGGGTTCGAACCGGGATCCTTATGCCGGTCCTTGTGCTTTGCGCCACCTGCGCTTAACCCGCTGTGCTACAGCCCGACTCCCTTAACATAAATTATTTTAAAGCAGACTCAGATGCTGGAGGAAAATCTTTCTCTCTCTTTTCTCTCTCTCTCTTTTTATTCCAGGGTTATCTCTGGTGCTCCTGAAGACCATCCCCCCCCCCCGTTTTATTGGATAGGACAGAGAGAAAGAGAGACACCTGCAGACCTGCTTCACCACATGTGGGGTGACTCCTCTGCAGGTGGGGAGCCGGGGGCTCGAACCGGGATCCTTATGCCGGTCCTTGAGCTTGGCGCCACCTGTGCTTAACCCGCTGTGCTACTGCCCAAATCCCTCATCTGATCTTTCTATGGTAAATAACCAACCTAACCTTCCTGAGTCTCAGTATCATTGTCTGTAAAACATGGATGACAATATCTTCCTTCTCTAAATTCTCTTGAAGATTAAATGAGAGACTCTTTCTCCATTACCTAGAAAGGAAACTTCAGAAGTGTGTGTGTGTGTGTGTGTGTGTGTGTGTGTGTGTGTGTGTGTGTGTGTGTTGTGTATTCCTATGGTAATTAATTTTTCCTACCACTGTGATTTCATATTTATTTCTGATCCTGTTTTTTTTTTTTTTGCTGAAATGCCTGCTGACTGACAGCTGTATTAACAGTTAAATGTGAAAGCCAAAGGTAGAAATGGAACAAAAATCCCCTTTTGCAGCAGTGGTCTCTGTATAATGATCTGAAAACAGAAGACAGTTCTACTTAGAGTGGTGCCTTATCTCATTGGTAAACAAGTCTCCTTCCTAACACATGCAACTAGCTATTCTGAAATCTGTTCTGTGTAAGAATCCTATATTTCATCATTTTCTCCCTCCCCCTCTCTTTATGGCCTCTCTGCCTCTCTCTCTCCCTCTCTCCCTCTCTCTCCCTCTCCCTCTCCCCCTCCCCCTCCCCCTCTCTCTCCCTCCCTCCCTCCCTCTCCCTCTTCTCTTCTCTTCTCTTCTCTTCTCTCTCTCTCTCTCTCTCTCTCTCTCATGTCTGATAACATCCTTTTCCTTTTTTGGTCAATGTCCAAGAGCTATGAAGACACTTCTCTGCCATTTCTGGTGTTCGTTTCTCTTTTATCTTGTTTTGTGCCCAACTAGGTATCTGATACAGCAAGGCATTTATTCTGTTCCCGAACCACTTCCTCAGCCCCTTTTCAAATATGTTAGCCGACTTCTGCTCTCCAAATTACATCGGAGAAGCCTTTGGGATCTAAATATTGTCCTCATTAGAAAGAAGACATTTAAAAAAATAAAAGAGAGAAAAATTTCAAATAAGAGGTTCAAATTCATGGTTTTGGTTGGTTGTTGCTTTTGTTTGTTTGTTTGTTTGTTTGGTGGAAATAACTAAGAGCATGAACACAAATTGTATCCTCCAGTCATTATAGCAGAGAACTAAGGAGATAAAGCCAGACAACACTTGCTGCTCAAGGCTGTTTAGACTTGATTCCACTAGTCAGAGAAACTATGGGCAAGACTCCTAAGACTTTGCAGCGTCATAGAGAGTATAACTGTATTGTTTTTAAAGCGCTAACTGTGAATCTTTCTTTCTACTTAAATGAACATGTCTTGTAATTGCCTAGAGAAAATTGTCTTTTCTCATTCTTGCACTTGGTCACACACTTCATAATACTCCTGTGCACGTCCATATATATATTTCCCTTTTGTGGAAGAAATGTTATTACAAGACTCTGGCCTACAAGGTTATCATCTTACATCTCCCCCAAATAGATTCTAGCACATTTTGCCCACCTACTACGTTGGTGCCTCTCTGAAACAGAGGGCAACTCCCACCCTTAATGAGTTCCTTAACCTGCTGAAATAGACCACCATTAATTAATATCTCACCCCAGGAGTCAGGCTGTAGCGCAGCGGGTTAAGTGCAGGTGGCAGGTGGCGCAAAGCACAAGGACCAGCGTAAGGATCCCGGTTCGAGCCTCCGGCTCCCCACCTGCAGGGGAGTTGCTTGACGGGCGGTGAAGCAGGTCTGCAGGTGTCTATCTTTCTCTCCCCCTCTGTATTTCCCCCTCTTCTCTCCATTTCTCTCTGTCCTATCCAACGACAACAACAACAATAATAACTACAACAATAAAAAAACAAGGGCAACAAAAGGGAATAAATAAATAAAATTTAAAAAAATTAATATCTCACTCCACCCCCTTGCTAGGCTTTTAGACAATCCAAGAATGTTATGGAGTCAATTATCCTCATTGTACTTTGAAACTGAATGAACTAAAAGATTAAGTCATCTGCTTAAGGTGAGGGGAACCAGAGTTACGAATAACTAGGTGAGCAGTCTGTGTTCTTTGCATTCTTGGACAATCAGAATACCAGAGCTGGCTAGAATATAGCACACATTTTCTTGAGTTTGCAAAGTCATGGGTACATTCCAAACAGCACAACAAGCACAGACAAAGAAAACCCAAAGTGAAACTTGGACTGTATTTGGTGTATTGCATCAAAGCAAAGGACTCCGGGGAAAGAGGAGGTGAAGAGGGTTGTAATGGATGATGGTGAAAAGGACCCAAGTTGGGTGTAAGTATTTTGCAGGCAACTGGAATGGGAACATTAGAATTGTACCCATATGTACAACTGTACTGTAAATCATTATTGATACACAAAACACCAGAGATACTAATTTTATATTTTCAAAGAATATTTCCCAGGGGTTGGGAGTGGCACACTGAGTTAAGTGCCCATAGTATGAAGTGCAAAGAGCCCTGTTTGAGCCCCCAGCTCCCCACCTGCAAGGGATGTGGGGTTGCTTCACAAGCAGTGTGGCAGGTCTGCAAATGTCTTTCTCCCTCTCTATCTTCCCACCCCCTCTTTCTCTGTCCTATTTAAATAAAAAGGGGGGATGGCCTCCAGGAGTAGGCACTGAGCCCCAGCGATAACTGTAGAGGCCAAAAATTTAACAAATGAGTATTTCCAAAATAAATACTGAAATAGGGAAAATCTGTAGCAATTATAGTATTTGATTAAGATTTCTTTTATGATATTTTTAAAATATTTATCTTATTTATTCCCTTTTGTCCTTGTTTTATTGTTGTAGTTATTGCTGTTGTCGTTGTTGGATAGGACAGAAAGAAATGGAGAGAGGAGGGAAATACAGAGAGGGGGAGAGAAAGACAGATACCTGCAGACCTGCTTCACTGCCTGTGAAGCAACTCCCCTGCAGGTGGTGAGCCTGGGGCTCGAACCAGGATCGTTACTCTGGTCCTTATGCTTTGCGCCATCTGCACCATAGCTGCTGCTCTACTGCCCGACTTCCTTCTTTTATGATAGTAGCATCAATTTATTTCACCTTCATTTTTCTTTTCTTTATTTTTGCCTCCAGGGTTATTGCTGGGGCTCGGTGCCTGCACCATGAATCCACTGTTCCTGGAGGCCATTTTTTTTTCCTTTTGTTGCCCTTGTTTGTTTATCGTTGTTGTGGTTATTTTTATTGTTCTTATTGATGTCATTATTGTTGGGTAGGACAGAAAGAAATTGAAGGAGGAGGGGAAGACATAGAGGAGGAGAGAAAGACAGACACCTGCAGACCTGCTTCACCACTTGTGAAGTGACCCCCCCCCACAGGTGGGGAGCCAGGGGGCCCGAACTGGGATCCTTATGCCTGTCCTTCCACTTGGCGCCAAGTGCGCTTAACCCACTGCGCTACTGCCCAACCCCCTCACCTTCATTTTCTATCATCACGTGTTTAGATGAGTTTTGAATATCATTGGAAACAACTTAGAAATTTTATTTTCTTTACTGTTCTCTCTCTCATCCTCTAAACACATACATTAATTTTATTTAGTATTATCTTTCTGAATTCTCTTCCAATTATAAATGTGAGGACAGAGAAATGTCGTATTTGAGTAAACTTTTCATCTTGTGAAGAAAGTTAGTTTTATTATTATTACAATTACGTTATGTGTGTTAAAGTTCTATTATATTATTGTTAAAGTTACAATAAATGGATTGCATTTCTGAGGCCTACCTAGTCCTAGGCTACACACACAAGAGCTGTCATTTTGTTACTTAAACTAGTAGGCGGGGGCAGGGCGAGGGTGCGCTTGGTTGGGTGAGCATAACACCTTGCTTGAGGACTATGATTCAAGTCCCTGGTCCTCATGTCCAGGGGGGGAAGCTTTGCAAGCAGGGAAGCAAGGCTGCAGGCCTCTCTTTTCTCTCTTCCTCTCTCAATTTCTCTGTCTCTATCCATTAAGTGAATAAAGATTTCAAAAACTAAGTACATAAATAAAATAAACCAGTAGGCAGTTCAAATTTCTCTTCTTCATTTTTTCTTTTACATCTTCCTTTTATTTTATTTTTTATTTATAAAAAGGAAACACTGACAAAAACCATAGGAAAGAGGGATACAACTCCTCACAGTTCCCACCACCAGAACTCCGTATCCCATCCTCTCCCCTGATAGCTTTCCTATTCTTTTTTTTTAAGTTTTTTAAATATTTATTTCTTTATTCCCTTTTGTTGTCTTTGTTGTCTTGTTGTTGTTACTGATGTTGTCATTGTTGGGTAGAACAGAGAGAAATGGAGAGAGGAGGGAAGGCAGAGAGGGGCAGAGAAAGACAGACACCTGCAGACCTGCTTCACCGCCTGTGAGGCGACTCCCCTGCAAGTGGGGAACCAAGGGCTGGAACCAAGATCCTTAGGTTGGTCCTTGTTTTTTGCTCCATCTAAGATTAACCCACTGTGCTACCTCCCGACTCCCAGCTTTCCTATTCTTTATCCCTCTGGGAACATGGACCCAAGGTCATTGTGGGGTGCAGAAGGTGGAAGGTCTGGCTTCAGTAATTGCTTCCCCGCTGAACATGGGCATTGACAGGTTGATCTATACTCCCAGCCTGCCTCTCCCTTTCCCTAGTGGGGTGGGCCTCTGAGAAAGAAGGGCTCCAGGACACATTGGTGGGCTCTTCTTCATTTGTTTTCCAAGTGCTAACAGGCCGTTTAGTCTGTTGCTTCCTTGCCACACTTCTCTGTTTAATATTCCAGTGGTGTAACTGTTATCTAGTCTCTAATCTGCTAATTTATGCAACTGGTAAAGATCATTTATAAGAATAGATTTATTTTTCAGTCATGGGGTCTTCTTACTTGCTGCTGTGATTTAAATAAAGAAAAACATACTGTGCTTTTAACTCATTTTCTCATCACTTAGGCAAATGCAGAATCATTCATAATATAATATAGAAATATAATCTCAGAGGTCAGGGGTAGATAGCATAATGGTTATGCAAAGAGACCCTCAGACCTGAGACTCCAAAGTCCCAGGTTCAATCCCTTGCACCACCATAAGCCAGACCTGAACAGTGCTCTGGTAAAAAAAAAAAAAAAAGAAAGAAAGAAAGAAAGAAAGAAAGAAAGAAAGAAAGATAATTATAGAGTCTGAGAGTATATTATATGTATATGCAAACTTATCTTATAAGTAAATATTTTAACAGGTTAATTTTCAGTAAAAAAATTACATTAGTTGTTATAGTTGTTATACAAATACATAGGAACTTCTCTCTGTTATTATAGGCTACATTTTGTGGCACTTAGGCACTGTTGACTGCATTGAGTCAGCCAAAAGAATATCTTTCAATGAAGTATATGTTATGAATTTCTCGACAATAAGGTTACATATTACTGAAAATGCAATATTTTAAGATGTTTGCTTCCAGTGACTGAAATTATAATTACATTCAAAAGTAATTACACTCTCCAAGCTTCCTTACATTAAAAAAGAAAAAAAAAACCCACTGGTTTTATTGTATTTCAAATAGTCTTTAATCCTTCTCTGCCAGTCTGTCCTAACAAGTTGTTTATGAATTGAAGTCACTACCCAATATGTAAATGAGGATGTATTCACTAGAGAGCCTTCTCTATAGGAACACAAAGGAGAGAGATTACTAAACACAATTATCCTGATGAATGATTCTTACAACAGGACCTCAAAAGGAACCAATCAATCATGCATATAGATTGTAGTTTTTGGTTTTTTTTCCACAACAGATGTCCGGGATTCTTTAGGGAAAATGCACACCTATCAAGAGGATGCCTCTAAGCTGCTCCCCAGGCAAGATGAATAAAAACACAGTTGCAGTGCCCATTCCATAACATCAGAGATCACAGGGGGGAATTCTTTCAAGTCCTTTGCAAATGGTGAGCATGTTTGAATGCTTCACCATCATCCCAGAGGTTACCTGAAGGGATTCTAGTTCTTGGGGGGGGGGGGGGGAGGATGTGGTTCCAAAGAGTCTGAGCTGCAGGTTCAGAAAAGAAAGAACCACCACTGGCAATTTGGGGGGGGAAAGGACACCAGAGATCTGCATTCCAGCATGTTGTAAGGGTGAGTCAGGCGGTGGCGCACCTGGTTGAGTGCACCTGTTACCACATGCAAGGATCCAGGTTCAAGCCCCCAGTTTCCACCTGCAGGGGGAAAACTTCACAAGTTGTTTTTTGAAATTTATTTAAGAAAGGAGACATTAACAAAACCGTAGAATAGGAGGGGTACAACTCCACACAATTCCCACCACCCTATCTCCAATCCCATCCCCTTCCCTGATAGCTTTCCCATTCTCTATCCCTCTGGGAGCATGGACCCAGGGTCATTGTGGGGTGCAGAAGGTGGAAGGTCTGGCTTCTGTAAAGGAGGGCTGCAGGTGTCGCTCTGTCTCTTTCCCTCTCCACCTCCCCCTTCCCTCTTGATTTCTGATGGTCTCTATTCAATAAATAAATAAAGGTAATTTAAAAATAGAAGTTAAGAATGTTGTACCAACTCAAAGAAACTGAAATCAGTTTCTTTCTTTTTTTTAAATCCTAAATATCTTTTCTAGTCTTGTAGTTTATGTTTGGTAAGGAAAGAAGAAAATGACAACTTTACTTTTGTATGTTGTGGGAGTCTTCCTTATCATGGAAGTAAATTAAAAAAAAAAACAATAATAAAAGAGGCAAAGTCAACTGGGTGTGATTGAGTTTGGAGTTCAGATATTGTTACCATGTGCAAAGGCCTGGCTTCAAGGCCCTGGTTGCCACCTGCAGAGGAGAAAACTTTGTGAATGGTGAAGCCAGGCTGCAGGTGTCTCTGTCTCTCTCTTTCTATCTCCCCCTTCTATCTCAATTTCTCTGTTTCTATCCAGTAAATGAATAAGTGAATAAATAAATAAATATTGGGGCTGGTGTGGTTCACCTGGTTGAGCAGCACACAAGTTACAGTGCACAAGGACCAGAGTTCAAGCCCCCAGTCCCCATTTACAGGAGAAATATTTGCAAATGGTGAAGAAGTGTTATGGTGTCTTTCTCCCTCTCTACCTCCCCTTTCCCTCTCAATTTCTTGCTTTCTATCCAAAATATTTTTTTAAATATTTATTTATTCCCTTTTATTGCCCTTGCTGTTGTCGTTATTGTTGTTGTTATTGATGCTGTTGTTGTTGGATAGGACAGAGAGAAATGGAGAGAGGAGGAGAAGACAGAGAGGAGGAGAGAAAGATAGACACCTGCAGACCTGCTTCACCGCCTGTGAAGCGACTCCCCTGCAGGTGGGGAGCCGGGATCCTTACGCCAATCCCTGTGCTTTGCGCTACATGTGCTTAACCCGCTGTGCTACCACCCGACTCCCTATCCAAAATAATTTAAAAAAAGATAATACAAAGAAAAGTTAAAACAAAATTAAATGAAAGAAACTAATAAGCATTTCAGATTTCTCTTCTTAATTTGCTTTACAAACTCTAATAGTTTGTCACTTCTTTGACGTGCTTTACGTAATATCCCACTGGTATAATTCTTACCTAGTCTTTACCCTGCCTATTTACATAATAGCTAATAATCATTCAAAGTAATAAACTTATTTTTTCAGTGAAGGAATCTTGCTGTCATATGAAAATATAATGTATGACACTAATAAAACAATTTTTAAATAAAAGTAGATTGCTTTTTAGTCTTTTGATTTTCTTTTTAAATTTTTAAATTATCTTTAGTTATTTATTTGATAGAGAGTCAGAAATGGAGAGGGAAGGGGGAGATCGAGAGGGAGAGAGGCAGAGAGACACCTGCAGCCTTGCTTCACCACTCTTGAAGCTTTCCCCTGCAGGTGGGGGCCAGGGGCTCGAACCTGGGTCCTTGTGCACTGTAATACATGTGCGTTCAAAAGAGAGCACCATCACCCAGTCTCTAGACAATTTTCTTAAGATTTTTATTTTTTAAACTAGCACATAGTTCAAGTTCTAATTCAAGTTAGTTCTGTCTCATTCTAAGTCCTCAAACCTTCCTATTTTACTATCTTGCCAATTTGTTTTGTCTGGAATTCTATAGAAAATACTTTGCTCCTGGGGGCCAAGGGTGGTACACCTGGCTAGGTGCACATATTACATGCAGTGTGCAAAGATCCGGGTTCAAAACCCCGGTCCCTACCTGCAGGGGGAAAGCTTCACAAATGTGAAGCACGGGTGCAGGTGTCTCTCTGTGTTTCTCTCTCTCTCTCTCTCCCCCTTCCTCTCAATTTATGACTGTATATATCCAATAAGTAAAATAAATAAAAATAATGAAAACAATTAAAAAGAGAATGCTTTACTCTCACACTAGTTTTAGCCTTTCACACCATATGTGTCACATTTTATTATTGCAATACTTGGCGATGAGAATCCGGCATGAAGTCCAGCCAGTCTACCTTGGCGATACTCTCGATCGCACTCTGTCATTTCACGAACATCTCATAAAAACTGCAGCAAAGGTGGGCGCGAGGAATAACATCATTGCAAGACTGGCCAGCTCCTCATGGGGCGCGAGCGCTTCCACACTACGATCATCATCTCTGGCATTTTGCTATTCCACTGCAGAATACTGTGCCCCAGTATGGTTCCGTAGCCCCCATGTCCACTTGGTCGATTCCAAATTATATTCCTCCATGAGGATAATTTCTGGAACCATCCGTTCCATCCCGGTTCCATGGCTGCCAGTTCTTAGCAACATCGCCCCGCCAGATATTTGTCGGGATGCGGCATCATCTAAGTTCATTTCCCAAGTCTACGCTCGACCGGACCTGCCAATATACGCAGATATCTTCGCCCACCCTGTCCAACGCTTGACGTCTCGTCACCCAATCTGGTCCCCTTTGCCTACAATGAACTTCTCTGTTCCAGTCTCTTGGAAACAGAGTTGGCAGTCAGCTGAGGTAAAGAACAAACACCTCATCACAGACCCCTGCAAGCGTCAACCCGGCTTTGACCTAGCACGTTATGATTGGGCCCTCCTCAATCACTATCGAACAGGCCATGGCCAGTGCGCTGCTATGTTCCATCGCTGGGGAGCCAGAGACGACCCGAACTGCCCCTGCGGCTCCAGACAGACTATGACCCACATAGTCAACGACTGCCACCTCTCCAGATTCAAAGGAGGTCTCGAAACTTTACATCAGGCTCAACCTGACGCTGTTGACTGGCTACGGAAGAAGGGCAAATGCTAGAAGAAGAATTGCAATACTTGTTTCACATAAATGAGAATAAAAACCTTGATAAAGTAAGTCACCTCTCTCAAGAGTTTCAGCTACAACCGAGGGATGTGATTTAATAATTCCATCGTGTCATTTGATCGCGGGAGCGGAGCGCGCACACAGACACACACACACACACACACACACTAACACACACATCTTAATGAAAAGTCCTTAATCATGCTCTATTAATCTTAATCATCACACATACTAGAATTTAATAGTCATAAAAGTACTGTCTTGCCAATAAGTATCGAGACAAATTCAAATGAAATGTTGATTTTTGAATTACAAGATTAAGAAATCAATACATGTTCTTTCTGTTCTTTTCTTAATTTCCCAGTATATACAATAGACAATTCCTTATTCAAAAACTAAATGCCAAAAAAATAGGAGCTACAATATCAACTCATGTTTGAACACAGACCTCTAGGGACAATAAGGCAGTTTTCTTTTCTGGAATCACTATGGAGAATGGCACCTCAAGCAGCCTAGCAGAGAGATGACATAGTTTCCTAATTGTTTTTAATTATCTTTACCTATTGGATAAAGACATCCAGAAATCAAGAGGGAGTCAAGAGAAGGAGAGAGACAGAGAGACACCTGCAGCACTGCTTTAGCTCTTATAAAGCTTTCCCCCTGTAGGTGAGGACTGGGAGCTTGAACCTATGTCCTTGTGTGTGGTAACATGTGCACTCAACCAGCTGTACCACCGCCCTCATACTTTTTGAATTGTTTGACTCACGCATCTTATGTTCAGTGTACTAAATATTAAGTGTATCCCGTGGGCAAGATGATACTTTGGAGACTGTAAGAGAGACTATGCTATCCTTTCTGCCTAGAACAATTAATAATCCAGTGGCAACAGCTGACATGTTTGCAATCAGATCCAGTATCTGGAAGGAGAGAATAGATTATGCAAAGTGCTTTGATGATAAAAAGAGAGCCAAGCTAGAGGGCAGGGCAGTGTGAACTGTGGATTGAAGTGACAGGATATTAAAGAGAAGATCTCAGGAACAAAGTTAAAATACATATAGGCCATAACATGATAAGACCTTAGATTCATCAATGGGCTGATAAAATATAAGAGAAAAATATGCTGGGCATTTCAAGAGAAGAATCAGTGTTATATGACAGTTGATCAGATGTGGAGGTGGAAATTAGAGTCAGAGAATGAGGAAACTTTTCTTTTTTTTTTTTTTAGAGAATTAAACTTTTCTTTTCTTTTTTAGAGAATTAAAAAAATATATTTATTTATTCCCTTTTGTTGCCCTTGTTGTTTTCTTGTTGTAGTTATTGTTGTTGTTATTGATGTCATTGTTGTTGGATAGGACAGGGAGAAATGGAGAGAGGAGGGGAAGACAGAGAGGGGGAGAGAAAGACAGACACCTGCAGACCAGCTTCACTGCCTGTGAAGCGACTCCTCTGCAGGTGGGGCGCCAGGGGCTTGAACCAGGATCCTTATGCTGGTCCTTGCACTTTGTGTCACATGCACTTAACCCACTGCGCTACTGCCAGACTCCCGAGGCCAACTTTTCTTATGAGATTCTGAGCTAGGGGAAACACAGAAGGAGAGAAAAGCAACTCAGGATGCCAGTAAAACTGTAAGACTCATGAGAAGTCTGGTGGTTCTCTTTCAGAGATAGGAGGGTGGGGATACTGAATTTTGGTGATGAGTGTGGTGTGGAACTATTTATATTGTAATCTTAGAATCCTGTAACAATCTATTAGTACAAATGAAACTTTTAAAAAATATATTTATTAATTTTCCCTTCTGTTGCCCTTGTTTTTTATTGTTGTTGTAGTTAATTAATGTCATCGTTCTTAGGACAAAGAGAAATGGAGAGCAGAGGGGAAGACAGAGAGGAGGAGAGTAAGACAGACACCTGCAGACCCACTTCACTGCCTTTGAAGCGATTCCCCTACAGGTGGGGAGCCTGGGGCTTGAATCGGTATCCTTACGCCAGTCGTTGTGTTTGCACCACATGCACTTAAGCAAGTAAAAATTTTTTTTAATTTATTTTTTATTTAAGAAAGGATAAATTAACAAAACCATAGGGTAGGAGGGGAACAACTCCACACAATTCCCACCACCCAGTCTCCATATCCCATCCCCTCCCCTGATAACTTTCCCATTCTCTATCCCTCTGGGAGCATGGACCCAGGGTCGTTGTGGGTTGCAGAAGGTGGAAGGTCTGGCTTCTGTAATTGCTTCCCCACTGAACATGGACGTTGACTGGTCGGTCCATACTCCCAGTCTGTCTCTCTCTTTCCCTAGTAGAGTGAGTCTCTGGAGAAGCCGAGCTCCAGGACACATTAGTGGGGTCTTCAGTCCAGGGAAGCCTGGCCGGCATCCTAAAGGCATCTAGAACCTGGTGGCTGGAAAGAGAGTTAACATACAAAACCAAACAAACTGTTGAGCAATCATGGACCCAAAGGTTGGAATCATGGAGAGAAGTGTTGGGGGGGGGAGGTACTCACTGCAAACTCTAGTGTACTTCTGCTTTCAGTTATATATTTTGCACTAGATTATGGATACGTGTGAACATATGCTCTTTCTCATAGAACATGGTGTATATATAGGTTTTGGGACTTTGTTAGAAAGTGATCCACCTGGGATGGAATTAGAGAATACTATGAAAGGAAAGGTCTTACCCGAGTAATGAAGCTGAAGGGTTGTCATTCCACACGTGAAGTCTCTGGACACAGTCTGAGCTGAAGCGTGTTGAGGTGGCAATTGTTGTGTTGATTAGGTTGCGATCGGCAGATGCAATCTTATTTGATATGGATTGGGAGAGGCATGCGGGAAAGTGGGCCCTATCCTAAGGTTCCAGGACTGGGGGAAATATAGGCTTTATAGTGGAGATGTGAGGTTCCTCCTGTCTTAGGGCTTAAAAAGACAATGGATAGTTAATGTTATCATCACATTATTTGGTAATTGGGTTAACTTTGAAAAGTCTTTTGTTAGGGTTTGCTGTATAGTATCCAGTATCTTGTATATAGCTGTGCCACTGGTTGCTTCTGATCTACTTTGTCTAGTCTTTTGAGAGAGTCCGCCTATCAAATACACATCCTATATATTAAAAAGACTCAGTCTGTGTTTTAAAAACTTCGAGACATACAATTAATTTTCCCCCTCTCATATTAAAAAACCTGTCAGAACATGTGCAACACTATATCTAGTTGGTGGAAATTTGGATCCAGAATAGAGCAAGGAAGCTATCTGTGACAATACAGTGTTGTAAGCTATGCCTATATCATGAGTAGAAATACGTGAAGAGATAGCAAGGAGCTGGGGCAGGTGGGAATAGTGGGAGAGTCATCGCCAGGGCTTCTCTGCTTCAGGCTGAGCTTTTTAGATAGAGCAAAACACAGATAGACAGACATCAAGGCATTGAAGTTCGCCCTAGTGCGACAGGAGCCAGCCATATGTATAGCAAAGCAGACGTCTGCCCAGGTGAGCTGTCTCCTTGGCTTTTACATTTGCATTACTTCAGAACTGACACCTGTGATATGCAAAAGTAAGACATACTTAATATAGTGCTGAAAATAAGCAGCAACAGTATAAACTTTGATCCTTTTTTAGACTTTATTTTATTTGACAGAACAGAGAGAAATTGAGAGGGATGGGGAGGTAGAGAGAGAAGAGAGACAGAGTTACCTGCAGCCTTGCCCTGTTTTCTGATAGCATCAGGAGAACATTCTGAAAAATAATTAGATTTTATTCTGTAACAGTTGAGCACAAAATCTTTTTTTTTCATTTCCTCCCTCCCCCCCTCCTTTTTTTAAAACTAGTGATTTAATAATGGCTGACGAGATTGTGGTATAAGAAGGGTACAATTCCATACTTTATTTTATTTATCACTAATTTTTTTAAAAAAGCACAAAAGCAGGCCAAACTTACAAACCAGCGATTATCAACGGGTGATGCGCTGTTGAATCACCAACCCAAGGTGCATAATTTTTTCCTCCTCTGAGAGTATGGACCAAAATTCTTCTGGGGTGCAGGAGGTTGTGATTCTGGCTTCTGTAATTGCTTCTCTACTGAACATGGGTGTTGGCAGGTGGATCCACACCCCCAGCCTGTTTCTGTCTTTCCCTAAGGCTATGGGGAGGTTGGGTTTCATGACACATTGGTGAGGTCGTCTGCCCAGGGAAGTCAGGATGGAATCACGATAGCATCTGCAACTTTGTGACTCAAAGGTGCTAAGATATAAAACAGGACAAAGTTATTAATGAACAGGATCCTAAAAGTAGGAATAGCACAGATGAGAAAGGGGATCTCAGGGCGAAAAGAATCTAGGAAGTGTGTATCAGGTATGTTCTAATGAGACCATGCCTATAGTAGTTTTTGCTTGAGTTTGATAGCTAACATGGAGTTGGACAAAAATATTATCTGAGAAGATGGTTTCAGAGTTGAGAATAGAGCAAGAAAGTTAGGTTAGGGCAGAAAGTAGTCCCCAGACTTGAAGAAAATCTATGAATACAATTAACCCCATCAATCTGACCCAGGACCCATATCTATTAATATTTAGCACATGAGCCTGTGTGACCTCTGAGTCCCTGTCAGTCTGAGCTCACAGTCCATAATCACAGCTGGAACATTCTAGGCTGCACTTATTTCAGGACCCGTCTTCCTCGAGGGGCAGAGAAGGCTGACCCAGCCTCCCTTCAGAGAGTGGGGCTGTCCCTGCCATTGCTGCTCTACATTCAGGGCGAGGTCCTGGAGAGGCCCACAAGGGGGCTTATGATGACATTCCTGATGGCAGTGACCAAGTGATGGTGGAGAGAGGGATCTGTTAGATTTACCATTACATGCAATAGTTCCTCCATGTGACTTCTTCATGGGTATCAGGAAGTTTTCCAGGAGGTTTCCCTATGACTTACCTAACATCTTTACCTAACCGAATGGTATCTGTTCTTGTGTGTGTGTGTGTGTGTGTGTGTGTGTGTGTGTGTGTGTGTGTGTGTCTGTCTGTCTACCATATAGCTCTTTCAACAAGTTCCATGGGGCAAGACGGAAGGGGCTGCAATCAGTTGTGTCCATTGCCTTTGTCCTCTTAGTGTCTGGCCATCTGTCTGACACAAAATGTGCATGTGGAAAATTATTTCTGAATTAGAGAGTGAATTTCCATCAAAGATGTCTTTGGCTTACAACACATGGTCTTATGCAGTGGGTGATATTGTGGGTGCTGGTGGGAGCTGGTAGTATCCTTCGCACCATGTGAGTGAACAAATTATTCGAGTGAGCACATTGGTTTTCAAAACTGTGACATACCATTCCTGTCCCTCAGACTCTGCATCTATTGCTTGCTTGTAGGCTCTTAGTCCCATTGACAGATGCCTTTTAATGTTTGCTTGTTGGCTTCCAGAATGTGTGCCTATTTCTGGCTCAAATTTTCTCCACCATTAATAAAATTACAAGTGGCCATACTTCCTGAGAAACCAGATACTTTGTTGAACCTGTGTCCCAGAGGAAAAGGGGTTATAAATGTTTCTGGAGAGTGGGAAATATAGCTCACTCAGGTAGCGTGCTGCTTTGCCAGTTCACAACCCAGGTTTGAACCAGACCCCCATCACACTAATGGAAGCTTTAGCGCTGTGGTCTCTCTCTCTGTCTCTCTCTACTCTGTCCACATAGAAATAGAAATAATCCAAATTAATTAATGCTTTCTGAAGGAAAAAAGTCTTTTTGAGCTAGGAATTTCTCTTAGCAAAACAAACAAAAAAAGACCAGCTGTGAAGAAAAAAAAATCATAGTTGTATCGACTAGGAAGTAGTTCCAGAGAGCAATTACTCTGGATTTTGTAAAAATCTCTTAAGCCCAGTGTCGAGGATGCTTTCTCTTTCTTTCAAAATGAAAATTTACATGCCTCCTTAAGAATAGAAGCTACATCTCTATTGTGTTGCTTATCAACTTACAGTCATATCTTACTTGATTTTCCTCTCTGCTTTTCCAGTGCTTTCTGAGATATAAGACCTTTGTCTTTGTTTTTGTTTCAAGAGCTTGGCTTAAAAGATGGTCCACATTCCATAGCTCAGTCAGTATTAACTTGTTGAGCCATAGATGGGGAATAATGCTGATCATAGAAACAGCTGAAGCCAGCTGTCCTTTATTAATCTTATCAGGATAAATGGAGTTCAGAAGTCACTATCCTGTGGCAACTCTTCTTTTAAACCAAGAACTCATACTTTCCCAAACGCATGTCAACTCTCAGAAGTTTTTCTCTGAAGTGTGGATTTCTACCAGAACAATTCAGTTGTTGCCAAATTAGTAGTTGCCAAATAGGACTTCTTTTTTTATATCTCTTTATTGGGGAATTAATGTTTTACATTTGACAGTAAATACAATAGTTTGTGCATGCATAACATTTCTCAGTTTCCCATATAACAATACAAACCCCAATAGTTCCTCTGTCATCCTTCAAATAGGACTTCTTAATAACTGCAGAGGAACTATAATATTCTATTCTGAATATAATGAAAGCTTCAGGGAATTGTGTATTCATTTATCTTATACTAGGAAAATTTGAATACTCCAATAACAGGGTTTTGCCACATCAGCTTCCTCTGGAGAATTGAAAACTAAATGGGAAAGAAAGCAAAGTGGTTTGAATTACTAGAACCTCTGGAATCTGCAAAGTCTTCATTCTTAATTGGGGCTGTCTTATTCCACTGACAAATTCTCCTTGTGTTTCTCTATACGTGAAAGTAGTATATCATACTTTTCCTAAGGCTGCATTTCAAGATTTCACTTAAAAGAACTGTGCAAAATGTGCAAAGAAGAGGCAGTAGGTTGTGCTTTTTTAATGAAAAAAAAAAAAAAGGAATGGGAAACACATTAAAGTAGAAAGAATAACAAGAAAAATTGAAGAAAAGAAAATAAATGAGAGAAGAGGAGGAAAAGACAGAGAAAGGAAGGGAACTATTAAAATATTTGATGGAGCTCATCCATTGCTGGGGATGCTTGCTTTTGTGTGGACAGTATTTCAGTGTCCTTCCTAGGTAAATAGCAATGGCTTATCCTTTTGATTAACACTGCTGCAGCTGTTGCTTACAAAGAGATTCACAAATCAAGACAGATTCAGCTTCTTCTAAAAGGGTTGTGTGTATATGGGGGGGGGGAGGTCTTTCTTGCCAGAGAAGGGACACACTCTAGTATCCTAACAGGGAGTCTTGTTAGCAAAACAAACTGCGGGTTGCTTAGAGATAATTCCCTGAGGTTGACAATTCCACTGCGGTCCTTCTGTGGTAACACATGCTACTTCTCCTGTACAGCCCAATGGATGTGAATGATGAATGGGCTGGGGCCCGGAGGTGGTGCACCTTGGTGAGCTCACATGTTATAATGCATAAGGACCCAGGTTCAAGCCCCTGGTCACCACCTGCAGGGGGAAAGCATTGTCTCCCCTGTCTCTCTCCCTCTCTCCCTTTCCTTTCCATTTCTGGTTGTCTCTATCCAACAAGTAAATAAAGATAATACTTTAAAAAGAAGTAGTCCTTATACACAGAAGTCAATCAACTTGGTCTACCCTGTGAAACATAACATTTTCATGGATTATTTCTAATTCTCTCTCTCTCTCTCTCTCTCTCTCTCTCTCTCTCTCTCCAAGGAGAACTTGAGTGACCAGAGCACGAATTCATTTGGAAGAGTGTTCATTTTGCCTGCTGCTTCGTTCCTGGAAACTGTGCTGTGACTCTCCAATTAAGGTATTTGGAGAAAATAGAAACTTTTATGGGTTTTATCAATGATTAACACCCCCCCACCACAACCACCAAACCTTTTTTTTAAATAAAATTCTTTAATGATTTAATTATGATTAACAAGATTGTTAGATAGCAGAGGTACAGTTCCACACAGTTCCCACCACCAAAGAGTTCCCTGTCCCATCCCCTCCATTGGAAACTTCCCCATTCTTTATCCCTCTGGGAGTATGGACCCAAATTCTTTATGAGCAGAAGAAGGTGAGAGTTCTGGCTTCTATAACTGCTTCTCTGCTGCACATGGGTGTTGGCAGGTGGATCCAGACCCCCAGCCTGTTTCTATCTTTCCCTAGTGGAATAGGGCTCTGGGGAAGGGAGGACATAGGCTGGCTGGGTTGGGTGGAGTATTTGCACAGATGATGATGGGAGGTTTGTATCTATTATTTAAACATTTTTTATGGAATTCAAGGAAATATCAGTTTTATCAGTATGCATGCCCTTGGAGCACTGGTCTAGTTAATGGGGCTCTGCTCTGTTGGGGAACAGTTGGATTCCTTCCACTCGGCTTTTGCACTTGATCAAATCCAAAGTTGTCATGGTTCATTATCTGGAGACGATCTTGAGCAGCCTTGCATTCTAAGAAAATATGCCATGGCATCTGCCTCTGTGCTTTGGTGCCCTGCTGTACAGATGATGCTTGAGCAAAAAATACCGAGTCGGGTGGCGGTGGGAGAGAAGGCGGGTTTAACTTGGGCTAAGGTTGCTTTCAGCCACATCATATCTTTTTCTCACAGACCCTCTCATCCCGTGTATATCACATTGTGACTACTCCATATGTTAGCATCTGTAATCGGGGTTGTAAAGTATCTGCTTGACTGTCTTAACTAATGAATTCCATTGAATTCAATTATCATTCTATGGATTCTTCATTAGCCGATCCCATAGCTCCTTAGGTCTAAGTCATTTCTGATACTTTCAGTAGCCATGAACACCAATCTGTGAAACAAGCCAGACTTGAATCAATTAGCTCTCGAATCATAAGTTGGAGTTCCCACGATGCTAAAGTTTTAGATTTCTTTCTGAAGGTTTGACTTTGCCATTATCCTCACGTATAGAGAAGAAACTATTTTTTTTAAATAATGGAATTAATTTTGTTTTGGCCACCAAGGGTTATCGTCGGAGCTTGGCAGTGACACTACGAGTCCACTGCTCCTGGTGGCCATTTTTTTTCCTTCATTTTATTGGGTAGGACAGAGAGAAATTGAGAAAGGAAGTGAAGATAGGGAGAGAGAAAGATAGACACCTACACACTTGTTTAACTGCTTGTGAAGCATCCCCCCTGCGACAGGGGAGCTCTAGGCTAGAACCTGAATCTTTGCATGGGTCTTTGCACTTAGTAATATGTGTACTTAACCAGGTGTGCCGCCACCTGGTGCCTGAGAAACTATTTCAATAGCAAACATTTTCTCTGTCTCTCATACAACATGATACTACCATAAAAGATCACAGTAATTGGTGAAGCGAGCTTTTTTTTTTCCTTCTAATTTCTATAATGTTAAGGAATTATTAAAAATAAAATAGATCCTAAAATGCATATACTCTGAGCAAAAGTCCTTTCTTTTTTATTTAGCTTACCACCAGTGTTATTACTGAGGTTTATAATTTGCATCATCAATCCACCATGCCTGCTAACCTTGTGTTCTTCCTTTAGTTGGTTGGACAGACAGAAATTGAGAGGAAGGGGGAGATAGAAAAGGAGAGAGAGCAAGAGACTCAAAGTCCTGCCTCAACACTCCTGAAACCTCCCCCCTGCAGGTGGAGGTTTGAACTTGGGTCCTTGAGCATGGTGACATGCTGGCTCAACTGGGTGTACCACAGCCTGGTCCCCCAAAGCATTTCTTTTGCTAAGAAGTCCATGTCACAGTGCTCCGGCATAATGTTCGTTTTAATTTTTGGGGGGGGGGGTAGATAACATAATGGTTATGGAAATAGAATCAACTTTAATTTTTTTCTAGTGTGAATTTTGTGCTTGTGTTCTGATAGTGTGGTTCTTACCATACGTTTCTTCCTTTGATTCTTTTTATCACTTCATTAGGGAGATGTTGCTTTATAAGAACTGTTGCTTAAAATATTTCCTTTTTGTTCTCTTCTACTTTGATGTCTTTTGGAACAATTTCATCGTCTGTGATGCAAATATTGTGAAAAATAGCTCAGAATATCGTCTGAAGCCAAAAAAACCTATATATATATATTTCGGGGTCTATGCAGATTTCCTTTTATCAGAATCTTTGGGGATGGACTGCAGAACTAGTATCTGAAATATGTTTATTAGATGATTTCAGTGAACTCCAGATGTTTCAGGACCACCAGTCTACATAGTAAGAGTACAGACACAGTTCAGAAGACATCGTTGTGAAGGACATATGACTCAGATTTATCTGAATCAGGAAATTAAATTTCTATTTCTGTGTACACCACAGTAGATTTTTTTTTCCATACTGACAATATTTAGCTTTTTTTTTTTTTGCTTCCAGGCCTGCACCACGAATCCACTGCTCTGGAGGTCATTTTTTTCCTTTTTTTTTTTGCCCTTGTTTTTGTTTTTATTGCTATTGTTGCCATTGATGTTGTTGTTGGATGGGACAGAGAGAAATTGAGAGAGGAGGGACGACAACACGGGGGAGAGAAAGACACAGACACCTGCAGACCTACTTCACTTCTTGTGAGGTGACCCCCTGTAGGTGGGAAGCCAAGGGCTCAAACTGGGATCCTTAAGCTGGTCTCGTGCTCCGCTGCAATACCATATACCCCCAATATTTAGGTTTTAAACAAATGAAGAGCCAGTGAATGTGGACCTCAGATAGACCCTAACTGCTGGAATCAAATTACATTTGGACTTTTATGTTGTATATATATTTATCCTATTCACATATCCTGCCACTACACAAAATATTCTGATATCTCTCTTTTTTCTTTTTTAGTTAATACATTTTAATTGTATGTTAATTTATTGATTTTTGTCACCAGGTTTATTGATGGAGCTTGGTGTGGGCACTAGTTATCCACTGCTTGCAGCAGCCAATGTTCTCTTCTATTTTTCCTTGTCTGTTTTTATTAAATAGGACAGAAAGAAATTGAGAGGGGCAGGAGAAATAGAGGGGGAGAGAGAAAGATAGACACCCACATGTGAAGTGCCACTACTTTACTGCATGTGAAGTGTCACTCTTGCAGATGGGGTATGGGGGCTTCAACACTGGTCCTTACACTTTAGTAACCTATGAACGCAACTGGGTATATCACTGCTCAGCTCCCTAATGTTTTTATTTTCCACTTCATATGAATCTTAACTGCATTGAAATTCAAAATTTGTGGTCGTCTGGGAGGTGCCACAGTGATAAAGCTTTGGACTCTCAAGCATGAGGTCCCAAGTTTGATCCCCGGCAGCACATGTGCCTGAGTGATGTCTGGTTCTTTCTCTCTCCTCCTATCTTTCTCATAAATAAATAAAAAAATGTTTAAAAAAACATAAATAATTCAAAATTCAAAGTTATGGAAGTCAAGGATATACCCATAAATTAATTTTTCCCCAGGGGTCATAAGTTATTTTGTAATGGTATAAAGTATTAAGTTTATGCTTTGTGTATCTGATTATTATTGTTCACATTTGATCTTTGATATTTGATTTGGGAAGTAACGTTTTACAAATTAGTTGTCACTTGTGTGCAGTTTCTCACCTTTCCATGATCGATGTCTCTATACCAGTCCTCACTTAATCTGCAGTGAATAATTTTAGTACAGTGCTACAGTGTGTCAAATTTGAAGGGATATAGTTAAATGACAGTTAGGAGATGATGAACTATATTCTCAACTCTGAAAAGGAGAATGCTGTGGTTACCTCTGGCATTGGATTCGAGCAAAAAGAAGCAAAATTAGAGTTAGTGAGAAATCCACAGTGAAAGTTTTAGCCAGGCTAAATATCTCTTTTTATTATTATTTAATTTTCTCAGAGAGGGGAAGTGAGACAGGCAGTCAGTGAAAGGAACCACAGCCATGTTCTTGAACATGGTCCCTGTATGTGGCCAAGTAACACACTGCCCAAGTGAGCGAGCTATTTTGCCATCCCCAGCTTAGATATCTTCATGGCCTGGAAAGACATACTTCTCACACAGAAACTGTGTTAGACATGATGCCAGATACCTGGGTTCAGTTTTCTGGGCAGCAACATGATAGGATTCTAAAAGTGAAATATCAATGGAAGGAAGCACATATCAATGGGAAGGAAGTTCCATTGTCCCTCAGGCACCTAAATAGAGAGTAAATGGATTTTTCTAGAATGGTCACAGCCTGAGAAATATCCCTGGAGCAAGAGAAATGACATCGAAGAGGCTCTGAGCAGGTAAAGGGCCAGGCAGCGTTCAACTAGATGATAAATAGGTCCCTTGTTGATAGACACGTCTGCAGCTCACGGAGCAAGCAGATTCAATTAACTTGAGTAGGTAAATATGACTGTCAGTTGTCCATCCTCTTAGATGACAGATGGAGAGAGGAAGTGTCTGAATGTGAGCATAAATAAAGGGTGTGAAGAGGGAGGTACTGGGTCTCATAGGCTTGCACAGTTGACTTGGTGTCTGAATGACTGTACCTGCCAGTCAAAGTTTTCTTGAACCCTCTTGCCTTGAGGACTTTCACTTTCTGGATCTGTCAGAAGTTTGCTGGTACTGTTCATATGGGCCCAAATTTGCCAATTGGCTGCATTTCTCCAACTATCTATTGAATGCCTACTGCATGTTGGACACTATGCTGAATTTGCTACCTGTATTCCCAAACACTACTCTACAAGAATACTTTCTCTACTTGAATTTATTTTTTTTGCATTTTTCTTTTTTTTAATGTGTTTATTCAATTGGATGATGTAAGATGACAAAAATCTTCTGAGCCAAGGGAACAGAATATGAAAAGTCCATGGAAAGAGGCTCAGATAAGTATCTTTTTGTTGTTGTTGTTGTTGTTTTGAAGTCTCATGGTTTAATGATATTTAAGTTATATGATTCTTTTTTGAAATCCATTCATATTTTTTTCTCTATTAGGGGATTGATGGTTTACAGTTGACAGTAAAATACAGCAGCTGGTCCATGTGTCACAATCCTCAGTTTTTTTAATTTTTATTTTATTATTTTTTTATTTATAAAAAGGAAACACTGACAAAACCATAGGATAAGAGAGGTACAACTCCACACAGTTCCCACCACCAGAACTCTGTATCCCATCCCCTCCCTTGATAGCTTTCCTATTCTTTAACCCTCTGGGAGTATGGACCCAAGGTCATTATGGAGTGCAGAAGGTGGAAGGTTTGGCTTCTGTAATTGCGTTGACAGGTCGATCCATACTCCCAGGCTGTCCTTCTCTTTCCCTAGTGGGGCAGGATCTGGGGAGTCAGAGCTCCAGGGCACATTAGTGGGGTTGTCTGTCCAGGGAAGGCTGGTTGGCATTCATGCTAGCATCTGGAACCTGGTTGCTGAAAAGAGAGTTAACATATAAAGCCAAACAAGTTACTGACTAATCATGAGCCTAAAGGCTGGAATAGTACAGGTGAAGAGTTGGGGGTCCTCTATCTTGTAGATAGCTAGTAGGCATATTTTAGTTATATTCCAAAGGTCCTGTGGCAATACTAGCTTTTTGTTGTTGTTGTTGTTTATTTGTATTGATTTTGTTTTTTCCCCCTGAGCCTGAAATCTCATATGCAGGTGGATCCTAGTTATTTTCTGGGGAGATGATGTCATGGCTAGAAAAAGAACCAGAAAGCTGGATCAGGGAAAAGAGTAGCTCCCAAATATGGGAAAGGTGTATAACTATTGTTGACTGTAAACCTCATCTATTTGATGTGATCTGGGGCCCATCATATTCATCTTAGAAGCCTATGCGACCTCTGCATCCCTGTAGATCTGAGCTCACATTCTGTGGTCCTCAGTAGGAATGTTCCAATCTGCCCAATATCAGGACCCATCTTCCTCAGGTGGAGCATAGAATATGTTGTCCAGCCTCCCTTCAGAGGATGGAACATTCTCTACCATTGTTGATCCAAGTTGAGGGCAAGATCCTATGGGGACCCACAAAGGGGTCTTGTGTTGTTCCTGATAGAGATGACCAGTAACAATGGAGAGAGGGATTTATTAGAGGTCTAGGCCCATCATGTCTGTTTGGGACTCTCAGGACTCCCTAATAGAGCCCCAGCTGATGGGTTGGCATGATAGTGACTAAAGAATCATCGTTAAAGTATGCCAGTCTCTTGCCCTTATTCAGCTTTTGCAGTCCTTGCTTTGATAAGGTTAGCTTGGGCGTGAGTGAGGGAAGTGTAATAGGAAGTAGGTGGGGAGGGTAGCTAAGTCTAAGTAGACACTATTTCATTATGAACTTCATACTGACTCACTGCAGACTATTGTTTACATTTGCAGTTTTTGACATAACACTCTAACCCCCTACCTAGGTCCTCCTCTGCCATTATGTTCTAAGGCCTAAGCACTTGCCCTATCCCCAGAGTACTTTACTTTGCTTCAACACACCAATTCCAGTCCAAGTTCTGCTTTGTGTTTCCCCTTCTATTTTATTTCCGAACTTCTGTCCCCAAGTGAGATCATCCATCTTCATCCTTCTCTTTCTGACTGATCTCACTTCACAAGGATTCCTTCAAAAGCCAAGGGGAAGAGGCTCTGCTAAGCTTTCTATTTTATTTCTTCTTCTTCCAGTCTTTCCTTTGAAAGGAAGCTTTGGCAAGTTTCAGGACAGACTCCTTTATTTTGACTTAGGCTATGCTAAAATAGTCAAACACGTAAAAACAGAGGCTTGGTCAGTAGCTCACCCAGTTGAGCACAAGTGCTACTCAGTGCAGATCAGGGTTTGATCCTGTGCAACCTAACAGCAGGGAGAACACTTCACTTAATAGGCCTCCAGAGATCTCTCTTCCTCCCCCCCCTCTTTATGTCTTTCTATCATATCTGAAAAAGGAAGAAAGAAATGGCTACTTTGTGGATTACTCATGCAGGCACCAACCAGCAATAACTCTCATGGTAATAATAATATTAATGTCAATGAATTATGGAAGGAGCTGGGTGGTGGCACACACACATATAACAGTGAGCAAGGACCCAGGTTCAAGCTTTTGAGCAACAGTAGAGTTTTCTCTTTTTTTAAAAAATAATTATGTATTGGGGGATTACTGGTTTATAGTCAACAGTACATAACAATGATTTCTACATGCATAAAATTTCTCAGTTTTCCATAGAGCAACTCAACCCCCACTAGGTCTTCCTCTGCCATCATCTTCCGGGACCTGACAACTCTCCCCATCCCTGAGTCCTTTGCTTTGGGTGAGGTCATCCCATATTCATACTTCTCTTTGTGGCTCATCTCACTGCACATGATTCTTTCAAGCTCCATCTAAGATCCAAGAGGTGAAGAAAGTAAATTCACCATTTTTAATGACTGAGTAGTATTCCATTGTGTATATAGACCACATCTGACTCAGCCACTCACGTGTTGTTGGATACCTGGCTGGGTTGCTCCCAGGTTTTGGCTATTACAAATTGTGCTGCTATGGGGAGTCAGGCGGTAGTGCAGTGAACTAAGTGCATGTGGCGCAAAGTGCAAGGACCCGCGTAAGGATCCCGGTTGGAGCCCCCAGCTACCCACCTGCAGGGGAGTCGCTTCACAGATGGTGAAGCAGGTCTGCAGGTGTCTATCTCTCCCCATCTCTGTCTTCCCCTTCTCTCTCCATTTCTCTCTGTCCTATCCAACAATGACGACACCAATAACAACAATAATAATTACAACAAGAAAACAACAAGGGCAACAAAAGGGAATAAATAAATATAAAAAAAAATTCTGCTGCTATGAGCATAGGTATATACAAATCTTTTTGGAGGGGTGTGTTTGGGTCTTTGGGAAATAGACTCAGGAGAGGAATTGCAAGGTCATCGGACAGGTTCACTTCTTAGCCTTCTGAGAGTTCTCTAGACAGCTCTCCACAGGGGTTGGACCAGTTGACATTCCCACCAGCAGTGCACAACCTCTCCAGAATTTGTTGCTGCTATTTTTTTCTGATGTACGACATTCTCATAGCAGTGAAGTGGTATCTCATTGTTGTCTTTATTTGCATTTCTCTGACAACCAGTGACTTGGGGCATTTTTTCATATGTTTGTTGGCCTTTTGTATCTCTTCTTTGTTCCCAACTCCCTTATTTGGCTTCTTAAGCTATGAAGTCTCATTTACATAAAATCAAGCTCAGATTTCTCTGAAAAGGAGATATATTACTCTTCTGCATTAAAAGAAATCTTTCTAGTCATGTTCTAAAACTATCCTGTAGCTTGTGAATTATAAATCATTCATTTGTTCAGTAGAGATGCTGGAATCTAGTTTGTGGTAGGAATATAAATTGGTTTCTGTGTCCTTCTGTAATGGGATGCTGAACTGTTATGACTGGTTTTCCATATATATGCACAGGAAGGCTTAGATACAGATTTTTTTTTTCTTTCCAAAATGCATCAGCCTCTGCGGGTGGAAAAAAAATGCTCTAGTATTTCTTATATGTCTTATTAGTAATAGTCACAAGGTATCATGGAAAAAAAATACCAATATTTTCTAAGCATAACCATGGAATAGCAAAACACCTTTAAAAGCCTAATGTGCTGAAATTTATATCTAGGGAGTCGGGTGGTAATGCAGAGGGTTAAGTGCACGTGGTGCAAAGCACAAGGACCTGAGTAAGGATCCCAGTTGGAGCCCCCGGCACCCCACCTGCAGGGGAGTCGCTTCACAGGTGGTCAAGCAGATCTGCAGGTGTCTATCTTTCTCTCCCCCTCTCTGTCTTCCCTTCTCTCTCCATTTCTCTCTGCCCTATCCAAAGACAGCAATAAGAACAAGGTAGTGATGACCACAACAATGATAAAACAACAAGGGCAACAAAAAAGGAAAAAAATGGCCATCAGGAACAGTAGATTCATGGTGCAGGCACTGAGCCCCAGCAATAACCCTGGAGACAAAAATAAATAAATAAATAAATAAGAAATTTATATCTAACTGATCATGAACGCTGCTGTTGTTGAAATTATTTGAGTAACACAGCTTTGGATGTATATTTTGAACCAGCAGTTTATGTAACAGACAGCACTTTCTCCAACAAATGTTGAAGGTGTCCTGTATTATTATTAAGGTAGTTGCAAATGTTAACTCTCTGAGATTCTCCTCCTAAGGAGCTGATGTCCTCTTGAAAGGATATAGACATTCCTCAAGTATCTTTTTATTCTAGTTAGTGCTATATCATCCCAGACAAACATGACATTTGAAGATGACTTTGAGGGTGGTGGGCTCATGAGGTCACATGTTGGGTAAAGGAATTTACAGTGTACTCAGAATACTAGACTTTCACAAAATAGTAAAGTTATTTTTAACTCAATTATGATCAACAAATCTGTAGGATAAGAGGGCTACAATTCCACATCCCACCCCCTCCATTGAAGCTTTCTTATTCTTTATCCCTCTGGGGAATATGAACCCAGGATCATTGTGGGGTACAGAGGTGGAAGGTCTGGCTTCTTTAATTGCTTCTCCACTGGACATGGACATTGATAGGTTGATCCACACCCCATAGCCTGTTTCTATCTTTCCCTAGTGAGGTAGGGCTCTGGGGAGGGGAGGTTCCAGGACACATTGGTGAGGTTGTCTGCCCAGGGAAGTCAGGTTGGCATCATGAGATCATCTGCAACTTGGTGGTTGAAGAGCATTAAGACATAAAGCAGAACAACTGTGCACGTTCTGTGCACGTGGTATGAATATAATAGATGAGATTTGAAGTCTCCATTTTGGGAAAAGCTAGTAGGTCTATTTTAGGTATATTACAAAGGGCCCATGACTTCACTAATTTTTGCCTGAGCCTAACAGCTAACATGCAAATGGGCTAAGGGTATTGTCTGGGGTGAAGGTGTCAGAGTTGAAAATAAGACTAGAAAGTTGGATCAGGGAAGAGAGTAGCTCCCAAATATGGGGAAAAGGATAGAAAAAGTTTAATAACTATGTGTAGGAATGAATGTCACCTAGCCTTATTATGGTGATCACTGCATATCACATACAAATATTGAGTCATTCTATTATATTTCTATAACAAAGGTATCAAGAGTTTGCTGGAGGGTTTTCCATAGTCAAGTGTTATAAAATGACTATTATAGAAATAATAGTCTCTATGGCAAAAGGGTACTTATGTATCAAAGTACAGTCAGAGAAACCAGGAGGAAACTACTAAGGTGATGCAGTAAGAAAGATATCCAGTGGTTAGGAGCTGACTCAACAAGGCTCATGGCAGTAAAACAGTAATGACTGAAGAGACTTCAGACACAGTTTGAAAAGCAGACCTTACTAAAAGAAGCAGTGCACACTCACAGAAGAATTATCCCAAGTCTTAGCCCTGAATAACTTAGTAAAGTCATTTACTAGGATTCAAACCAACACAGAGAAGGGAGGAGACAGAAGGGAGGGGAGCATGGAAGGGGTTGGGAACCTGACACAAGATGACAATGAAGGCCCTCACTTAGGAGGTGAGAGTGGAGACACAGGAGATTAGAAACCACACCCCTGTGTCAAGAACTATACTGTGAACCATTATCCCCCCTTCCCTCCACACACACTTCCCCCAATGAAATGGTTAGGAAAAAGAAAAGATTCATTTCAACTCCCTCCCCACCCCCCAAAAAAAACCCCCTCAAATTGGCAGTTAAGGATTAGGAAGCAGGGAGTTGGGCTGTGGCACAAAGCCCAAGGACCAGCATAAGGATCCCAGTTTGAGCGCCTGGCCCCCCATCTGCAGGGGATTAGCTTCACAGGCAGTGAAGCAGGTCTGCATGTGTCTGTCTTTCTCTCCCCCTCTCTGTCTTCCCCTCCTCTCTCCATTTCTCTCTGTCCTATCCAACAACAATAACATCAATAACCACAACAATGCTAAACAACAAGGGCAAAAAAGGGAAAATAAATAAATAAATATTTTGAAAAAAGTATTAGGAAGCAGGCCCCCAGGGAATGGATGTATCAAATTTAGGATTGCATTAGAAAGATACTACCCGAAAACAAGGAAGACCTTACTAAAGGGCGATTCAATGTTAATGATATTTGTGATGTCACTTTGTTATGTATGTTACATCTAATTCTCTCTTTTTTTTTCTTACCAGAGCCCTGCTCAGCTGTGGCTCATAGTAGTGCATGGGAATTGAACCTGAGACTTTGAAGCCTCAGGCATGAGAGTCTTTTTGCATAGCCATTATGTTATCTACCTTACCTGCCTAAATCTGATTTTCTAAGATGCTTTTCTATTAAGCAAATAACTAATCCCTCTCTCTCTCTCTCTCTCTCTCTCTCTCTCTCACACACACACACACACACACACACAGGGAGAGAGAGAGAGAAACTAGATATAGCGAGCCTCTTTGAGTATCTTTAGTATGACTTCCTTCCTTCCTTCCTTCCTTCCTTCCTTCCTTCCTTCCTTCCTTTCTATTTTTCTTTCTTTCCCTCTCTCTTTTTCTTTCTTTCTTTTTTCCCTTTCTCATGTTAATGAGTCTTTTACAAAAAAAGAACAAAGAGGAGTTGGAAGGAGAATATGCAGGAAAAAGGGGGTGGCATTTTTTCTTTTTTCCTCCTCTGATTTGGATGCAAAATCTTTTCAAGAAAATCGCCAACTACTTTTCCAATGTCTTCATGTACAGAGAGGTGTCAATGGCCCATCCTGTTGTCATCCTCCAAAAAGGAAATGGCATTAGGCCACATTCCTTAAAGCTGAGGTTTCTTCACTAAGGGCAAAGCCAGTCATGATCTGTGTTTCCTAGGTAAATATTTTTAAATGAGGTCAGGATAATGATTGCAGAAATATATGCAAAATATTAGCACCCTTCTGTGAAACCCATTACAAATGACCACCGAAAGAGCAAAATGTCAGCCTATAGTATCACCTACAAACCAGTTGCTTCTAGAGGTCAAAACAAAATTTATAACCATGAAAACTAAAATTGACAATTACAAGTATTCTTGTTTTTCCACAGATGAAAATAGCTCCCTCTCTCTCTCTCTCTCTCTCTCTCTCTCACACACACACACACACACACACACACACACACACACACACACACACACACACCATAATTTATACTAGCTCCATGTTTCTGGTCTTAGCTGAGGACAAAACAACACCACCTGGAATGTCATCATCTTAAATATATATATATGTATATATATATATATATATATATATATATATATATATATATAAAATTTTTTCTCTTCAATTTAGCAGATCTGTACAACAGCCATTTTACCTTCACTGGCCTTCGTTTCCTTATCTCTGAAATGCCTGGAAGCTTTTGCTGTATTCTCTCTGTAATCTCTTTTCTCACCATGTCAACCAGTTGTCATATTGCAGATCTTGCCTTCATTATTACTTTTCCCCCCTATTCTTTAACCCTCTGGGAGTTTGGACCCAAGGTCATTGTGGGATGCAGAAGGTGGAAGGTCTGGATTCTATAATTGCTTCCTGCTGAACATGGGCGTTGACAGATCGATCCATACTCCCAGCCTGTCTCTCTCTTTCCCTAGTGGGGTGGGGCTCTGGGGAAGCTGAGCTCCAGGACACATTGGTGGGGGTGTCTGCCCAGGGAAGTCTGGTTGTCATCATGCCAGCATCTGGAACCTGGTGGCTGAAAAGAGAGTTGACATAAAAAACCAAACAAGTTGTTGACTAATCATGAACCTAAAGGATGGAATAGTACAGGTGAAAAGTTGGGGGGTATTCTATTTTGTAGATAGCTAGTAGGCATTTTAGTTATATTCCAAAGGGCCAGTGGCTATACTAGTTTTTTTTTTCCCTGAGCCTGAAATCTGATATGCAGGTAGATCCTAGCTATTGTCTGGGGAGATGATATCATAGCTGGCAAAAGGACCAGAAAGCTGGATCAGGGAAGAGAGTAGCTCCGTAATATGGGAAAGGTATATAAATATTGTTGACTGTAAACCTCATCTCGGTTTGATGTGGTCTGGGGCCCATATTCAGCTTAGGAGCCTATATTTTTAAATGAAAGGATATCCTCCCCCCACCCTTCACTGCCACTAGGGTTATTGCTGGGTCTTGGCACCTGCATGATAGATCCTACATTCCAGCAGCTGTCCTTTTTAAGGTCCTTTTTCCTTTCTTTTATTTGACCAGACAGAGAAACTGAGAAGCAAGGAGGAGATAGACAAGGGAGTATAAAAGAGAAAGCTGTAGCCCTGCTTTGCCACTCTTGAAGTTTCCCCCCTGCAGCTAGGAACCAAGGTCTTGAACCTCCTGTTTGTGCGTGGTAATATGTGCCATCACCCAGTCACTAACTACCTGTTTGGCTGGGGGGATCTGCACATTATTTCCTCTCCATTGACTCCCAAAGCTCTACCAGCCTGTGCTGAACAGTAGATACTTGGTCTATATGCATTACTTCTCCTTAAATGAGGCTACATTGAAAATAACTGGCCCATGTCATTTTGCTTACTTATTGACTTATTCAGTTATACTTTTTGGTCACCAACAGGGCTTCACCACTAGACAGAGTTTTCCAGATAGACAAGAGAAGCAAGACACTGATAGGCAAAGAGAAATGGAAAGAAACAATAGCTTCTTTCAATGCAATGAGGGGACAGTCGTGAAACTGGGTTGTACTCAGAAAGAAAGAAACAGTGTGGAAGAGAAAGATAGACACCTGCAGACCTGCTTTGCCCCTTGTGAAGAGACACCCCTGCAGGTGGGGAGCTGGGGGCTTGAACCAGGATCCGTGTGCCTGTCCTTGTAACCTGCTGCACTACTGCCCGACCCCCCCCCTTGTCTCTTTTTTTTTTTTTATTTAAATTTTATTTTAATTTAAGAAAGGATTAGTGAACAAAAGCATAAGGTAGGAGGGGTACAACTCCACACAATTCCCACCACCCAATCCCCATAACCCACCCTCTCCCATGATAGCCTTCCCATTCTCTAGCCCTCTGGGAGCATGGACCCAGGGTCGTTGAGGGTTGCAGAAGGTAGAGGGTCTGGCTTCTGTAATTGCTTCCCCGCTGAACATGGGCGTTGACTCCCATACTCCCAGTCTGTCTCTCTCTTTCCCTAGTAAGGTGTGTCTCTGGGGAAGCTGAGTTCCAGGACACATTGGTGGGGTCTTCAATCCAGGGAAGCCTAGCCAGCATCCTGGTGGCATCTGGAACCTGGTGATTGAAAAGAGAGTTAACATACAAAGCCAAACAATTTGTTGAGCAATCATGGATCCCAAGATTGGAATAGTGGAGAGGAAGTGTTAGGGAGATACTCACTGCAAACTCTAGTGTAATCCTGCTTTCAGGTATATATTTTGCAGTAGTTTATGGATACGTGTGCACATACGCTCTCTCTCACAGAAACTGGTGTATGTCTAGGTTATGGGACTTTGTTAGAAAGTGAACTACCTGAGATGAAATTAGAGTGTACTATAAAAGGAAAGGTCTCACCCGAGTAATGAAGCTGAAGGGTTGTCATTCCACACCCAGTGGTGAGGGGTAGACATGTAGCTTCCTGGGCCAGTGGGGGGTGGGAATGGGTGGGAGGGATGGGTCACGGTCCTTTGGTGATGGGAATGGTGTTTATGTACACTCCTAGCAAAATGTAGACATATAAATCAGTAGTTAATTAATATGAGAGGGGGAAATCAATTGTATGTCTCAAAGGTTCTCAAAAGACAAACTGAATCTTTTTAATAGATAGGCTACGTGTTTGATATGCGGACTCTCTCAAAAGCCTAGACCAAGTAGATCAGAAGCTTCCAATAGCACAGCTATATACAAGATACTGGGTACTGTACAGCAAACCATAACAAAGGAACTTTTCAAAGTTAACCCAATTAACAAATAATGTGATGATAATATTAACTATTGATTGTCTTTTTGAACCCTAAGACAGCAGGAACCTCACATCTTCACTATAGAGCCCCTACTTCCCCCAGTCCTGGCACCCTTGGATAGGGCTCACTTTCCCGTATGCTTCTCCCAATCCATACCAAATAATATTGCATCCGCCGATCACAACCTAACCAAAGCAACGATTGCCATCTCAACATACTTCACCTCAGTGTGTATCCCCCCTTGTCTCTTTCTTTCCTTCTCTATTTATCTCTCACCTGAAAGTAAGAACAGAAAGAAAAAGAAAGAAGGGGGGAGGATGAGGGTGTGGGGAACTGGGCGCTATCAGCAGGTGAGTCATGTAGGTATTGATTTCCAGAGAACTGTGCTAGAGATTAGCCAGGCGACTAATACACAGATTGATTCAGTCTAATGGAAGGGAGCCTACAGGACTCTTAAAAAGGCAGAAATGTCCAGGGAAGTCTGGTCGGCATCATGCCAGCATCTGGAACCTGGTGGCTGAAAAGAGAGTTAACATACAAAGCCAAATAAATTGTTGAACTATCATGGAGCTAAAGACTGGAACCTTCTGCATCCCACAATGACCCTGGGTCCATACTCCCAGAGGGATAAAGAACAGGAAAGCTATCAGGGGAGGGGATGGGATACGGAGATCTGGTGGTGGGAATTATGTGGAGTTGTACCCCTCTTATCCTATCCTTTTGTTAATGTCTCCTTTTTAAAATAAATAAAAAATTGAAAAAGAAAGGCAGAAAGGACAGAACCAGACATAGGAGGAGAGTTTGAAAAAACTCAGGGAGAATTTGCAGCAACAGATCTGTAGGAAATAGATTCTGGCTTTTTTTTTTTTTATGAGAGGTGATTTTGAAGAATATTGAAAATCAGGTGTGTGAATACTGGCCTGAGAAAGTGGTTCACCCATCACCTACTATTAGCCTCTATCATAAGCTAATTAGCCTAAATAATAAAGTAATTCTTTTTTTAAAGTTTTATTTATTTATTCATGAGAAATGATAGGAGAGAGGGAACCAGACATCACTCTGGTACATGTGCTACCGGGGATTGAACTTGGGACCTCATGCTTGAGAGTCCAAAGCCTTATCCACTGCGCCACCTCCTGGACCACATAATAATTCTAATGAACCTCAAAAGACATTGAGGCACAGGAAAGAAAGGCATGTGGGTTAAATGGATGACTTACTAATCATCAGATGAGTACTACAGAGATGAAGTTTCATCATGTCTCCCCAACCCAAAGCCTCCTTCAAAGTACACCCAGTCCCAGTCCCAATCCCAGTCCCCTGTTTCCTCATTTTTACAGTAGTCAAAATGTGTGCTATTAACAGCATAACCCAAATGTGAACTACTAGCCTGACAGTTTATCCCTGCTTTTCAAAATGTATTCATTCATTCATTCATTCATTCATTCATTCATGGAAGACAGCATGATGATCATCCCTCAGACTCTACTCCACCGTCCCAGGTTCAATCCCTGTTCCACCATATGGCAGATCTTGCGCAGAGCTCTAGTTAGAAAGAAAAAGAAGCAGTGTAAGGATCCCGGTTCGAGCCTCCAGCTCCCCACCTGCAGGGTAGTCACTTCACAGGCGGTGAAGCAGGTCTGCAGGTGTCTGTCTTTCTCTCCCCCCTCTGTCTTCCCCTCCTCTCTCCATTTCTCTCTGTCCTATCCAACAACGACGACGACATGAACAACAACAACAACAACAACAATAATAACTACAACAATAAAACAAGGGCAACAAAAGGGAATAAATAAATATTTTAAAAAAGAAAGAAAATGAAGAAAAAGAGAGGAGGGAGGGCAGGTAGAAATGGAAGCAGAGATAGGAAGAAAGAGAGGTTAAGCGAGAGCTGCAGCATTACTTTCCTTCTGTGGGTGGGGACCAGGGGCTTGAACTCAAGTCCTTGAGCATTGTAACACATGTACTCTACTTGATGGCCCACCACCCAGCTCCTGCCTTTATAAAACTGTCTTTAATAGATGTGACATCGGTGTATAGGGACATATTTTACAGCTATCAATCAGCACTTTGTACTTAGTACATTAAGTTCTTCACTAAAGCATAACTTAGCTCTGGTTTTGGTAGTACCTGGGTCCTCAGATCTTGAGGCCAAGAAGTCTTTTTATGTAACCACTATGCTGTCTCCTGGCCCCTTCCACTAAACATTTTATTCTTTTTTTCTTCCTATCTTGTAAGTGTTAACTGGCCTTAAAGTCAGATAGGTTTAAAAGCTCTTAACTGTACATTTATTTATTCAGACTAGACATTATGCCAAAGGCAGTGTCTGAAACACATCTTAAAAGAGAAGAAGGAGGGATCGGGCGGTGGCGCAGTGGGTTAAGCGCATGTGGCGCAAAGCGCAGGGACCGGCGTAAGGATCCCGGTTCGAGCCCCCGGCTCCCCACCTGCAGGGGAGTCGCTTCACGGGCGGTGAAGCAAGTCTGCAGGTGTCTGTCTTTCTCTCCCCTTCTCTGTCTTCCCCTCCTCTCTCCATTTCTCTCTGTCCTATCCAACAACGAATTGAGTCAACAAGGGCAATAATAATAGCCACAACAAAGCTACAACAAGGGCAACAAAAGGGGGGGGAAATGGCCTCCAGGAGCAGTGGATTCATGGTGCAGGCACCGAGCCCAGCAATAACCCTGGAGGAGGAAAAAAAAAAAAATTAAAAAAAAAAAGAGAAGAAGGAAAGAAAAAAGAAACAGCAACAGAGGCTCTGTTCATAAAAAGCTCAGCATCTCTGGCATGGATAAAGTAAGTTAGCAATGTGGTGGAATAGACTTACCATGCAGTCCTCTACTGCAGTTGTTTTCTGTTTTAAAAAGTCCCATCCAAGCAACCCATTGGCATTTGAAGCTGTTATCTGCTGTTCACTTCCATAGTTAACTTTGTTGTATTTGCTGCTGCTATTTCAACAAACAGACAAACAAAAACAAAGTGAGTTGATGTCTGCATGTGTTTTTCAGTGCCTAGTCTTCTGTGTCTGCCATACCACAGTGCAGTATTGTGAGGAGTCCAGAATTAGGTTCTTTCTTCAATTTCATTATCTGCTACTTACTTCCCTATCACAGTCCATCGCCTATTGACATGTCAAATTTCATTTTGTTCTACATATCTGTCTGTGTCTCTTCTTGATATTGATAACAGTGGCTAGTGTAGCAGCATATCTCCTCTTGATTCTGAAAATGAAATAAAGGACGAAAACACAAAGTTACTGCCGCATGGACTAGCTACTCAAGTACTCATCCAACTTTCTTCATTAAGTGATGAGTCAGGGCTGCAGGTGTCTCTTTGTCTCTGTCTCTCTCTCTCTGTTTCCCTCTCCCATCTCAATTTCTGTCTCTGCCCAATAATAAATAAAAATATTCAACATTTAAAAAATTAAAATAAGCAAAGTTAAAGAAATGTTGCTGGCACAAAGTGCAAGGACCGGAGTTAGGATCTTGGTTCAAGTCCCCAGCTCCCCACTTCTCTCTCTCTTTCTCTCCCTCCCCCTCTCATAAATAAATAAATAGATGAGTAAAATATTTCTAAAAGAAAGAAAATATAGAACTAAACATAGATTTAAGTCATGATATACAAAATAGTCATAATGAGCTCACACACAGAGGATTTTTTACTGTAAATTAGCAGTCTTGTTAATTACACACACACACACACACACACACACACACACACACACACACACACACAGTTGTAACATCAAACTAAGTGGATTTGACATAAAGAAAATTCTAGTGTAATAAATTTGAAGGCAATATGGTCTAAATATTTGGTATACTGAACGATGATGCATTAATCTGTGGATTCTTCTCCAGTGTCTCCACCTGAATGGACACTGGAGTTTTTATATATTACTTGGATATAGACTACTATGACTGATGCCCAGCACAAAGTCTGCCCAAGGCCATACAGACACTGACATTGTCAGTGCACTCTTTCCTCCCAGTTTCCAGAAAGAGCTGATATGTGCTATGTACTTTGAGTAATAAGTGCACTGGTACAAACTTTTCTTTCTTATTTTATTAGTTATTTAATACTGATTTACAAAATTATAAGATAACAGGGATACAACTCCACACCTTTCCCACCACCAGATTTCTGTGTCCCCATCCCTCCACTGTAAACTGCAGTAGTTCTCCCAAGGTCACAAATAATAGGTTCACTATTATTTCTCTCTCTCTCTCTCTGTCTCTTTCTCTATATGTGTGTGTGTGTGTGTGTGTGTGTGTGTGTGTTTGCCCACTTTTTTCTATGATCGAACTATTCTTAAATAAATAACTTATAATGATTACACAATGTTTTTGCTTCCAGGGTTATTGCTGGGGCTCTGTGCCTACACCATGAACCCACTGCTCCTGGAGGCCATCCCCCCCTTTTTGTTGTAGCCTTCTTGTGGTTATTGTTGTTGTTGTTAATGTCATTTGTTGTTGGCTAGGACAGAGAGAAATGGAGAGAGGAGGGGAAGACAGAGAGGGGGAGAGAAAGACAGACACCTGCAGACTTGCCTCACCGCCTGTGAAGCGACTCCCCTGCAGGTGGGGAGCCAGGGGCTCGAACCAGGATCCTTATGCTGGTCCTTGCGCTTCACACCACGTGCGCTGAACCCGCTGCACTACCTCCCGACCCTGATTATGCAATTTTTGGAAACCTGCAAATATATATGTGTGTGTGTGTGTGTGTGTGTGTGTGTGTGTGTGTGTGTGTGTTCTCTAGCCCATGTCAGTAAACACAAACCAAACACCTAACTCAAAATTTAGCAGTGCAGCTAGCCTGGAAGTCTCAACCTTGCCTGCAAGTTGGAGGCGCCTGCAGAGTTGTGAACCATAGCGATGCTAATTTTGCCTTCCGGGTTCTGGTCCAATTGATCTTAACTGAAGTCTGGACAGGAAGATTTTTAAATCTCCCAGAGGGAGCCTATTGCACAGGGAAATCTGAAGAACAATGATTAAAGTTTCAATAACAACAACAGCAAAAACTCCATGGCTAGATGTAGTCTTTGCTCACACTGAAAGCAGATACTAACTTGAAACCGACTCAAAGCAAATGTCCATTTTTTTTTTTTTGGGTGGGTAGCTGTCTGTGATTGATTACATTGTCACTACTCACTCTGAACGCATCACAGTAGAGCTGGATTGTAGGAAACTTAATAATAGCCTTTAAATCATTTTCTGGTATCTGAGCAGAATGAGTCTACTCCTCTGAGCACCAGGGCAGGCTTTCTCCTGAGATTAATTAGCATCTGTGTAAAGGTGTAATCACCTGGAGCAGGTAAGGAAGCCAGAGAACTCTGGAGAGTTTTCGTCTTAGCAATGAAGAAATTGTATCACGGCAGCGTTTTGCCCGCCAAGCTTAGAACAGCAGTGTGATCAGTCTTCAAATGGAGCACTGTGAGATTGAGTAAAATAGAGATTAATTCCTATTAAATAGCTACATCTGTTCTCTACAGTCAATTAGGCTGAGAAAGACTAATAGAGGTTTAAAGGGTTTTGCTCTGTCTCCTTTGACTCTTGTTTTTAATTTTTTAAAGCAAACTTTTCTTTTTTTTATTATCTTTCTTTTTATTTACTGGATAGAGACAGGCAGAAATCTAGAGGGAAGGGGGTGATGAGACAGAGAGACACCTGCAGCACTGCTTCACCACTCGCAAAACTTTCTCCCTGCAGCTGGGGACAGGGCGCTCGAACCTGGGTCCTTGTGCATTGTAACATGTGTGCTCAACCAGGTGTGTGACCATCCAACCCTGGTTTTTAATTTTTTTAAAAAAAAATCTTTATTTATTTATTGGATAGAGACAGCCAGAAGTGAAGAGGAAGAGGGGTTGGTGATTGAGAGAGAGATAATGAGAGACTCTTGCAGACCTGCTTCACCACTCGTGATCTTTGGCCAAGTAGGGGCTTAAACCTGGGTCTTTGTGCATTATAACATGTGCACTCAACCAGGTGTGCCACTACCTGGCCCCTGCCTCCACTCTCTACACATTTTTTTGTAGTTAACTCAAAAGATCTATAAAGGGTTAAAGAGTAGTCCCACTCATGGAGCCAATCTTCGAATTCATTCACTTGATCATGAACTGTGTGCTTAGTTTGTTTTCATCTTTATACTTCCCTTTCATTTAGACATGGCAGATGTCTTACTGGGCAGTAGCATTATACAATTTCAGACTCAATATCATGATGTTTATGAACTAAACTTACTGCTATCCATTTTCCCTGATAACTCAGTGAGACATATGTTCACTCCTGTTACAGAAATGTCTACACTGTAGGATGTAGTTGTGCATCCGACTTCACTCCTTTCAACCTTTGTGTCATCATTTAAGAAAACGGAAAGATCTTTGTCAACTTTAGCTTTAACATCTCTATTCCATTGCCGGGGTGCGGTAGGTAAAAAAAAAAAAGCCACTAGTTGTGATGCTCAATTTTCAGGGGTGAAAGTAGTCTAATACAGTCATTCATTCTCAGGGAGTGGGTGAGGAGGTGTGGGACAAGGGTCCTGCTCTTGCCTAGTGGCATGCAGTTGTAAAACAGCTACTCTGGCTCTGTGACTGTGTGACATGACAACAGAACAGCTTGTGACAGTCACCTCTCAGGTAACCAATAATCTGATGCATTGTTTTATAGGATTCTCTCTTCCTTTGACTTTGGTCACTTCTTTTAAAACTTTTATTTATTTGTTTGTTATAGAATAGAGACAGAGAGAAATTGAGAGAGAAGGGGGAGATGGAGAGGAAGAGAGACAGAGACGCCTGCAGACCTGCTTCACCACATGTGAAGCGACTCCCCTACAGGTGGGGAGCCGGGGGCTTGCTTGAACCGAGATCCTCACGCTGGTCCTTGAGCTTTGCACCATGTGTGCTTAACCCATTGTGCTATTGCCTGGCTCCCCCTGGGCACTTCTTATAAGCTGTTTTTCTTCCAACTTACTTGCTTCAAAAGTGTCAGCATGTCATGAATGTAACTGTTCGGGAAACTTCCCTACCCTTGCCCTGCCCAAGAGGAATAGGTAATTTGGAACAAATGTAATAGTTAAGGGACATCATTTTGCATCTCTGCAAAATGAGAGAGAGAGATATGATGGGCCAGGTGCATTAGTTTTCTTTACCTGGGTTAGAGATTATTGAGGCCTTATTGTCCGTAGTTAAAAGCATTCAGTATATTAGTAAAGCTATATGCAGGTTGGAGAAAATCATCAGTGAAATGCAGAAGCCAGTTAATGTTCCTACAAAGAATTCATTAACTTCAACAAGATGTGATTTGAAAGAAAAAAGGTCCTAATCATCACACATTTTAAATAAGCACTTGCACTTAATAGGTGCCAGGGTTGGGATTTTTACAGCCAGTATCTCATGCTGAGCAGTGCTGACTGACTACTCTAAATGTGTCAGGGAAGGGAGTGGGAATATACAAGATGTTTGGGACGTGACCTGCATGCCAGCATCACTGATGTCAGATCTTACTGTGGTCAGTTGGATTAGGCTATGTTAAGATAGATATATTTCAAAAGTAATTCAGAACTAATTCACTATTGCAAAACTGCGATTCAAACATAAGTGAGCTGGGGCAGTAGGATACTTTTTTTTTAATTCATTTTTAGATTAGCAGTGAAAGATAAAAAAAAATGATAAACGTACTCTTTAGAACAAAAAGAAAACACCTGACATGCCTTTGACTAGAAATAGTATAGACATCAGCTTTTATAATCCTTTTAACCACATCTTTAAAATTTTTTTAAATTATTTTTATTTACTTATTGGACAGAGACAGCCAGAAATTGAGAGGAAAGGGGTTGCTAGAGAGGGTGAGAGGCAGGGGCTAGGTGGTGGCGCACCTGGTTGAGTGCATGTGTTAACAGTGCTCAAGGACCTGGGTTCGAGATCTCAGTCCCCACCTGCAGGAGAAAAGTTTTGCAAGTGGTGAAGCAGGGCTGCAGGTGCCTCTCTTTCTCCTTCTCTGTCTCTTCTACACTCTTGATTTCTGGCTGTCTCTATCCAATAGATAAAGATAATAACTTAAAAAAAAGGGAGAGAGACACCTGCAGCCCTGCTTTACAACTCGTGAAGCTTTCTCCCTGCAGGTGGGGGCTGGGGGCTCTTTGCATATTGTGACATGTGCGCTCACCCAAGTGCACCATCATAATCACATTTTTATTTCCATGAATGTTATCTGATTTTTTTCTTATGTAAAATTGATTTCTATTAAAGTACTATTGTTTTCTTAGCATTGCTTAACTATCAGGCTTATACTCTGGAAAACCATGGATTTATATGAATACATAAACTCATGGATTATGTATACAAAACATGCCATATTTGCAAAAGCTGTGCCTTGACTCTGCAACTGAATCTCTGAAGACCAGCCATGGTGGATTCAGTAGGACTGCCTTGACTGTACACCTTATCCTAGGGCCAAGGGACTATAAGCAATATTTTGTTGTCCATAGAACAGTTGTGTCAGAATCTTTGAATATTGTTGTGGAACCACATGGTTTATCCCTTTTATTAAATGTCCATGTAGGGCAAGAGAGACAGCATCACGGTCACACAAGAGAGACAGCATCATGGTCACACAAGAGAGACAGCATCACGGTCACAGCATCACGGTCACACAAGAGAGACAGCATCACGGTCACACAAGAGAGACAGCATCATGGTCACACAAGAGAGACAGCATCTCGGTCACAGCATCACGGTCACACAAGAGAGATAGTATCATGGTCACACAAGAGACAGAATCACGGTCACACAAGAGAGACAGCATCATGGTCACACAAGAGAGACAGAATCACGGTCACACAAGAGAGACAGCATCATGGTCACACAAGAGAGACAGAATCATGGTCACACAAGAGAGACAGAATCACGGTCACAGCATCATGGTCACACAAGAGAGACAGCATCACAGTCACACAAGAGAGACAGCATCATGGTCACACAAGAGAGACAGCATCATGGTCACACAAGAGAGACAGCATCATGGTCACACAAGAGAGACAGCATCATGGTCACACAAGAGAGACAGCATCACGGTCACAGCATCACGGTCACACAAGAGAGACAGCATCACGGTCACACAAGAGAGACAGCATCATGGTCACACAAGAGAGACAGCATCATGGTCACACAAGAGAGACAGCATCACGGTCACAGCATCATGGTCACACAAGAGAGACAGCATCACAGTCACACAAGAGAGACAGCATCACGGTCACACAAGAGAGACAGCATCATGGTCACACAAGAGAGACAGCATCATGGTCACACAAGAGAGACAGCATCATGGTCACACAAGAGAGACAGCATCTCGGTCACACAAGAGAGACAGCATCATGGTCACACAAGAGAGACAGCATCATGGTCACACAAGAGAGACGGCATCTCGGTCACACAAGAGAGACAGCATCATGGTCACACAAGAGAGACAGCATCACGGTCACACAAGAGAGACGGCATCATGGTCACACAAGAGAGACAGCATCACGGTCACACAAGAGAGACAGCATCTCGGTCACACAAGAGAGACGGCATCATGGTCACACAAGAGAGACAGCATCTCGGTCACACAAGAGAGACAGCATCATGGTCACACAAGAGAGACAGCATCATGGTCACACAAGAGAGACAGCATCACGGTCACAAAAGAGAGACAGCATCATGGTCACACAAGAGAGACAGCATCATGGTCACACAAGAGAGACAGCATCACGGTCACACAAGAGAGACAGCATCACGGTCACACAAGAGAGACAGCATCATGGTCACACAAGAGAGACAGCATCATGGTCACACAAGAGAGACAGCATCTCGGTCACAGCATCACGGTCACACAAGAGAGACAGTATCATGGTCACACAAGAGACAGAATCACGGTCACACAAGAGAGACAGCATCATGGTCACACAAGAGAGACAGAATCATGGTCACACAAGAGAGACAGCATCACGGTCACACAAGAGAGACAGCATCATGGTCACACAAGAGAGACAGAATCATGGTCACACAAGAGAGACAGCATCATGGTCACAGCATCATGGTCACACAAGAGAGACAGCATCACAGTCACACAAGAGAGACAGCATCATGGTCACACAAGAGAGACAGAATCACGGTCACACAAGAGAGACAGCATCATGGTCACACAAGAGAGACAGAATCATGGTCACACAAGAGAGACAGCATCACGGTCACACAAGAGAGACAGCATCACGGTCACACAAGAGAGACAGCATCATGGTCACACAAGAGAGACAGCATCTCGGTCACAGCATCACGGTCACACAAGAGAGACAGTATCATGGTCACACAAGAGACAGAATCACGGTCACACAAGAGAGACAGCATCATGGTCACACAAGAGAGACAGAATCATGGTCACACAAGAGAGACAGCATCACGGTCACAGCATCATGGTCACACAAGAGAGACAGCATGACAGTCACACAAGAGAGACGGCATCATGGTCACACAAGAGAGACAGCATCATGGTCACACAAGAGAGACAGCATCACGGTCACACAAGAGAGACAGCATCATGGTCACACAAGAGAGACAGCATCTCGGTCACAGCATCACGGTCACACAAGAGAGACAGTATCATGGTCACACAAGAGACAGAATCACGGTCACACAACAGAGACAGCATCATGGTCACACAAGAGAGACAGCATCATGGTCACACAAGAGAGACAGCATCATGATCACACGAGAGACAGCATCACGGTCACACAAGAGAGACAGCATCACGGTCACACAAGAGAGACAGCATCATGGTCACACAAGAGAGACAGCATCATGGTCACACAAGAGAGACAGCATCTCGGTCACAGCATGACAGTCACACAAGAGAGACAGCATCATGGTCACACAAGAGAGACAGCATCTCGGTCACAGCATGACAGTCACACAAGAGAGACAGCATCATGGTCACACAAGAGAGACAGCATCATGGTCACACAAGAGAGACAGAATCATGGTCACACAAGAGAGACAGCATCACGGTCACAGCATCATGGTCACACAAGAGAGACAGCATCATGGTCACACAAGAGAGACAGCATCATGGTCACACAAGAGAGACAGCATCATGGTCACACAAGAGAGACAGCATCATGGTCACACAAGAGGACTTTTTAAAAAATATTTATTTATTTAATCCCTTTTGTTGCCCTTGTTGTTTTATTGTTATAGTTATTATTGTTGTTGTTCTTGATGTTGCCATTGTTGGATAGGACAGAGAGAAATGGAGAGAGGAGGGGAAGACTCAGAGAAAGATAGACACCTGCAGACCTGCTTCACCACTTGTGAAGCGACTCCCCTACAGGTGGGGAGCTGGGGGCTCGAACCGGGATTCTTAACGCTGGTCAAGAGGACTTTCATGCCCCCAGAACTTTTTTTTTGAGCCTCCAGAACTCTAGATCTAATCTCCTGTTAAATCATAAGCAGTGCTCTGGTAAAATACATACATACATCTATCTGATGGGCTATTTCTAGAAATTCCATTTTACATTCTCAAAGATGCTCTTACTTGAAAATAGGAAGCAAACAAAACCAAGAAATATTCCTGGTGACAAATGCTTTGGGTCCTGGTGGAAATAGTTATACAGAGCCTTCCTGTTTACTTCCACTATCAGTTCCCTCTCTGGGAGCATAGACCAAAATTCTTTTATTTTTTTCTTTTAAATATTTATTTATTCACTTTTGTTGTCCTTGTTGTTTTATTGTTGTAGTTATTATTGATGTTCTTGTTGTTGGCTAGGACAGAGAGAAATGGAGAGAGGAGGGAAGACAGAGAGGGGGAGAGAAATATAGACATCTACAGACCTGCTTCACTGCCTGTGAAGTGACTCCCCTGCAGGTGGGGAGCTGGGGGCTCAAACCAGGATCCTTACGCCAGTCCTTATGCTTTGTGCCATGTGCACTTAACCCACTGCGCTACTGCCCGACTCCTTGAACCTGAATTTTTTATAGGATGAAGAAGGTGGAAGGTCTGGATTGCTTCTCCACTGGACAAGGATTTTGGCAGGTGGATCCACACCCCCAGCCTGTCTCTCTCTTTCCCTAGTGGGGCAGGGCTCTGGGGAGGGGAGGCTCCAGGACACATTGGTGAGGCCGTCATCCTGGGGAAGTCAGAATGGAAGCACAGTAGCATCTGCAACTTGGTGGCTGAAAGGTGGTAAGATGGAAAGCAGGACAAATTATTTAATAAATAGAAACCATGAAGAAGGAATAGAGAAGCTGAAAGTTGGATGGAAAGGAGCTAGGAAGTCTATCTTAGGAGTGCTATTTTAGGAGCCTGTGTCTTAGTAATCTTTGCTTGAGCTTGAAAGCTAGCATGGGGGTGAAGTGGAAATACTCTCTGGGAAACGGTGTCATAGTTGAGAGGAGAACTGGGAAGCAGGATTAGGGCAGAGAGTTGCTTGCAAACTTGAAGAAAATACACAAATACAACTGTTTACCACATTGATCTAACCTGGGGCCCTATATCCATTTGTATTTGTCACCAGAGCCTGTACAATCTCTGAGTCTCTGTCAGAGTGAATTCACAGTCCCTGGTCACAGATGGGAATATTCTAGGCTTCACTCACTTCCAGAACCATCTTCCTTGAATGACAGAGTAGGATGATCCAGCCTTACTTCAGAGAGTGGGGCAGTCCTGTCCTTGCTTTTGCTACTTCCTAGTGAGAGTAAGGTCCTGTAGAAGCCCATAAAGGGGCTTTAAATTCACCTCACCTTATCTTGGATGGAGCTAGTAGGAATCATGTTTAATGAAATAAAGCAGAAAGAGAAGGATGACTATGGGATGATCTCACTCATGGGTAGAAGTTGAGAAATAAGAACAGAAGGGAAAACACAAAATAGAACTCAGCATAGGGTGCGGGCTGAGGAGAGTGCGTCTGGGTCCTGGTGCTGGGAGGTTAGAGTGTTTCCCAGAAAATTGAGGAGTATTATGCATATATCAACAAGTACATTTACTGTTAACCACTAATCCCCCCAATAAACGAAAAAGTCAAGTGGAAAAAAAAAAAAGAAAAACAAACAAATGAAAAAAGTCCATTATCTAGGGCTAGGGAAGTACCATAATGGTTATGCAAATGACTCTCATGGCTAAAGCTCTGAGCTCTCAAGGTTCAAACTCCAGCACCAGCATAAGCCAGAGCTATTGGTGCTTTGGTAGAATTAATAATAAAATGATAATAGTAATAATCATAAGAAGAAGAAGAAGAAGGAGGAGGAGGAGGAGGAGAAAAGAAAGAGGAATTAAAAAATAAGAAAATTCTCCAATCTCACAAAGGCAGTGGCATCTGCTTGAACATTTGGCATTGCACCATTCCCAACGAGACAGAGGATATCAACTCCAGAACCTATGATAATCTGGGCTCCCAAACCAATGCTTACGTATACGTGTATTCTTGTAACCAGCGCAAATGTAATGCTAAGCTATTCTATAAATATGACCAAGAAGGTAACTTAAGCATGTTACTTAGAGGAGATAGTGTGACCCATTATTGGTTGGAAAGAGCATGTCCTTTCATGGCTGCAGAAAGGCTTTCAGAAGTGAGCCCAACTCCATTCTCTGGCTAATTGCCTCATGAAGTGCATTTAGAAAAACTAGGACTGAGAGGTACTCCAGACTACCAATTTATGGTCTATTCCAAGTGTCAATAAGACCTGAGAGAACAGAACATTAGATGGTGTCTCTTTTTGGAGATATTTTTGTCAAAGTGATGCAGATATTTTTAAAGCTCTTACTGAAAGGTGTAAAGTAAACATCTATTTTTCTGGATGTGAAATTCCTTGTTTGAGACTTAATTTTCACTTTCTTCATCCAAATCTATTTTTGGAGGGGGGGGGGCACTTGCTTCAAATTTAAAAGAAAATAGTGGCTACGCGAATTTAGAGGTTTTGCTTACAGTAACTTAAAGTGTTTTTTTTATAATTCCTTTTATTTATTTGTTTACTTATTTTTTGGCACAAGGGTTATAGCTGGGACTCCTTGTCTGCATGAGATGTTCATCACTCATGATGGCTATATGGCTATATTTCTTTCTCTCTTCCTTCCTTCCTTTCTCTCCCTTCCTTCCTTCCTCTCTCTTCCTTCCTTCTTTCCTTCCTTTCTCTTTCTTTCTTTATTTCTTCCTTCTTTCCTTCCTTCCTTCCTTCCTTCCTTCCTTTCTCCCTTCTTTCCTTCCTTCCTTCCTTCCTTCCTTCCTCTCTTTCTTTTTCTTTCCTTTTAGGACAAGAGAGAAATTGAGAGAGGAGAGGGAGAAAAAAAGGGGAGTAAAAGAGAGACATCTACAGCCCTCATTTACTATTGTGAAGCTTCCCCACTGCAGATGGGGACCAGGGGCTTGAACCTGGGTCTTTTTACATGGTAACGTGCAATCAATCAGGTATGTCACCATCCAGCCTTTATAATTGTATTTTAAGAGTGTTTTCTTCTTTGGCCATATGCATAGTGAATTTACAGAATGTTTTTATAGTTCTTTCTGTGGGATATTTTAGAGTCTATTTTAAAATCAAGAGCACTTTATCTTTGGCTTATTGCATTTTTTTTCTTATGGAAGCAAAACCATTTTGTTATAATTTCTTTACTTTTTAAAATAGATTAGTAGTTTACCGTTAATGCAGTTTTCAGTACATGTATAAGATTTTCTCAGTTTTCTGTGGAGCTCCTTTCTTCCCCAGCCTAGGTCCTCCTCCACCATCAGCACCAGGACCTGAAAGCACCCTTCCCCACCCCCACCCCAGCGTCCTTTACTTTAATGCAATACACCAAACCCAGTCCAAGTTCTACTTTGTGTTTCCTTTTTCTGTTCTTATTTTTCCACTTCTGTCTATGAATGAGATCATCCCATATTCATCCTTCTCTTTCTGGCTGATCTCATTTCACATAATTCCTTCAAGTTCCATCCAAGATGAGGTGAAGAAAGTGAGTTCGCCATTTTTTTAAAATTTATTTATTCCCTTTTGTTGCCCTTGTTTTATTGTTGTGGTTATTGTTGTTGTTATTGATGTTGTCGTTGTTGGATAGGACAGAGAGAAATGGAGAGAGGAGGGGAAGACAGAGAGGGGGAGAGAAAGACAGACACCTGTAGACCAGCTTCACCGCTTGTGAAGCGACTCCCCCGTAGGTGGGAGCCAGGGGCTGGAACTGGGTTCCTTATTCAGGTCCTTTCACTTTGTGCCACCTGCGCTTAACCCACTGCGCTACCACCCGACTCCCGAGTTCACCATTTTTAATAGCTGAATAGTACTCCGCTGTGTATCTAGACCACAACTTACTCACCCACTCATCTGTTGTTGGACACCTGGGTTGCTTCCAGGTTATGGCTATTATAAAAGATGTTGCTATGACCACATCTTTTTGGGTGGGTACGTTTGATTCCTTAGGATATATTCCCAGGATTTGTCATAAGTTCTAGTATAATTTTCTGCTGTTTAAAAAGAATGATATTGTGGGTATTGTGGATATTATAGATAAAGTATGTTTGAGGATCAATAACATATGTTAATGCAATGTGTTGTTTCATGGGTCAGAAAGATTCTAAATAAAAAGAAAAAAAGAAAAAAAAAGTCCTCCAGAGCACAAGTTTACTGCTCACTCTACTTTTGCTTTATGAACAACTTGTTTGGCTCTACTTAATATTTATCTGGCAAAAGGAATAACAATGTGCTTGTGATTGCAAGATATATATATTGGCTTTGTCTCTCATTGCCATGGTTATCACTGTGAAGGAAAACTTAACATAGAATAATGGCTTTTGTATTTTTAAATGTTTTCTTTTCTTTTTTTCCAAATGGATATAGTTTGCCATTTGAACTTCCAATTTGGTATCCAGGTAACAGTGAGCTTCACGGTAAACAGAGCTGGAGAGGCGCTGAACTCTTGACCTGGGGTTATTTCATGTGTTTTGTGTCTCTGCTTGCAAGGTGACTTCCGTGTGATATCTGTAGTTACAGTACACTTGTTTAATGACAGCACATTCCTTAAGTTTCAAATTCACCGAGTCAATCATTTGAATTTTTTTTATGACTGGTAAACTAGTCCAGAAAGTAAGACAAAAAATAGAAAGGCAGGGGGTGTGGAGGGGGATAGGAAGCATAATGGTTATGCAAAGAGACTGTCATGCCTAAGGCTCTAAAGTCCCAGGTTCAATCCTCTGCATCACCATAAGTGCTCTGATTAGAGGAAGGAAGGAAGGCGAAAAAAGTTCTTGTTTCCTGTTCTTCTTAAAGCTTGCTCTTTTATTACCTTTGATTGGAAGAATGATTTCATGAAATTTACATTATTAGATAAGTAGATGGAAGGTATTTGCATAGATAAGTGGCTACAGAAATAGAGGTCTGTTTAGATCACTATGAAGCTTCCTTTCAAAAGGAGAAGCAGGATCTTAAATTTATGCTCTACCTTCCACCCCCTAAGGAGCCTGTTACCAACTCTATCCAGAGTTCAGAAAGCACTTGACCCACCACCGGAGTAGAACACAGCAGTTGTTTAACAGAACACAACAATACTGCAAAATCATTTAAGAAAGGAATTGAGTAAGAGTGCAGTTCCCAAAGAAACTACAGGAGGGATTTTAGAAAAACAGACTGCAATCACTCAACTTGGAATTGGGCCAGGCTTTGAAAGTCAGACATCCCATTTCAAGTGTTTTTCTTTCTTCCTCCTCCTCCTCTTCTTTTTCTACTTTTTCCTCTCCTCCTTCTCCTCCCCCTCCTTCTTTTTCCTTACAAACTCTACTGTCTTTGACTCAGTGATGGTTGTCTTGAAATTGTAGCATGTCTAACCAATGACAGCTCTTGTATCTAGTCCCTTGATCATTCCTGTTCCAGATCTGACCCAGAAAGAAAAATGATACTTAATGACTTTTCAATTTTTGTTCTTCTAGTGCACCTGGACTCCCAGAACTTTCATGTCTCCTTGCCAAATGCCACCCATCCTAGGAAGTAGGCTAGTGTTTTGTATGCTATATCAAGTTCAAGGTGGCAAGTTGTACATTACAGTATAGCTAATTGTGTCTACATATAAAAAGACCTGCTTGAGACAGCATCGTAACATTGGAAGGTTTGGAAAGAATTTCAAAACATGGGTAGGGTTAGATGGCATAATGCTTCAGTCAGTCCCCCAGGTTCAGTCCCTAGCACTACCCTAAGCTACAGCTGAACAATGCTCTGGTGAAATAATGCCGGACTATCTTCGCGGGTGGGAGACAGACAACCTGGGACTCATGGTTGAGCTGTACACAGTCCCTCTTTATTTATGCAGAACGCAGCACAATCTAAGCCAAGCTAAGCTAAACTAAACTAATATACTTGCCAAGTAGGGTGTAAACAGGATGTGATGTAGAGAGGGTGGAGAGAAAAGGGACTGGTGAAAATCAGGGTGTGACAAGGAGAGGGGGTGGAGCAGGCGAGAATTCTACCACTGAACCACCAATGCCCTGGAGGGAGGGTGGTGCTTAGTTAACAGTGGTTATGTAAATAGAATGCAGTGTTAAGCAGCAGGGATTAAACCAAATGAAACAGAAGGGGTTTTTAGAAGCAGAATTAGAAGCATACCAACAAAATAAGAAAGAAAGAAATAAAAATAAAAATAAATTCAGTAAGTGCTAATTATTTTAAGAATGCTTTCTTTTCTTTTTATTATTTTGTATCTTTATGGGGGGATTCATAGTTTACAGTTGACAGTAAAATACAGTAGTCAGTACATGTGTAACATTTCTCAGTTTTTCACGTAACACTCTACACTCTAACCCCCCCCCAGGTCCTCCTCCGCCACCATGTTCCAGGGCCAGAAGGCCACCCACTCCACCCTCCACACACACACACACACACACACACCTCAGAGTCTTACTTTGGTGCATTACACTATTAAGCATGTTTTCTAAAATCCTTAAGAGGAAATAAAGAATTGTTGCTTTTTTGTTTCAAAATCGAAGGCAAGGAAGGCCAGTTGGGTAAAGCACACAAAATAACAGAATGACAGGGCCTATTAGAATAGGATTATATTGTAGATCTGACTATAGTCCCTAACAGCAGTGATTGTTACAATAATTTTATTCATATTAAAAAAGCGTATGTGAGGGCCAGGTGGTAGCGCAGTGGGTTAAGCACACATGGCACAATGCGCAAGGACCAGCGTAAGGATCCCAGTTCGAGCCTCCAGCTCCCCATCTGCAGGCGGGTCACCTCACAAGTGGTGAAGCAGGTCTGCAGGTGTCTTATCTTTCTCTTTCCCTCATTGTCTTCCCCTCCTCTCTCCATTTCTCTCTGTCCTATCTAACAGCAGTGACAGCAAGAACAACAACAACAATAATAACAACAGTAAAAATAACAAGGGCAACAAATGAGAAAAAATAGCCTCCAGGGGCAGTGGATTCACAGTACAGGCACTGAGTCCCAGTGATAACCCTGGAGACAAAAAAACAAAAAAAGGATATAGTATATATTTCCACAATTATGTGTTATTTGCCCATACTTGATATTTGCATGATAATAGTCTAGCACCTCTATCCATAAGGATGTTGAACAACCTGTTGCAAGCTTCTTTTTGAAAATTTATTTTATTTATTTGAGAAATATATATATGATTAGAGAGAGACCAGAACATTGCTCAGCTCTGGCTTAAGGTGGTGTTGGAGGTTGAACTTGTGACCTCAAAGTCTGAGGCATTGCATAGTTGTTACACTATTTTTCCAACTACAATTTTTCACCCTGCATAGAAAGTTCTTCTTCCAAGAAAACAAAAAATAAATAAATAAACTTTGAAGTCAGATTAGAGCTATTTTATGCATCTAGCAGGTTGTAATCATTACTTCCTCTTAAAAACATTAGTCTCCCCCCCCCCCCATTTTAAAGTTGTAACTGCCAGCAGTTTGAAAAACATCAATGCCATGGAAAAGTTCATAAAAAATCGCTAAAATGCATCTATAGGGTATTTACTACAAGGAATTCAAGTGTATACCCTCTTCAGTTCTTAGCAACACTGTTTTTTTTAAGTCTTTAGGTTGTATTTTCCAGAGGGAGAGAGTTTCCATATTTAGATATTTAGATATATGTTTATTTTTTATTTTTATTATTTATTTTTTTAATATTTATTCCCTTTTTGTTGCCCTTGTTGTTGTTGGATCGGACAGAGAGAAATGGAGAGAGGGGGAAAGAAAGATAGAGACCCGCAGACCTGCTTTACTGCTTGAGAAGCGACACCCTACAGGTGGGGAGCTGGGGGCTTGAACCCGGATCCTTACTCTAGTCCTTGGGCTTGGTGCCACCTGCGCTTAACCCTCTCGCTGCACTACTGCCCAACTCCCCTTGTTTATTTTTTTTTTATTATCTTTATTTATTTATTGGATAGAGACAGTCAGAAATTGAGAGGAGAGAGGGAGAAACAGAGACACACCTGCAGCCCTGCTTCACCACTCGTGTGAAGCGCAGGTTAAGCGAGTTAAGCGCAGGTGGTGCAAAGCCAAGGACTGGCGGAAGGATCCTAGTTGGAGCCACCGGCTCGCCACCAACAGGGGAGTCACTTCACAGGCATTGAAGCAGGTCTGCAGGTGTCGTCTATCTTTCTCTCCCCCTGTCTGTCTTCCTCTCCCCTCTCCATTTCTCTCTGTCCTATCCAACAACGACTACATCAATAATGACTACAACAATAAAACAACAAGGGCAACAAAAGAGAATAAATAAATAAAAGGTATAATTTAAAAAAGAACTCACTCTTTAATATATATAGAAAAACTAAAGCTTTCACAGACTAATACTCGATCCCTAGGGGAGTATTTTGATTAAGATGGGGATTAAGTTAACCTGCCTCGCTGATTCCTCATCGCTTTGCACTGCAGGGTGGTGCTCTGCCTTTTGAGATGTCAAAAAGGTCCTACTGAAGTCCGAACACATAGAAATGACTATGGACGGGGGCCAGGTGGTAGCGCAGCGGGTTAAGTACATGGTGTGAAGCACAAGGACCAGCGCATGGATCCCGCCAGGTTCAAACCTCCAGCTCCCCACCTGCAGGGGAGGTGAGCTCAGATCCTTACACTTAATACAATGTGCACCACTGCCCAGCTCCCTTTGGACATTCTTTTTGTTAGGCAGTATTTTCTTGTGCCTAGGTATGAAAGCCACTTACATGAGAGAGGGGAATTAAAGGATTTGGCTCTGTTAGGGATAGCCGATGCAGAGAATCGCTGGCATCTGTGAGCCTAACCTTGCCAAGGCCAAAGAGTGGCTGTTATGCAAGGAATAGTTTCCATCATAATTGGAGTATATCATGGGGGGGGGGGGTTGGAAAGAAGGCAGAAATGGCTGTAAATGAACCACAGGCAACAGATGCTCCTTTTGGAAAAGTAGTCCCATTACTAAAACTGATGGCACTGCAGGCTTGAATGTTGGGCTTTGGCAGTGAAGAGGTAGAATGCTAGGCGCCATCTTTGGCGAATTCATGTAATGGCATTATCCCACCTGGTTTACTTATCCAGTGGTATTTTTTCACATCTATCTAAATGTAATATACAGGATCATTAGACAGTCACAGGGAGAAATTCTCACAGAGCTTGGAAATAGTGAAGGTTAAGAGAGAGGTGCTGCCCTGAAACTCATCTTTCCCTAGATATGTACCAAATTTGAAGCATAGGGCGGATAGTCTTGGGATAGATTCCTCTGAATCACAGCTTGCTGCAAATTATTATGATGTTTCACAATGATGATTGTCTTCCCTTCCTGCTATTTAAGAAGAAATCCCATGTGGATACTTTCTTTAAAGGTAGATTAGCATCCGCACAAACAAGACTCCTATACTCCTCTTGCCATCCAGTTTTCAGTTCATGAAAGTTTCAGAGGTTTTTTTCAGCCTTAAATGACCCATGTACTTTGTTGGCTATTTTATTTTTTATTAGTGATTTAATAATAATTAACAAGATTGTAAGATAACAGGGTCTAATTCCACACAGTTCCCACCACCAGAATTCCGTGTCCCATCCTCTCCACTGGAAGCTTCCCTATACTTTATCCCCCTGGGAGGATGGACCAAAATTCATTATAAGGAGCAGAAGGTGGGAGTTCTGGCTTCTGTAATTGCTTCTCCATTGGACATGGGTGTTGGCAGGTGGATCCTTACCAGAAGCCTAATTTTGCCTTTCCCTAGGAGGGTAGGGCTCTGGGGAGGTGGGTCTTCCCCTCATTGGTAGGTTGTAAGAATAATAAGCTTCAAATGATTTCTGTTGTTCACTCTTGATTTTTTTTGTTTGTTTAGTCTTATTTTCCCAGCTAATACATTTGTGGACAAATGCTGGATTGTCTTTTTTGTTTACAGTATCTGTCATAGCAATGAGTACACAGCAGGGTTTCAATAAAAGCTCCATCCATTTACTTTCCCTGTGAATTCAGCAAGCAAATTTTATTCAAGAACATTATTCTTCCAAAGGAAAATAGTCTTCAAAAACAAATTCCTCCAGTAACATTGTGTCAAAATTTTCAGACACTTAAACACTGTTCAACCTATACTTATGCTTCCAAGGCTACTTAAACCCTTGCCACTCCATGTAGAAGCTGCCCATCAAATTTTCAATCTGAGATGTTCACTTTCATTAAATGCTTAACTTGCCTGAAGGTAACTGTTTTATTTTCTTCCCATCTGATCATTTCTCTGGTTGTGAAATGTAAAATAGTGTTTTTATAACATCAGCCTTTATGACTTTTCTAAGATTTTAATACTTTTCATGAGAGCAAATAACTGTCAACACATATGTTATGTGGTTGGTCCTCTGTCAATACTTTTAGTGTTTTTGGTGACTTTTTCTTGCTGATTACATCAATATTTCTGTGAACTTTGTTTTTCTGTTATTCCAATCATTTATGCCTGACCAACCTTTCCCTGGATTTTCTCAAGCAGTAGACGGTTATACTTTCAATTCTCCTTTGTCAGAAGAATCTCTGTTGCCAGAATACATCAGTGTTGGTTTGCATGAGCAAAAGAAAGCACATCATAGTAGTTTGGGAGGTGGCGCAGTGGATGAAGCATTGGATTCTCAACCATGAGGTCCTGAGTTCGGTCCCTGGTAGCACATGTACTAGAGTGATGTCTGGTTCTTTCTCTATCTTTCTCATGAACAAATAAATAAATTCTTAAAAAAAAAAAAAAAAAAGCAGGGAGTCTGGTGGTAGCTCATAGGGTTAAGCGCACATGGCACAAAACTCAAGGACAGGCTTACGGATCCCGGTTCGAGCCCCCGGCTCCCCACCGGCAGGGGAGTCACTTCACAAGTGGTGAAGCAGGTCTACAGGTGTCTGTCTTTCTCTCCCTGTCACCACTCCCATTTCCTGGGCAGCCATTTCCTTCCCCAGACACAGGTGCACCGGGGGAACATATGTTCTGGTCTGATGCAGCAGTGTCTGTGTTCCCCCAGGTACTTCCTGTCATGTCTGAACTCAACAGAAAAGTTTAACTCTGTGTCTAAAAACATATAACTCTCAATCAGAAACAAATGATAAATCCACTAGTCAGAACTATAAGCTTTATCACTTATTGACAGAGGAAGGAGATAAACCTAAGAACCTAAGAGTCGAGGAATTAACACATCAGCTAGTGTCTTCCTAGCAGCCATGACTTCAATCTCAGCATTAGATATGCAGAATAATGGGATGGTTCTGTTTTTCTCCCTCACAAATAGCTTTAATAAGTTCAATTCAGTTAATGTTTGTGTTATTTTATAATTTAGTAAATTTTAAAGGTATCAATTTTTCCCATATTTGGAAATTTCTTCATTTTCTCTTGCATATCCTCTCATAATAATCTCTTGTGATTATCCCAGAGAGCAAATTTTTCTGTAAGACTAGATCTCCCATTGTCTTCCCCATGAAGATCTTGTTTGCCCTCTTGATAAAGGAAAGTGGGGATGGAGAGCAGTTCTTCACTTTTACCCCTACTTGTCCAAGTCCATTGAGTTTTGGATGAATAATGTCAACACCTCTTGGCATGCCTCCCCCACACCTAGACTTGATTTTCTTATTATTATTTTAATTCTCACCATTACTTCCTCTATCCCTATCATGCAGACTCACACAAGTCCTTGTTTTCAGTCAGATATGATGCTCTGATTCTTCTTGGGAGCCCATTCTGGCTTCTTGAATGGGCATTTTTGTGTTTGTTTTTATAACTAGCAGACCGTGTTCTACTAGAGTTGGATTTTTCCAAATTTACTCTTTATTTAGTATCTGTCTGAGTCTTGAACATGCCTTTCTCTGTCAAGTCTATGTCATTTCTTTTCCAAGGGAAGGATTGAGGCATTTTAGACTAGAGTCTTGACTGAAAATTGGTCAGAGACAACCCATTCTGAGATGACATTATACTAATCATCCTTTAGAAATTGGGGGGGCATTATGGTTATGCAAACAGACTCTCAACTTTTGAGGCTCCAAAACCCTAGGTTCAGTCTAGGAAGTCAAGCACCCCCCTCCCCCAATCAACACCACAATAAACTAGAGTTGATCAGTGCTCTTCCAAAATAAAGAAATCTATTTTTTTAATAGCATCCTACCAACTTGCTTTAGGACCTGATATTAAATAAAGGACTATTTTACTGGTAAAGATGTTAGATGAGAGCATAGTTTTCAAGTGCTGAACTAATATTTACTGCATTTTTTTCATCCAATAAGAATTAAGTGCCTCTTCAATGACAAGTACTCTGATATCTTGTAATGACTCTATTAAGCATATAGTGTATCTCATAATTTTTATTTTCTTTCTCTCTCTCTCTCTTTTATTTTTTTATCAGAGCAGTGCTCAACTCTGGTACCAAGGATTGAATATGTGCACAGGACATTAGTGTTGGAAGTGATGTAGTATTATACCTCTATTACCTTTTCTTGGAAATTGCTAGTAAAGATATACAAAAAAAGACAGAAAGGAACAAAGGAGAGAGGAGGAGGAGGAGGAGGAGGAGGAGGAGGAGGAGGAGGAGGAGGAGGAAGAAGAAGAAGAAGAAGAAGAAGAAGAAGAAGAAGAAGAAGAAGAAGAAGAAGAAGAAGAAGAAGAAGAAGAAGAAGAAGAAGAAGGAAGGAAGGAAGGAAGGAAGGAAGGAAGGAAGGAAGGAAGAAAGAGAGAGAGAAAGAAAGAGAAAGAAAGAAGAAAGTGATGAGAAAACAAGGAAGGAAAACCTCCTTTCTAACTCCAGGTCAGAGAGTGTCTGGGAAGAGGTATAGGAAGCACCTATGGGAGTCCTGTGTTTTCCTCAGAAGGGTGGCACACTTGTCTACTGAAGCAGTCAACGTCTGCCTACAATTCAAAAAGAAAGGAGCTATCACTGTGACGTAATGGTCATGCAAAAGACTTGCATGCCTGAGGCTCTGAAGTCACAAATTCAATCCCAGGTACCAGAGATACAGGTTGACTACATGTACATTTTTTTTAAGTTTATGTGTTTTAATGCTCAGTGTAATCATTGCCAGTTCCATTTAGTTTGTCCCAAAGGCACAATACAATCTTTTTAACTGCTGAATCCTACTCCATTGAACATAGGTCTCATGGTGACATTTCTTTTATTATTTGTAAGACTCAAATGAATGATTTTTATTTCATTGTTTAAGTCTTTTCCCCTTTACTTGACTGATCTTTATTGATAAGTACTCCTCACAGAGATTTTGTTATTGTTTACCTATTTGTGAGTTTATTTCCTTAACCTCTGCCCACCTCCCCACCTCCCCATCATGAGACTATGTGGGCACATTTATTCATTATGTCTTAAACCTGTTACGCTTAAGAACCATCACCAAAACAAACAAACAAACAAACAAACACAACTAAACAGCCTAAAACACTTGTAAGAATCAGTTTTTTTTTACTTTAACCTGCTGCCTGGTTGATGGACAATTTCTGTAGGCTATATCCTGTTCTCCACCCTGCAGCAAACATCAGGAAAGCCAAAGTGTCTAGAAATAACCACAGCATGCCTCTTGATTTTAGTCAACTTTCTTTCAGCTATATGCAATTGTAGATCCATTCCTCTTTAAGAGTGGGCTTTTCTCACTCATCACTCAACTGACATACAAGGAAATATTATATTGTCTACCCTATTGTAATTATCCTGTTGTCTCCCATAAAATCTCTAGCCTATTATCAAGGAGTCTAAATGAAACACTTAAACAAGCCCTGTTATAGGAAATAAGGCAAATCCCAGGTCAATGCTTGAGTTAGAATGTAAAAAAAGGGGGATAGTAGCTATCCTCTTGAAACATAGTATTGTATACCTGTGGCAAATTAATAAAAAATGAAATAAAGAATTATGGAAGAGGGTAGAGAGTGTAATGGTTATGTAACAGACTCTCATGCTGGAGGTTCCAAAGTCCCAGGTTCAGTCTCCTGCACCACCGTAAACCAGAGCTGAGCAGTGCTCTGGTATAAATAAATAAATAAATAAATAAACCTATTCTAGAGTTACAAAATATAAATTTTAATAAAAAAATACTAAATTGGTCATGTCTTTATTCCTTATACAGGAATACCATCTCATCATTTCGATTTTCTTTTAGAAGAGTATGTTGACAACATTTAAAAAACAAAACAAGCAAACAAAATTGCCAACATGTTCCTTAGTAGTAAAACTCTTCTTTATTCTTTATGGGCATTTTGTTCACCCTACCATCATAGCAATGCACAGCTTTGGTTTATGGTGGTGCTAGGGATTGATCCTGGGACTTCAGAGCCTCGGGCATGAAAGTCTTTTGCAGAACCATTATGCTATCTTCTCAGACCAGGAACAGCTCCTTTTTTTCTTTTCTTTTTTCTTTTTTAAATTTTTTTATTGTTGTAGTTATTGTTGTTATTGATGATGTCATTGTTGTTGGGTAGGACAGAGAGAAATGGAGAGAGGAGGGGGAGACAGAGAGGGGTAGAGAAAGATAGACACCTGAAGACCTGCTTCACCACCTGCAGGTGGGAAGCCAGGGGCTCGAACCGGGATCCTTACACCACTCCTGTGTTTTGTGCCACCTGTGATTAAACCACTGCGCTACTGTCCGACTCCCGAATAGCTTTTATAGTAAGTATAATTATGGGAAGGGCGCATGGCCCATCCTGCTGTGTGAACATGTTACCACACACAAGGACTCAGGGTTGAGTTCTTAGCCTCCACCTGCAGAAGGGAAGCTTCAGAGGTGTTGGGGCAGTGTTGTAGGTGTCTCTGTCTTTCCTTTCAATTTCTCTGTCTTAGCAAATTAAATAAAAATATATGAAATGGTTTTTAAAAGTAAACACAAGTTTTATTAAATTTAATCTACAATCTACATTAAAACATGGTTCCTCTTTTCAAATCCTTGACTCTGTTTAGACTGGTGTTTAGAATTCCAGCTCCCTTTAATCATACCATGCCTGCATTTGGTACAAAGATTTCTCCTCTTTGAAAATATTCTAAAATACTGTTAAATGTAAGTTAATAAGTTCAAAGCTAAAGTTAAATTCAAATAGGAGCTCTTTTCATATAAATAAATCTAGCTCAATTTAAAATGCATTTAGCATGGTCCCTTCAATTAAAATAAGTAACCGAATTTTCATTACTTTTTTTTGTTCTTAATTGTACTTGTCATTCTATACCAAATATTGTCCCTTTGGTCTTATATTGATCTCTTTTGACTGCTTTCCTCATTTCCTTTCTTTGCTAATGGTTTGAGCTGAAAGCATCAGAGTACACACAGTCAAAAAAAAACTGTGCTGACATGTATATGAACTTAGGGCTAGTACAAATTTGACTTGTATATTCCAGTTTGATGTGACCAATAGAAGAAAGAAAGTACCCTAGCCTCTGCTTGTTGAAATCAGGTGAAAACATATGCAGCCTGCTATACATCCCCACAAAATTGGAAAGACCCCGCCAAAAAGACAACTTGAGCTTTATTTATTATTATTATTATCTTTATTTTTCTTACTTTTTGAATGGAAGCTGCCAGAAATTGAGCGGGAAGGAGGTGATTGTGTGTGTGTGTTTGGGGGGAGACCTGCAGCCCTAATTTACCACCCCTTTATTTTTATTTTTTATTTATTTTTCCTTTTGTTGCTCTTTCTTCTTGTTGTTGTAGTTATTATTATTGTTGATATTGATATCATCATTGTTGGATAGGACAGAGAGAAATGGAGAGAGGTAGGGAAGACGGGGGGTGGGGGAGAGAAAGATAGACACCTGCAGATCTGCTTCATTGCTTCACTGTTTGTGAAGTGACCCCCCTGCAGGTGGAGAGCCGGGCGCTTGAACAGGGATCCGGGATCCAGGATCCTTATGCCAGCCCTTGCCCTTGGTGCCACATGTGCTTAACCCTTTGCCCTACCATGCCACTCCACACTTCACCACTCCTGAAGCTTTCCCCCTGCAGGTGGGGAATAGGGAGATTGAACATAGGTCCTTGCACACTAGAGTATGTGTGCTTAACCAGGTGCACCACCTCCTGGCCCTCACATGTATCTTTTCTACTCATAATCCTGCCCATTGATGCCTGAAGAACATACACAGTGCTAATGTCCATATTTTGCCCGGAGAGAGAGGCCACCATTAGCTACACAATACAAGTGTAAAGAGGTAAGGAGAGGTTAAATGGCCTTACCAAGTACACACAGTGAGCTCCCAGCAGATCTCAGAAGAAACCAAAGTGCACTGAGCACCTGTGTCTCTCTCCCTGAGAAATCCCTGATCTGACAGTTATCCCAAATCAAAATTAACAGGGTCAAATTTTAGCTTTGCCTTGGCTAAATAAAGCACATCCTGCTAATATAGCTTAGGAACTTTACTGTGGTGGACATACCTGGTTGAGCACTTATGTTCTAAATGTGAAAGGACAGAGGTTCAAGCCTCCAGGCCCCTCCTGTAGGGAGAAAGCTTTACAAGTGGTGAAGCAGGGCTGCAGGTGTCTGTCTCTTTCCCTTTCTACCTCCCCCTATCTCTCAATACCTGGCTGTCTAGATCCAATATATAAAGATAATAAAAAAAAATTTTAAAGAACTTTGTTTTCTACCATTCTAAGTAAAGTATGTGATTTGAACACATGTATATGGAGAGAGAAATTGAGAAAAGAAAAGGAGAACAAACCACAAAGTCTCTCTCTCACACACACACACACACACACACACACACACACACACACACACACACACACACGTTATTTGCATCTAATTGTGTCAGTGAATTCAGAGCCTATCATTGTCAAGACATCTGTGTATGGTAGGTAGGACATTTGCCATGGATATTCTGACACATTGTGTCCAGATAGAAACTAGAAAGAATAGGTCCATTGCTCATCAAGGCTTTAATCTCTTCCTTGTTGTTTCTAGAATTAGGGCTGCATTGAGCATGTTTCCGTAAGCATTATGTTTTCCTTTCGAGTCACATTGTGCCTATTTAAACAGCTGTCCTCAGTTCTGCTGTCACACGGGTTGTAATTATGTTTCAACTGAAAGCAATTGTTGCATTTTTATTTATAACTTGGCAAAGGAGGGCAACTTAGACTACAGAGAGGTCAGTTTTTCAGAACGAGGATCAATTAAATTATTTACTGAGTGCACTGGTGTCAGAAATATTATCCCGTGCTATATTTATAAATTGAAAGGGGGAAACTCAATTACAAAAATCCTTGAGTTGGAAATAGATAGCAAGGGACTCTGCAGTTTATTTTAAAAGGGGTGTTTTAATTGAGCAAAAGTAGTTTGGTAGGTGTCAGAAAATAGGCAATTTCCCAGATATACTTATGTATTAAGCACTTGCATTTGGTCTCTATCCACTCTGTAAGAGTTTACTAAATTTATGTCCAACTAGGCTTAATAATGAGGAAATTCGGATTGCTATTGGAAGGATAAGGTACTGTGAGAGATTAAAGTCTACAGACACATCCGGGCTTTACCAAGTAATAGCTCAAATCGCTTTGGCTATTTGAAGAGGCAAATCATTGATCTCTTTAAATATATTTATTTCTAGATATAGACAGAGTTTAACTTGTCCTTATCAATTCTCTTATCTTTTCATGCACTTTTTAAAAATTATTTATATAAAGGAAACACTGACAGAACCATAGGATAAGAGGGCTACAACTCGACACAATTCCCACCACCAGAACTCTGTATCCCATCCCCATCCCCTATCAGCTTTCCCATTCTTTATCCTTCTGGGAGCATGGACCCAGGGTCACTGTGGGATGCAGAAGGTGGAAGGTCTGGCTTCTGTAATTGCTTCCCCGCTGAACATGGGCATTGATCCGTGCTCCCAGCTTGTTTCTCTCTTTCCCTCGTGGGGTGGGGCTCTGGGGAAACGGGACTCCAGGAAACATTGGTGGGGTCGACTGCCCAGGGACTTCAGGTTGGCATCATCGTAGCATCTGGAACCTGGTGGACTCTCCATGAATCCCGGGTTGAAACAGTTTCCATGAGGATTGCACACCAGGTGCTGTCTCCAAGCCACCATCTTGGCTCCACCCCCCCCCCCATGCACTTTTAAATAAATGTTTTTATTTATTTTTATTGGATAGGATGGAAAGAAATTGAGAGGCAAAGGAGAGAGAGAAAGGGAGAGAGACACCTGCAGGCCTGTTTTACTGCTCATGAAGTGTCCCCAACACAGGTGGGGAGCAGGGGGCTTGGACCCAGGTCCCCTGTGCTTGGGACTAGTACTATGTGTACCGCCCCCTCTCATACACTTTTGGTATTGCCAGCTAAGAATATTTGTTGACCTATTTGAAATTCCTGATGAGGGTGGAGGAGGAGCTGTGGGGTCCTGGTATATGATAGTGGGAGGATACAGAGGTGAAGGGAGAGTAATTTGCCACATCTGTCGTGGGGGAGATTAAAACATTGTACCTCTGTGTCAAAAACTGTTCTAGAAACAATTAGCCACCTAATGCACTGGGGTGGGGGAGACTTATAAAATAGATGTAAAAAAAGAAAAAAGGAAGGGAGAAACTCAAAACAACTAGCTTAAGCCAGGAACTGCACTGCTCTATCATAAAAAGGAAAGGTAGAGGGGCCACCCAGTGGTATATCTGGTTAAGTGTTCCCATTATCGTCCATAAGGGCCTGGGTTCAAGCCCCCAGTCCCCATCTGCAGGGGGAAAGCTTTGCAAGTGGTGAAGCAGAGCTGCAGGTTTTTCTCTGCCTCCCCCTCTCTATCTTCCCCTTCCCTCTAAATTTCTTTGTCCTATCAAATGAGATAAAGTTTAAAAAAAGAAAAGAAAGAAAAGAAAAGAAAGGAAAAGGTAGAACTAAAAGCTATGTGTACATTTCTCACATATCTGTATTGGTTCTTACTATGTGCTAAGAGAGAAGAGTGAGTAAGCATTATCTTTGCCTCCAGTGATGTCAAAATCGAATGGAACAACCAGACCTGCAGACAAGCAGCCATTAGGGTGGAGGAGAGTCTCTAGCTGACATGTGCAATTAAACCAAGAAGCCCCAACAAGCCAACTGAGAAAACAAGTCTTGTTGTGAGAGTCAGGGGACAATGTAGAAAAGCAGGCTGCATGCTGTGCTAAGGAATTTCAGACACTAAAGATTAATAACCAGGAGGCCAAGCAGTAGCAAAGTGGGTTAAGCCCACATGGCACAAAGCACAGGGACTGGCTGAAGGAATACGGTTTGAGCCCCCAGCTCCCCACCTGTGTGTGTGTGGGGGGATCGCCTCACAAGTGGTGAAGCAGGTCTGCAGGTGTCTGTCTTTCTCTCCCCTTCTCTGTCTTTCCCTCCTCTCTCTATTTCTCTCTATCCTATCCAATAACAATGACAGTAATAACAATAATAATAACAACAAAAGGGAAAAAATTAGCCTCCAAGAGCAGGATTCATAGTGCAGGCACTGAGCCCCACCAATAACCCTGAAGGTAAAAATAAAATTAGAGGATGAATCATATATATTATTGGATAGAGACAGAGAGAAATTAAGATGGGAGGGCAAGATAAGAATGAAAACAGAGGGGCTCGGGCGGTATCACAGCAGGTTAAGCACACGTGGTGCAAAGCAAAGCGCAAGGACCTGCATAGGGACCCTGGTTCGTGCCCCTGGCTCCCCATCTGCAGGGGAGTCACTTCACAGGCGGTGAAGCAGGTCTGCAGGTGTCTATCTTTCTCTGCCCCCCTCTGTCTTCCCCATCTGTCTCTGTTTCTCTCTGTCCTGTCCAACAAAGAATGACATCAACAACAATGATAACCACAACAAGGCTGCAACAACAGGGGAACAAAAAGAATAAAAACAGAGAGACACCATCACTCCTATAGCTTTCCCAGGGATTGAACCCTGGTCCTTGCACACTGTACTGCAAGCACTTAACCAGGTATGCCACTGCCTGGCCTCTCATGGGTGAATCTTTAAAACTATTGGAGCAATTTGAAGTGTAAATGAATTTCCAAAAAAAAATATTTGACTTACTATTGGTAGCCACTAAGTTGTAGTATGAAAGTTAGAGACGATATAGCTAAGAAATCAAATTACACACCTATGGTGACTGTCCTATTTGAAATAAACACAGCTTTATGTGTCCATGCTAACATTAATATCAATATCAAGAGAGAAATTTTGTTCTCTATAATCTATCTGCTTGGTGGATGCTATTAGTTGATTCTAACTTTAAAAGGCAAAACGTCATTTTAGGTTTGGCTTAGTTCAATAAGAAGAAGGGAAGTGACATACAGTAGATATATTTCTCTTTAAGACTCTTTTGACATGCAAGAGAAAGCAAATTGTAGGCTTGAGAAAGCGGAAACAAAATCTGTTCTGTGAAGTCAAACAAAATGCCAAGCAGTTCTTGTAACATGAACACAGAGACTTTCATTCTTAGGACCCATTTAACAAGTATGTATTTCCTGTGATGCAAAAAAAAAAAAAAAGACATTGATTTTTTTTTTTCAACAACTCTCCAAATTGCTTTTATGTCATATACTGCTCCATCTGATGCTTGCCCCGAGAGCTGAGGCCAAAACCTTACTTTTAGAAACAAAAGCAAGAGAGTGAGTGTTCTGTTCCAAGTTCATGCCTGACCTGACACTTCAAATCTAAGCTCAGTGATTGGACTACCCACTATCACTTCCCCCCTGACCTTGGTAATAACTGCCTTTCTGACCTTGAATGCAAAGGAGCTCTAATCTAGATGATGTTCTTCTGCAATATGAATTTAGCACATTTTTTCTTTTAATGTACATTCCTGTGATCACCAATTTGTTTTCCAACATGTAATTTCTCTCTCCCTCAATCAGTTTAACCAGCAGCATGGTGTGTGTGTGTGTGTGTGTGTGTGTGTGTGTGTGTGTGTGTGTGTGACTCATTTCATTATGTTGTGGCAATAAGACCACCTGACAGAATTATCCACCTAGGAAGCTGTCTGTTTCAATGAATGGGAGACCCAGGACATTTCCCTGTCAGGATAATAAAAGTGTGTGCTAATTTGCCTCTGCTCTGAGACAGAAGAAAGTGTTATATACTGTTCATGTTCCCCAAAGGGGTGTTGAATTCACATTAAGTCTTGGTGGGGAATATGTATAAATAATGGTTACACACACACACACACACACACACACACACACACACACACACACACGGACTTCAAGATATGCAAGTTTTTCCTTCTAGATTATAGTATCTGCATCAGGTATTCTTTCCCTAATTCAGTGCCGCCAATGCCCCAGTAAGAAAACTGTGAGTGTGTCAATGAATTCATAGTGTTGATACAGCCTGGTATCAACCTGTCAAATTGTAGAAGATCTGGGTTTCCCATGCTGTAAAAAAGAAAGAAAGAAAGAAAGAAAAAGAGAGAGAGAGAGAGAGAGAGAGAGAGGAAGAGAGGAAGAGAGGAAGGAAGGAAGGAAGGAAGGAAGGAAGGAAGGAAGGAAGGAAGGAAGAAAGAAAGAAAGAAAGAAAGAAAGAAAGAAAGAAAGAAAGAAAGAAAGGAAACAGACTGGGGGTATGGATCCACCTAACAATCTTGTTCTTGTTCACCATTATTAGATCACTGATTTTAAAAAAAAGGTTTTGAAGAAAACACATCTTTTTCTAATTTTAGGTCATGTTTACTCAGTGAGCCCTTTTGGGCAAGCCTTCAGTGTTGAATTCCTTGGCCAGGACTAAGCAAGGACACCTGATGATAAGAGCACAGTGAGGGGGGGAATCCAAATGGCTTCATGAGGAATTGATACCAATCCTCAGTAACTTCTTCAAAAATATTTCATTAATCATCTAATGATGATGAACAAGATTGTAAGATCACAGGGGTACAATTCCACATAGTTCCCATCACCAAAGTTCTCTCTCCCATCCCCTTCATTGGAAGCTTCCCTATTCTTTTTTTTTCTTTTCCTTTTAGTATTTATTTATTCCCTTTTTGTTGCCCATGTTGTTTTTACTGTTGTGATTATTGATGTCGCCGTTGTTGGAAAGAACAGAGAGAAATGGAGAGAGGAGGAGAGAAAGATAGACACCTGCAGACCTGCTAAACTGCCTATGAAGCGACTCCTCTGCAGGTGGGAAGCCAGGGGCTCCAACAGGGATCCTCACGCCAGTCCTTGCGCTTCACGCCACTTGTGCTTAACCTGCTGGCTACTGTCGATTCCCAGCTTCCCTATTCTTCATCTCTCTGGGACACATTGGTGAGGTCCTCTGCCCAGGGATGGTTTCATAGTTGTGTCTGCAACTTGGTGGCTAAAAGGTGGTAGGATATTAGAACAGAACAAACTGTTTAATAAACAGGAGCCCAAAGGTAGGAATAGAGCAGATGAAATTAGGGGTCTTTGTGTGGGAAGAAGCTAGGAAGTCCTTTTAAGGTATGTTCCAAAGGGCTCATGACTTTCGTGATTTTTTTGCCTGGTCCTGATGGCTAACATGCAGGTGGACTAAAAATACTGTCTGGCAATACGTCAGTAACATTTTTCTACTTTTTAAGAAATTTTATATTTATAAAAAGGAAACATTGACAAAACCATAGAATAATAGGGGTACAACTCTACACAGTTCCCACCACCAGATTTCCATATCCCATCCCCTCCTCTGATAGCTTTCCTATTCTTTATTCTTCCGGGAGTATGGACCCAAGGTCATTGTGGGATGCAGAATGTGGAAGGTCTGGCTTCTGTAATTGCTTCCCCGCTGAACATGGGCATTGACTGGTTGATACATACTCCCAGCCTGTCTCTCTCTTTCCCTAGTGGGGAAGGGCTCTGGGAAGTGGAGCTCCAGGACACATTGGTAGGGTTGTTTGTCCAGGGAAGTCTGGTTGGCATCATGCTAGCATCTGGAACCTGGAGGTTGAAAAGAGAGTTAACATACAAAGCCAAACAAATTGTTGACCAATCATGGACCTAAAGGCTGGAATAGTATGGATGAAGAGTTGGGGGGGGAGGGGTCTCTGATTTATAGATAGCTAGTAGGCATATTTTAGTTAAACATTTTAATGAGATCAGAAGCTCCAGTATTGTCAACATTGATACACCCTGGTCTTCTAACATAATTGTCCTTATTGATCATAACTTTCCTGGTTCAGTTCAATTTCTCTATGTCCTGTTGTGCCTGTTGTGGGTTTTTTTTTCCCCTGTTAATAGTTCTTGTAAGCCTAGCTCAGAATAGAGGGTAAGAGTAAAACAAACTGAAGCCAGGCTGCTTTCAGCTATTAAAAAAAAAACTGGAAATATATATGCAGGAACTCTTCCACTAGGCCATTTTGTATGGTTAAGCTTCACAGACTCATCTCTGCAGCTGGCTGCACAGATAGCTAGCTGACAACAGAATTATAAATTTGGTTTGGACTATGAGGAAAAGAAATGGAGCTGACGGTAGACATTCTGTCATGATACCATATAACAGAAACTTTTTCTCCTGGTAAATTGTACTAATATTAGTTTAGTTGCCTCTCTATGGAGAATTACAGGCTTGCTCCTGGTTCCGCCTACCTCCCCAGATCTGTTGGGAGATGAAGGTCAAGAGCGACCCCCCCCCAATGGGTCCTGGAGCAGCTTAGCTTGTTGAGGGTGACTTGGGCAGGGAGATAAACTCTCAGGCAGCCCTGGGAAAAGCCTCAGAGGGCAGTTTTTCTGTTTGGGAGAAAAAATAAGTACATATATACCCATTGCCCATGTAGAAGGTCAAGGTCATCATTAACCCAAGCATAGAGCAACGCAATGCATAGCTGCACGTTGACCTATAAACTATTTGATCACAAATGAAGAATTCCCATACAAGCTTTGATCACAAGCTTCACAAGGCAGAGTTCCCCGGGGGGTAAATTATAGGCATCTCAGGGTAAATTACAGGCACTTCAGAGGAAGGGGGAGGAGGAGGGGACAGTTGAGCAAGAACTTACATTGTGGCTTTCAAGTTAGGCCAAATGCAATGTACAGTAATCCATGGCCTTTGTTTTAAGGGGAGAGGAGGGACATGTACTGAAAGGTAGCTGCCTTTCCAAGGAAGCCATCTATCATTAGCTCAAGAGATCAGGGTAACCTGCCCTTCCCTAGAGCTAAAGGGAGAGTTGGGAGAGTTGAGGTTCAAATGGGAACCCATTTGAACCTCATGTAAACAATGGCCTGGACTCATGGGGACAGTGGGCCCCATTCTCCAACATAAAATAGCCATTGTCAACATTCTTTATACTTTTTCTCTATGATCCTCATCAGAAAAAAAATTAAGTACAGTTATAGCTGTCCATGCAAACATATCTATACCATGATGAGACATACCTATTGTCTTACAAAGATTCCTTCAAATAATCCATTGATTACAGAAAATATGTAAGAGCTTTCCATCAATTGCTACACATCAGAAAGGTTTCTAGTGATAGGAGAAAGCACCAAGTACAGCCCTCTGGTTCCTGGAAAAATACTTCCGTCTTCAATGTGCTTGACAATAACTTGACAATAAAATCAGGGACTTAAATCCTAATCACCCAAGTCTAGACTCATCCAGGAAATAATTTGTGATAATTCACATTCATCTTTGTCTTTCCAAGAGCTGAATATTGTCTTAAGTACTGTCTATTCAAACCTTTAATAGATTGCTTAGATAAGTGCTTTTATAATATGTTAGTGCCCTTTTACTAAAAAAAAAAAAAGAAAAGAAAAGAAAAAAATAAACACTCTTTTAAAACCTAACATTTTGTCTCTGTAGTTACTCTGTATAGTAGCTACCCTTGATTGTTTTATTTCTCTAAGTTCACCAACCAGCCCACAGAGATACCAGGTGTTTGAATTGGAGAGCAAGTGAATTTATAGTGGGAGACAACAAAAACAAAAACAAACACACAACCTTTTCTTTCTTTCTTTCTTTCTTTTTTTTTTAATTGCTACCAGTGTTAAGGATACGGCAGGGGCTTCATGCTGGCATGGCATATCCACAGTTCCTAGCAGCAGTTTGGAGAGAAGGGGGAGATGGAGGGGAATATGGTAAAGCCCCCCCCATATTGTAGGCGGGAACCAGGGACTTGAACCCTGGTCTTTGCCCATTGGAATGTGTGTGCTGTACGGAGTATGCCACTGCCCAGCCTCTATAAATAACTTTTCAGAAGACATTTATTTACGAGAGAGAGTGAGAGAGAGAGAGAGACAGAGAGATAGAGAGAGAGAGACAGAGAGAGAAAGAGAAAGAGAGAAAGAGTGCCAGGGCATCACTGTGATATACCCCATGACAGGGGATGAACTCAGGACATAATGCTTACAGGGCAATTGCTTAATTCACTATGTCACTTCACAGGCTGCTAGAGAAACACCTTTTGTCAAGTACTGGATGACTTATATGGGACCAGGAGGTGGTGCTCCTGGTTAGGTGCACACATTACAGTGCTCTGAGACCTGGGTTCATAGCCCTGTCCCCCCTATCCCAACCTTAACTTCAAGGAAAGGTTCATGAGTGGTGAAGCAGGGCTGCAGGTGGCTCTCTGTCTTTCTTCCTCTCTATTCTCCACCACCATCTCCTGTCTATTTCTCTCTGTCTCTATCAATCCAATGATTTATCCTAAACTATTGGGAGAAACACACACATACCTGTGACATACAGTATTTCATTAATTCTCTGTGAAAGGGAGCATGTTGTTACTGCAAAAGACTTCTCAGGCCTGAGGCTCGGCATTCCCACGTTTAGTCCCTTGCACCACAAAAATACAGAACCGAGCAGGACTCTAGTCTCTCTTCCTCTCTGTACCTCTCCACCCCATTAAAAGAAGTCAATAAAACATCTTTTGAAAACTCTCTCTGACGAAACATTATGTGAATTTCCTATATTAGATGCTGTGTTTCAAGATAACTCAGCTAAGACCCTAAGACTAATCAGAAAATATTGGGTATCTCCCCACTGGTAAAGTGCATGCCTGAGTTTTATTTTTTTAATTTTATCATCTTTATTAATTGGATAGAGACAGCCAGAAATCAAGAGGAGAGGGGGAGATGGAGAGAAGGAGAGAGATAAAGAGACACCTGCAGCCCTGCTTCACCACTGGTGAAGCTTTCCGCCTGCAGGTGGGGACCAGGGGCTTGAACCTGGGTCCTTGTGCATTGTAACATGTGAGTCCAACCAGATGCACCACCAGCCGGCCCTTGCATGCCTGAGTTTTATCTCCAGTATTACATCTGCAAAGATTTACGGATTTGTAAAATGTTGACACTTTTCACAAACTGTATTTTTTTTCTGTTTTGGAATATAGTCCCTTTAAAATTTTTACCTTGGTTTATTGTCTTGATCAATTACTAACACTTGACATTCTGTGCTTGAAATTTGTATAGGTTTAAAATCTACGGGTAGAACAGGCTTGTGCAGACACTATATACACTATCTTGGAATCCTCAGTAATTTTTCGTATGAAGGTGTCCTGAGACCAGAAGCACAATAGAGTCACAGTGCAAGATGAATTTCCCTCCATGAATCAGGTTGGAAGTGACAATAAACTGCAGGGAAGTCCAGGGCCTGCCTGTCAGAAGACAAGAACATCTATCTCTAGATCTGTCTTAGTGTTTGAAATGATGCTTAGGAAGAAACTTGCTGTCACATTTTCATTTCACTTGTCCTAGAAAGAAATTAGTAATTCTTCTTCTTTGATGGGAGGCCCTGAGTTGTAAACTGCCACTGTAGCCCAGATATTTTTTAAGACTACTTATTTAATCTGATAGAACAGAGAGAAATTGAGATGGATGGGGAGATAGAGAGGGAGAGTAAGACAGAGAGACACCTGCAACCCTGCTTCACCACTCGTGAAGCTTTCCCCTTGCAGGTGGGGACAGGAGGGCGGCTTGAACCTGGGTCCTTGTGCGTGGTAATGCATGCAATTAACCAGCTGTACCACCACTAGGTTCCTGTAGCTTAAGTATTTAAATCCAACTCTCTGGATATACTTACAGGGAAGGTATCAGTGGTGAGGAAGGAATGATAAGGTCCATGCATATCAGTGAGATGCTGGAGTCTGCTTAGAACTTTCTTTTTTTTTTTGGGGTTTAAATTTATTTTACTTTATTGAAATAGAGATACAGTTAGATACAAACACATACACACACACACACACACACACACACACACACACACACACGACAGAACCCTGTTCAACTCTGGCTTATACTAGTCCTGGGGATTGAACTTGGGACCTCAGAGCTTCAGATTGTGAAAGTCTTCTGCAAAACCATTCTGTAGTCTCCACAGCCCTCCTAAGAACTTTCAGAGTCAATTTCAGAAAAGGGTTTGCTAACACCTTTCCTACCTGGATACTAGAAATGGGTAGATGGAGGGGAAGTGACTTTTTTTTTTTAATAAACGGTTGCAGGATGGGGAGATAGTATAATGACTATACAAAAGTCTTTCTTGCCTGAGGCTCCAAGATATGAGGTTCAGCCCTTAGCACCACCATAAGCCAGAGCTGAGCAGTGCTCTAGTTTCTCTCTCTCTCTCTCTCTCTCTCTCTCTCTCGCTCTCTCGCTCTCTCCCTCTCTCTCTCCCTCCCTCCCTCCCCCCTCCCTCCCTCCCTTGCTCCTTCTATCACTCTCCCTCCCTCTCTCTCCCTCTCTTTCCTTCTCTCTCTCTCTCTATATATATATTTCTCTCTCCTCTCCCTGTCTTTATCTCTCTCTCTCTTTCCCCTCTCTTTTTAAAATATTTATTTATTCCCTTTTGTTGCCCTTGTTGTTTTATTGTTGTAGTTATTATTGATGTCGTTGTTGGATAGGACAGAAAGAAATGGAGAGAGGAGGGGAAGACAGAGAGAGCGAGAGAAAGACAGACACCTGCAGACCTGCTTCACTGCTTGTGAAGCAGCTTCACTGCTTGTGAAGCGGCTTTACTGCTTGTGAAGCAACTCCCCTGCAGGTGAGGAGCCGGGGGGGGGGGCTTGAACCCGGATCTTTATGCTGGCCCTTGTGCTTTGCGCCACCTGCGTTTAACCCCCTGTGCAACCGCCTCACTCCCTCTCTTTCCTCTCTTACCACCCACTCTCTATATCTCTCTCCTTCTCTCTTTCCTCTCAGTATTTCTCTCATAAAAATAAACTATTAAAAAAAAATAACCCAGTTCTCAGTATACTCTGGATATTTTGGGGGGGTGAAAAAACATCTCTCTTCCACAAGACCATCTGTTGAGCCTCCTGGGTGACATATGGACACGCTGAGGCCCCACAGCTGATACTTGACCCGAGGCAAGAAAAGCCAACTGGCAGAGCACAGTGACTGACTCAGTCCTTGGAGAGAGGGGCCTGCAGAGAAGGCTTCATTGAGAGCAGTCTGGCTTCACGGAGGGTGACAGGGGTCAAGCATTGTTATTGTCAACATCTCCTCTGGAACCAGATAGTGAAAAAAATGGCAGCATTTTCAGCAGCAGTATATGCGATTTATAATACAGGATGGTGAAGTTATTACCGCACAGTTAGGCTATGTCTCACTGACAGAAAAGCTCAAAGAACTCCCTTCCACCCTGCAAAGATTTAGCAATCACTTTTATTATGGCTTTGCCTTTCCTTTCTTTCTTTCTTCCTTCCTTTCTTTCTTTCTTTCTTTCTTTCTTTCTCTCTCTCTCTCTCTTTCTTTCTTTCTCTCTCTTATTTCTTTTTTCTTCTTCTTTATTCTTGAATTAACGTATTTATCAGGTTCTTTTTGTCATCCCTTTACATTTATTTTTACTTTACTTATTGATGGATAGAGTCAGAGAGAGATTGAGAAGGGAGGGAAAGGATATAGAGGGAGAGAGACAGAGAGAATTTAAGATTATGGTTGTGGTGGTGCAGGGGATTGAACCTAGGAGCCTCAGGCATGAGAGTTTCTTTGCATTACCATTGTGCTATCTACCATCACCCCCCCCCCAACCCCTATCAGTGGTTTCACTCATGTACAGATTCTAGAAAATTGAAACACATGAACTTGCAAAAAGGTGAGGAGGAGAAGGAGGAGAAAAAGCAGTAGCTAAACTGACTTTTTTCTCTTTTTGTAAATTAATTTATTTATAAAAAGGAAAGACTCCGTATCCCATCACCTTCCCTGATAGCTTTCCTATTCTTTATCCCTCTGGGAGTATGAACCCAGGGTCATTGTGGGATGCAGAAGGTGGAAGGTCTGGCTTCTGTGATTGTTTCCCCACTGAGCATGGGTGTTGACAGGTCCATCCATACTCCCTAAACTTACTTAATTTTTTTATTATATTGTTTGTTTATTACCAGAGCACATTCAGCTCTGATTTATGGTGGTGTGGGGGACTGAACTTGGGACTTTGGAGCCTTGGGCATGAGAGTCTCTTTAATAATTTAAAGTAGCCCTGATTCGCCACTGCTGAAGCTTTCCCCATGCAGTTGGGGAACAGGGGCTTGAACCCTGGTCCTTGGGCACTGTAGTGTGTGCACTTAACCAGGTGCACCACTGACTGGCTGCATGGCTTTTTTCTTTTCTTTTTAAAAAAATATTTATTTATTTATTTATTCCCTTTTTGGTTTTTATTGTTGTAGTTATTATTGTTTTTATTGATGTAATCGTTGTTGGATAGGACAGAGAGAAATGGAGATAGGAGGGGAACACAGAGAGGGGGAAAGAAAGACAGACACCTGCAGACCTGCTTCACCACTCGTGAAGCGACCCTGCTGCAAGTGGGGAGCCAGGTGCTTGAACCCGGATCCTTACCCCAGTCCTTGCGCTTTGCGCCACTTGCGTTTAACCCGCTGCTCTTCCGCCCGACTCCTGGATTTTTCTTTTCCTTTCCTTTCTTTCCTTTTCTTTTTTTTTAATTTTAAAAATATTTATTCCCTTTTGTTGCCCTTGTTGTTTTATTATTGTAGTCATTGTTCTTATTGCTGTCACTGTTGTTGGAATCACTTGTGAAGCGATACCCCTGCATCCCTTCTTAAAGGCCATTTATAGGTCTAGACTTGAAATGCTTGACTCTTACATGTTCAAGCTTGCTGGTTATTGAGATGAACCTGCTTCCTTTTGCCTCAGGCCGTTGTGTTTCTAGTTTTCTCTATGTGAAATCCCAACACACTTGTCTTCCTTTCTTTAATTTGGCCTCTCCTCAGATGTCTTCCTAGAACAGGTTTTCTGGACAACCCTAGCTAAAACAGCCTCTCCTGTCTGTTATGACCGAGGCGTACAATGATGCGTTTTCTCATCAACTCTGTGAGGATAGAAATCTTATCCATCTGCTATGTTTACCTCTATGAACAGCATCTAGAATGTTGGAAGTACTCAAACATTCCTATAGATAGATTATTTATAGTTTATCTCTAGCCTCTGTTGACTGCGTACAGGAAAACAAGTTGAAATTCAAAGATTTAACCAAGTAATTGTCACAGGGACTTGAAGATGACTTATTTACTGGATAGTGTCACATCCAAAAGACCAGCAAGCATTTGTTTTTTCTCAGAAATAGTAAAATTCAAAAACAATGCACTTTTTAGAGGGTCAGGCGGTAGCGCAGCGGGTTAAGTGCAGGTGGCACAAAGCACAAGGTCCAGTGTAAGGATCTGGGTTTGAGCCCCCGGCTCCCTACCTGCAAGGGAGTCACTTCACAAGCAGTGAAGTAGGTCTGGAGGTGTCTGTCTTTCTCTGCCCCTCTCTGTCTTCCCTTCCTTTCTCCATTTCTCTCTGTCCTATCCAATAACAATGACATCAATATCAACAATAACAATAATAACAACAAGAGCAACAAGGGCAGCAAAAAACGGGGGGGGGGGAGAGCCTCCAGGAGCAGTGGATTCGCAGTGCTGGCACCCAGTCCCAGCAATAATCCTGAAGACAAAAAAAAAAATAATAAAATAATGCACTTTTCATAATTTAAATTGAATAAATATAAACTATTTAAAGCTTAAGATAAGTGCTATTTGTAATTACTTTAAAAAATCATCTTGATTTATTGGATAGAGATGGACAGAAGTTGAGAGGAGATAGAAAGGGAGTTACCTGCAGACTTCCTTAACCATTTGCAAAGCTTTCCCCTTGCAGGTGGGGACTGGGAGCTTGAACCTGGGTCTTTGATCACGGTAGCACATGTACTCAACCAGGTGTGCCACCACTTGGCCCCGTAATTGCTGTTTTAAAGTGTATCAATATATTAGTTCATTTTAGATTTGCTTTAAATAAGTAGGGGCCAGTTAGTTTTGCAGTTTACACTAGCCACCGGTGAATTTTTATGATCGTATACCCTGCCTATGGGTACATGCCCAGGTTGGGTACACTGGAGCCTGCTTATTTTTTTCCCTATTGGCATATTATGAATTGGTAATGAAGACTATGTTTGATGACAGTAAAGGAGCAAAAGAAGCCTATTGCATATCACTAAACCCATAAAATGTGTTTTTTTTCTGATGTAGAGACACTTGGTTAAAAATCATGCCGGGTGTAAGCCACTTCCAATATCCTTTCTGTAAAGATATTTGTGTTCTAACAGCCCTGTGAGACTATATCAAATATCTTTACTCCAATAGAAAATAACACTTTTAAATTTAATCTCATATATTTTCTCTTCTGAAGTATGTGTAACAGCTATAATATAATTTATGTTTATATATAAATATAATTCTGCTACGTGTAACGGTGATAATGTAATTTATGTTTCTGGCAAGACTAGTGCTTTGGAGATTTCGAATATCAAAGCAAAGAAATAAGCTAATATAGGGATGTTTTTTTTTTTTGGAAAGCTTTTCCTTATAAATAAAATGAGAGCGTACATGTTCTCAGAGATTATAAGCACCTTGAAAGTAAAATCTACATTTTTACCATGAGTTGTTGTATTTGTGTTTCTTAGGGCTATATCTTGCATATAGTTGATATTCAGTACAACTTTCTTCTGTAAATTAAGACACGAGGGCTAGGTGGACCACCATGTAGAGTGAACATGTTATGACAATCTAGGGCCCAGATTCAAGTCCCTAGTCCCCAGACTTATCCCCCTGCTTGCAGGATGGAAGGGGCAGGGTTGCAGGTGTCTCTTTTCTGTCTCTGTCTCTCTGTCTCTCTGTCTCTCTCTCTCTCTCTCGTCCTCTATCAAAAAGAAAGGAGAAAGAATCAGGGACTATTGGAAATCTCATTCATTCACAGAGCCTCAGTGATAGCTTTCATGGCAAATAACGAACTAACTAAATGAATATAATAATAAGTAGTGGTCCTTCCATAGGAAAGACTATCTGGTATTAGACATAATCAATGAATGGTTAAAAAGTAGTCTTATTTTTGCTCTAAATTCTAGCTTTTTCTGAGTGTGCTATTAGAAAGTGATGAAGTATATTAGCATAATGATATGTAATTGGGTGAAGAGTCTCTGTCTTTCTCTAAATAAAAAACTAAAATTTTTTCCTGGTCTTGTGTTAAGAGCATTATTAAAAAAAACTGAAATGAAAATAGGAAATAGGAAATAGATGTGAATGTGAACCTCTCTGCCATTCTGTGTGGGATAGAAACCATGATAGGTTTTCTAATACTGTTATTTCAAAGGAGTCTTTTATTTTAACAACAACCAGACAGATATGTCTTTCCCCCACCTTTTTGGTGGTTGGAACATTACTCTCTATTCAGGAAGTTGTACAAGTTATTTCTGGCATTTGAAGTCTGCATGGTAGTAAGATACATTCTCATTCTTGAGTAATTTCTGCTAATGCAGATATCAATTATGCTTTCCAACTTTTCAATATATTGCCCTGTGTGTTATGGGTAGTGCAGATAGCTTTTGTTTTATAGCCTTTGTTAATGCATTTGCAGATTGCACTGAAAGAGTTTGAGCAAATGAGTCCATACATCAGCACTGACAGTGCAAATGGTTTTGTTTTTAATCCACACTGTCAGTGCACAGCACTGTACAAATAAGGAAAACAACAACAACAACAACAACAACAATTTTTAAAGGCTGGTGATAGTTTTTAAAAGATTCAGGGCTGGATAAAAATTAAATTTTGAGTGCATTCAACACTAAGAACAGATTATGGGACTTGCAGGAGGCATTCCCCTCTCCCTATCCTCTAAACTCAAGAGCCTTTGTACATTTCAACTTGGTGATTAATTTAGCGTCACTGGTGAAATGAGTGAAATTAAAGCACTTTCCATGCATGTAATGCTGTTCTCTAGCTAATGGACCTTGGAGGACGTTTTATTTGTATAGATGTGATAAGTGTCAGCTTCAGAGGCTATGTGTAATTGCAAGTTAGTTCATTAATTAGAGCCATAACAAATGTTCCCCAAAGAAGTCCTGTGGAAATGTTATGCAAGATCATTTGATAGCCAACTTTGGTACCAAGATAGTACTCTTCTATACTGAGCCCTGCAAAAGGCATTTGCCTTCACTGGGGGGTGAGCTTCCAGCCACTTACACAGTGTAAATTCCAAAGCATTAAAATACCATGATGTCCCCTCTTTAGGTCAGGCTTTTTTTAGTTTTTTTTGTTCTCTCTTGATTACAGATTATTAGTGTCATATAGAACAAACTACAAGGAATTTTCTGATTTTTAAATCAGATAGTACTTTTTTTCCTTTTTTTTTTGTTGTTGTTTTTGGTTTAAGGAAATTTGCTTTTATTTAACCAAGCGTTTTTCAAATGTAACTGGCCATTTTTATTATTATTTATTTTTATTGGGAGAATTAATGGTTTACAGTCAACAGTAAATACAGTTGTTTTTTTCTGTATGAAACTGAGAAATTTTATAATCCTGCGATACTTTTTTTTTTTCCCAGAGCAATGCTCAACTCTTGCTTATGGTGGTACAGGGGATTGAACCTGGGACTTAGGAGCCTCAGGCATGACAGTCTGTTTGCATAACCATTATGTTATCTACCCCCCAAAAAAAACCCCAGAAATTTTATACATTTACCAACAACTGTATTTCACTGACTTAGGCCCTCCTCCACCATCCTGCCCCAGTACTTGAAACCCCCCTACTTCCACCCCTCCCCTAGTTCTTTACTTTTATGCAAAATTCACCAAACCCAGTTCCATTCCGCTTTGTGTTTTCCCTTCTGTTCTTATCCTTCAACTTCTTCTCTTTCAGGCTGATCTCACTTCACATGATTCCTTCAAGCGCCATCCAATAGGAGGTGAGGAAGGTGTATTCACCACTTTTAGTAGCTGAGTATTATCCCACTGTGTATATAGATCACAACTTGCTCAGTCACTCCAGATGGTATTTTTCTCTTGAAAGTGAACAGGGCCAATGAAATACATTTCTTGGAGAGTGTGTTGTTTTTACCATGTGCATGACTCAGGTTGGAACTTGGATTTTACCACACTGAAGGAAACTCAGTGCTACAGTGTCTCTCCCTCTCTCCCTTTATCTAAAAAAAAAAAAAAATATATATATATATATATATATATATATATATATATGTATATATTAAAATGATCATTTAAACATTTAGTGTCGGGGAGCCAGGGCTCGAACCAGGACCCTTACACCAGTCCTTGCGTTTTGCGCCACCTGGGCTTAACCTGCTGCGCTACAGCCCGACCCCCCAATTTCTGTTCTTTCTTATAGTTTCTTTGCAGGTAACTTCCATATTAAACAAACATCCAGAGTTCATCTTTTGCACAGAATCCCAGAGGAAAAGTAACTGAACGCACAGTTAGTGGAAAATGGGCCAAGTTTAAGAGGTAGTAAATATCAGGCTATGAGGGAGGAAATTTGGGATTGTTTCGATGAAGAGAAGATATTGCAGTTTTTGAGATCACATGCCTACACATGGAGTGTCTGTGGTACTCCTTTCTTTCCTCCTGGCAGTCATAAAATAGAATTCATTAAGCAAACTTTCTTGGGAGTAATATCACGTCCATGTCCTATACCTGTAAGAATTGAAGCGTTTTCTTCATGTGCACAGAAAGAAATGAGAACACAATAAAGATCACATCTAAGGGTGATGGATTCTCCATGACTCAAAGCCGCTACCAGACTGCCATGGTAGATGTTTGTGTGTGCACTTTATGTGATCTATTTTTTATAGGCTAGGGCAGAGAGGAATTGAGAAAGGAGGGGGAGAAAGAGAAATACCTGCAGACCTGCTTCACTGCTTTTGAAGCAACACCCCTGCACATGGCGGGGGGGGGGGGGTGCTGGGGCCTCAAACCCAGATTCATGTGCGGTTCCTTGCACTTTGTACTATGTAGGTTACCAGTGAGAGAATGGTGTCTAGACAAAGGAGATATTTACTTTTTTTATGATATCATATTTTATTGTTGTAGTTATTATTGTTGTCGTCATTGTCAGATAGGACACAGAGAAATGGAGAGAGGAGGGGAAGACAGAGGGGGAGAGAAAGATAGACACCTGCAGACCTGCTTCACTGCTTGTGAAGTGACTTCCCTGCAGGTGGGGAGCTGGTGACACCAACCAGGATCCTTATGCTGGTCCTTGCTCTTTGCACTATGTGCACTTAACCCGCTGTGCTACTGCCCGACTCTCTATGATATCATTACCATGTTTATTTATCTGTTGGATAGATTTATTTATTTATTTATTTATTTATTTAGTTTATTTATCTGTTGGCCCCTGCAGGTGGGGCCAGAGCTCAGACTCGGGCCCTGCTGCATGTGCACCACCCAGCCCTGCTTACTTACTTGCCTAAGATAATTTACTTTCTTAGGGAATTAAGTTCAACAGATATTCCCTAAACCTCGGCTGTACCAGCAAAGACTCTTAATTTTGCCAACTAAAGATTGCTTGGGATGTATGATATGAAAACTCCCAGTAAATCTTACCCTAACATAAATGACCCAGCGATATATGGAGTACAGTGGTAAACTCACCAAGTGCTTTCTTTTCCTACCTGCTAGCAAACGCACTTGCTGGAACATTAGTGCAGACTATATTGGTTGCAACAAACGTTGGTTTGCTAATATCTGCTTTCTTAGAGAGACTAAACCCAGCTCTACAAAACCACCAGTGTGTTGACAAGAATAATGCTGTTAATATTCAGATAGCAAGCAGTCTGGAGGATGAGGCAGCGGCACACCTGGTTAAGAATACATAGCACAGGAGGTCGGGTGGTGGCGCAGTGGGTTAAGCACATGTGGCGCAAAGCACAAGGACAGGCGTAAGGATCCCGGTTCGAGCCCCCAGCTCCCCACCTGCAGGGGAGTCGCTACACAGGCGGTGAAGCAGGTCTGCAGGTGTCTATCTTTCTCTCCCCCTCTCCGTCTTCTCTTCCTCTCTCCATTTCTCTCTGTCCTATCCAACAACGAACATCAACAATGCAACAATAATAACCACAACGAGGCTACAATAACAAGGGCAACAAAAGAGGGAAAAATGGCCTCCAGGAGCGGTGGATTCATGGTGCAGGCACCGAGCCCAGCAATAACTCTGGAGGAAAAAAAAAAAAAAGAATACATAGCACTGAGCACAAAGATGTGCACAAGGATCCTGGTTCAAGCTCCTAAGGGACCAGGTTCGAGCTCCCAATCCCCACCTTCAGGGGGAAAGCTTTGCAAGGAGAGAGAGAAGCAGGGCTGCAGGTGTCTCTCTTCCTCTCTTCCTCTGCAACCCTCTCTATTTCTGGATGTCTCTATCCAAGTCCAAACCTATAGGAGGTGGGGGGGATGCTTCAGAAGCAGTGAAGCAGGTCTGCAGGTGTCTTATCTTTTCTCTCTCCCTATCTATCTCCCCCTCCTCTTTCAATTTCTCTCTGTCCTGTCCAATAAAAAATGGGGGAAAATGGTCACAGGAGCAGTGGATTCATAGTGTATGCATGAAGTCACAGCTATAACCCTGGAGACAAAATAAATAAATAAATGAAATACAATAAAAAAAGAAGTCTATGCTTTCATAAACTGCTGCCAACCAATTTTAGTGTTCTTAAAATAGTTAGAATTTCAGTAATTTCTTTTTTTTATCTTTTTGCCTCCAGGGTTATTGCTGGTGCTCAGTGCCTGCACCATGAATCCACTGCTCCTGGATTGTTGTTGTTGATGTTTTTTGTTGTTGGGTAGGACAGAGAGATAGAGAGAGGAAGGGAAGACAGAGATGGGGAAAGAAAGACTGACACTTGCAGACCTTCCTTACCGCCAGTGAAGCGACTCCCCTGCAGGTGGGGAGCCGGGGGCTGGAACCAGGATCCTTCCGCTGGTCCTTATGCTTTGTGACATGTGAGCTTAACCCGCTGCGCTACGGCCCGACCCCCAGAACTTCAGTAGTTTCATTATGCTGACATTGTAGTCCATGTTATGACTTCATAAAATTAAAAATCCACATGTGGTAAATGGTATTATACAGACTCCATTAAAGTCTGTTAAAGTGAATGATTATATGGTTATTTTCACATTCTCCCTTTTATCAAAGATATGGAAGTTATTACAATAATAAAGTCAGGTTTTGTTTGTTTGAACGGCATACCCTTGAAATATATTAAACAAGAAAATTCAAGGGCAGGGGATTCTATGGCCCATATTCTACGGATAACCACTCACTTGTTAGAACCAATAACTCAAAACGAATTTTAATTTCAAATAGGAAAATCTGTATCTTCAGTTGACTTTTCTATTAGAGAGTCCAAAACTCGGACCTTTATAACCCCTGCCTGGCATCATACTTCTAAGGAAATGTGTCTGTTCTAGGCAGTTGTGTCTAAGGAATTAACCTTGACCCTATTTTTTTTGTCTGTAAAAATTAGTTGCCGCTGTTCACATTAGGCACCTGAAGGAGCAAGGGGTGGGAGCTAAGAAAGCTCACCCATGTTATTGTTGTTACTCTATTTATTAGACCATTTCAGGAATGAAATGAGTCTTTTTCAAACCCAAGTCAAATAGTGTTGAGTTTAAATAAAAGTTGATCGAATTCTCTCTCGAATCCCCAATGCTAGAGTACACAAACGCTTCTCAAGTAAAAAAAATAAATAAATAAATAAAATAAAATTCATGTGACTGGAAATCTCATGGAAAAAATGGGTCTTGTCTTTTCCTCTAAATGTAGCTAGTATATCCAAATTCTCTGAGTAAATTCAACAGTTACGATTTATTGAAGAGTTTTATAATGTTGGACGGTTGGCATCTATATATTTTTTAATATAGTTTCAGACAAAAAGAATGAAAAAGGCCATACCAGTGTGGTGGGGTCTTGGGTTCAAACCCTGGTCACACACATTGCAAAGCAGCACAGGAACTAAGTGAATGATTTCACTAGCCCAAGGATTTTGTAGCTCCTGTCTTTCTTTTTTTTTTACATTTATTTATTTATTTATTTTCCCTTTTGTTGCCCTTGTTGTTTAACATTGCTGTGGTTATTAATGTTGTTGTTGTTGGATAGGATGGAGAGAAATGGAGAGAGGAGAGGGAGAGAAAAACAGATACCTGTAGACCTGCTTCACCACTTGTGAAGTGACTACCCTGCAGGTGGGGAGCCGGAGGCTCGAACCAGGGTCCTTAATGCCAATCCTTGCACTCTGTGCCAGGTGCGTTTAACCCGAGCTCCTCTCTTTCTTAGAAGCTCATCCTCTTTGGTAAGTTGTCTTTATCAGTTTCCTCTCATCTGTTGATGAAAGGGATTGAATATAGAGTCTAGCATGCTCAAACTTTGACTTCATAAGAATTTGCTTTCAGAAAATTTACATCTCCCCACCACAGATGTAAATCTAAGGCTGAACATACTTAATTGGAAGATAGCTACATTTCTTCTATTGTCTTGTACTTTTACTAGGCCTTTCAGAATTGAAGACTTTCTACCAATTTAACATTGAGTCATTGCATCAAATCTTTTACTGCCCTGGGGGTATTTAGCTCTTTCCTTGAGTTTCATAGTCTCTAAGAGGAAAAAAAAAATCTATCTCTGGATTTTCATGGCTATGTAGTTTCACTTCCTGTCAAATATAATTCGAGGGGACTAGGTGGTGGTTCAGCTAGGTGAGAGCATCTGTTACAAAGCACAAGGACCCTGCTTTGAGACCCTGAAGAAGAGCTACAAGTATCTTTCTCTTCATCCTTTGCCCTCTGTTTCCTTTGCCCTCTCAATTTCTCTCTGTCTATTTCCAAAATAAATATATAGGATGTTTTTTGAAAGAATTAAAACAAATGTTATTCTAAACTAACTACACATTAATAGATATTCATAATTTAATTAGATATATGTACATTTATTATTATTATTATTATTATTATTATTATTTTCCTCCAGGGTTGCTACTGGGGCTAGGTTCTGGCACTATGAATCCACCTGCTACTGATGGCTAAAAAAAAAATTCCAATTATTTTTTTTTTTTTGGATAGGACAGAGAGAAATTGACAGAGGAAGGTGAGAGGGAGAGAGAGACCTGCAGACCTGCTTCACTCCTTGTGAAGCAACCCCCCCTGCAGGTGGAGAGCCCGGGGCTCAAACCCGAATCCTTCAGTGGGTTCAGTACCATGTGTGCTTAACACAATATGCTACTGCCCACCACACCTATGTTCATAGCAACAGAATTTGTAATAGACAAAACCTGGAAGCAACCCAGATATCCAACAACAGATAAATGGTTGAGTAAGTTGTGGTCTAGATACACAATGGAATACAACTCAGCTATTAAGAATGATGAAGTCACCGTCTTCACCTCTTCTTGGATGGAGCTTGAAGGAATCCTGTGAAGTGAGATCAGCCAGAAAGAGAAGAATGAACATGGGATAATCCCACTCATAGACAGAAGTTGAGAAATTAGATCAGAAAGGGGAAACACAAAGTAGAGCTTGGACTGGGTTACATCCTGAAGACAATCCTACAATAATAAGTCATCATTGCCATATGTAGATAGATTAACCTGCTATGTGTCTTTGGTAATTTTTTAAATATAAGAATACATAATGGGAGTCGGACGGTAACACAGTGGGTTGATCGCATGTGGCGCAAAGTGCAAGGACCAGCTTAAGGATCCCAGTTTGAGCTCCCGGCTCCCCACCTGTAGGGGGTTCCCTTTACAAGCGGATCTGCAGGTGTCTATCTTTCTCTCCCTGTCTTCCCCTCTTCTTGCCATTTCTCTCTGTCCTGTCTGACAATGATGACATCAATAACTACAACAATAGAACAAGGGCAACAAAAGGAAATAAATATTTTTAAAAACCTGAAAATATGTATAAGTTATATTTCAAATAAATCTAAGGAAGTAAAGTAAAAAAAAAAAGAATAAATGATATAGGGGCTGGATGGTGGCATACCTGGTTGAGTGCAAATGTTACAATGTGCAAGGACCCAAATTTGAGTCCCCACCAACAAAGGAAAAGCTTCCTGAGTGGAGAAGCAGGGCTGGAGGTGTCTCTCTTTCTCTCTTCCTCTCCCCTTCCTTCTTGATTTCCAGCTATCCAGTAAATAAGGATAATAACAAATTAAAAATATATTATAAAAAAGGAAAAAGAATGATATTTAAGCAAAAATTCTCAGAGAAATTATGAATTGTAAAAGTTTTCATGTTGAAAACTCCTTGAGTAGGCTTCAGTTTTTAGGGCATCTGTTCCTCTAAGATCAAACATATAATCAGCTACATTTGAAAAATAAAATCAAATTTCAGTCAATTTGTTAATCCAATCTTCCCTGAGCATAAGTATCGTCATTCACTTGCACAGATGAAGTGATTAAATTGCAGAAAAGTTATTTGAATTTCTTCAGAGAAGACATACCTGATAAGTGGTACAATCGTGTCTAGAAACTAGGTTTTTGACTATCTCAAAGTCACACTAACATGACTTCATGCAAAGAAGGAAAAATGGGATTCAGATGTCAACAGTACTGAATTTAGATCTTGACTTTGCCACTTACTCTAAAACAGTTGTCTCGGTTTGCACATATATAGAGAGACATTTAGCACCTACTTCACCCTGTCCTTGTGAAGATAAGCGTGAAAATATATGCCATCTGCAGAAAGTACCTTCTCAAACAGAGATAAAATGAATCTTTAAATGTGTCATTTTTGGGGCTAGGTGGTGGTGCAACTGGTTGAGCACACATATTACAATGCATAAGGGACCAGGTTCGAGCCCCCAATCCCCACCTGCAGGGGGAAAACTTTGCGAGTAGAGACAGAGAAGCAGAGCTGCAGATGTCTCTCTTCCTCTCCAACCCTCTCGATTTCTGGCTATCTCTATCCAGTAAAATAAAGATAATAATTTTTCTTAATTTTTATTTATAAAAAGAAAACACTGACAAAAAACATAGAAGAGGGGTACAAGTCCACACAATCCCCACCACCAGAACTCCGTATCCTACCCCCTCCCTTGATAGCTTTCCTATTCTTTAACCCTCTGGGACCCGGGGTCATTATGGGGTGCAGAAGGTGGAAGGCCTGCCTTCTGTAATTGCTTCCCCGCTAAACATGGTTATTGACAGGTTGATCCTGTCAATACTCCCAGCCTGTCTCTCTCTTTCCCTAGTGGGTCAGGGTTCTGGGGAAGTGGGGCTCCAGGACACATTGATTGGGGTCAACTGTCCAGAGAAGTCTGGTTGGCATCATGCTAGCATCTGGAACCTGGTGGCTTAAAAAAAAGTTAACATAAAGCCAAACAAATTGTTGACTAATCATGAACCTAAAGGCTGGAATATTGCAGATGAAGAGTTGAGGGGTGGGGGGGGGGAGGTCTCCCTTTTGTAGATAGATAGTAAGCCTATTTTAGTTATATTCCAAAGAGCCCATGACTATACTAGCTTGCTTTTTGTTTCTTTCCCCTGAGCCTGAAATCTGAGATGCAGGTGGATCCAAGTTATTTTCTGGGGAGATGATGTCATGGCTAGAAAAAGGACCAGAAAGCTGGATCAGGGAAGAGAGTAGCTCCCAAATATGGGAAAGGTGTATAAATATTGTTGACTGTAAACCCCATCGATTTGATGTGATCTGGGGCCCATATTCAGCTTAGGAACCTCTGTGACCTCTGCATCCCTGTAGATCCAAGTTCACATTCTGTGGTCATGAGTAGGAATGTTCCAAGCTGTCCCAATTTCAGGACCCATCTTCCTCGGGTGTAGCATAGAGCATGTTGTCCAGCCTCCCTTTGGAGGATGGACATTCTCTGCCATTGTTGATGCACACTGAGGGCAAGGTCCTATGGGGCCCTCAAAAGGGTCCTTTGTGTTGTTTCTGATAGATGACCAGTAACAATGGAGAGAGGGATTTATTTGAGGTCTAGACCCATCATATCTGTTTGGGAATCTCACGACTCCCAAGCTAGTGCCCTTGCTAATGAGGTGGCCTGATAGTGACTAAAAAGTCATCATTAAAGTATGCCAGTCTCTTGCCCTTATTCAGCTTTTGCAGTCATTACTTTGATAAGGTTAGCTTTGGAGTGACTGAGGGAAGTAAAGTAAAAAGTAGATGAGTAGGGTATCTAAGTCTAAGTAGACATTATTTCATTATGAACTTTATGGTGTTTTTTAGGTCTTTCTACTTGCTTGTTGCATATACTGACTCACTGCAGGCTGTTGTGTACTTCTGCTTTCAGGTATATATTTTGCCCTAATTTATGGATACATAAATCCGGGAACATATGCCTTATTTCATGGGACCTGGTCTATATCTAGGTTTTGGGACTTTGTTAGGAAGTGAACCACCTGAAATGGAATTAGAGAATCCTATGAAAGAAAAGGTCTCACCGGAGTAATGAGGCTGAAGGGTTGACATTCCATGCCTGATGTCTCTGGACACAGTCTGTTGTGAAGCATACTGAGGTGGCACTCATTGCATTGATTAGGTTGTGATCGGGGAATGGTATGAATTGAGTGAAGCATGCAGGAAAGTGGGCCCCACCCTAGAGGTTCCAGGACTGGGGGAAATACAGGCTCTATAGAGGCTGTATAGTATGTTATCTCACAAGATTCTGCCTCCTTGTTGCTGGGTTTGACTATGGTTTAAAGATGTCACACATTCTCTCTCTCTCTCTCTCTCTCTCTCTCTCTCTCCTTCAGTCTGGAATGTGTATCAATTCCTCAATCTCAAAATAATGAGGATCTTGAGTCATTCTTTCTTTCATCCCCTCACCCTATTCCCTATTATAATATATGACGAATTTTACCACTACATTGGTGCACTTGGTAGAGATGTTTGGTTGAATTCCACTTAAAAAAAAAAAACAAAAAAAAAAAAAACAAGGAAATAGGTGGATGTCTATTTTATCTAAATAGTCTCTTCTTTCTTTTTTATTGGATAGAGACATAGAGAAATTGACAAGGGTGGGGGAGATAGGGAAAGAGACAGAGAGACACCTACAACTCTGATTTACCTCTCATGATGAATTCCCCCTGCAGCTGGGGACTTGGGGTTTGGACGCAGGTCCTTGCACATTGTAATGGGTGCACTTAATCAGGTGCGCGACTGCCTGCCCACCCCCATCTTCTGAGTCTCTAGTGGTGAGAGCACTTGCATCATCTAAAAATCGACCCTGTAGCATTCTCATAGAGGTGTGCTTTGCTGGTGGGATGATGTAAACAGAGACCATGCTATTATATCCTGATAGAGCTTAGAGAATCACTCCTCATCACACTGGCAGGAGATTGTTCTCAAATGACAAACTTCAGATACATTATTTTAAAAATATTTATTTATTTCCTTTCTGTTGCCCTTGTTGTTTTTATTGTTGTTGGAGTTATAATTGTTGATGTTGTCATTGTTGGATAGGACAGAGAGAAATGGAGAGAGGAGGGGAAGACCGAGAGGGGGAGAGAAAGATAGACACCTGCAGACCTGCTTCACCACCTGTGGAGCGACTCCCCTGTAGGTGGGGAGCCTGGGGCTAGAACCGCAACCATTCTGCTGGTCCTTGCGCTTTGTGCCCTGTGCTCTTAACCCGCTGCTCTACTGCCCAACTCCCTCCAGATAAATTTTAAAACTATTTTGCTACAAGTTTCTAATCATAACAAGGTATCCATTTTATCTCTATATAGCAAGTTCTTAGCCTGTCTTTAAAAAAATGTTAATGAAAAGAAAAGAAGGGCAAGGATTTGGATCACCAATCACACTTAATAGCCAAGAAGCCTTTGTTAGTAGCTGCCCATCGACATTCCCATTCATTCTTCTAAGTCAAAGTATAATTCACCTTTTTCTCATCCACAGGCATGGTTTCTTAAGCATGGAGCTCATTTAAAATGCTACCTTATTAGGATAACAGGGCTCTCTAGCACATGACCTCTCTTAGAGTCAACACGATCACATATGGAAGTGGGGAGAAACTGTAAGCTCTCCCTCCTCCAGTAAATAGAAACTCAAGTATGTGTGAGAGAATGTCCATGCTCAGAGAGCTCTTGGGAAGCAGAGCACAGAAAAAGCCAGTGATGGAGACCAGAGGGTTCCTGGAAATGTCAGCCATTGTGCATGGCACATCTCAAATAAAATAGATTATTTAAACCTCTATTTATTGGATAAAGACAAACAGAAACCAAGAGGGGAAGGGAAGACAGAGGGGGAGAGAGACAGAGATACACCTGCAACACTATTCCACCATTTGTGAAGCTTTCCCCTTGCAGGTGGGGACTGGAGGCTTGAACCTGTGTCCTTATACATTGTAACATGTGCAGGAAAGCAGGTGTGCCACCACCTGGCCCCAATGAAATAGTTTTTTATGTAAGAAAATATTAGAAATATTATTTCTTCAGTCTTTTCTCTGAGATGGCTAGTACCAACCTTATTTTAAGACCTTTGTCAAGAAAATATTTACATAGATTCCTACTATTTTCTGTCTTCTATTTATTTTTATTGGGGGATTCATGTTTTACCGTCAACAGTAAATACAATTGTTTGTACCCAATTTTCCACATAACAGTACAACCTCCATTTTTTTGGACTCTTCATGTTTCTTCAGATACTCAAACTGTGGGAGCAGGAAGTGTGCAAATACACTAATAATCAGGGGGCCCAGTGATAGTGCATCTGGTTGAACACAGGTTGCAATGCTCAAGGACCCAGGTTCAAACCCCCAATCTCCACTTGCAGGAGGAAAGCTTCAGGGGTGGTGAAAAAAAGGGCTGCAGGTGTCTCTCTGTCTCTGTCTCTCTATCTCTCTCTCCCCTCTTGATTTCTGGCTATCTCTGTCCAGTAAATTAATAGAGATAATAATAAGAAATAGAAAAATTTAAAAAATGAAAACACTGAGAATCATAAAACAATACATGAAGATTTTTACCTCTTCATGATATCATCAGAAGTCCTTAGAAATGCCACTTGACACATAACAGACCCAGAAATAGCTTTTAGCATTTTCCCCCTCAAATACGAAGGTCTCTATCATTGGGACATCTTTTCTAATAATTCCATGTGCTGCTCTTCTATGCATCTCCATTTCTCCTTGTTTTAAGACCCTACAAAAATGTACATGTTACTCATTTTAATAAAACTATGTACAGAAATACTCAGAGCTAGAAGGCACACATTTCCCATTTTCTTATTTCACAGCTGTTTGAGTTGAGTTAAAATAATAATAAAAAAAAAGAGTAAGCGATTTGCCTAAGGTCATACACTGGATTGAGGCTGAAAAACAAGTGTGGCTTATCTGACTTTAAATTTTACTTTTGCCAATATGTAATATTTTTCATTCCACAAACATGTATTCATGTGACAGGCACTATTCTAAGGGTTGGAAGGCCAGCAGAGGCTCACGTAGGCATAATTATGGTCCTGTCACTCAGGGTTCTGAAGGGTTCTCTCTTTTGATTTTTTAAAGATGTTTTTTTTTAAAAAATATTTATTTTATGATTGGATAAAGACAGAAATTGGGAGGGGAAGGGGAGATGAGAGGGAGAGAGACAGAGAGGCATCTGTAGCCCTGCTCCACCACTCATGTAGCTTTCCTCCTGCAGGTGGGGGCCGGGAGCTTGAACCCGGGTCCTTGGGCACTGTAGTGTGTGCACTTAACCAGGTGCTCCACTGCCTGCCCACCCCACCCCACCCCCGTTGTCCTTTAGCTGTGAAAAATGACTTCCTGCTACACCTTTTTAAAAAAGAGCATTATTTCTCCATGTGCTGATAGCGTTCTTATCTTCACTCAGTCCAATTAACTTCTCCAAGTTTCTAATTTAATTAATCCCCATACTCTTCGACATGGTATAAAATGCCCCCCCACCCTGACTCGGCACCATTTTGCCTCATTGTCAGCCCTCCTCCCACCGTTTGAAAATAATTATTTGGACTCTAATGAAAATGTTCAACATGGTTGAATCTAGTTTGCAATTATTTGCGGCTTGTACAGCCAACATATGTTGACTTGTGTAATGAAGTGTCATGACAGACACTTCATTCTTGCTCCCCTTCTTAAGTCATTGCTGGCAAATATTGTTTCTGTCATAATGAGAACACATGTAGGGTTCAGTCTCTTTCCTGCATACTTTTCAGTGGTGGCACACATAGGAGAAAACATAGAGATTCCATTGCCCTCAGAGGATACACAGGCTCCTATGCACCAAATCAAATCGATAGGGTTTACAGTCAGCAATATTTATACACTTTCCCAATATTTGGGAGCTACTTTCTTCCCTGATCCAGCTTTCTGGACCTTTTTCCAGTCATGACATCATCTCCTCAGACAATAACCTGGGCCCACCTGCACATCAGATGGTAGGCTCAGGGAAAATCTAGCAAAGTCATGGGCCCTTTGGAATATACCTAAAATAGAACCACTAGCTATTTCCAAAACGGAGACCCCAACTCTTCATCTGCAATATTCCAGCCTTTAGGTTCATGATTAGTTAACAATTTGTTTGGCTTTATATGTTGACTCTTTTTCAGCCACCAGGTTCCAGATGCTACCAGGATGCCAACCAGACTTCCCTGGGCAGATGACCCCAACCAATTTGTCCTAGTGCCCCACTTCCCCAGAGCCCTTCCCCACTAGGGAAAGAGAGAGAAAGGCTGGGAGTATGGATCCACCTGCCAACGCCCATGTTCAGAAAGGAAGCAATTACAGAAGCCAGACCCTCCATCTTCTGCACCCCATAATAACCCTGGGTCCCAGAGGGATAAAGAACAGGAAACCTATCAGGGGAGGGGATGGGATATGGAGTTCTGGTGGTGGGAATTGTGTGGAGTTGTACCCCTCTTATCTTATGTTCATGTCAGTATTTCCATTTAATAAATAAAAAAAGAAATTTTATCGCTCTAAAAAAGGAAGTAAAATTCTTCTGCCATCCCTTCAAGAAAAGTACATCTTCTGTGTTATTACCTTCATATTCTTACCAACAATATTGCAGCTCCTAGAAAGATTGTTTATTCAAAGACCTTTTGTTTGCTACTTAATGGATTCACTTTCCTTTTTCTTATCCAATCACCACCTGGGTAAATTTAATTGTTTTTATGGACAGTAAAATTATACTGCAATTCATGAACAAAATCAAAAGAGTTACAGTTTTATGTAATGTTTTACAAACACTAAAAAGATGCATTTTAAAATTGTTTTTCTGTGGGAGCCGGGCGGTAGCGAAGAGGGTTAAGCGCAGGTGGCGCTAAGCGCAAGGACCGGCATGAGGATCCTGGTTCGAGCCTCTGGCTCCCCACCTGCAGGGGAGTCGCTTCACAGGCAGTGAAGCAGATCTGCAGGTGTCTGTCTTTCTCTCCCCCTCTCTGTCTTCCCCTCCTCTCTCCATTTCTCTCTGTCCTATCCAACAACAACGACAACAACTACAACAACAATAAAAAGACAACAAGGGCAACAAAAGGGAAGATAAATAAATTTAAAAATTACCCAAAAATATAAAAAAATAAAATTATTTTTCCTTTGTCTTCTATTTTTAAAAGTTTTTTTATTAGTGATTTAATAATGATTAACAAGATTGTAAGATAACAGAGGTACAATTCTATATAATTCCCACTGCCAGAATTCCCTGCCCCATCCCCTCCATTGGAAGCTTCCTTATTCCTTATCACTCTGGGAGGATGGACCCAAATTCTTTATGGGGAGCAGAAGGTGGGAGTTCTGGCTTCTGTAATTGCTTCTCTGCTGGACATGGGTGTTGGCAGGTGGATCCATACCCCCAGCCTATTTCTATGTTTCCCTAGTGGAGCAGGGCTCTGGAGAGGAGAGACTTTGGGGCACTGTTTCTTTATTTGTGGGGGAGTGTTTTTTTTTTATTGGTTTAATAGTGATTGACAAGACCATAGGATAAGAAGGGTATAAATCTACAAATTCCCACCACCAGAGTTCCATATCCCACCCCCTTGATTGTAAGCTTTCCTATTCGTTATCCCTCTTGGAGTATGGACCAAAGATCTTTATGGGGAGCAGAAGGTGGGAGTTCTGGCTTCTGTAATTGCTTCTCTGCTGAACATGGGTGTTGGCAGGCGGATCCACACCCCCGGCCTGTTTCTGTCTCTAGTGGGGCAGGACTCTGGGGAGGTGGGGTTCCAGGACATATTGGTGAGGTCATCTGCCCATGGAGGTCAGGTTGGCATCCTGGTAGCATCTGCAACTTTTTGAGTGAAAAAGCATTATTAACAAGTAAAGCAAAACAAATTGCTTAATAATCAGGAGCCTAAAGGTCTCATCATAGAGCAGATGAGATTTTGAAATTTGGGGTTTCCATTTTGGAAAAAGCTAATAGGTCTAATTTAGTTATATTCCAATGGTCCCATGACTTTTCCAGTTTTTCCCTGAGCCCAACAGCTACCATGCAGGTAGACCGAAGGTATTGTCTAAGGAGATGGTGTCAGAGTTGGAAATAGAACTAGAAAGCTGGATCAGGGAAAAAGAATACCTTCCAAATATGGAAAAAGTATATAAGTAACATTAACTGTAAACCCCATCGGTTTGATCTGGGGCCCATGTTCAGCACAGATGCCTGTGTAACCCTGTAGGTCTGAGCTCGCATTCTTTGGTCACAGCTGGGACCATTCTAGGCTACACTCATTGCAGGATCCGTCTTCTCCAGTGGCACAGTACGTTGACCCAACCTCTCTGCAGAGAATGGTGCAGTCACTACCATTGTTGACCCACATTCAGGCAAGGCTGTGTAGAGGTCCACACGAGTCATTTATTGTGAGGGGGAGACAGGAGGGAACCAAAGCACTGTTCATCCCTCGCATCAGTTAGTAGGTAGCAAGGATCAGACCAGTCAGGGGTCTCTGGAGTCCCAGGCATGCAAGTTGATTGTCGAATGAGCAGCGTTCTCTCCTCAATGCAGCATTTTATTTCCATTTAGTGTTTAAAAAAAAATGTTGTAGTTTCACTTCTGCTGATATCAGTTTCACTATCTCAACTTCATTAAATGTTTCATGGATATTACAAGTTCTCGCATGCCCTATAATCTACACAAGCTAAGTGCTCCTGTCCTATTTGTCACTCTTCTAATATATATTTGGCATGCATATAATAGACATTATCTTATATGTCCTGTTAGGTGTGTGAATGCATGTATATATAGAGAGAGTTCTTATCTTTTTTTGAAATATTCGAGATTTTTGATTTATAAAAAGGAAATTTTTTATTTATAAAAAGGAAACACTGACTAAACCATAGGATAAGAGGGGTACAACTCCACACAATTCCCATCACCAGAACTCCGTATCCCATCTCCTTCCCTGACAGCTTTCCTATTCTTTAACCCTCTGTGAGTATGGACCCAGGGTCATTGTGTGATGCAGAAGGTAGAAGGTCTGGCTTATCATTGATCAAATACCTTTATCTAATGTATAGTCAAACTTCATCCACTGTCGCAATAAAGTTTCTATGTCTAGTTTTTTTTTTTATTTTTTATTTATAAAAACGAAACATTGACTAAACCATAGGATAAACTCCACACAATTTTCACCACCAGGTCTCCATATCCCATCCCCTCCCCTGATAGCTTTCCTATTCTTTATCCCTCTGGGTGTATGGACCCAAGGTCATTGTGGGATGCAGAAGATGGAAGGTCTGGCTTCTGTAACTGTTTCCCCGCTGAACATGGGTATTGACAGGCTGATCCATACTCCCACCCTGCCTCTCTCTTTCCTTAGTGAGGAAGGGCTCTGGGGAAACAGAGCTCTAGGACACATTGGTGGGGCTGTCTGTCCAGGGAAGTCTGGTCAGCATCCTGCTAGCATCTGGAACCTGGTGGCTGAAAAGAGAGTTAACATACAAAGCCAAACAAATCATGGACCTAAAGGCTGGAATAGTGCAGATGAAGAGTTGGGGGGCCCTCCATTTTGTAGATAGCAAGTAGGCATATTTTAGTTATATTCCAAAGGGTCTTTGGCTATACTAGTTGTTTTTTCTTTTTTCTTTTTCTTTTTTCTACATCAGTTCGGAATGTAATCCAGAATGATGCCATGCAAGGCTCTATTTTTGCACTGTAAAGCAATGTGTATGGACCTGGGATCAAGTGTCCAGTTCCCACCTACAGGGCATGGGCTGGTGAGGAAGGGAAGTTCCCTGAGCATTTATTCTGTGCTACAGGTTCCCCTTTCTCCCTCTCTACCTTCCTTCTCAATGTATCTCCAATCTCTATTTAAAAAGAAAAAGACATCCTCCCCCTCTGCACCCCATAAATAATTTTGGTCCGTACTCCCAGAGGGATAAAGAATAAGGAAGCTTCCAGTGGAGGGGATAGGACATGGAACTCTGGTGATGGGAACTATATGTAATTATCCCCATTATCTTATAATCTTATTAATTATTACTCAATCACTATTTTAAAAAAGAGAGAAGAAAAGAACTTACATTCAATTACTAATGACATGTAGAATGTCTCTTTATAAAAGAACTGATTGCTTATTACTGGTCCAAGAATAAAATTAAAAAAAAAAACACCCTAAGGATTAGTCACATCTTGTACTGAAGATATGGCCCTTGACTTTGCAATGGAATTCTAACCACATTTTATAGTTATGGCATTTTAATAAGAGGCAGTCCAAGAAACCTAAATTTATCGCTGTTTTGCAGTTTTGAAATCTAAAGTTTGACTTTTGGAGACCCATATAATTAATATATATAATATGTATTAAATATAATATATGTATATATACATATATATACATATATATAGTGAAGTCCAACTGTAAAGAAACATTTAGCTCAATGATGTGTTAATAAAAGCTTAATATTCTATCAAAATGAAGTACTTCAGTATTCAAACCAAAGCCCAGGAGTAAATATTACTTGCTTATCATTCTTGAAAATAAAACCCTTAAAAAAAAAAAAGGAACTGGAGGAAGTAGCCCAATTTATTGGTTACACAGTATAAGTATATGCCTACCACCCTAAGGTCCCAGCTTCAATTCTAAGCACAGCCACTAGTCAGAGCTGAGCAATGATCTTGTATCACTTTCTCTTATTAATATATATATATATATATAGTGATTTAACAATGATTAATTATTAAGATTGTAAGATATCAGGAGTACAATTCCATACAGTTCCCACCACCAGAGTTCCATGTCCCATCCCCTCCATTGGAAGCTTCCCTACTCTTTATCCCTCTGGGAGGATGAACCAAAATTCTTTATGGGGAGCAGAAGGTGGGAGTTCTGGCTTCTGTAATTGCTTCTCCACTGGACATGGTTATTAGCAGGTGGGTCCATACCTCCAGCCTGTTTCTGTCTTTCCCTAGTTGGGCAGGGCTCTGGGGAGGGGAGGTTCTAGGACACATTGGTGAGGTCATCTGCTCAGGGAGGTCAGGATGGCGTCATGGTAGAGTCTGCAGCATAACTGCACTCAGCTTTCCTTTGCCTTTTCAGCACTTTTTTTTGTCAGTTATTATGTGGGTTATAATTTTCCACTGTTGTTTCTCTCCCATTGACCCAGGAATCTGGCTTGCCAGGATTTGAAGTGATTTTTTTGAGGAGAGTCAACCTAGATGCTGTCTTCATGCAATCATCTTGACTCTGCCTCCTTATATAAATATTTTAAAGAGAGGAAGAGAAATAAAGTATTTATACTGTCTAATGCATGCAGTGTTTTATCTAGTTGTGAAAACAGAATTATGTCGAGAATTCAGCAGTTTAATTTCTTGCTACTCCTGAGTAATCATAATCCTTAATTTTTTTTATTATTTAAATAAAGGAGACATTAACAAAACCATAGGATGATAGGGGTACAACTACACACAGTTCCTATCACCAGAACTCCATATCCCATCCCCTCCCCTGATAGTTTCCTATTCTTTATCCCTCTGGGAGTGTGGACCCAGGGTCATTGTGGGTTGCAGAAGGTGGAAGGTCTGGCTTCTGTAATTGCTTCCCCGCTGAACATGGGCACTGACAGTTTGATCCATACTCCCAGCCTGTCTCTCTCTTTCCCTAGTGGAGCAGGACTCTGGGGAAGTGGGACTCCAGGGCACATTGGTGGGGTCCTCTGTCCAAGGAAGTCTGGTTGACATCATGCAAGCATCTGGAACCTGGTGGCTTAAATTTAAGATTTTTTTCCCCTGTGCTCATTCTACTTCTAAGACTGGATTAAGAGGACAGGAAAGTCCATCAGCTTTATTGACCATGAAAAATAAAATGCTTTTATTAAAAAATGCACAAACCTACCTAAAACAGGTGCATCTTATGTTATTAAAGAGTTATACAAACAGATAAAACAACCGTATCTCGATTTCTGGAAATGACTTGAGTCAGCTACTGAGAGCAGCTGTATTGCTGGTAAGTCAGAGACATGCATGGGAGGAACAAATCGTTTGTTGTTATTATTTACTATCTGCCCTTCTTCTTCTCTCTCAGATGAAGAGAAGGTACTTATACTTGCAAAAGAAAGGAACTAGCTTCCTGGTTGTTACAATAGCATATTCATAATCAGCACATCGATGAAAACTAAAATATCCAGTAGAGGGGCTGAGTGGTGGCACACCTGGCTGAGCGACATGTTACAGTGCGAAAGGACGCGGGTTTGAGCCCCTGACCCCCACCTGCAGGGGGAAAGCTTTGTGAGCGATGAAGCAGGGCTGTAGGTGTCTCTCTATCTCCTCCTTCCCTCTCAATTTCTGGCTGTTTCTATCCAATAAATAAAGATAATTTTAAAAAATGATCTTAAAAAAATATCCAGTAGAACAGGTTTGGCCATTCATTCATCCTTGTGATGGATACTCATGCAAAACCAAAATGCCATCAAACCCCTGCTGATGGATGCTATGTCCCAAAAGCTCTTTAATCCCTCCATGGCATCCCTTCGGATCTATTTGCTCTGGTTAAGGGATATAATATGAAGTGTATTCACTTACGTGTGTGTGTCCGTGTATACATCTGGAATGACAAGTATTCTCTTGGTTGTTAAATTGACAACCTTCATTTGGTAAAATTTCCCCCAAGTTCCTTGCTTGTTAACCACTTTACGTCACTGTTCACCTTTCCATGTGTGTCCATAGGATCTTAGTGGAGCTTGTGTTTTTTAAAATTTTATTTATTTTCCCTTTTGTTGCCCTTGTTGTTTTTTTATTGTTGTAGTTATTATTGCTGTTGTTAATTGATGTCGTCGTTGTTGGATAGGACAGAGAGAAATGGAGAGAGGAGGGGAAGACAGAGAGGGGGAGAGAAAGACACCTGCAGACCTACTTCACCACCTGTGAAGTGACTCCCTTGCAGGTGGGGAGCCGGGGCCTCGAACCAGGATCCTTACAGCTGGTCCGTTCGCTTTGCGCCACGTGCACTTAACCCGCTCGGGCACTAACACCCAACTCCCGGAGCTTGTGTTTTAATGAGAAAAGTATATGGAAACTGTAGCAATTGTATCAGATATTGATTTTTTTTTTTTGCCCAGTCATCTTTAAGATACATCTGGACAAATTTAAGTGCCTTTTACATAGGTTTTTTAATGGACCGCACTAGAAAACAGTTGAGTTTCAAGCAGAAATAAAAGGCAAGCAGACCTTAGAGGCTTCCCCACTGAACAGATGCAGTAAGTACATTTTTAGAAATAGAACTGTCACTTCAGATCTTTTATGCTGAGTACCTATGTGAGCCAAGTGCTACAGCTTCTGGCATTATAATATTCTCGTGGTTTTGTTGAAAACAGACACTGTACGAACTCTTCCAAAAACAGAGTAGCATGTCTTTTATGAAACCCATTTGTCAAACTTTCACTTTTATTGGTCTTCATTCTACATTTCTGAAGTCTAAATATAATGAGAACTCACATAAAAAAAGGTTTCTATGACTGTGAATTTTTTTTTTCATTTGTGAGCTGCTGTAATATGTCAAACGATATCAGGAATTCTTGAAATCTTTATCACACTAAGGAAATTCCTGATTTTGACTCTTGAGAAGGATTTCATTTTTGTTCTCATCAAAGTCAATTGACATGAGGTGTATTTCTCCGAAACCCCAATGGGCATATTCATGGAGAAGGAATTACCTTTTCTACGTGTATATATAGTTTATTTTATAATTTATTTTTATTTATATAACCCTGCTCAGCTCTGGTTTATGGTGGTGCAGGGGGCTGAACCTGCTTACTGGGAGCCTCTGGCTTGAGAGTCTCCTTGCATAATCATTATGCTATCTACCCAGGGCCAAGAGGTACTTCTCTTCTGTACTAGAACAGTATTAGGTTACAGTTGGATATTGATTCCACTCTGGAAATAGACAAATAGAAAATATGGTAATGTGTTCATAACAACTTCAGAAATAACATGCTACATACATGTCCTCTTATATAATGTCCTAGGAAAGAACAGAGCATGAAGGTCCACATTTCTGAGTTCATCTACATTATAAATCAATACTCATAAACACTGTATGGTAATGATATAAAGATGGACAAGCTGACCAGTGCAACAGAATGCAGGCAAGTTGGACTGCAGAAAATCAAATAAAAGTTTCTATAACAGGGAGTCAGACGGTAGCGCAGCGGATTAAGCACACGTGGTGCAAGCACAAGGATGGGCCTAAGGATGACTGTTCAAGACCCCGGCTCCCCACCTGAAGGGGAGTTGCTTCACAGGCAGTGAAGCAGGTCTGCAGGGGTCTTTATTTCTCCCCCCCTCTCTGTCTCCCCTTCCTCTCTCCATTTCTCTGTCCTATCCAATAATGATGACATCAATAATTACAACAAGGACAACAAAAGGGAATAAGTAAATAAATAAAAATTAAAAAAATTTCTATAACAGAAATCATTGAAAACAGAACCTAGTGAATAAAAAAAAAAGCATAAAAGATATATCTGCTATGGAGTTAATGTCAAAATAGAGAGAGAACTCACACAATGAGTTAGCTGCTTTATCACTATTTAACTGAATTTAATTAAAAAGGGGCCAGGCAGTGATCCACCCAGTTAAGAAGTCTCATTGCCATCTATAAGGACCCTGGTCCATGTCCCCAGGCCCCACCAGGGAGGGAGCTTCATAAGAAATGGAGCAATGCTATAGGTCTCTCTCTCTCTCTCTCTCTCTCTCTCTCTCTCTATCTCCACCCCCCCTTTCTGTCCCTCCCTCCCTCCTTCCATAATTTTCTCTGCCTTTATCAAAAGAAGGAAGAAAAGAGGGGGAAATGGCCACCAGAAATAGTGGAATTGAAGTGCAGGTACCACACCTCAACCATAACCCTGGTGGCAAGAGAAAAAATGGAAAGATTCTGAGTAGACATGTTTCAAAGGTAACATATATAAAATGCCAACAGAAACATGAAATGATTTTTGACATCATTAGTAAAATGCAGATTAAAACCACCAAGAGACATCACCTCATACCTGATAGAATGACCACGATCAAAGACTGAGGATCCATCCTGCCATGAGTGTGGAGAGAGGGGAGCTCTGTCACACTGTTGGTGAGATTGGAAAATGATAGTCACCCGGGAGAACAGAATGGAGGATCTACCCCAAATTAACAATAACCATAATTTAACCATTCCAGTTCTGGAAATAAATACAAAGGAAACAACATCTCTGATTCAGAAAGACACCTGCACTCTTATAGTTACAGAAGCATTATTATTTTTGTTAATATTTATTCCCTTTTGTTGCCCTTGTTGTTTATTGTTGTAGTTATGACTGTTGTTGTTATTGATGTCGTCATTGTTGGATAGGACAGAGAGAAACGGAGAGAGGAAGGGAAGACAGAGAGAGGGTTAGAGAAAGATGGACACCTACAGACCTGCTTTACCGCCTGTGAAGCGACTCCCCTGCAGGCGAGGAACCGGGGGCTCAAACTGGGATCCTTATGCCAGTCCTTGCACTTTGTGCCAAGTGCCCTTAACCACTGCGCTAATGCCCAACTCCCTAGAAGCATTCTTTATAGTAGCCAGAACATGAAAAACAGCTACAGTGTCCATCAGTTTGTGAATTCATATCAAAGCCATGGTGAGGGGGGTGTCGGGTGGTGATGGACCCTGTTGCGTGCGCAAGTCATCATGTTCAACGACCTGGCTTGAGCTCAACTCCCCATGTCTAGAGGCGGGGGGACAGGTCAGCTGATGCTTGTCTTTCTCTCTCTTCCTCTATCTCCCCCTTCCCTCTCTGTTCAGTATAATAAAGAAGAAAGTAATGGAAGGAAGGGAGGGATGGAGAAAAAAAATCAAGGGACGAGTGTTGGTGTACCTGGTTGAGTGCACATATAACAGTGCGCAAGGACCCAGGTTTGAGTCCCCTAGCCCCCATCTTCAGGGGGAAAGCTTTGCAAGTGGCTAAGCAGGCCTGCAGGTGTGTCTCTGTCTCTCTCCCTCTCTATCACCCCCTTATCTCTCAATTTCTATCTGGCTCTATCCAATAAATAAATAAATAAATTATCATAATAAAACACATTAAAAAGTGGAGGGCCAGGTGAGTTCCTATGCACAATGACCCAGGTTCAAGCCCCTGGACCCCACCTGCAGAGGGAAAGTTTTGCGAGTGTTGAAGCAGTGCTACAGGTGTCTCTCTGTCTCTCTATTGCTTCCTTCCCTCTCAATTTCTGGCTACCTTTAACCAATAAATAAAGGTAATTAAAAAAAAAAAAAGGGCCACCAAGAGCCATCAATTCACAGTGCCAGCACAAGTGCCAGTAATAAACCTGTTGGCATAAATAAATAAATAAATAAATAAATCTAAGTAGTCATGAGATACACACAGATGCACTGAGAAAGGACTAAGCAATTATTCCATCATGAAAAATGAGGGGGATATTTCCATTCAGAACATGGCTAGAAACAGAGGTATCTTGCAAATAAAAATAAGTTAGAGAGTCAACATTTCGGCCTTGGGAAAAAAAAAAAAACTAGTATAGCCACAGGTCCTTTGGAATATAACTAAAATATGCCTCTTAGCTATCTACAAAATGGAGACACCCCCCCCCCACTCTTCATCTGCACTATTCCAGCCTTTAGGTTCATGATTAGTCAACAACTTGTTTGGCTTTGTATGTTAGCTCTCTTTTCAGCCACCAGGTTCCAGATGCTAGTATGATGCCAACCAGACATCCCTGGACAGATAACCCCACCAATGTGTCCTGGAGCCCTGCTTTCCCATTAGGGAAAGAGAGAGACAGGCTGGGAGTATGGGCCAACCTGTCAACACCCATGTTCAGCAGGGAAGCAATTACAGAAGCCAGACCTTCCACCTTCTGCATCCCACAATGACCCTGGGTCCACACTCCTAGAGGGATAAAGAATAGGAAAACTATCAGAGGAGGGGATGAGATACAGAGTTCTGGTGGTGGGAATTGTGTGGAGTTGCACCCCTCTTATCCTGTGGTTTTGTCAGTGTTTCCTTTTTATAAATAAATAAATAAATAAATCAGAGAAAGAAAAGCAAAGACTGTGTCATCTCACTTATGCATATACAAATAAAAAAATTACAAAGTAATATTTGCTATTAAAGTGTTGAGTTGGGATGAATGGGTCCGGGGCCAATGGTTGGACTAGCACAGATATCTGGTTGTTTTCAATTAATAACAAGGCATATAACATGTAACATGATGACTGTAACAACCATTGCACAGAGCATATCTGAAAGTTATAAGAGTGAGTCTTGCATTCTCAGCAAGTGGTTTTTTTTTTTTTGCTTTATTCCTGTGTATACTTATATAGAACATGCTAATTAATTCAATCTAGAATGCCAGTCATTTTTCTACTTAACTTTTATCAAACTTCTGTGGTGTGTTTCTTAAAAATCACACCGTGATGTTTATAAGTTATTTCTCTGTAATACTGGAGGCTTAAATAGAAGAAGAGATGGATAGGTTTGATTTGTAATAATCATATTGATACTCAATACAGCATCAGACATTTCACTAGCAAGACTTTGATTCTTTTGCATTGAATATAATAATGCAATTTTCTATATAGTGCCTCCCTCTAGTTGTGTCTAAACTTTTTGAATCTTTTGAAAACCTGTAGTGTCAAAAGCATACACCCTTTGTATTTTCTCTTTCTGTCCCTGATTGCACCAAACCAAAGGACTCTGGGAAATGGAGTAGGTTGCAGGGAGGCACTGAGGTCCTGGTGCGTGATGATTGAAAAGGATCTAAGTTAGGAGGGAGGTGAATGTCTTGCAGAGATTGTAGCTGTGTACCCACAACTGTGCTATGAACCATTAGCTCATCCAATGAAGAAAAGGAAAAGAAAAAAAAAAACACAGTTAACTTCTATAAAATCAGTGTATATAAACTGTTCACAGAAGCCTGGTCTCTAAACATATCAACCCCCAAATCCGTATTTTGTTAGCCATTTGACAATATATCTACTGACTATACTGACTACATTACATGACACTTCTATTACAGGATTTTCAAGTAAAAATGTTAACAAAATTATCTGAAATGATTCTCTACTATGAATAGTCAACTAATCATGGTGAATATTATCTTTCCTTCTAGAATAAAAAAAGAATCTGAAAGAAAAGAATATCCTAGAGTTTCTAACAAAACAGTAAGTAATATAATGTTACAATGATTATCCCAGAGCTTCTTCTATACAATAGAAATAGTCGCCGTTCTTTTTCTTTTTTTTTTTATTGTTGTTGTAGTTATTATTGATGTCCATAGTTGTTCGACAGGTAGGACAGAGACAAAAGGAGAGAGGAGAGGAACTCAGAAAGGGGGAGAGAAAGACACCTGCAGACCTGCTTCACCGCCTGTGAAGCGACTCCCCTGCAGGTGGGGAGCCTGGGGCTCCAACTGGGATCCTTATGCAGGTCCTTGTGCTTTGCGCCACATATGAGTAGCCCACTGCACTACAGCCTGACTCCCTAGCCATTCTTTTTCTAAGGTAAATGGTGAGCATAGTCAGCCAGCTCAGCTTCCTAAGCCTCAGTTTCAATTTGCTGGTGTAAACTGAAAATCATTTATTCTGTAATCCTCTTAAATTAGAGTTTACAGTAATCCAGGTAAGAAATCTGTGTGGCAGAAATTGTGTATCCTGACTCCATGCTATCTTTTGAGTAGCATCATTTTAAAGTCTCAAGGAAAAAAAAAAAGAAGGACAAATGAAAATACCTCTTCTTCTCTGCGTGTCATACAAAGTTTATTCATTTTGAAATAAATAAATAACATATATATGCTTGGTTTGTTTTTAGTCATTAAATTAGACTACTTTGTTTCAAATGGCAACGATCTGCAGGCTCAAAATCTATCGTTTTCTCTGTGCATTTCTTTGCATAGCTGTTACTTACTAGTAAATGGGTTTTATAAATATTTTAGTGGAGAACATTGAATGCATGCTTGATATTAATCTTCATGGTAGAATTGGCAATGTAATTATTTCTTCGGTTACAATACCTTCTGTTTTGAATATGCAAATATCATGAACAGCAATGAAAATAGGAATGGGTAGGGGTAGACTGCATAATGGTTATGCAAAGCGATGCTCATGCCTGAGATTCCAAAGTCCCAGACTCAATCCCCTGTACCACTATAAACCAGAGCTGAGCAGTGCTCTGGAAAAATAATAATAACAATATCAAATAAATGAATGAATAGATAAATAAAATTTACAATGATGACTTACATTATAGCACGTTTAATATAGTGGCTGCTTCAAAACATATTCGCAAGCATAATTATTTGAAATGTATAGCAGAAACATTAACTGTAGTGAATTCAAAATGATAAGTATATGCTATATATCTATAAAAATCAAGTTCAATGGAAAGGATGTGATTTTTTGCTATAAAAATGAGTTTATAAAAAATTTTGGTAGAATGTAAAGCAGCCATATATATAACACGTCCCATAGTCCAAATAACTATATCGTATAAGTCACATCTTAATTTCAAAGGCTTGAATGCAATTAACCATGTAATTTTATTTCAAATCTACTTTATTTCTGAATGTAAGAACAATGGGTGTTTCTTTTACTTAACTGTCTGTACATAATTCTGTGTATTATTAGTCACACAAAGAATTCTGCTACTTTTTTGTTGTTGTAATCATGGGCGATCCTACACATTAAATTTTAAATCAGTGGTTTATGAATTTCAAAAATAAATTTGCATATGTCTTCTTTGAAAAAAAAACTCCAAGCAGAGTTTTGGGAATATGAAAAGTAATTCAGTAGTAAGATTCTTCTGTGGCTAAAAAAAAGAAATCAGTACTGTCAATCTGGATGAATTGGACAATTTATCTTTGACATACTCGTCCAACATCTTATTGAAAGAGGGAGAATCAGGTCATTCAACCAAAACACATACACTTCTCAACACCTAGGAAATGTTTCAAAGAAAGTCTTGGCTCTCAGCTCTCTGTTAAAGTATTGTCCTATGTATATAGCTTTGCTTGTAAACTTAATTCAACTCTGAAAAAAATAACAGAGCTATATATATTTGTTTGAAGTTCTTTATAACAGTCAGATATTATCTACTCTATGCCCTTACAGTTTTTAGTCCTCTTATTATATATAATTATTACATATAATTATATATAGTATATATAGTATATAATTGTTATATATATTATATATAATATACTTTTTTTTTCGGGAGTTGGGCTGTAGCTCAGCGGGTTAAGCGCAGGTGGCGCAAAGCACAAGGTCAGCATAAGGATCCTGGTTCGAGCCCCCGGCTCCCCACCTGCAGGGGAGTCGCTTCACAAGCGGTGAAGCAGGTCTGCAGGTGTCTATCTTTCTCTGCCCCTCTCTGTCTTCCCCTCCTCTCTCCATTTCTCTCTGTCCTATCTAACAATGACAACATCAATAACAATAATAACTACAACAACAATGAAAAACAACAAGGACAACAAAAGAGAAAATAAATAAATTAAATATTTTTAAAAAATAAAATATATATATATATTTTTTTTCACTGTGACAAGCTACCCACAATGGTTCTTTTGGTCTCATTTAGAGACAACCTATTTGGCTTATAACTTAAGTTTGACCTCTAACTTATTTGATTTGAGTTATAATTTTCATAATTATGTTGAAATAAGATTTAGCATGGCATGCTTTGGAAGGAATTTACCTGTGTAATAAAATCTACTCTTTTGGAATAGATGTAGACAAAAATAACCGACATGTTTCCAAGAAAGAAATCATTCCATTTCTTGATACATTTTGTGGTTGAGGGAAGTTTTTCATTTCAACTTTTATCTTTTATGTAACCATTCTATACTAAATCACTCATAAATAACCACAAGAAAAATCATTCAACTCAAGTCCTAATGATAATAAAAGGTTTATTCTTCTAGAGTGTGTAAATTGTGAAAGAAATGCTGTGAATTAAGATACTATCAAAACATATCTTTTTAATATTTATTTATTCCCTTTTGCTGCTCTTATTGCTTTATTATTGTAGTTATTATTGATGTCCTCATTATTGGATAGGACAGAAAGAAATGGAGAGAGGAGGGGAAGACAGAGAGGGGGCGAGAAAGAAAGACGAAAGACACCTGCAGACCTACTTCACTGCTTGTGAAGAGACTCCCCTGCAGGTTGGGAGCTGGGGGCTCGAACCGGGATCCATACACAGGTCCTTGCGCTTTGCGCCACGTGCACTTAGCCCGCTGCACTAACGCCCGACTCCCCAAAACATATCATCACCTCCAAACAGTTTCTAACTTAGGCGTGGAATTACATGGACTAAAGTATTAGATAGAGGGAAAACTTTGAACAATGTGGGGATTATTTTTCTTGTCTGCTTTAGAATATATGCCTGTATTATAAATCCCAGAGTACTAAACACATTCTCTTCAAAGTATGTATTTGATTCAAGCCTTTTATATAAATGAAATATTTTTAGTATAAAATACACACTTCCTCAAACCTCATATTTTAACTAGGGAGTAGTTCATTACATTATTAGTAAAAATCTTGAGAGTACACTGCTTTCATATTTCACATGATAAGTTTATGCTTAAGAAACACAAGGGTAATAAAGTAATCTCCCTCTTGATTAACAAACACTCTGAGGTATTTTCAAGAACTTCACAGTTAGATTCTCTGTAGAATCAGAATAAACTAGATAATAATAACAGCAAAGAAGCCCCATTAAAATATCCCAATGCTCAGGCATGCTTTATGGAAACTAGTCACATTATTCTAGATTCACTGAATTGTTTAAGATGCTACTGGGAGTTGATATTCTCACTCAAATAAGACTCTTATTAACAACCTCACTTCCCTGGTACACTAAGTAGAGTATGAAATATTCAGTAAGAAATGTCTGTTTAAATTTTTTTTCATTATTTTTATTTATTGGATAGAGATTGCCAGAAATAGAAAAGAATGGAGAGATAGGAAGAGAGAAGCCTGTAGCCCTACTTCACCACTTGTGACACTTTCTGCCTGCAGGTGGGGACTAGGGGCTTGAACCCAGGTCCTTGAGCACTGTACGTGTTGCGCCCAACCAGATATGGTACCATCCCATCCCTTCAAGAACTATCTTAATGGGAAGCTGTCTATAACTATCAAAGTGTGTTGAAACTCACTGAATATCCTTCTAAATACCCCTGCCCCTCACAAGTTTCCTTTAGCTAAACATTTTTTTTTTTCAGGTAGTAAGTCATAGGCCCTGAGACAGATCACTTTGGGGTAGCACTTTGCCATGTAGACAAGCCGGGTTACAGCTGAGCTCCCTTCATTCTCTTTCTCTGCCTCTGTGTGTGTAATAAAATAGGGTGAGGAGAAATGTTACCTTTCTTGTTTAATATTCTTATTGCTGTATTTAATAGCCTCATTTCTATAAGGCGAGATACTTTATGTCCTCTACTGAGGCTCTCAGAGTCAAGAAATGTTTTGATTTCATTAAGCACTCACTATTTTACCGTTGTGCCATATATTTAAAAAAAAAAAATACAAAGGAGGGCCTAAAATGATTTAAGAAGTTTCTTCCCAAAATTCTAATTTCTCACCAAAATTCAAACAGAATTTTGTATAAACAACTCTTGTCATAGTCTCTACCAATCTATGACTTTAGTTAGATAGAACTCAATAGGATGATACTTACAGTGGAGATGGATGGATGGATGGATGGATGGATGGATGGATGGATGGATGGATGGATGGTGGGTAACTGGGAGCCTCAGTTCAATTGTTGACTTCCTCAAACACCAGCTTTCATGGTCAAATGTCCCAAGTTCACATAGACAGAGAAAAATGCAGGATGACAACAAGGCATACGGTAACACATGCATACAATCTGCCATTAGTAGCAGTGAAGACATTACCTCTTTGATTTTGTGTTTCCTCATAAAGACAACAACAAAAATCTATCCTAAGACTCTGAGACTCTGATGTGACCCAGTAATGTGTATATGCACTGTCTCTGTGTGTTTATGTTACAGTGTCTGATAATAGTTTCTATATGGATGCTATTATAACTGATAGTGTGGCCTATTTCTAGAATCTCTCACTGATGTTGTTCCATATCTTGACGTGAGATCATGTAACTTATATGGTTATGAAAAGAATATGGGGAACCAGGCTGTGGTGCACCTGGCTGAGTACACATATCACAGTGTACAAGACTTCAAGCCCCTGGTCTGTACCTGCAAGGGGAAAGCTTCTCAAATGGCGAAGCAGGGCTGCAGGTGTCTCTCTGTCTCTTTCTCTCTCTGTCTCTCTCTCCCGTCTTGATTTCTTTCTGTTTCTGTCTAGCCAATGATAAATAAGATTTTTTTTAAATTATTTATTTATTTATGTATTTACTCCCTTTTGTTGCCCTTGTTGTTTTATTGTTGTAGCTATTATTGTTGTTGTTATTGATGTTGCCATTGTTAGATATGACAGAGAGAAATGGAGAGAGGAGGGGAAGACAGAGGGGGAGAGAAAGACAGACACCTGCAGACCTGCATCACCGCTTATGAAGCGACTCCTCTGTAGGTCGGGAACTGGGGGCTCGAACTGGGATCCTGACACCGGTCCTTGTGCTTTGCACCACATGCGCCAAACCAGCTATACTACTGCCCGACTCCTAAATTAGATGTTTTTTAGAAAAGAATAAAATGGATTTAAAACCAGGAGAAAGGTTTTTAAAATTGTATGCTGAAGTTTCATTGCTATTACAAATAATGCTGCTCTCTGAAAAATTCGTCTAGGACCTAAGAGACAGTGCACAGGTTAGGGTATGTGCCTTTCCATGCCCACAGCACAGATTCCAGTGCCAGTGCCACAGAACGGGCACTATGGAACCAACAAAAGCTCCAGTGCTGTGGGGTCTCTCCCTCTATCTCTCTCACTGAACGAAACATTGTAATCACACATGAGCCCAAAGCCACTGTGGTTGTACCTGGGCAAAGTCCAAGCCTTTGTAACAAATATTCAAAATGTTAGGTATCTGAAACAATCCTGATCTTGGTGTGCTCTGATATTCTTCATTTCCTTGATTACGAACTGACTGCAACTTGGTGGAGAGTTTACCCTCATTGTCCTAATGTCCTCGATTATGATCGTGAAGATAACATGTCCTATCTTACAGGTTTCACATGAGAATGCCAAGGCCTCTTCGCTAAGCTAACACGGTTGTATCAGTAGTCCCTGGAAGTGGCACAGTGGACAGAGGGCATTAAGGTCTCAGGCATGATGTTTAAAGTCTGGTCCAAGGGCCCACATGGGCCAGAGTGATGCTCTGATTCTCTCTCTCTCTCTCTCTCCTTCAGATAATTAGTTCATTCACTCATTCCTTGGGCTGGTGAAACAGCTCAATCTGCTTTGTGATGTGTATGAGCCAATTCTAACTTGAGCCCCCTGAAGGAAACTTTGATGCTGGGGTCTCTCTCCCTGCATCTCTGTCTCTGTCTTCAAAAAAAATTCGTATCAACAAATAGGATGCCATTCTTGTCATTCGAGTTGTTATCAAATATATTTCAGTTGCAAGATGAAAGGGATTCTTTTAAAATCATAACACATAGTGGTCTGGGAGGTGGTGCAGTGGATAAGGCATTGGACTCTCAAACATGAGGTCCTAAGTTCAATCCCCGGAAGCACATGTACGAGAGTGATGTCTGGTTCTTTCTCTCTGTCATTTCTAATGAATCAATAAAGAAAATCTTTTAAAAAAATTATAACACATAGATGAGTCTTTAAGGAGTAATGGAGAAGGACAAGCAGGAAGGAAAAAAAGAGATGAAGACTGGTTGAAATATTGAAAGAGAGAAAATTAGGTTTTGGAAGAGGAGGGATTTGGCATGCCCAGGGTACAGACCACTGTGAACACTCTCCCTGGATGCCTCATCTGCCTTGAAGCAGATACTCAAGTAAGACCAGGCCACTTAGCACAGTTCCCTTTCAGAGGGGTCAATAGGAATACAGGAGACATTTTCACAGCTTTTGTGACTCTGCAAGCTGACTCAGTGCATATTACAATGTGAACAGTAGCAGAAAGGCTTTCTCTCCTACCAGAAAATGACTTCCTTAGGAAAAAAAAAAACTGTCTTTTTTCCTCCAGAGAGAATTACACCTCCATAAACTGACAGCAGAGCAGCCTTATTTCCAATGGACTGCATGTACCATATAGAAGGCAAAAACAGGGCCATGAGTTTTCTAAAACATGATATACTCCCCCCCCCCCCGACATATCCAGGGCTGGCAAATCACTTGGATCGTGTACTACTTTGAGATCTGGGGAGTCAGCATCATGGTTCTGCAAAAGGCTCCTGTGCTTGAAGCTCTGAGGTCCCAGGTTCAATCCCCAGCAGCACCAGAGTAGGGCTCTGGTCTTTCTCTCTATATTTCTCTTTCATTAAAATCATAAATATTAAAATAAATTAAAGGGAAAAAAAAGATAGTGTACTGTTTTGCCATGTGCCTGACCCAGATGTGAGCCCAGTCCTCATGAATATGAAGTTAGTGTTCTGTGTCTCTCTCTTCCTTCTCTCTCTATAATAATGATTACACAAAGCTTCCCTGTGTGTCTAAAATTGAACTCACAAAGTTATACTCTCACCAAGGAAGCATCGGCAAAAAGAATTGACCTTGATGCTGCTTCTTCCCTTTGATAAAGTATGTTATATATTTTTCTTCTCATTTTAGTGTAATTATATCATGTTCATAAATGTCATATCCACTATTTTATTTGGTATTATTGTATGAGTTAACCTTTTACAGATATTGTTAAAAAAAAAATAAAGAAGCCTTGGGTGTCAGTAGTGGTGCACCCGGTTAAGTACATATAGTCCTAAGTGTAAGGACTAGAGCAAGGATCCAGGTTTAAGGCCCTGGCTCTGGCTCCCCACCTTCGGGGTAAAGCTTTGCGAGCAGGGAAGCAGGACTGCATGTTACAGAACACCCTGGGTCAGCCTGTCTCCCTGGCCATTGGGAGATGGAGGTCAAAAGGTCAAAAGCGGCCCCCAGGGGTCCTGGGATAGCTCAGCATGTTGAGGGCTAAGTGTGCAGAAAGACAGAATAGTCAGCTCTGGGAGAGCCTCAGTGGGGCAACTCGTTTATTGAAAGAGAAAGCAAGTACATATACCCATTGCCCAGGTAGAAGGTCAAGGTCATCATTAACCCAAACACAGAGCAACACAATGCATAACCCCATGTTGACCTATAAACTATTTGATCACAAATGAAGAATTCCCATACAAGGTTTGATCACAAGCTTCACAAGGCAGAGTTCCCCGGGGGTAAATTCCAGGCACCTCAGGGTAAATTATAGGCACTTCAGAGGAAGGGGGAGGAGGAGGGGCAATTGAGCAAGAAAGTACATGGTGGCTTTCAAGTTTGGCCAAACTCAACGTACAGTAATTCATGGCCTTTGTTTTAAGGGGAGAAGAGAGACATGTGCAGGAGGTAGCCCCCATTCTGGAGAAGCCATCCATCATTAGTTCATGAGGTCAGGGGGACCTGCCCTCCTCTCGACCTGAAGGGAGAGTTGGGGGTCAACTCACTTGGACCTCATGGAAACAATGGCCTGGACTGTCCAGGACAGTGGGCCCCATTCTCCAACAGCATGTGTCTATCTCTTTCTCTTACCCTCTCTGTCTTTCCCTCCTCTCTCAATTTCTCTCTGTCCTATCCAATAAAATGGGGGGGGGGGGGGAATGGCCCCTAGGAGCAATGGATTCATAGTTTCAGCACCAAGCTCCAGGGATAACCCTGGAGGCCAAAAAAAGAAAGAAAGAAAGAAAGAAAATAAAGCCTTTAATATTACTATATATTACTGTAATTTAATATAATACAGAGCATCCATACTAACACCAGGAACTCTCTTATTCTGCCTCTGAGGATAAATGGATCCTCATCTAAATGCTAATACTCCCCATGTAATCAAAATGCAGTATGTTTTTCATGGTGAAAAAATAAAGTTCCTTTTTTCCTCCTTTGCTTAAAATGTCATCATTATGTAAACTGCTGGCAGTTTTATTTCTTTCAGAATCCAGAATAGGACAAATCTGGTTCAGCATATGTACTGTGGTATATTTGAACAGGGTTTGTTCCCTGTTCTTATGCTGAAAATGAATCACTTAGCCCTATTGTTTTTATTTTTCACTTTCAAAGGAATCCTGGCAAAGCCTCTGTTTATATGTCAGTACAGAATGTTTCATTCTGAAGAAGATAATGTCTCTAAACAAACCCTCAGAATATAGTGGTTGGCTAACTCCTTCTTGCCCCCCAGAGTGGTATTCTGTGACTGTTCAATAGTTTGAGAACTAGAGTAAGAAATCATTCTTTGAAACAATTCTGCAAGTCGGTTCTCACTGATTTTGCTTTGCATTATTCCTTTCCATCTGTCTGGACACTGAAACAATTTGCTATGTTACCTCCTGGGAAGTTATTATTTTTGTATTATTTGTGCGCTATTTGGAGTGTGCAGGATTTAGTCTTTAGTGTTTCTCCTCTGTTTGGATTTAAAATATTGCTTTAATTTCATTACTGATTTTTATGAGAAAGATAGAGAGAAGCAGAGAAAATGACCACAGCATCACTCACTCAGTTCTGATGTATGGTGGTGTTGGGGCTCAAATATGGGCCTCTGGGCCTTCAGGTCTCTAATATAAGAAAAGGTTTACTTAATGCCTCATGATTATGCCTTAGACCATTATGTATGCCCTGTTATTTATAGCATACTATATTTGAGAATAAAACAATATCTGAATTATGTCTGTTATGATAATTCTATGCCAGGCTAACACTGCCGGAGAGAGAGACTCTGGAACACGTAGCTGAGCAGGAACACAATGCAATGTGTTTATTGATCAGAAAAGAATCTGCCTTTATATCTTCCAAGGCAGAAGTGGCTGGCTGGAAAAGGAAGTGGGTAGGAGAGTGGGTAGAGAGAAGTAAAAGAGCATGAGTTCCATCTAACCAGTGGGGATTAAACCGATGCCCTGCAGGAGAGGTCTCTAGCTGTTGCGAAGGTTCTAACCAGTGGGGATTAAACCAATACCCTGCTGGCAGGGTGGGTCTCAGGCAAAGCAGTGATTATGTAAATAGGCCACAGCATCAAGCAATGCAAGGGAACCTGGCGTGATGACCAACACGAATAGAAACAAGCAGAATTAGCCAAAGGAGAAATGATGACCAACAATTCTAAAATAAAGGGTCTGCCTAGTTGTTCCCACTTATGATCAGGATTGAGAATTTGTCAGCCTATGACAAAATAGAAAGGTACATTTTTTTGTCTGTGGAGACAGCATATTGGTTCTAAAAAAAAAAAAAAAAAAAAAAAAATTTTAATGCCTGAAGCTCTGAGGTAACAGGTTCATTCCCCAGCACAACCATAAGCCAGAGCTGAGCAGTGCTCTGGTCTCTCTCCCTCTTCCTCTCTTTGTACCTTTCTCTTTATATCTCTGTTTCATTAAATATATCTTAAAGGTAAGGGAGAAAATGAATGAACTTATGGAAGAGTTACTTTTAAGATGCTTTCATTTCATTACTTTTTTACCCAGGGTGCTTGTTCAAACATAATTATGAAAACCCACCATTTATACTGGACCTTGGTCTTTAGAGCTTTTGAAGTGGGGGGTGAGACCTATTAGACAGAGCCAGGAGCAGGTCTCTCCTTTTCCTCACCCTCAGTTCACTATGCTTCAAACTTAAAAAAGAAGTAAAAAACTCAGATTCTATACTGCCTGTTGTAGCCTGTGATTCCCCCCACCCTGCCTCCTGTAACTCTGTTTGCCATCTTGTAAGTTTCAAGATGTCTCTCTTTTTTAAAAGTTTTATTTATTTATTCCCTTGTTGTTTTATTATTGTAGTTATTATTGTTGTTGTTATTGATGTTGGATAGGACAGAGAGAAATGGAGAGAGGAGGGGAAGACAGAGAGGGGGAGAGAAAGATAGACACCTGCAGACCTGCTTCAACGCCTGTGAAGCGACTCTCCTGCAGGTGGGGAACCGGGGCCTCGAACCGGGATCTTTATGCTGGTCCTTGCGCATTGCACCATATGCCCTTAACCCACTGTGCTACCGCCCAATTCCCATGATGTCTCTTCTTTATAGTGGCTTCCAGTTCCAATATCCCACATTCCCCTTGATCAAAATCTTTCATTGCAACTAGTGTATAGAAATTTCTAAGAAAAAGATACGATAATGATAATGATGAGAACAGAATTGGCTCAGCATATGCAACCTTGGCCTGTGGTTACTCTAGCAGTTTGAATAGGTGGAGAAATTGAAATACAGGCAACAGGAAAGTCAGTCATTGAATCTGTACTTGGCATTCCCACAATGCACTGCTTGCCCCTACCATCCTCTGTTTTGGAGACCAGAATGCCTTGGTTTTCACACTAGCACGTTTTCCTAGTGGTTTTGACAAGGCTTGTGATACAAGATTAGTGGAGGAGATGTAATTGATTGGAGATAATCTTTACTTTTCATTCCCCTCCATTATGATTTATTGAAAGTATATGACTTAAGAATGCTATTCATTTTTGCTGCTGTTTTTAATTCTTTGAACTAACTGAAGTATAAAACATTAATAGTGTTAAAGAATTTAGAATAATAAAATGTAGATAGGTAAATAGTAGAAAAATGCAATGTTCAGTTACATATTTATGTATCACCTTTAAGTGGTAAATCAGATTATGTGTATTGTATTGGGGGAGATTGGGTCCAAGTTTGTTCTCCCTGTGTTTAAAGGTTTGTCACACATAACTCCAACCAAGAATTGAGGAGAGAGCATGAGTTTCAGGAATTTTAAACTTTATTCAGGAAAACTGAGAACACCCACATGTTAGAGAACAGATGAGTAGAGAGAAAGAGAGGGGGAGAACCTGAGATCCCTTACTCACATGCTGGCAGACCCAACTAGGTAGAGAGAGAGAGAAAGCCAAGCCACCCTCACATGTGTAGCTTATTGACATCCAAGCCCCCCCCCTTCACCTTCTTTCTAAGCCATTCCCACATCTGTCACCACTCCCATTTCCTGAGCAGCCATTTCCTTCCCCCAGACACACAGGTGCGCCTGGGGAACATGTGTTATAGCATGGTGCAGCAGTGACTGTGTTCCCCCAGGTACTTCCTGTCATATCTGACCTCCACAGTCCCATTGTCTTTTTTGTAAAGACCTATTTAAATTACTACACTTGTATTTTACTTATGTATTCATTTTTGCCAGACCATCGCTTCTTTTCATATAGTTTATTTAATGAGAAAGAGAAGTAAAAAAGCACTGTTCAGCTCTGATTTATGGTTGTGCTAGAAATGGAGACTGAGATCTTAGAGCCGCAGGCATGAAACACTTTTGCATAACCACTATGCTGTCTCCCCAGGGCCTTAGACCAGGACTCCAGTTTATGGTGGTGCTAGGGACTGAACCTAGCTAGGCAGGACCTTTGGTGTCTCAGCCATGAATGAAATTTTGCTCCTAAGTCTAACCGCACTTCCTACCAAAGGTCTGTGCCTATATTCATCATGTGGGTTATGAAGATTTTCCTGAAATCTGATCATTTTGAAACTCAATGTTAAATCACTAATAAAAACATAAAGAAATACTTTTTTAAAAAAAATTTCATGAGAAAGAGAGAGAGAGGAAAACAGTACTGCTTGGTCAACTGCAGTGTCAGGGATCAAACCCAGGGCCTGTGTGAATGCAAAACCTTCACTCTACCTGCTGGGCCACCTCCTCAGCTGCTCTGAGTTAATATTATTTGTGAACTTTCCCAAGAAAGTCAGTCTCCTGTCCCCTTCCATACAGTCTACTTAGTTTGCTTGTGTCTCTACTAGTGAACTTACAGTATTAAAGTTTTAGAGATCTTGGTAGTCTGTACCATTGTCTTAATACTGGAATCTGTAACACTGTGTCTTACTCTGCTGACTTTATAAACACTGAAATTTGTTTCTCTTAGTTCTAGAGCCAGAATTCTGGGATCTGGTTATAGGTATATATATATTTGGCCTCCAGTTGCTGGGGCTTGGTGCTGGCACTATAAATATACCACTTCTGTAAGCCTTTTTTTTTTCATTTGATAAGACAGAATTTGAGGGGAGGTGGGATAGAGAGACGGAGAGAAAGATACCTGCAGACCTGCTTCACTGCTTGTGAAGTGAGCCCTCTGCGGGTAGGAAGCAGGGTCTCGAACCAAGATCCCTGCACTTCATACTACTTGTGCTTAACCTGGTGCGCCACACCCAGCCTCACTGCATTCTCTCACGGCTATAAGAGGGCAGGAGAGTTCTCTGGGGTTCTTTTGATGAATTAATCACCTCCAAAAGCCTCCACTTCCTTGAAATGTCACAGCCAGAGGGGCTAGAGTTCTAATATGTCAAATTTGTTAAGTACACATTGATTCCACTACAACAATCTCTACTACTCAACTTGCATGACAATTCAGATCAAAGGAAATATCTTACAGTTTTAACTTTTATCACAACTCTGGGTAGGGATGTATGTAAATGGATTTCCATAATAACTGCCTTAAAAACAATCAAATGCAACCTGCCTGTTTTGGCACCATCAACAATGAAGAAGTGACACAGGGAGACCAAACCTATCTTACCTCCTTTTACCCAACTATGATCAGGCAGCGTTGTCCTGCACACGCCTCTGTCTTTGAGAATCCATCACGACGAAACTATTCGCCATTACTGAACTTAATCTTTACAGGTCATTCCTCTCCTGTGATTTTGATAGGTATATCCATATGCCATCGGTGAGACTTGAAATTCCAAGCGATTAAAAACTATGTCAACATAACTTTGTTGATTATTGTTGAGCCTGATGCAGAACTGAGGCTGCAAGGTGGGATGTTACTCATGTCTGGTATGGTACAGTACATCCAGTACATCGTAACTACAGGATTTTTAAAGTAAACCAACTCCCAAATAACTAGGCTATAGCAATTATTATCTGTTGCCTTCTTCAGCTTTAAGACAGCAAGGAGCCGTCCTCATTCTCTTTAAAATACATATTTCTCCCAGTCCTGGAACCTCTGGGGCTTTGCTCGTTTTCCTTCACGCTTCTTTTGATCTGGATCATTTGATACTGCATCTGCTGATCTCAGCTAAACCTGTCAAGTTTCACTTTGGCCTGAGACGTCAATCTTCCAGCTCTAATACTCTGGTGAGACCTTTCCTAACACAAGGGACTCCTTAGTTCCATTTTGGGTGGTGCACTTCCTAGCAAAGTTACAGAGCCTAGATACAGACCAGGGTCTAAGGGACAAGGACCATGTGCACATTTACCCATTAGTTAGGGGGAAATATGTACCTTAAAGTAAAAATGCTCAACAGTCTGCTGTGAATAGACTTAAGACTCTCAGTAAGTGCAGTGAGCAAGTTGAAAGACCAAAAAGACACCATAAAGTACTTAATCAAATATTTTCCTTCTTAGGCCTAGATATGCTCCTCTCCTACCCCTGCTTCATTTCCCTCAATCATTTTAAGTCTAACCTTGTCAGATAAAGTTAGGACTGCAAAAGCTGGATAAGGGCAAGAAACTGGTACACTTTAATGATGGCCCTTTTGGTCACTACCAGGCCACCCCATTATCTAGGGCCCTAGTTAGGGAGCCCTGGGATTCCCACATAATATTATGGGCCTAGACCTCTAAAAGATCCCTCTCTATACCATCAATGGCATCTCCATGAGGAACATCATCATAGGCCCTCTTGTGGGCCTCTTCAGGACTTTTTCCTCACTGTAGAGCAGCAATGATAGCCCCAGTCTCTGAAGGGAAGCTGGGTCAGCCTACTCTAACATTCAAGGAAGACTGGTCCAGAAAATGAGTATAGCCTATAATGTTCCCAGCTGTGACCATGGACTGTGAGCTCAGACAGACAGAGATACAGAGATCACACAGGCTCCTGTGCTGAATATGAATAAACATGGGCCCTAGGCTCAGATAGATGGGGTTTAGAACAAATGGTATTTATATATTTCACTCATATTTGGGAACTACTCTCTGCCCTAATCCAGCTTTCTAGCCCTATTCTCAACTCTGACACCATCTTCCCAGACAGTATTTTTAGTCCACCTGCATGTTAGCTATAGGACTCAGGCAAAAAATACTAAAGTCATAGGCCCCTTGGAATATACCTAAAATAGTCTTCCTAGATTCTTCCCATATGAAGCCCCCTAGTTCTATCTGATCTATTCTTTTTAAAAATATTTATTTATTCCCTTTCGTTTCTCTTGTTTTATTCTTACAGTTATTGTTGTTGTCATTGATGTCACTGTTGTTGGATAGGACAGAGAGAAATGGAGAGGGGAGGGGAAGACAGAGAGGGTGAGAAAAAGATAGACACCTGCAGACCTGCTTCACCGCTTGTGAAGTGATTCCCCTGCAGGTGGGGAGCCGGGGGCCTCGAACCAGGATCCTTATGCTGGTCCTTGCACTTCGCGCCATGTGCGCTTAACCCACTGCGCTACCGCCTCTGTCTGCCCTATTCTTACCTTTAGGTTCTTGATTCTTAAACATCCTGTCCTGCTTTTATTTTAATGTTGTTCAGCCACCAAGCTGCAGATGCTATTATGACACCTTCCTGACTTCCCTGGGCATATGACCTCATCATGTGTCCTGGAACCTTCCCAGAGCCCTGCCCCTAGCAAAAGATAGAAACATGCCGGGGGTATGGATCCACCCATGTCCAGTGGAGAAGCAATTACAGAAGCCAGATTTCTACCTTCTGCTCCCCATAAAGAATTTTGGTCCATCCTCCCAGAGGGATAAAGAATAGGGGAACTTCCAATGGAGGGGAGGGGATGTGGAACTCTGGTGGTGGGAATTGTACCCATCTGGTCCTACAATCTCTTTAATCATTATTAACTCACTAATAAAAAAAGTATTTGTACATGATACATAAACCATTCTATAGGTTAACATAAAAAATTATCTTGGGGCCGGGTGGTGGCGCACCTAGTTAAGCACACACATTACAGTGTGCAAGGACCAGGGTTCGAGCCCCCAGTCCCCACCTGCAGGGGGAAAGCTTTGCAAATGGTTAAGCAGGGCTGCAGGTGTCTCTCTGTCTCTCTCTATGTAGCCCCCTTTCCCTCTTGATTTCTGGCTTTCTCTATCCAATAAATAAAGATAATTAAAAAAAATTCTTAAAAAAGAAAATTATCTCATAGTTTCTCTCTGCATGTGAGGGTAAATTATCTGAATGTGGTAGGCAAATCACGTTTGTACTCCAGGCCTCAGCTTATGTCAGAAAGGACTCAAAGCTATGTGAAGTAGAGAGAAGACATTTTCATCCAGACCAGACATGGTGGTCACTTTGCAAAGTTCTCTTGCTTTTCTTTGCTAAAGCTGCTTTGATCTGCATCCCCTAACACTCTATTACAAAAGGTGCCCCCCAACACTTATGTCTCTAAGAATATTCCTTTAAAAACTGAAAATAGAAATTGTATATGACCCAACCTTCTCTTTGTAGGTCTTTGTCATGGAGTATGAAACTATACCAAAGTGTGTCTCCCTCCTCCTCTTTATTTCTACATAACCTACAATAGGCAAATCACGGAAACCACCTAAGTATTCACACATGGGTGATTGGGTAGAGAAGTTGTGGTAGACAGACCCAGTGGAAGAATACTTAACGGACCTATTAAAAAAGATGACATCGTGGATTTCACAACAATAGTGATGCAGCTTGAGGTGGAAATGCTAAGCAAAATAAGCCATAGGATACAATACAAAAAACAAAATGGCGGGGGTTGGGAGGTAGCACAGTGGATGAAGCTCATGTGGCACAAAGCGCAAGGACCGACATAAGGATCCTGGTTTGAGTCCCCAGCTCCCCACCTGCAGGGGAGTTGCGTCATAGGCCGTGAAGCAGGTCTGTAGGTGTCTGTTTTTCTCTCCCTCTCTCTGTCTTCCCTTCCTCTCTCCATTTCTCTCTGTCCTATGCAACAATGACAACATCAGTAATAATAACTACAATGATAAAACAACAAGGGCAGCAAAAGGATATAAATAAATATTTTTAAAAAATTTAGGAGTTGGGCAGTAGCGCTGCGGGTTAAACGCAGGTGGCGCAAAGCGAAAGGACCAGCATAAGGATCCCGGTTCGAGCCCCCGGCTCCCCACCTGCAGGGAAGTCGCTTCACAGGTGGTGAGGCAGGTCTGCAGGTGTCTGTCTTTCTCTCCCCCTCTCTGTCTTCCCCTCCTCTCTCCATTTCTCTCTGTCCTATCCTACAACAACGACATCAGTAACAGCAACAACAATAATAACTACAACAATGAAAAACAACAGGGGCAACAAAAGGGAAAATAAATAAATATAAAAAAATAAAATGTTTAAAAGAAAATTAAAAAAACAAACAAACAAAAATGGTTCTACCCATTTGTGGTCTAGAACAAGCCAAATAAGGCTCTTGGTAGCAGCCTGCCAGGTGTTGCTACTTGTCTCTCTGCCCAGGGAGGAAAGGCCAGTAGCCCCATGAAAGTGCACTGGCCTCTCATGCCCCGGGTCCAGGGATCAAGCCTCCCTTGTTCTTGGGAGTTTTCGAGCTGTCACACCTGCGCAGAGAGACAAGTAGGCAATACAGCCACCTAGGGTGTGATGGTGGGCAGACAGCCCCAAGGAGAACACAGGCCTCTCACACCCCAACTTCCAGAATGGATGCAAACACATGAAAATAAAGTTTAGGAAAGTTTCTAGAAAAATGTGGTGGTTGCCAGCGGAGAAGCAGAAGGGAATAGGAAGGATGGGTAGATGAGTTTGAATAATGGAGAATTGCTCCAGTTCTGTGTAGGGAGCTAAGTACACTGATGGAGGTGAGAAGATTCTGTCCCCAAACTGTCATAGCTTTGTAAACTAGTAGTGCAGAAACAAACATTTGGAAAGGAACTGTATGCTCCGCCTTACATATGCTTAATTTTAACATTTATAACAAAATAACAGGTGCCAGGCCTGGCACACCAGGCTAAGTGCACACACTACAGTGCTGGAAAACCCAGGTTTGAGTCTCTGGTCCCCACCTATGGGGGAAAGCTTCAGGAGTGATGAAGCAGGGCTGCAGGTCTCTCTCTCTCTCTCTCTCTTTCCTCTAAATTTCTTTCTATCTACTCAATAATAAACAAATAAAATATTTTAAATATATATATATATATATATACGTGACATAAAATTACTATTTTAACCACTTTATAGTGAGTACTGCAGCAGTATTAAATACTTCCACGCTGTTGTATAAACCACCAGCCCCTTCCCCTGGAGGCTTGTTTTGTTTTTCTCAAACTGAGTCTCATATCCATTAAGAACACCTGCTAATTCCTTCAGACTAGTCTAAGTACCCCGTCTGTATGTGACTATGCTCGACTTGTCCCAATGACTGATTTATCTTATTAAGCATTAGACAGTATATTCATGTTTTACCATATGAAAGAATTCTAATTTTTAAAAGACAATGAATTGAGACCAAGGGGTGGTGCACCTGATTGAGTGCACATGTATGCAAAGACTGGGGTTCAAGCCCCTGGTCCTCAGCTTCGGGGGGAAAGCTTCATGAGTGTAGAGGCAGTGCTGCAGGTGTCTATCTGTCTCTCTCCCTCATTATCTTCCTCAATTTCTGGCTATCTCTATCAAATAAGTAAAAGATAATAAAAAAATTGAAAGACAATTAATTAAGCCCCATTGTTTATGTATACCACATTTAAAAAAATTGGTCAAATTGTATTTTTTAACTTTTTCAATGTTTTTATTGACTTATTATTAGATAGACAGGAATTGAGAGGGTAGGGGAGACAGAGAGGGAGAGTGACAGAAAGACACCTACAATTCTGCTCCACTGCTCTGAAGCTTTTCCCCATGCAGGGGGACCAGGGCTTGAACCTGCAATGTTGAACAATGCAATTCAAGTTGGATTTCTTTTGTTTAAAATATACTTTGTTTTTGACAGAGATAAAGACACCTGCAACCCTGCTTCACCACTTTTGAAGCTTCCCCCCTGTAGGTAGGGACCAAAGGCTTGAACCTGTGTCTTTGTGCACTGTGATGTGTGCACTTAATCAGGTGTGTCACCACCCAATCTCCATCACATGTTGTTTACTCTCTTATCCTATATGTATTGAACAATTATTGTAATTATTTGCAAATACTGTAACTAAGCTTATTAAGTCTAGAAATGCACTATCTTGGTGATTTTTAGGACATCACTGTTTTCATATCTAAAATCAATTATAATATTTAATTTCAATTCTAAAATTCATCACAGAAAGTACAGTCAGCAAAAGTAACAGATGAGTTGTCTTGTGGTCAATATACATGTTAAGATAACTCTTCCCTGGAACTGTGCAGTCTTAGAGCAGAGTAGATGTCCATTCTAAAATGAATTGTTACAAGATGAATATTACAGTGTACTTGGAAATCTATAGATAAAGTTGAATGGAGGAGCTGAGTGGTGGTGCACCTGGTTGAGTGCACATGTTAGGATGCACAAGGGCCCAGATTCAAGCCCCCAGGGCCTCCCTGCAGGGGAAAAGCTTCACAAGTGGGGAAGCAGTGCTGCAGGTGTCTGTTTGTCTCTCACCCTCTCTATCCCTCCCTTCCCTCTCAATTTCTGACTGACTGTATCCAATAAACAAATAAAGACAATAATTTTTTTTAAAGAGTTGAATGGCGCCTGAAAAAAGCTTCCCAGGAAAAGGGTATTCTACCTTGATCTTACATGTCTGTCTCCTAGGCTAGCTTTCAACTTTGACTTTCAACAAAGACTTTAGTTAATTAAAAAGCCCTTCCCCACTAGGGCAAGAGAGAGGCAGGCTGGGAGTATGGATCAAATCCACTTGTCAATGCCCATGCTCAGTGGGGAAGCAATTACAGAAGCCAGACCTTCTACCTTCTGCATTCCACAATGACCTTGGGTCCATACTCACAGAGGGATAAAGAATAGGAAAGCTATCAGGGGAGGAGATGGGATACAGAGTCCTGGTGGTGGGAACTGTGTGGAGTTGTACTCTTCTTATCCTATGGTTTTGTCGATGTTTCCTTTTGATAAATAAAATTTTTTTTAAAAAAGAAGCATGTGTTAGCATTGACAAGTGCCGGGCTACGGATGCGAGAGGGATGACCCAGGAGCCAAGCTGGTGGCAGCAAGGCAGTTCAAATCTTTATTGATCTAAACGCCCCAGAGTCAGGCAGTAGTACAGTGGGTTAAGCACACATGGTGCAAAGTGCCAGGGCCAGGGTAAGGATCCCGGTCCGAGTGACCCTCCCCTTCAAGGCTGGAAAACACAAGTGGCAAGTTGGAAACACAAGTGGTTTGACAATACCATACATGGTTAGGAAAGGGGCTGAGAAAGGTAAAAGGGAGCAATTGTTGGGAGGGGTTTAACTAGTAGGATTAATAATACCCTGCAGGCAGGGAGGGACTTTAGGGTAGAAAAAGAAAATATCAAATAAGCAGAATGGGTGGGGAAATAGGGTGGAGACCTTAAGTCATTTGTTAGACAAAGCAGAACACTGATATGTAGATAGTCAGAGAGAGGGCTATTATATCAAGGAATGCAGGGTAAATCAGGGGGGCTGGCCTAATGTTTTAAGGAATGCTGAGCCCTGGAGGCAGAAAAATGTAGGGTCTCTGGAGACAGGGAGTAAGCTGACAGGGAGGGAAAAAAAACTGCGGTCCATACCTCTCCCAAGCTCAACCTCAGCAAGAGAGAGTCTGACAGAGAGATTCCTTTCCTCAGTTCCCCATTTTTCTTTGGGAAAAGCCTCACCACACTCAACCTGGTTCTCACAGTATTCCCACAGACAAAGGTCTGAGGCTGTGACGAAAGCCTACAAGTCAAGTTGTAGAGTTACAGGTTTCTCCATAGGCAGCAGACAGCCACTGTCTTCAAATTTTTCTTGCTCTGTTTCTCTGCTTTATCATTTGCTCTGTAGCGATCTGAGAATAACAGCCGCCAACAAGAGAAATGTCAGAAAAAGAATCGTGACACTAGTTATCTCAGTGTCCTTGAATTGACAGGTGATCAGAAATAGAAAGGTAGGACTTTGGCGTCTTGTTTAGGATCATTACTTCTCTCAGGTAGGCCTCAGGAGTGTGACCTGTGCTCACATTTTTTAATTTTCTGGCCTGTTGGGAGAAGGTGCTAAAGTCTTCTTCCCAAGCTTGTGTTGCTTGAAGTTACTGTCCTGAGGAGATTTCACAGTCCCGTCATGCCTTTTGGTAAATACAGTTTTGTGCATTGCTTGGGAAAGACAATTCTGATAGTGTTCTATTGATTCAGATGTTTTCTGACAGTAGGCTTGCCTTCATTGACTTTTCAATGTTCTGTTACAAATAACTTGCATGTACAATTTGAGAGTGAAGGGCAGAGAAGGTTCCCCACTGTGCGTGAAGTTGGAAGGCTCTAGGCAGTGAGATAGTCAGTGCTCATTATCATTCTGAAAAACACCCTCTTGTCCTGGGCAGATGCCAGATTAGGGCTGTGTTTTCTCTATTTCTCATTTGTTCTCCTTTTCTTTACTATGTTCTTCAAGATAGCACAAAGCACCTCCTTTTTTAAAAAGTGTCAATTTCATTTTAAGAAATCCTCCCCCCCCCCCCACTAAAACTTGAAATACAAAGTTAGAGGTCATTTCTAACATCTAGAAGCCACGGCAACTCGATTTGCACGTACTTGTTTATTTGGTACAGTATGAAAGAAAACTTGCTAGGTGCCAGGTGGTGGTGCACCTGGTTGAGCACACATGTTATAGTGCACAAAGGACCCAGGTTTGAGCCCCCAGCCCCCACTTGCAGGGGGGAAAGCTTTGCGAGTGGTGAAGCAGGGCTGCAGGTGTCTCTATCTCTCTCCCTCTCTGTCTTCCCCTTCCCTCTCGATCTGGCTGTCTCTATCCAATAACAAAATAAATATAATCAAATTTTGTTTAAAAAAAAAAATCAAAAGGGGGCCTGGGTTTCTATCTTTCTCTTCCCCTCTCTGTCTTCCCCTCCTCTCCCCATTTCTCTCTGTCCTACCTAGCAATAATAACAACAAAGGTAACAAAATGGAAAATAAATCAAAAGGAATCTTATTTATCATTGGCTAATACTGTGGACAGTTCCAGATGTCAGTTACGATATGGAGTATGCTTTTTATTTGTCAGGCTCTACGCATACCATTCTCACATTTTATAACCATGAGAACTCTTAATAATCATATCAGAAGTAATGTAAAATAATGATGCCTAACTTGCAGAGTTATCACAATTCCATGTCTGTAGATAAGAAAACCAAGCCTTAACAAGGTGAACATTCAGAATGCACAAGTTAATGTCAGAACTCGAGAGAAAGTTAAATGGCCCTAAGTTTAAAATGGTCCTAAGAGATGCAACATTCATTGCATTTATTTTCTTTTAGCATCTGAGAAATGAATTCTGTTAATTTTCATCCAAGACCTCAGAAGAAATACTTCTCCCTTATACATTTACTTCTCATTCTGCTCAGGCATTGGGCAGTTTAATTTCTTCCTTTTTTTTTTCTTCAGCCTTGCCCTCCTCTGTCCTAAAAGAACCCTGGGTTTGTTTTTTCCCCTCTTCTAGAGTTTTGAAAAGGTTTTGTGTTGCCATTCTGTTGTTCTTCATGAACTCCAATTAGAAACTCAAGGATAAAATGCTTCTCAGAAAATGCTTCCTGGCTTGGAAGCATCCTGACTGAGACCACTCTCATTTTTAGCCATTCTTTGTGGGTAGACAGACTATATATCAAACAAAAGTTGATATCTTTATCATTATACTTAAGGGTAATTGTCTGAAAGGGTCGTAATACATATGCTGACACAGCACTTCACAGTTTGTCCAGAAGTTTCATGTGTGATGCCTCTCTGGCCTCACAAAGTAGTGTCTGTTCTTTGCCTTTGTCTCAACTTCTTTGAGAAGCTGTGAAAAGACTCTACACTCCTATGCACTCTCCCAATGACCCTGAGCCAAAATAGGACCCTGTGTTAAGTTAGTGTCATTTGCAACCATGGCTTCACGTCTAATACCTCATAGCTTCTTTTCCTATTTTTAGCAGGTGAGAAAAGACCTCAATAACTTCCTGGTGTTTTCCTTACTCAGGTAATAGTTGCCTTAAGTAAAGTCATAATGACATTTTTTTTAATCAAGCCTCTATTCTCCCAAGTCAGTGTCTAAGAATGCCTATCTGCCTAGCTGCTATTGTTTGTGGTCTGCCAGTGAGATTCTTGCCTTTTAAAGACGCTGTGTTTTATTATCATCTCTCTGTGGGCGGTAGCGCAGCGGGTTAAGAGTACATGGCGCAAAGCGGAAGGACGGGTTTTAAGGATCCCGGTTCAAGCCCAGGCTCCCAGTTCAAGCCCCAGGCTCCCCACCTGTAGGGGAGTCACTTCACAGGCAGTGAAGCAGGTCTGAAGGTGTCTTTCTCTCTCCCTCTTTGTCTTCCCTGCCTCTCTCCATTTCTCTCTCTCCTATCCAACAACGACAGCAACAATAACTACAACAATAAAACAAGGGCAACAAAAGGGAATAAATAAAATAAATAAATAATAATGAAACAAAGATAATTTAAAAAAGAAAAAGGAAAAAAGAAAATATCGTTGTCTACTGATCTAGAGTCAAGAGCTTGACCCTACTTACTCAGACCTAACCCCCTCCTAGGCTGGTTAGTCTCC